>NC_139405.1:34457500-35082500 GCF_905368555.1 Meleagris gallopavo | reverse complement strand
CAAAGGGACTACAATGACCTGAATCATTGACAGGAAGTTTGCAGAGCAACACTGAGGTTTTATCATGTGAAATGAATTCTGGAATTCTGTAACTCTCAATCCTGTTAACCATTAGTTTTTAAAGAAGAGGATCAAGAATTTATGTTTTGCAGCCTAGGGTATTTGATACTATTTGATTAAGCTGGCATATATGACACAACAAAAAGTTGGGTAGAAACCAGGAGTCTCATAGTGAACAAAATTGGAACAGATTAAGTCATGGCTATGTGCAGAACACTTTGGAGACATTTACTCTTCATGGCTTCTATAGACAAGTGCTCCCCTCCCAGTGCATCTAATGTGTACGAGCTGGCAGTTCACAAAGGGTCAGGAAGTACCACTTTACTCCTAAGGATAATGTTTGTGCTAGGATGCAGCTGCCTAATGCCCTGATTGCATTCCTTAGTGCTGATGCAGCAAGAAGTCTGTGTAACTTCACTCTGGCTGCTCTGGAATTTTCACAGCCAGTGCTCACTTACAAAGCTCCAGATCTAGCTGTTATAACGATGTTTTATTTATTACTGGCTGTACCATTAACAACTGCTTTCCTTCACAAGTGGAAACTCAGTCATGTTTCCATGTTTTACTACTGTGATGTAAGATATAGAATCATAGAATGGCTTGGGTTGGAAGGGACCGTAACAGTTATCTGCTGTGCTGCCACTCACCAGATCGAGTTGCCCAGGGCCCCAGCTAGCCTGGCTACACCTACATGGTTGGGGCATCCACAGCTTCTCTGGGAAACGTGTTCCACTGCCTGACCACCCTCCAAGTAAAAAATTTCCTCTTAATATCTAGGTCACTCCTCCTTCAGGTTAAAGCCATTCCCCCTTGTCCTGTCACTATGAGAGTATGTATGTCTCTCCTGTTAGTAAACTCCCTCCAAGTGCTGGAAGAGCTCAATGAGGTCTCCTCAGAGCCTTTTTTTCTCCAAGCTAAACAAGCTCAGCTACCTTAGCCTTTCTTCATAGGAGAGTTCCTTCAACACTCTGATCATCCTTGTGGCCCCCCTTTGGACCAGCTCCAGAGGAGGGACACAAGGATGACATATGCATATGCATTGGCATACACAGTAATGTCTTTTAGGTGTGAAAGAACAAGTATACATTTGGAAGGTTAGTTCAACTGCACAGAAAGAGCACAGAGTGTACACAAGTGAGAGAGGAAGCTGCTAAAATGAACTGATTCTTAACTGGACAATATATCTTCTCTTTTCAAAGAGAAACAGCTGTTAGGCAATGCTGTTCTCAGACTTGTTTAGGCCTTTTGTCTAGGACAACAATCAAGGGTAGCCAACATTCTTCAACTGCTAAAACAGAGATTCAGATCCCTTCCAAGTTTGGTCTTTCAGTCCACTCTTCCAGAAGGTTGCTAGGCTCGCTATGCCAAGGGAAGCATAGGTTTAGCCAAGCCTGTGTTAGTCGCAAGGAAGGTATTTCTAAAATTTTCAGTACTTACAGATTATTTAAGTTAAAAGCTTTAAACTGCTGTGCTGGTAAGTGATATATTACTTATGATCCTCCTATTACTAAAAAGCTGTTTTATTCAGTTTGCTTTTGATACTAAGCTATATGTGAAGTACTACTGCGCACCAACTACTCTGCAGTGTTATTACTTGAATTGCTGAATTATTCATGTAATGTAAACGTACCCCTTGACTAACAGATTGAAGAGTTTAATCTCTTCCATGTTTATGTGATTCTAAGTAATTAAAATTATTGTTGTATACAGTTGCAGAACTACTTTTTCTATAAAAATGCTTCAGTAATAATGAGAAATGCAGGTTATTATTATAGAGTTTAAAGAGGCTCTAAACATGATGCCAAGATAAACTTGAGTAGCACTCTAAAAACTTTGTTCTTTAGAAGAATCTGCCATACTCTCACAGTTTTCACTCCTTCCCCATATTTTTCTTTTTTTTCTTGTCAGTTGCAATTAATATTCTAGGACTTAGTAAAATCTTAATCATTGCTCTGTTCTGGAGCTTGAGACAACTGTGAGAACACAAGAAAACCTAAGAAGCTGATTTTAGTACCATTTTCCAAAACAGACAGAATTATTAAGGTTAAAAAAGAAACTGGTTACTGAAGAGAATTTGGAATAATTGGAAAAACTGTGAATGTAATTTGCAGGAGCTCTAGGCATAATGGGGAAGGACTAATAAAGCAGTGTCTTAAGTTTGGCTTGTTCTTCTCACAGAACAGAGATAACCATCAGCTTTGCTAATATGCTGGATATGAACTGAAAACTATCCATGTTAATAAAATAACCAGCTCTAACTCAAGTTTCTTAACTTCGTTTAAATGGGAAATTAAACTGCATATGCCAGATAAAGTTTGAAATGGTTTTTCTAATTAGGTACAGAAAACAAGCTTTTGATGCATACTTGCTGATCATTTTCTTACGAGTAACAAAATATTTTCCTCCCTCTTTCATTAATTTAATTATTTTAATAGGGTAATGAAAATCAAAGATATCTAAAGGTTACGTGGGTGCTTCCTGAGGCAGTGTTGTTTCTACAAAGAAATGCAGTTGAATTTCTGTCACTGAATCCAGACACTTTACAGAAACATGAATTTTTTCCAGATATCCAGCTACCACCTGATACCAGTTCTCTAAGCAGTGATGCAGAGGTGAGAAACACTAAAGTTCTACATGATTTACAGAAGATTAGAAAGTAAAAGGTTTACTGTGCCCTTGGGGATCTCATGGTTTAACAACAGGATAAGAACCAACTAAGTATTCCAAACTTTCCAGTAGATTGAAGGTCTAAATAAATCATGTAAGAGAGCTATTGTTTCTTAGATCAGCTTAATAACTCATTGCACTGTTGTTGCCATGGTTAAGGAGCTCTGAATTTACGCTTCATACCCCTGTACAAAAAAAGAAGTTGAGGTCCTTGTATTAGGAATCTTCTAGAAATCAAATTTCTTTCAGTGCTATAGATAGCCTGACCTTCAGTAATAGTGGTACATGAAAGTCAAGCTTAGTATTAAAGTGATATCTATTCCCGTGTTTATCAAGCCCTGCAGCTGCAAACACATCCCTGATTCCCCTACTTGTTCCCCCTGCTGCATGCATTGGTGTACAGGTACATCATAGAGGGATCCTGTTGTGGTGAATTCCCTAGTAAGGTGTGAAAGCTTTTTCCACAGTGCTGTCCTGTGGAAAGATCTTTATTTATGTTCATATACTTAGAGTAGGCTCATTCATTCCTGTTTGATTGATAAGAGGTCTCTCATATCTACATCACCACGTATCTTGTTTGCCAACCTGGTCCACAACCTTCTCACTTTATTTTTGATCATCCTTTCCCTTCCCTGTTAGTCCTAATTTAAACCTCCCTTCAATAATTTTTGTCAGCCTGTTGGCAAATATGTTTATGCTCCAGTTTGTCATCTTGCATCTTGCTGCTTCTTCAAATCTCAAAGACAGTCCCCTGGTCATTAAAACAAATCTTGATAGAAGCTGCATATACCGTTTTTTCACCCAACTCAATTCCTTCTCTGTCAAGTAAGATAAAGGAAAAAACCACCTGAACTGCTGTGCCTTTGACTATCATACTCAGAGCTATGCAGTCAATTTTGACACAGCCCACATCTCTCCTGGCAGGATCATTTGTATCCACTGGGATATGCAGGGTGTACTAAGTAGTCTGAAGGCCAGGCAAGCCCCTGCAGCCTCTTCATAATATTCCAAATCTGAGCTCCCACCAATCAGAAAAGCTCCCTGCATATCAAGACAGGTTGGTAGATGGAGGCCTTCATCCTCTGCAGCAGGGAGTTTACCATTGCTATCACTCCCTGCTTCCTTCTGGTGCTTCTGTCTAGCTCAAATGCAGAAATATTAGAATAACATTGAATATGCAGTTGTTGTATAGACTGTTGATATACATCATATTAAGTTAGCAGTTAAAAGAGGTCATTCTTTAGTGTCCACATTGTTCCAACTAAAGTTATTTTTTAATGTTTGTTGTAGGGATTTGTACCTTCTGTGGAAATGAAGTGCTTTGATGTTTTAAAAGTAGAAGGACATAGCTTGATAGCTACAGGAAGTGAAAATGGTGCGATAATTTTGTGGGATTTTGAATCTGCCACTGTCAGATACATGTAAGTCTTGCTTTTATGGAGGAATTTCCTTCTCCAGTATTTCATATGAACCTTCCAAACAGCATATTGGAAATTCTAACATACTCAACTGTAAAGAATGATCATCAAGCAGGAGTCAAACCAGGAGTTTGTCTGGGCCCCTCTCTCCCGCTTCAAATTACTTTGCTGGCTAGTCCCCATGTTGAAGTTAGCAGAAGTAATTAAAAGAGTGACTTGTGGAAGGAATGAAGTAATCAAGAATAGCGTTTTCACATGTCAAGCTCCACCACTGAAGGAAACTTACTGAGCAAGTCACTGTCATTGGTTAGTGTAGAATTTCCTTATTTTTGAAGTTTTGTGTTTGGGAGGATACTTGAAATAAGACTATTTCAGCTAATAATCACAGATGTATTACATTCTTGCTCACTGATGTGGTTGTAGTTCTGCTCTTTATTTTAACTTATTTCTTCATATTTATTTTTGGAAAGGCACTTAGATATATAAAAAAAAAAAAGGTTGTCATTCATTCTCTTTCTTTGACATAAGCAATTTTTGAGATGATTTTTCACTTTCATATGAAAATTTCTGGGAGTGTAGGAATGGGCAAGCAGACTTGATGTAGGCTCTTATATGTCCCTTTCAAAAGACTGCGTGGTTTCTTTTTATCTTATGGTGTTTCTGAATACAAATTTTGAAGTAGATAGGCTGTTGAATCATCCCACTGTTCTTGTTTGGTTGGACTAATGACTAGTCAAAATATTTTTCTCACTAGCAAGGAGGTGACTTTCACAGGTGTGTACCTGAGTTCCAGCTATTAATTGAAGAGGGAAATAGAAATGTCCAATAGACCATGTTTCTGTACTTCAGATTGAAATTTAATTATATTATGATGTACTTCCAAAACGCAAATGCAGCTGTCCTTCAGTAAAAAGTTTTTTTAGGCTTGTTTTTGGGGGATGATATGGCATTACCAAACTAATCATTAAAAATGAGGCAGATAGAAACAAGTCTGTCACAATCCATTGAGCTGAGATTGACAGATTAAGCAGTGATCTTGATGATCTTGAAAATGAAAAAGGTAGAACAGTGGAAAGGTATTTCATTCAAAAAGCTAAAGATGATGGGCAGATACCTCTGCTTGCTTGAAAAGGGGGAAAGTGTCAACACAGAAAACTGAGTTATTCAATAAATAGCAAGAAAAGAGACACAACTAGTGAAAGTTGAATAACTATTTTTATTTTAAATAAAATAAATTTATCTGGAGAGGATTGTTAAAGAACTGTTTTAGCTACAGCTATAATTTTTGTTACTTCAATTTTCTGTATTTTGACCTTTGTACTGTTCTAATAACTATCTATTTGCAATTCAGTATTTTCCCCCTCTGCCTATATTGGTGGTATTGCCTCTCTTTGCTCTTTCTGGTTTCAGATATCTTCTTAGTCTTACCTTCAATTCTGATTAAAATACTCTCCTTTTGAAATATCTATCCTTACTTTTAGACATTTTACAGAAAGTTTTTGTTTGTTTCTTTGTTTTTGCCTACTCACTAGGCAGTAGCAGCATTTTGTTGAAAGGCCTTTGTGATTCAGATGGCTGGCTGCCCAGATAAGATGCCATACCAAGTATTTTTGAGTGTCACTAATCAATTTTGCCTAGTTCTAGCAAATACTTTAAATAGATCAGTAGTATTAATTTAAAAATTCTTGGCTAATTAGTGCAAGTTTTTTGGAAGCTGAACAGAGGGGAAGAAACTATGTTTTGAATTAGCATGACCTGAAAACTTGTTTCGTTTTCTTCACCTCAAAGAGTACAAAAATTGATCAGGGGAAAATGCTCACTTCATCTTGAAATGCCTAGCTGAGATATTTGTGACATAGAAGAAATAAATAAACCTTGTTTCACAAAGCTGCAACATTGAAAATCCTCTTCACTCAGTAAGCCTCTGGCTACTCCTCAGTACTTTGGAGAGACGGACTCAATTCCTATTTCTATCTGGATGGTTTCAAACGCACGGCTCTCATGAGTTCTTTAACTATTATGCTACAAGATATTCTGCAGCACATAAGGCAAAGGGAAATCTTTTTCTCTTATTATTTGGGAGTAATTCCAGTTTGCAAGACAAGAATGATCCATGAACCCAGGTCTAGTCAATTATTTATTCACAGTGGATACAGGAAAGGTAGAAAACCTGCCTTTACTTCATCAGAATGTATGAATCAGATACCTCTTTGGGAAGTGGAATATGTAGTTTTATTACTGGCAGTTTTTCAGTGGTTAATTTGAGGTCAAAATTCTCTATACCTAGAAAACTAGAAGTCATATTTAACAAGGAGAAATCTGAAGTGATTTTGGATGTTTGGGAGTAAAACTTTTTCAGTGAAATTAACAAAATGGAAGGGCAGGATATTTCCAAAAATTGTTGCATAGAATGAATTGCTACATCAGAAAGGTGAACAGTTAAAGTGTCTGGTTAGACTGAGTGGTGTGGTACAACCAATCTTCTGTGTTGAAAATGGAATATATGCCTTTTTAAGACCATAAAAACTCAAGACTTAGCTACCCACTCCAACAGTTTCACATCATCTGTAAAGTGTAGAATTGGCACATTTGTGGAAAAAGCGAGCTGAGTTTTACTTGCACCCCAGAAAATAATAAAAACTGCAGTTCTAGGTTTGTCTCTTTGTGTTTGCTTCTCCATAAGAGGGGTAAGTCATTGCTTTGTAGAGAAAGTATTTTACCCAGAATTCACACACATGATTGGCTTGAATGTCAGGAACAAAGTATTTTCCTAATAGTAAGGTAACTGGTTAATTTTGACATAAATTATTTCAGTTTTCTCTAAAATGACCTCAAGAAAATACTTGGCTGAATGAATTTACATTATTCCGTTTGGCATTTTTCTTGCACAGGTACATTTTTTTATCTACTTTTTACTGTCATTAATCCATCACAATTATTTAATTATGAAAACTGTCTAAAACCTTAGATGATATGCTCTTTTAGGAAATGAAATGCTTAAACTTTTAGATTGTGAATTAAGTCGACAAGGTTTTCTGAAAACGATACACAACATATCTGATATATTCAGTACAAACCTCATTATTTTTCAGGTGTAAAATTAATGAGAACAGCCAGGCTTCAGTTCCTCAAGCATCAGGAGTCAATGCTGTGTTATTCCTCGTGCATAGTGCTTCCTCTTCTAGGTAACTGTGATTTCCGCCATGACAAGGGTCACCATTTGGAATTTTACTGTAATCTTTAACTTAGAAACCATATTTAAACTGGAAATTGTTTTGTATTTAATCAAGTTCAAATGGCTAATTTGCTTTCCCATCCTTAAACTATTGATATCAGGCCTTTCAGGCCCTTTTCTATGGTGCCCAGTGTCAGGACAAGGGGCAGCGGGCACAAACTGGAATGCAAGTTCCATCTGAACATCAAGAACCACTTCTGTGTTGTGTGAGTGACAGAGTTCTGGTACAGGGTGGCCAGAAGGTTATGGAGTCTCCTTGACCTTTCTTAACTCAGAAACAGACATGAAACACTACATCCAACTTTTTCTCCTTCCACACAATCCTATTTCTGAGCATTATCTTAACAAACTGAAAATCATTTTTGTAATTAGCTGAAAACTCTTTGCAAAGAAAAACACTGTATAAAATGAAATGGGAAAACTCACTGGCATGCAGTGAATTTTCCCACTTCACTTTTGGAAGATGAATATCAGTGTTAATTTTGACATACTGTGGATTTCGCTTGCTCAAAAGTCTTGATAGGAGAGTTTGGCTGTGTAATAATGTAAATCTTACCAAGTTACTTGCATAAATTTCTAAAGCATCAGCAATTCTTAATCTAGTCAGTCCAATCATTTCAGGAAATATTTTGTTGTGCTTTATTACACTGTATCGTGTTGATTTCCAGGTAGCAAACAGCATGTTAAGACTGTCGGAGATCTTTTCAATCATCTTTGTCCAGTTATTCTTTTTTTCATACAGGAAAATTAGCTCTCCATCCTCTACTGCTGTTGTGAGTAGTGATATTGTTACTGACAGTGATACTGATGATCTCCCAAAACACAAGGACAGCTATTTGAACCAAAATAAGGTAGGTATAGCAGTTTCAGGGATTCAGTAGCATCAAAAACAAATTTCTTTCTTGTAGCTTACTAAAATCTCTCCATAAAGCCATGCACAGAACTTAGGATCAAGAATTACAGAAAATAAGAACTTTCAACTTGCAGTGGGAATTAGGTGGGGAATTAAGAACTCATTCTATTGGGCTCATTCTATATTAAGAACTCATTCTATTCTATATATCTCTGCTACATGGAATATTTGACTACCAAAGTGTGTGTCAGATGCTTGTCATTAGCAATTCTAACTTTCAAACAGGAGTATGAAGAACTAGAATGGGAAGATCAAACAGACAAATTCTAAAGTACTTGAATAAAAAGAGGGTTGTATCAGTGTTGCAACCACATTTACTTGTATGCAATTTCAAGGGCATTTTTCAAATGACTGATAGGATAATGTTTTTAAATTTACCATCAAGCCGCATGTATCTCAGTCTACACATTTTTGCATTATGAGTTTTAAGATACTTGTAGTCCTTTTGTGCCAGAAGAATATACATATCTGCCTGATAAATATAGTGGCTACTCATGCATTTTTTCCATCTTTACTCAGGACAATAATGACAATATTTGGAATTATATTCATTAAGAGATCTAGGGCATGTTCATATGACTATAAATGATGAATTTTGTTTTTCCTAAAAAATAAATACCCTTCAGCCAAATTTACCTTTAGCCTATTCCAAATAATTTCATCTGTGATTTTTTTTTATTTCTTCTTTTGATTTCCTTCAGATGAAACGCTATGGGATGAATAAAAATTGGGGGAAAATCAAATCTTCCATTTAAAAAATAAATTCTTAAAATAATTTCTACTAGAGAACTGTTCTATCCAAAGTTCCATTTTATAATTATGTTACATTTTATTCTTTGCTTCTAGGAAAGTGCAAGAAGTGATGAAAATAATACTCAGGCAACAGCAGGTATGAAGAACCATTGGTTTTCATTATCTTTTTTATTGACCCCTGCATTCTGCCCGGATTACCATAGTGACTATGTCAGTTTGTCTGGTAAACTGAGTTTAGAATAACTGAGCTACCATTGGTCTTCTGGATGATAGACTTCAGTTTTGCTCAACCCTGCTTTGTAGTTATTTCTGGAAAGCTAGGTGAGGACGCAGGATCTGAAAGGCTCAATTGCTGTTTTTTCTAAATAGATATGATTTGATAACTCTGCAGAATTTTGGATTGTCAATAATACAAACTTATCTCCCACACAAGCTTTCAAGCAATGAATTTTTGAAATGGTAAAGCAAGAGCCAACTTGAGTCGAGTGTGAATAAATGGATGTGAATAATATTCACAATCAAGTTAGTAGGAAAATTTTTCTTATAGTACATAGGTTGCTCCAAAAGTAATGCCTCATACTTATTTCCATGGAAATGACAACATATTCAAAGAGCATGATAATAGTATTTGGTAGAGTAAATTCTCAGATACAAAACATTATTTTTCAGCATATTCAGGACCATCAGTTTTTGTTAGTGATGAACAAGAGCTGTTAGTGATGAACAAGAGCCTGTATGCTGCACTTAGGAAAAATCTGCATGGCTCGCTGGAACATGGCTTGTCTTCATGTTGCTGTCACTACTGCTGAAACACACCACTCACCACCTCACTATGCCTATGAATGTCAATGGATGCCATTCTTTCCATGTGGAGGAATTAAATGACTCATCTTTGCTTCTTATGCACTTCTGTGTCAGCCACCATTTTGTCAGACTGTATCTCTGCTGCCATCTGTCACGTGGCAACAACATGTAACAGAATACTGGTGGGAAGGTTCAACTTCTACTGTCATACCACAAATATCTACCTCTGATGTACCAACATAATAAAATAGGAGTAATTACTTTTGGAACAGCCCTTGTATATATCTTTAAACAACAGAAAAAAAATAGGCAGCCAAGTGCTTAAAAGTTAAAGCTGTGCAAAGGGAGTTGGTGCGTTTGTAAGAAGTAGATCCTCTAGATTCTTCTGAGACCCTTAAACATCCTCTGCTTGATAGCAGATTTTCCCAACAATAAATGTGGTCCCCTGAAATCTGGTTTTAGGCTAAATATATTCAGCAAAGGAAGCATGCTCTGAAAACAGAATATTCCTAAGTCTCATAGCTGCTCAATGAAATAGACACTCATGCTATGTCTTGCCCCCAGTGAATATACGTTCCTCTGGGACTTTCAAGGGATGCCCAGCATCTCTATCTTTGGGAAAGTCAAGTCACAGCAGGAACTCAGAAAAGGCTGTGACCACTACCTTGAATTTCTTTGAATTTGAGAAATGAGTATAAAAATCTAAAATTTCAGAATCAGTAAGTGTCATTTAGTTATTAAACTTCACTTAATTGCTAAATTTATAATCATCTCTGAAACCCTCATGCAGAGGCTTCAAAACTGCTTCTCAGCTGTCCTGATGACCTCCTTCATTCTCACTAAGTAAAATCATTCTCACTCTGTAAAATCTGTTGCTGTGCTTGAATAATGTTCTTGGAGTAATAATGCTGGCCAGTTTGCATGATACCATGAAAATTGTTTTCATTTCTTGTCACTTGTCTTCTATCCATATCTGTACCATTTTCATGATAATGCTATCTTGATGTTGGAATTTATTTTCAAATTTAGTTTTTTCTAGTATTATGTAATTTCTGTACATTCAAAGGCTTTTTAGAAAATGTGATCATTTGTGTTCCAAAGCAGAAGACACACTTAGATATAAGTACTCGAAGACAAATGCAGAATTACCCAGGGATGTGAGAAGATACTCATCAATACTGGCTTCTGCTCATGAAAATGGCTGCATCTACCTATGGAGTATTCAGGTAGCTTTCTGAATGTATTTGGGATGTGACTGGTCTGTTAAAAAAGTTAATTCTACTGATCTTTGGAAACCTGCTTTTGAAGTAGTACTTGCAGCAGTAGATATTTCATTGTTTTTTTTTTTTTTTTTTGATAAAGTTTTTTCCACAGATAAAAAGTAGTTCTGCTTTAATAATGGTAAGAGAGTAATATCCAGTGGAAAATGAAGAAACATGATTTATAATGAAAACTGGCTGTAAAGTTATGTGAAATTGTAGGAACTGATTTTTAATTCACTTCATGCACCATTTAAGAAAGTATAATACACAAAGCAGAGTATCCTGGGCTCTGATGAAGAGAAATATGGCTGGAGCATTTTAGAAGCCAGTTAGCACTAGTAGGGTTACAAATTTGGAAACAGTAGTATCTGATCATGTCTGATCTGTAGCTATAATCATGTTAAGCCAATCTTGAAACAGAATGCCAATGGCTTAGTGACAAATCCATAAGACTATTCCAGAAAGCATGTTATTCTAAACAAGAGATGAAAAGTAAATACACATAGAGGGAGGAGCCTAAGAGGAAGCCCTAGCTTCCTGTAAAACAGCAAATGCAAATTCTAGGGAGAATTCTTCAGAAAGATGGTGAAGTAGCTTTTGCTGATGTTTTATTAAAAAAAACAAAACCAAAACCAATACAATCGTAAATGTTGACAAACACAGTAGATACAGACTTTGTGTGCTTAGATTCCTGTAAGCAATCCCGAGTTCAAATGATGGTGATGTCATCATTGACATCATTATCACACTGTAAAGATTCTCCTTATCTGCATGACTTTTCCTCACCTCCCAGACCTGAGAGGATAGTAGGGGAGAAAGGCTACTGGTACTTGCTTGAAAACAAAACTGGTTGGTAATGGAGACATCATGTGTGTATTTTCAGCAAGAAACGACAGGCCAATAGAAAATGAAATGCATAGTGATATTTCATGGCAAATGAGAGGTAAGTGTTGAAGTAGGGATAGGTACAATTGAGTTATGAATTGCCTGAAGAATAAAATCTGTTGTGCTTTTGATGTAGAAGAGATGTCAATCCAGAAGAATACATCTCAACTATATTGGTTGTTCATTAGATTAGGAAACTACCTTTTCAGCAGCTCTCCGGATGGGTGTAAGCTTGATAATGCTGAACAGATTAAGTCAATAGCACTCAACTTCTGATACTTTTTTTTTTCATGAAGATGTTATAAAGAGAAATGTGATTTTAATTATTCTATTTTAGGGGAACTTACTGAAAGAAATTTTGCCATTTTCAAAATATCATCCAGTTCCTCTAACAGCAATGTGTACAGACATCTCTACTAAAATGCTTCTGGCAGGCAGTAAGGGTAAGTGAATGTACTAGTCGTTCTGCTCAGGACAGTTTGAAGAACTACATAAGATCATGCTGTTAATGTGCCAGAAATGTGAAAATGAAAGTGCAAATGCTGCTAGACTTTCTCCATCAAAGCTAATTAGACAATTTAAAATGGTATTTCCTGGTATGAAAGGCTGGTATATGAAAGCTTAGGATTAGTAGCACTATCAATAGTCTTTCAAAAAAACATTACAGTTTTCTTTATTTACAAGATCTGTATACATCTTCCATCTGAATTACTGTAGTAATACCAAAGAACAAACAAAAATGTCACACCTACAGTAACATAACTAAATAAAAACCTGATCCTGTGTCTGTACTGAGAGCCTCGATTTAGACACTGATACGGTGTGCACAGTAATGGCCTCATCGATACACAGCTATGTAAGGAAAGAAAGGACTTGTGGTCTGTGCTAGCAACTCACTATTAGACTTAAATTCACACCAAATCTGGCTTTTATCTCCTATCTGACTCTCCTCCAAACTTCTCCATTCACCCTGGAAATTTTCCTCTTCTGCATCAGTCATATGAGATTTTTGTCCTGTCATGTGCCACTGAAATATCTATTAGAACTGTTTCCTACTGGTTTCCTGCTATTATGCTATCAACATTGGGATGGATTGAGGTGTTTGGGTTTTTTTTTTGTTTGTTTGTTTGTATGTTTTTTATTCTTTTTTTATTTCATCTGGTTCAAAACTGAGCAGGAGATTGTGAAATGAGAAGTGCTGAAAATGAAGAGGAGTTTCCAGTCTTTATTGATTCAAATCAATAAGGTGGCATGCACTGAACAAGATTTTAATTAACTGTGGAAAAGCATCCACCCTATTACCTATTCATCTGACACTCTCCCTTTGTCCTTTTGTGTTTGCACCACTGATGAATGTGCTTCTCATGTCTTCTGCACTCTTCTCTTTTATCTGCAATGCTAATGTCAATGTCTTGTTCCCTTTACCAATCTTCCTTTTTCCTTGCTTGATAATGCTCAGTCCTAAAAGTCAGATGTGTCCAGTATGAAGGCTGGAATAGCACAAAAGATTCCTGTCTAGTAGTAGAAATTGTGGATGTAAGGGACAACATCAGCAGGGAAGAGGGAGCCTAGGTCGGAAATTGAGCGGTCACAAATCATGAGAAAAATGATTCTTTGATTCTAGTTCTACCTGAGTGCACTAGAAGGTTGTATAACATTAAGCCTCCACTATATATGCAATTAATCACAAGCTTTGTCCATTTTACCAGGATTGAAAAATAGTTTTTCATCCTCAGAATCTCTCATCTAGCTTGTGTAATAGATAACAGTCTGGAAAAGAGCACTCTTGTTATTAACTCTTGTCACTCAAGGAAAGAACTCTGTGTTCTTTCCATTTCAAATCTATTTAAAGAAACATTCAAAATGATATGTGTATTTGCATATTACTAAATGTGTATTATATTCTACTCTGTGTGCTTGATAATGAGAGAGTGATTTTTCCACTAAAAGAATTTCCACTGACCTGTGATGTTTTTATTTGTCATTCTGCCCGGTGTTTACTAAGAGCATGTGTTAGCAACAAGAAACTGTGAGGCAATAATGAAATTTATTGACGTTTTGCTTTTTCCTTTTTTAAATAGAAGGACATATTATGTGCTGGAGCATTGTCTCATTCTTAGAAGATCCACAAAACAGTAAAAATGTAAGGGAAAATTTGACATTTTCTTAACCTGCATAGTATACTATGATAAGACAAATGGTGAAAAAAATGGATCAGACCTTTTTGGGGACTAAAATGGTTTCCCGCACATAAAGGTCATCAAATAATAATTTGATGCCATGATAAACAAACCAACAAACAAAAAGCCGTAAGTAAAATGCTGATAGCAGTATCCTATTGTGTTTAAAGAGGTTACATTAGAATGAATTTATCCCTGTCTTCTAAGCAGAATTTCTACCACATACCATTTGCAGCCTCTTTGGTGAAGAGAATATTAAATCATCACTTAATTTTCAGAAAGCCTTGCTGGTAAAATCACTAAGCCAGAAACCACAGTGACATACAGAACTGCCTAAAATGTGGTTATGTTGCTTTTTCCCCTCAGCAAATAAAGGAGGAGCTCTGTTGGATGGCACACTCTGCTGAAGTCATTGACTTACTTTACGAAGAGCAGAAAAATGTGGTAGTAACAGCATCTGTTGATGGTTCAGTCAGGTACAAGATAATTAATACTTCTTACTTCCAGGCCAATTAGTTGAGCTGCCTCCTAAAATTGTCTTCTTGATGGACTCACATGTGACTTTGACAAACAAAGTACAACATTGGGCACATTTTCTGTTCTGCACCTGTAAGAACTAAGTTTTTAATGTAAATACTTCTACTTTTCTCAGTAAGTCAGACCTTTTACAAGACTGTCATTTTCTTTCAACAAGGTAGCCTTGACCGCATAAGAAACAATACCATAATTTTAGAAATGACCTCCTGTTCTAATTCCATTTTCTTTCAGCACTTGCTAAGTTAACATGGGTCCCCAGCATTGAGTGTAGTAAATTAAGTCATTGTAATTTTAAGCCACTTTATAGGAAAACTGCTATAAATGATTCCTTCTGGGCTAAGAAGTACATTTGAAAGGGTGGTTTCTTTTTTGTTTTTTTTAGGTTTTTTTAAGGAGTCAGTGAGGAAGCTTTGTGTAGACCTTGCTGTGGTGAGAGCACCTTACTGTTGGAATAGTTCAGGATATTGGTACTTTTGTTCCACAGTTTAATTATAATGGTGAACTATTTATTTGTTTTCTGACATTTACAACATCCTGAGAATTTTTGCTCTCAAGTTACTTACATGGTAAACAGAGAATTTCATTCTCATTGATATTTTTTTAGCTAACATACTGTATTCTAGAGCAGTGCAGCAGAACCTGATAATGTATGTTCACTCTTGCTCCACTTCTAAAAGCATTAATTTTCCTTTCTGTTCTTTGGAACTGCTTTTACTATATCTGTAGACTCTGGCATGCCATGAGTGGATGCTATCTTGGTTACTTTGGACAGCCCAGGAAATTTGAATTATCAGATCTCAGTCGATTGATTTTGCCTTGTGATGTTAAAGATGTTCCTATGATAATTAAAGAGGAAGGCAAGCATACGGAAAAGAAGAGCATGCTGGACAAAGACAAGTAAGATCTCAAATATTTACATATATGCATGAGTGGGGAATAATTCTAAACTATTATACTTACAGAGCACCTTTTATTTGAAGGTCATAAAAGTAAAATTGTTTCCCATGAGAAAGTAATATAATCCTTTTTAAAAAAAAAAAAAGGTTTTACAAACCATAGATAAATCTCATTATTTTTGTTACTAGGTGACTGTCGTGATTAGGTGATCATCAAGATTTGAATTGAATAATAGTAATGACTAGATAATCACCTCTGATTTTAGCCTAATTACAGTTTGCATGTTATCTACACTGTTCAGGTTGGTAGCCTATTTTTTTTCAGTTCTGCAAGCTGTTATCCTTCTGGGATACCCAAAACTTTATTAGAAAAGCTTACTGTGAACATTTTCAAACTAAAAACAATATTTCCATTTAAAAGACACTTTAATTAAGTTTGCTGGGATATTGTGGGTACATTCACATTCATATCCTAATTGAAGGATTCACCTTCAATCCTAATGCACTGACACAAATTTTGTATGCTCAATAGCAATGTTGGGCCTCTTTCCTTCTAGGCAGAGTTCTCAAGGGTTGTGGATTGGCTAAAGTCAAGCTGGAGAACCTTAGTCCTCTAGCTTAGGTTGTAATGTTTAATTAACCAGTGGTTTGAGGGAATGCAGAAGCAAAATGCACATGGCTGTTACTGACAAACTAAAAAGTTACTGCATGGCTTAAAGAAGTCAAACAGGCTTTAATTATAAAGTTTTGTGTATTATGTGCATTTTTAGGCTGGCTTTTAACCAAAGAACTCTGAGACAATGGGAAAGTTCCAAGATCCTTTACTGTTAGCCCATTTAGGTTGGTTTCCTGCTAACTTATTCTTACACAGAATTCTTACTAATGTGAGTAGTCCTGCTGAAGTCAGAACAGTAACTCATCAGTAAAGAGAAGTTCTTGATTGTGTTTGAAGGACTAATCCCTATAGTCTTTTTGAGCAGGCAGCAAATAGTCAGGAACCTCCGGAATTGCTAACAGCTCATCCTGGGAGCCCCAGGCTTGGACACAGTACTCAGATGAGATATCACGAGAGCAGAGTAGAGGAGGACAATTGCCTTCCTCTCCCTGCTGGCCATCCCTCTTTTCTTTTGACACAGCCCAGGATACAGCTGACCTTCTGGACTGCAAGAGCACACTGTTGGCTCATCTATAGCTTCATGTCCATCAGGATCCCCAAGTCCTTTTCTGCAGGAGCTGCTTTCAATGAGATCTTCTCCCAGTCTGTACTCATACCTGGGATTTCAACAGACAGTCACGATTTTTCAAATATGACAGAGAGTGACTTGGCAACCACATCAGCCATTTCCTTCATAACCCTGGGATACATATCATCTGGTCCCATAGACTTGTACATGTACAGCCTCATAAAGTGGACCAGAGGGAACCTTCTTTGCGGAAGAATTGTAGTCAGAACTGAAAAAAAACATTACCAGACAGTGAATTAACACTGAGTTGCAGTAGAGACTGTTTTATGTATTAACTTATCCAGACTCCTAAAGATGACAAGACAGTATCTAGATTGAAGAACTGTTGGTGAAACACTTTATGACACATTTGAAGCTCCCAATATAAATTATATTTTGAAGACATATGTAGTAATTTGTACTTCAAAATGATTTTATTTTGGTGCCAATTGAGAGTGTTGAATTTAAATTTGCTGTTTAGATATGAGCTTCTGATTTTTTGTCTTTTTCTGTTTTACATGCACAGGTGGAAATCAACTAGATCACCTTCAATTTTTAAAAAAGATAAACATGTGGACATAATTCAGGACTTGAAGTTTTTCAAAGCTCTGGCTTCTCCAAAGGTATCTAATGTATGAACTGATTTGTTTCAGTTCTGTGCAACATAGTAGGAAGTGCAACTGTATTTCTCATTTAGAAAACAGTCATAAATAACCCTATATATTCTCATTCAGCAGAGAAGCTATAACAAAAATTCATTAACAGAGAGATCCATGAAAATTCTGTGTTTTTCATTCTCTTTGTTTTACACTTCTAAATTCCAATGTAGAAGAAAAAACAAACTGATTCACTTGTTTGGCTTGACAGCATAAAAAAACCCTACAATCAACAACAAAAAACCTCAAATCCAGAATTCTTACATGGACCAACAGAAATCCAAGTAGTATCCAAGGTTTACTTGAAGGATGTGTGAAAATATTAGAACAGTGGTGAGCACCTACTTATATACAGTAGTTCTTTCTACTGCTTTAACTGAATAGTGGTGCAACTCCTCCATCTTTATATGCCATAGCCTTTAAAAGTCATGGGAACAAATGAAACTTCTCCTTTTGGAACTGGACTAGCAAAGGAAAAAGATGCAAACTCTATGGGCACTTGCCAAAAAAAGAAAACCTTCCATTAACACCTTTCTGACCATTCTTCCCCCATATTTAATGAGGGCTATGAATTCTTTACATCCTTTCCAAAAATTTGTGGTACAGTGGGTCTCCTATGTACCACAATCCATTATCCTAATACTAATGGGGCCAGCTAAGATCTAAACAGCAGTCAGTGAAAGTTATTATTCCATGTGACCAGTTCTTTCTGTATAGATTGGGTGAAATGACAAGGAGAATGAGACACGTTTCTGTCTCATTTATTTTTTATTGCCCCATCTTGCCAAAACAGTCCTTTCCTTTTGCTTGCCCTGTGATACCAAGCACTCATCTCCTCTGAATGTTCAGCTAGTTGGAGCTAATGGATTACTTGTTGCCAAGCATATAGTTTTGAGGCATTCTGTCATTTCACCCCAAGGCAGCAACAAGATGACAGACTTCCTTGTGTGACAGTTATACCAGTCAGAGATGCTGCACAATCTCTGAAGTGACCTCTGTTTAAATCAGGATAACTGCTTTTATGCAGAAAGGGCACACAGCATAAAGTAATGGCAGTTGTACACCAATCCCCTGCTGTTCAGCAGCTGTAGACACAGCAGTGTATAATAAAAGAGAAGTGTAAGTGGGAAAAAATATGTTGATGCTGAGAATAAAACATAAATTTGACAGTATCAGTCAGTGGCTGAGTTCACTATGGGACAAGCCAGTAGAGGCGAGTACCACTTTGGCTTTTACTTAGTCATTTGAGAAGAAGACTCACAGTGGAAAATACTTGCCTGTTCACACGTGTTGGCACTGGAGCTTTTGTTAAGAAAAAGTTTTGGTATCTTTTCATTAGCCTTAGAGAAAAATAAATGGAGGAGTTCAGTTTGCACTTCAGACTAGAAGCGTGCTATTCAGTGGCTGTGCAAATACCGAGAGTATACGATTAACTCGTAATCCAGATGTCCAATCATTCTGAAAAAAGTAATGCCTGGTAATTAATACATAAGTGATATCTGGAATGAATTACTTGAGGAATGTTTTTCATTGCTGAAGATGTGATATCTCAAACTGTTATTACTGCAGCACACTCAGTTGTGTGAAAAAATCTTTGTAGAAAGGCTCTGTGCATTATACCATTTCAAACTAAATTCACTTTCAGATGAGGTAAAAATGCATTATTTGCACTATTTCAAGGTTTAGGTGCATTCTTTTTCCATGTTAGAGGACCACAAGATCCTCTCCTAGGGTGAAATCACTGTTATGTTGTAAGAACAGTTGAATTTCCTGCCCTGTCTGTATAATACCTAGGTAAGTCTAAGGATTCGCATGAATATGGATGAACTATCAAGGTACTTGAGCTATTTTCACTAATTTGAAGCTTCCTTTACAATAGCAATGCCTTTTTGTTCACTTATGTCTTTCCAAACTGGTTGCTGAAGTGTTTGTGACTTGCATAGCCCAGAAGAGTGAGCCAGACTGACAGTCCTTAAATGAAACTATCACGTGAGAAGGAGTTCTTACTCCATTAGTCTTCATCTAGCTTTCCACTGTCCTCTAAGAGCATGCATCCACCAAAACAGACAAATAACGTGAAAATGATTCCTGTATTGAACTTAACAAAATGTTAATAGGTGATATAGCTAAGTAAATATTTAAAACCAGATTTAATTTAGGTGATTTAAAAAAAAAAAAAATTGCTATTAACTGTGTTGAATTTTTGTCCCTTGGGAAGCTGGAATCTCGCCTGCTATCTCTTTTCTATAGCAGAAAAATCCCCTTCTAATCTAAAAATGTTCAAATCCTGTGCATAAACCACAATCTCTCCACATAGTAATGATATTAACTTCTTCAGATAACATGAATGCTACCCACGCTATTCTATAAAAGTAATAGTATGTAACAGGATTTTTTCATTACCTTTTGTTTTGAGCTAGTAACAAATTCACTTTGGTTTCCATTGATCAGCTTCCTAGACAACCTTTGGAGAGCACTGAGTCAGGAAGTAAAGTGGCTGGTGCAGTATTTGGGCATCTTCCTATATATGAGGTAAGCACAAGTGCTTCCCACCTTTTGCTGTGGTGTTCAAGCAGCAGGTCCTTGGCACTTGTAAATGATTAACATCATGTATGCACTCTGTTGTTAACTGTTTCTCAATTTAATTTTCTCACATGGTCTGACTTACTATCAACCCAACTCTGTTCTCCATTTGGTGGAAGCTTGAGAGGCTAGCTGAAGAGAGCATCCTTCAGAGTGAGTAGTCCATTTATTTCTCCTGTTCAGCCTTGTGTCATTAAATTATTGTTTCAGAGTCTTTTCTTTTAGCCGGTACAAAGATTATTGATTCTGCACAAAGGTTTGGCTGTAAATTAACGGTAAGTTAATATCATTTTGAAGATTCTGTTGTTTAGATTTATTGTGAGCTAACAAGGCTTCCTAAGTTGTTCCTAATTTGTAGTGAGACCAGAACTTCCACAGCCTCATCACCACCTATTACAGGATGGAAAGAATCGCCCCTTGAAGTAGTGCTGATTTCTTTCTATAGAGAGAGCCTAGTGAACCAGTCTGGATAGATGGTTCATTAGGTGGATAGAGCATTCAAATATATGTGACTTATGGTTTTTAAAAGCAGCATTACAGATGGAGTATCTCATCCATATTAATCTAATGAACGCAGGAGCTGGCACATATTGTTCAAATGCATGGCACATATGCTGTTTTTCTGATCATTAATGTGGAACTCTGTTTTATTTTCTTTCCTGACAAGTTAGGAGCAAATACATTGAAGCCAATGGCACCACAACAGATTTACATAAAATGTGATCAAACTTTTTTGTGAGCTCGTGCACAACAATTTCTTTTTTCTATGCTGTTACAAAACACTATAAAGTGGTCTGACTGTAGGTATATATTTATTAGCTCTTAAAAATTTGCATTTTATTTCTACAGATCCTCAGTGGAACAAACCTGAGACGTCCAGTCTAACTGAATTGACAATGGAGACAGAGCTCAGTGGAGAACAGAATCAAGACAAGTAAACATTATGTTCATCTTAAGGCAAGTAGTTTAGCAGGTTCCTTGAGCATACAGAAATAAAATCTTTACATCCATCCCAGTTCTTCAAGCAGCAAAAAAAATTCTAACGTGATTATAACAAGGCACTTACAGAAAAGCCCATCTCACTCCACTCCTTGATAGATAAGAATGAAAAGCACCTTACTGTGATTAACTGTTTTCAGAGATTCAGGGCCATAAATCTGCAAAAAATACTTCCATTGCTGACATGCAGATGTATTTGGAGAGTAAGAAATGCACTAATTCTGGCTAGGATTAAGCTAGTTTTCTTCATAGCATTCCATATGCTACTGTGTTTTGATTTGTGATTAGAAAAGCATGATAACAGAACTGTGTTGTGGCTATTGCTAAGAGTTGCCTGTGTCATCAAGGTGTTTCTTTTCCCCCACTCCCAGTGTATAGGATGGGAGAGACCACATCTGCTATGGCTGACATGAACAGACCGGAGATATTCCACGCCATATAATGTCCTGCTCAACAATAAAAGACTGGGAAAAGGAGGAGAAAGGTGAGGTGATTAAGGCGTCCGTCATCTGAAGTAACCACTATGTGTGCTGTGGCCGTTCTTCTCAGATAGTGGCTAAACATCTGCCTTGAAGTAGTGAATGAATTCATTCTTTTGTTTTTCAGAAGAAAAGCAGAGACATTCGGTTTTATTGAACAGACAATCTACTAAAGCACTATACAGAATTAACTAGAAGAATAGACACTGTATCCTAGAGAACAAAGGATGCTACAGGAAAGATATTAAGAACAGAAAAGCTTATCAGACAATTGATAGTTCCAAAGATATCTTTCAGGCAGTCTTTTCAATGCTGGATCTAGCACAAAGCTGTTTGCTAATTGGCTTGTTGAGTATTAGCTCTGAATTTTCTCTGATGATGTCTCTACATTCCTTTGGAAGCTATTTTTCCTCTACTATCCAGTTATATTTCAGGCTTAAGTGTTTTAGGTGTATCAGTTGTTCTGTTGATTCAGATCCATACTATATTATGGAAAGGTATCTTAATTAAGACAACCTTTTTCAGCATGGCAGAAACTCATGCTTGAACTGGCTGCAGTAGTTAGTTTGCCAGAATTTCATTACAGCCTTTGCTAGTGCTTTACAGAATTTGGGAAGTTCTTCAGGTGTCCTCACCCACTGTGATAGTTCAATCTGAATGGCATCAACAACACCAGAATGACGAGAGCCAAAAGTCTTTGTTATGTATCCACCACTATAATAGTTCCCATTATTTGGGCTAGGATTGGATAGAGAAGGCACACAAATGTAACTGTTATTTTGTTCTTCAATATATTTACCCAAACTTCTGTTCCCTGCAAGCAGAGTCTCAAAAGACACACCAACTAGCTGACTGTCAAGATATCTAATGGAAGAATTTGATGCAGAAAGGACACCCGAGTTAAGAGAAGTTTTTGAAAGCGTATAACCTAATTCTATCCACTGTTCGGGATGTGCTTGTCCATGAATATCCAGAATCAGGCCCCCTGTCATCTGTGATTTTGCAGTGGTCAAAAATCCCATGTAATCCTCCCAGGCCTGTTCTGCTTGGGGAACTCCAAAGGAGGCCTCTTCCTTTTCCCTGTTAGCATCCATCTTGAACCTCTGTAAGTGGTTAATAACAGTATGTGGAAAGAAACCATCAGTAATTTTGTTGATTTCCTCAGCAAGAGCTTGAGCCACTTCTATTGTGTACCTGTCTTGTTTGGTAGATACTTTACACTTCTTATAATTTTGAATGCTTCCAGGAGGACACTCATGAGAGAAAATACAAGAAGATGTCTCAGCATCCCAACAGCCAGCCTCTCGGTCAGGGATGTCTTCAGGTTCCATTGACCCACCATGTGGGACAGAGAGGATAAGGTTCATGTTGCCCACTTGATACTCAGTGAAATGATTATGGCCAAATATAACTTCTCTGCTGCTAGTGAGTTTCAGAAGCAAATATATAATGGAAAGGAGTAACAGATACATAGTTTTCATTTCCTGCTGGAAGATTCAGCAAAAAGAATATGGCAGTACCTGCATAAAAACAAGAGAGATTTTAGATTATTTACAAATGAAAATATGTGAGTGTAAAGCAGCTGCTACTAGAAAAATTAGTTACCAATTAACTTATTCTACTTTAACACCAAGTAGTACAAAGAATAAAAGTACTTTCAAGAGATGCAAAAAATGAACAGGATACTTTGTGTAGCTAGATGTAAATGATGCAATGTTTCCAAAAGAGTGGATTCTGTCAGAACAACAGGACAGGGGAAATGGTAGGTTATTGGGTCTCCTTTAATCCCCGAGAAAGAACAAAGATTACTTGATCATATTATCTGACCCTAGAGAATCACTAAATAATCATTAAAATAAATATTTTCCTAACTAAATGTTCCTTTTTTTTTTTTTTTTTTTCAACCCTGAAACATCAAGAAAATTCTAAGAAAATTTGAAGGAACATCTGTATCTCATTGACTTGAGTGAAGTATCTTTCCATTATCCAGGTGCTTTCAAAACTAGAGGCTATGTCAGCTCAGACCACCTCTGTGTTTGTCTAAAACAGACAGGCAGATAAGAATTGAGTGCTACCAAGGTCTACCTCTCATTGTTCTCCAGGCTGAGTTACTCTGAAATCATCATACATAGATACAAGTCCATTATGGAGCACCTCTCTTTAGTTTTCAGGTTTCCTTTTACTTCAAGAGACCCAAGATACTTTTAAGCTGTCAGTAAATATGACATTTTTTGGAAAGCTGTAATTTAGCAAGATACTAACAGTGCTTTCAGGTCTGAAGGCATCATATTAATAGAAAAACCAGAGTCATGTAAAATGAATAAAGCCAGTGAAAAGCAGAAGAAAAGGATACTTTCAATTCCATGAATTAAAAAAAGCTTCACATAACATAGGCCAGTTGAGGAATTTGTAAATAAGTACATTAATGTGCTGTGTTGTTGTCTGTCCTGCCTTTATCATCACATCACCCACAGAAATACAGAGAATATGAGGTATAGCCAAAGAAGAGTGAAAAAGCTGCAGAACTGCAAGAAACTGCCTACCAGACTTGGTCTGAGAGTATATATTACAGCATTGTTCTCAAATCTGAAGGAGCAGCAGCAAAGAAGATATTCTACAACCTACACTTGACAAGCTGCCATAAAGTTTGTTTGTTTTAAAGGATCTTCAGTCATGACACTAGAGTTTCCAGCTTAAAATAAGCTTTTATCCACATCACATTATTAATTCTTCCCTAGGTTTCCCCAAGACATAGGCCTTTATCTACTAGTTCACTGTCTACATTACCAGAAATGTGTAGAAGAAAATTTTAAGTATTATTTAGAATCCCTTTTTATCAGAGAAACAGCCCACCTGCAAAAAGCAGCACAAGCTATCCACATAAGTCTAGGCATAGCTTACCTGAGGTACAGTGAGGCTCAACACCAAGTTAAGGAAATTGACGCTTCATAGGTGCTGATCAGCTGCCTTAGGAGTCAGGCTTCCTTTGCCTCTGATGTTCAGCTTAAATGTGGTGACACAGCTTTTCCTTTCCCATCACCTGCCAAACCAGTTTGTTTGCATCTCTGCAATTTCCTGTAAATGATTGAGTCATAGTTAATAGTTAACACTATTAGATCCTGTTTTAAAAATATCTGGATACATAGCTATGTATGATTCCCTAACTGGGAGCAAATCATGCAGGCTCAGACAGAGCAGAGGAAACTGGTGACCTCAGACTGGTTTATGGTTTTCTAGATAACACATAAGTACTGCAGAAGAAAAATATTAGTCACAATAATACAGACTAGAAGGGTATTTGGGGCTTTGTAGCAAAACACACATCTTCCCAAAGGATTTGAACATTTGTTCTTATCCTCCAACAGAGGAACACCTGCAAGTAGGGAGGAATGCGCTGGAAAATTTACCTGTTTGTTGTCTTCTCCATAAAGAGGAGTTCCATGCAGATAAGAAACCCTGCAACAGGCTCCATATTGTAGATAAACATATATTATTGCAAGGTTTAAAAAGTCTTCAGTATTTTAAACTGGTAGCAATTGCTGCAGGAGTATTTTGCAGATTTACCTACAAAGAAAGGGAGAGCAAGCTGTTCCCGATTCAGTGCCTTCAAAAGCGAAACTGAACTGACCACTGTGCTGGGTTTCACTCTGGACTCTGAACCAGCAGGTCTCTAGAGGGCAGGCCTAGTCCTGCAACTGCTGGCACAGAGACTTCTTCACCTGTACCTCAATGTATCATTTCACAATGCAGAGATCACAAAAGGAAAAATTATATATATGCTGATATATTACAGGCTTAGCGAACTTTTGTTCTCTGGGCTGGCATCCATTTTTAGAGATCAAAACCAACTTGTCACAAGCACCATAGCCACACCACAACTCAGAACAGCTGATGTGATTAGTAAAGATGAAAGTATGTGACTATTCTACAACCTCTTTTTGCCATCACTTAAATCTTTATTTCCTCCTAAAAAAGAAATCGTCAGGTAAAGTGTAACTAGCCACAGTGCTATTATTTCACTTGGAATATGTTTGTGCCAATGATTCCACCTTAAAAAAAAAAAAAAAAAAAAAAAAAAAAAAAAAAACTGCATCTGGGTATCTGGGAGGAGAGGTCCTCACAGCCAAGCATTACTGCCCGAGTATTCAAAATGAAGTTGCAGAACTCACAGCAGTGAGGCAGATGACCAAATCAGAATATTGGCAACACACTGGAATGGCAGACAGCAGGTTCCTACTGGCAGTAGGAATCACATAAATTATAGGTCAGTGCTCATTTCCATAGGAGTACTCATGAGCAGATTGCTTCAGCTACTCGCTGGCAACATGTGGGTTCATGTTCTTTTGCTTTTGCTAGAAAAATCGAGGACACAGAGAAAAGGTCAGATGTTCTTGGCACTGACAAACATCTATTTCAAATACTTCTACACTGGAGTTGTTTTCCTTTTGACATCAGTGACCTTCACAAGGTATTACTTAGCAGAACTGTCTTTACATCACAGCTGCATTCTCATGAAGTTGATGGGCATGGGTCTTACCTCAGCAGACTTCCAGCAAATAAAGTAAGATTTGCACAGGAATGGAATGTCAGAATCACACTCACTCATCTTCTCAATGGAAAATGATTCCATAAGCTGTGTGCACCCAGCAGTGAACAAATTGTGACCAGCCCAGATGCCAAACCTCTGATAATGAGGTAAATGTAACTGATGCAGGAAATTGATGTGGCTTCTCTCCTGTTCTCCTCTGTACCTCTTCAGAGGTCTGCACATGGCATTAAAAATTTAACGGTTGACTTTTGAAATATGGCCCAAGCTCTTGGCCTAGCTTGACTGCAGCAGACATCTGTTACTATATTAACTTAGGTAATACAGGTTTTTAAAGACTTTACTAACATTATTGATATAATCTGATTGAAGATACTTTTAATAAATGCTAGTGCATAGCTCTCACATATTCATACAGACACACTTTTGTGAGATCCTTTTGTGATTCATTTCTAGAGGACATAACACAAAGAGGTTGCTTTGGGTGATTGCATTGACCCCCGATTCCTTCCAAATCTTTAAATCTATTTGCAGCTTTTAGAGATTTAATGTAATCATGCTAACTCTTCAGCACGAAAGTATCTATCCTTTCAGATTAAGGAAGCAAAGAGAAAATTCTAGGTCAAGAATTGTGTGGTTCTGGTTTTCTTCAACAAAAGTTCCTCAATTGGTGTTTCTGACTCTGAGGCTCACCTTATGATTGTTTATAATCCCAGCTACAGAAAATAGTCAAAAGTAGATTTAATTGAATTCCGCATGGCAACTTAAATTGCATGCACATATTATATTGTCTACCCTGGTAATCCTTCATCTATTGAGCAGAATGGCTTAAGGAAAAAAGAAGTGTTAAAATTGATGTAAGAACATATTTTTAAGATAAGTGCTCATAATCCAAATTTCAATTACGTTGAAAATAGAACTGCAACGCTAACATGTCAGGATGGCTTACATTACATCACAACACAAACACTGGGAAATGTAAAGGTGTGCTCTGACCAGCTCAGGCTGGGCTCTTCCAGAATGAGAGCAGAATCTCACTGGGACACATCAGACACATCACACAAGGATGAGACCATCCGATAGTTTCTACCCATGTGTGAAACTCAAAAATGAGAATGCCCTTCAACATACTCTCAAGTGACTTTATGCTACTGCATCTGTAGCATTTATTGCATTTATGCTATCCCACAGGACCAAAACAGACAGAAACAAAGAATGGACTTGCAGTTAGCTCATTTTCATGTTTTGCAGAAATGGGAAACTTTATACATAGAGATAATTCATTTCCTGATTGTAATTACAAAAGGACCAGATATCCAAACTCTGAATTGTGAAGAGAAATACAACATTTGATTCCTCCTCCATCACTGTAGAGCACTATAGAGCTCCTTGCTGCCCCGGTTTGCAGGATGTGCAGACCTTGTGCCAGCTATCAAACTACAGCTGATGTGTTTAATGTGTCAAATAGGCAGCATGAGATAATGCAGCTCCATTAGCAGATGGTTACATAGGAAATCACTCCCATGCATGAGATGTCCAAAACCATTAACTAGATCTCTGAAACTCTGCAGCCACCGCATTTAAGTTCTTATCTCTCAGATCTTTAACTCCTTTAATTTCTTTGCACGTAAGCACTGTAAGAAAGCAACAGATGCAAATATGGCCTATGGAGGATTTTCTGCTACGTGTATTTCTTTTAATTCACAGCTCTCAGAAACCCTTCTCTCTGCACCACGGTACAGATGCGACGGGGCAACAGGGATACAAACACTTTACCGAACAGAAGCGCTGAATACCGCAGTGCCACAGCCCTTACAGGGCGCTGACCGCCATTCTCCCAACCCGCAACGCAGCGGTTCCGTAGCACTCCCAGCACACGGCAACAAAAGTCACATTCGGAGATCCGAAGACGGCAAAAGAGCTCGGCGCCGCCCAATCCAAATGGCGCCGCGACTCGCCCTCCTGTGCAAGGCGGAGCGACATCCTCCACCACGGCCTGCGCGGAGCACGCTGGGATTTGTAGTCCGCTCCGGGGGCGGGGCCACAGCGCAGAGCGCGCGCTGCTTGAAAGTTCTGAGGCGGCGGTCGAGCGCTACGGCTGAGCGCGGCGCAGGGCAGCGGAGCGGGGCAGCGCTCGGCCTCTCTTCCCCTCCCCCCAGCGAGGTAGCGGTGCGTGGGGTTGTGGCCGTTGGGGGCCGTTGTCCCGCTCTCTCCTTCGCCCCCTCCCAGGCAGCGGCGGCGCGGGCCGAGGTAGGGGTGGCGGCGGCGGGATGGCCGCCTCGGCCTTGTCGTCCTTAGGCGGGCGCTCGAAAGCTCCCCATCGGCTCGGGGGGCTGGGTAGGGGTTGCGGCAGGGCTCGATGGCGGTCCCCGGTCCCCTCCGAACGCAGGGCTGAGCTGAGGGTACGTTAATGCCGCGCGTTTTCCCTCCCGCAGCCGCGCTATGGGCATTCAGGGGCTGCTGCAGTTCATCAAGGAGGCCGCGGAGCCCGGCCACGTGAAGAAGTACCGCGGGCAGGCGGTGGCGGTGGACGCGTACTGCTGGCTGCACAAAGGCTCCTATGGCTGCGCAGAGAAGCTGGCCAGGGGAGAGCCGACGGACCAGTAAGTCACGGGAACATCTCGGTCCCGGCCCTTCCACAGGCTGAGGTCTCGTTGATCTGGGAGTTCTTGAGTTAAAAGCGAAGTTAAAGCAGTTTTAGTTCTGATAGGCATATGCCTCACGTTTTGAGCAATTTCTTGCATGGATTTTTTCATCTATTTTTTTCGCGTGGCTTGTTACATTTTTAATAACAGTAGCTCTTTGTCTGCAACGTGGATTCTTCCTTCGGTAGCCTCATTTCTAAGGAAAGACACAAATAAAAACTGTAGCTGTGCTACAAGTCCTGCTTTGGAGCGTAGGTCACGTTGGCATGAATTCTTGTCCTTTGTCCCATCCCTAGAAAGCTGAGTTGAGCACTTGTTTTAGATTGTCTTCTAAAATGTTTTTCCTCCTTTCTCTTTAGAAATAAAAATACTAGCTAGTCTGGGCTAAGCTTCATTCATGGGATTTTGATTAAGTGTTTGGCTGGAGACAAAAGAGCATGATTACAAATTGATTCAAAACTTTTAATTCCTGCTTCTAATGGAAAGAAGAACTGCAGTGTTTCATTCAGCTCTCCTACTTGTCTTTGAAAATAGTGGAAATCCTTTGGAATTCTGAGAAATTATGTATTTTTAAGTGAATTAAAAAGAAGCTGATAGGCAAGGAAACATGACCCATCAGTGGGAACTTTAGGCTGATTGAACTCCTTAACTATATCTATATATTTAATGAGGGAGAAAAAAATCTATCTTTGTGGACACATGGTCATTAATCTTAGGCTCTTCAACAGTAGTGTAGAGATCACCTCCACACTTTAAAACACGTCTGAATAATTTTACATAATATTGAATAACTTGCTGTTAAATGCTAGTTGTGTGCTGCTGATGAAATGATCCTGTTGTACAGATCTACAGAACTAACAGGTGAGGAAATGAGAGGTCTGAGGAAGTACGCAAAGTCTGGAATCACCTGCAGATATTTTTACTAAAGGTTGGTCTCTGCAAGCACTGGAGGATTGCCTCCTGGGCTGTGCTCTACTTCTAGTGCAGTTTGGGTAACTGTCCCATCTCTCAATGTTTTCAGTAGCGTGCCTGTATGCTTAGGGTAGGAGGATATATTTGCGTGTCTATCTGTTAGCACATACTCACCAACTGAGAATGGATAGTTCCATGGTTAGAAGCTTTATACCCCATTGCTCTACAAAAATGCACTCAATGAAACTTTTAAAAGGCTCCAGGGAAAGATAATGTAGAGCACTTGCAATCTATTGTAGCAGAGTCAGCTGAATGCTGCTTGAATTCTTAGTGCATTTTGTGCAAAAATAGAGCTTGGTAGGCTCAGAGCTAAGTTGGGAGGTGGAGCGTTTATTTATTAAAAAAGGGCATTCATGTGTTCTTAATCTTTCTGTGATACAGGAAAGATGTAAGACCTGTTAAGATCCCTAATCTTAATGGTTTTTTTTCCCCTCTTATTGTTGACACAGTTATGTAGCTTTCTGCATGAAACTTGTTGATATGCTCCTCTCATTTGGAATTAAACCAATTTTGGTATTTGATGGATGCACCCTACCTTCTAAAAAGGAAGTGGAGAAGGCCCGAAGAGAGTAAGTATTGACTTGCCAGCACAGCAGTATGTTTAACACCACAGTCCATTTTCAGATTTGGAAAAACTTCAAACTTGTTAGGCAGTGATCTTTGGTCATCTTTCCTACAATTTAGTTTAACTTCACTGAATTTACATTTAAAATTGTACAATTTTCTTAGAGATTTAATTCCAAAAATAGAAATGTCTTTAATAAATGAAAGTATTTTTAGGGAGGAAGGAAGTAAACTGCTGAGCACCGTATCCTGTAATGTGTTAAAGCCTTTCAGTTCTCTCAAGCTGACTGATCTCCATGGACAAAAATATTCTTACATAATATAACTTTATTTAAAATTAATACCGTCTTCCTTATCATTCTCTTCAAATAGATAGAACTACTTCAGCTTTGGATTCGAGTCCTATATAGAGTATATATTTTCTTGAGTATGGTGCAGACCATTTTTAATATTTGAAATGAAGTAAATAATGCCTTCTCTTCTGTAAATCAGTGAGCATCTGACATCAGATGCTCCCGAAATCCATTATACTTATTTTACTGCATCCTGATTATGAGTGCAACTCTTCTCTTTCACTGCTGATTTCAGTTGGAGTTATTGCTGTTTTCTCACTATGTATTTCACCATGCCAATCTAGGTGTCTTTTTTAATCTGGTGGCTTGCAGCTATTCTGATATTTGGAAATTTACACAGTAGAATGGATTTGGGGCACGTTCAACTGCAACACAGCTTGCCTGCTTTTCTCTATCTCCTGGTCCTTTCTAATACTCGTTCTTTTAAGTAAAAAAAATAAAAATAAAAATCCGAGGTCAATGGATATTTTTCTTTCAGGAAGCGTCAAGCCAATCTTCTGAAAGGAAAGCAGTTGTTTCGGGAAGGGAAATTTTCAGAAGCAAGAGACTGTTTTGCTCGCAGTGTCAATGTTACGCATGCTATGGCTCACGAAGTCATTAAAGTAAGTTGTTAGTGCTGCTGAGATGAACAGTATCAAACAAAAAAATCAATGCAGTAAGCCTGTAAGCATGTTTTGCTCTGCTTTGGTACAACTACAGTACTACCTTGTCTACGTAAGAAAGAAAATTATTCCCTATACTTCCTCTTCTTAGTCTACAGCATATACTGGATTATGTTAGACATGGTTAACTTCATTTCAGAATTATTATGCCCAGTTGTATAAATAACAGTGATTTGTCAGCTTAAATACAGCTCTTTTAAAATCCATGAAATAGCATCTTGAACTTTCAAAATTATTTAGATACCCAGCTCAGCTAAGTTCCTGGAATAAATTTTTGCTTCTTAAAAACCTTTCCAGGTTCCCTTGCATTCTTCCACTGCAATCATAGGATCATACTTAGAAAAATTGCTTTGTGTTCTTTGTAGAGAGTGTACTGTGCAGGAGGGTGAAGCATGCAGCTGCGATCAGCGTACACTGTTACATGCCAGCACAGGAGAAGGTGTTTTGTCCTTAAATTCCTTGAAACTTGGGTTTTAAATGTGAAAGATAGAACTTCAAGATAGGGGCGGGTGGGGAAAAAAAAAGGAGCAGGTGGGGGATATAGGTAATGAAAGAAAATGGTTACTAAATACTTGTATGTTTCCTGTTTGTGTACAGGCTGCACGAGCCCGAGGAGTTGATTGTATTGTTGCTCCCTATGAAGCTGATGCTCAGTTGGCTTATCTTAATAAGACTGGCATGGTTCAGGCCATCATTACAGAAGATTCTGATCTTTTAGCTTTTGGATGTAAAAAGGTATAGAAGAAAATACTAATAGCCCTTAATTCTCAGTGATATCTTAAAAGCAGAGTTAAAAGTGGCTAAACGTGTTTGACTGACTTTGTTACAGTAATTTGTGGAAATTGAAAGCACTCGCCTCTATTATTTCCACCAAGTGCAATAAGCTAGCATATGTACAAATAGAACAATGAGCCAATATTGGTGAAAATTATTTTTTCCACTGCATTTCCAGGTGTTTTTGAAAATTGACAAATTTGGAAATGGATTGGAGATAGATCAAGCTCGGCTAGGAAACTGCAAGCAGCTCGGAAATGTATTCACTGAAGAGAAGTTCCGTTATATGTGTATCCTGTCTGGTTGTGACTACCTTTCATCAATCCATGGAATTGGGTTAGCTAAAGCATGCAAGTTACTAAAATTAGCTAACAATCCAGATATTATAAAGGTAATCTTGATTTTAGCTTCGTGTTGGCTATTTGGGAGTTTGTCTCTGTGTATAAAGCACTGAATTGAAAATGTGAGTGGTTCTTAGCTTTCTCTGTTCTGAGAAGAATGGTCTGAAGTATTTTAACCTGTCCTGTAGATATTTATTGGTTGGACTGGCTTGTGATAGTTCTGACTATAGACGGCTAGAATTGAGAAAACAATGCACAAGGCTATTTTTTCTGCTTCATTTCTCCTGTTTAAGTTGATCTTTGTAACAGAATGTGTTCTACATTTAATGACAAACAAAAATACCTTATAACTGAAATGTAAATACTTGAGTTTTTTGAAAAAACTATTTTTTCTCTTCACGTTATATTTCTATTACTTGCTGAAATACAAATTCTGATTATTCCAAGCCCTTCAGTCTTTTAATTAATACTTCTGAAGGCAAACATGGAATTCTGTTATTTGTTTGAAAGCAACAGTTAATTTTTTCTTTTTGAACAGGTTATTAAGAAAATGGGACACTACTTGAAGATGAATATAACTGTATCAGAAGAATACATACAGGGTTTCACACGAGCCAATAATACATTCCTTTATCAGTTGGTTTTTGATCCCATCAAGAGAAAATTAGTTCCTCTGAATGATTATGCTGATGATGTTGATCCAGAAACACTAATTTATGCAGGACGGTATCCTTTTGGTATTGAAACTGAGAAAATTCCATGTGATCAGTTGTGGTGTCTTGTGTTATTTTTCACTGCACCTCTACTATTGGTTAAATCCTGCTTTTTCTGCAACATTGTAAATTATAGAGGCTTTTTTTTTTTTTTTTTTAAGCACAGTGGATAACTGAGCAATAAAAAATGACCTATCATTTTATGTAGCTGCTATTTCCTTTAATAGAAAATAACTCCTTAAGTACAGATTATTCTTCAACTGTTTGAGTTGTTCCGTGACTTAGTTTGTGCCTGTGTTCTGTGTTGTAATCTCTATCACTTTAATTCTTGCTGTGAATTTATAATCTAAACATTCCCTGTTTTACCATATATGTCTCATTACAAAATAAGTGCTATTTTGATACCTGTCATAAATTTCTTCATGGAAAATGAAGAGAACAAAGAGAGGACTGTTTAAGTAATTGCTAGCGTTGTATGTTCTTCAGGCTACCTAATATCTGTCCTTTCCTGATGCCAGAAAGGAGAAAGATGGTGATTTTCCAGTGACTTGTAATTAATGATTGAATGCTTATCTTTAGGCTTGCTTAGTTTGCCAAGCACTGCAGATACTTTGACTTGTCACATCGTATTGAACCATAACTATTAGTGTCCATATATATATGCTTAATGCTATATCACAAATTCAGAAATAGCTGTTCTAACTTTAATGCTACAGTTCATTTATTGCACTATTTTAAAGATTTATTTTCCTTTAATGTGATGGCTACAGACACTTTGGAGATAGTACTGGTTTTCAAATTGCTCTTGGGAACATTGATATTGATACGATGGAACAAATTGATAACTATAACCCTGATACTGCACAGGTAACAGCTTTGTTCTGAAGCTACATACTGAGATAATAACACAGGTTTGAAGGCTGATGGAAAAACACAGCTGATTGTTATTCCTAACTGACTTGTCAGTGAAAGCTATTCTGCTAGTACAGAAATCGTATGTTCTTGGAGTTGTGTGAAGTATGATACAAAGAGCAATCCAGTGTAAAACTCTTAAATTCTGACTCTGAGTAGAATATTAATAATTCTTTGAAGTAAAATTGACATCTAATCTACAAACTTCTGCAGCATCTTCAGAGACTTCACAAAAGTAATTACTAAAAACAATTAAATCAGTAGTAACTGTTGTGGCTTTACAACTCATCTAGTTATTAAAGACACCACCAGATAATGCCAGATGCTGATGCATTCAGGCAATTCTGTAAATTCTAATCTAGGAAAAGGATCTTACACAAAGTAAATTGTGTTTATGGCACTTGAGAACTGAAATTTTGGTTTTTAACAGTTAAAACCAGTAAAGCCTTCTCAAGGATCTCATCTAAGAGATGCTGGAAAATGTAAATACAGAGGCATGGTTTTAAGAGCCATTGTTTTCTGATGACTGTAGTTCTGATAATGCATGCCTTCCAACTGCTTAACTCACTGTAGTCCTTTCTAGTTGTTAGACTTCTGAGTTACTGTGCTTATTTTGACAATGGCAAAATGGACTGTGGTCACCTCCTTATCCTGGTGTTTTGTAACTCTTCACTTTACTTCATATTCTCTGCATTTTCCAAAAAAGTAAGCAGGAAAACATTGTGACCTAGATGGCCCTTGAACACATTAAGCACCAACTAAAGTGGTGAAAAGAAAGAAATGATTTGGTTACATCTGGAATAATTCTGACTGTATTCTTCCATCATGCGCTACTTGCTTCTGATCAAAAATTATAAAATAGCTTACATAAGTAAATAGTTGTACAAGCAAGACTGCATTTGCAGAGTTAAATCTTCTGTGTTTACTGGGGGTTTGGTGTGGTTTCAGTTTTGTGGGGTTTTTTCCTTATTTTTTTAATGGGCATGTTAGTAAACCTAAGTATGGATAGACATAGGAACAGATTATTTCCTGGTGAATAGAAAGTTGTTAATGGAGATCCTTAAGGGACATGTGAGGCATGAGGGGGTTTTCTTTCCTTTCCTGACACGACTGTCTTCACTTAAGTCACAGCAGAGACTTGAACTAAGTTATGTTGGCTAAATGTTGGTATCAGGGTATCCAGAGAAGACGACCTTAAGTTAGGTGACCTGTAGCATACAAACCCTTAGTTCTCATTCTCTGTACAAGTAGAACTTCTCTTTTTAGAGTGTTTGACTGTCTTTTTTTTTTTTTTTTGACTGTTTTACTTCCAGCCTTCTTCAGTAAGTCCTTAATCCTATTTACTGAAATAACTAATTAAGATTTTTTTTTTGCCAAGTGAGTTGGAGAGTATTTTTTTTTTTTTCTAAGAAAAATTCAACTGTGAGGAAAATATTTTCCAAAATCATTCTACTGAATATAGGTAATAATTAAGTCTCTAATTTAGAGAAGAGCAGTTAGCCACTTACGCTATATTGGAATGAGGAAGTCGTGGCAGCACAGAAGAAAAAGAGTTTGTCAGGGAAGCATAAGAAATATGGGAACAAAATGGAAATGTTTGACATGGAGTGGCCATGTCAACAATGGGTGTGTGTCAAAATGCTCTTATGCTAAATGAGGAAATCTTATTTAGAAGGCAAATTTATGAGCCTATTCCTAACTTTTTTTGTAGCCTACGCAGCAAAGAAGCCATGGCTGGAATGACAAATGTGCTAATCATGTAAATAGCATTTGGAGCAAAGACTACAAGCTTGGTCCTAGTATGGATGATGCTCCTCATAAAACTCACTTACCAGAGAAATCAACAACGAAAGGCATTGAGAAGATAATCAGTATCAAAGGGTTAAAACTTCCAGGCAAAGAGCTCTTTGCAAAAAGACAAAGGAGTGGTATGTTTCTAGTTAAGTAACAATAGAAGACTGTATTAAAGATTTTACTGTATTATAAAATACTGTCCCTTTCAATTTTGAGATACAATTCTTAAAAATGGAGAAAAGTGAACTAGATATTTTGGGGTTTAATTTCTATCTTATTGGTGCATGTGAAGAAATGAAAATAGTCTATCAGAGAGCCATATGGAAAAGTGGAAGTTTTCTGTACCCTGCTAACACTGTGCTGCTCAGTTCTCTTGCTTTGGTGCACTTCACTGCAGTTTTCTCCTAGCTGTACATCTGTGCTGTATTGTCTTGTATATCACTGCAGCTGTCTGGACTGAAATGATCCATGGGCTTTTAACAGAGGAAATTCTCTGTTCCCACTGTGCTTCACCTGCTACGTTTTTTCTCTGTATTTCTCTTTTGCATCCTCCTTTTCTGTTCATGCTACCAGGATTTCCTTTTCACCTCTTGATAGTCTTCCTACTCTTTATGTTATCAAAAATTTTAATTAGTTTACTAGACACATACCTTTTAGCTTTTAGTGTTTGATTTCAAGTTTAATTTCAAGATGTTGAAACCATAATATGCTCTCTTCTTAGTCTCAACTGTTAGGTCTTCCTTTCATCTACCTTTCTAAAGTTACTTTAAGCTTATGTAATACAAAGTAACAGTAAAAGCAACTTCTGAACCATAATGTCAAGAACACTTTTTAAGGCAGTAAGGATAAAAAATGTTCATTTCTCTCATAACATGTTCTAGAACAAGCTTCTCAGTGATTCTTAAATTGTCTTTAGATTCAGAAGAACTCTCAGATGGAGATCTTTTGAATCAATATTCATTTTCAAAAGCGAAAAAATTCAAGGAGAGTGGTGAAGATGGTCAATCACAGAAGAGTATTTCTGCAATACAAAGCATTGATTCTTCAGGGAATTCTGTCATTAAAGAAAGCTCTAACTCTCTGCCCAGGGTTAGAAATAAATTTGCTTCCTTTCTGCAAAGGAAAAACAAACAGACAGACGCTGTGATTGTTCCAGGAACAAGAAGCAGGTATGCTTGCTTTTATTTTATTTCAGTGAATAGCAAGATAGTATTTGGTATCATGGGTACTGAAATAAAGTGAATACTGAGAAGATACTTTAGGTTTTTTTGTGCAACTGTATCAATGCACTTGTAGTTGTAGCTGAGATGGCCAACTTCTTGTGCTAAGCATGCAATACGAGATGCATAGGTAGATAAACGCCTGGTATTTTTTTCAACTGCAGAAATGAAGGCTGTGACACAACCCAATACAGTTTAGTCTCTACATATCATAAAAAACATACAATCAAGAAAAAAAGAATATAGCTGCCTTAGCCAAGTAAATAAGCAATGCTTGTATATTGACTTATCTTTGACTTTGCTTTGTTGTGTTTGACCACAGCTATTTGAACTGGTTTTTATAAATAAGTGTCACAGATCTGTCTCATTATGTTTTTTTTTTTTTACCTTGAATAATCTGAAGATTTGTGTGTGAGAGAGGTATAATTTTATAAAACAATCTGAATATTGATATTTTTTTAACTCATACTTTCCCTAAGTTAGAGATTCAGCTTAATTAAAAAAAGTTGTTAGTGATGGCAGGCTTTTCTCCAAATAAATGCTCAGCTTGTACAAACTAGAAGGGAGGAAATTTGACTAGTACCCACTCTTAAGAGCTGCTCCTATAGTACAAAAAAAGCTAGATAGATTTTAGATTTCTCAATAAGAGCTTCATTATCATTTAGCTTTATAATAATATTTTTCTTTAATTTTGTATAATTTCTAGTTTCTTTCAGAAGAAGCCCCTATTATTCTTAGTCAATGGATGACATGTTTACAGATACTTCTTTTTTCCATTGAAACACAAAATAATTTTACTGTTGTCTTTTAAATGCCTTCATGAGGGACTGGAGAAGTAAAACCATGGTGATTTGCCCATGGTCAAAACAATCTGTCTTCCAAGTGCATTTCAAAAATCAAATTGACGGATAAGGTTTTGGAGATGAAATACTCACTTGCAGTTACTTTTCTGTTGCTTTCAACTTTATTTTTCTGTTATATTTTAGGTTTTTCTGCAATGATGCAGATATGCTTGGTTTTAAAGGAAAGGATGATAGTGATATAATTCAAGATGTTGAAGAGGATTGCAAGCAACAGGAGGTAGAACATGTAGCTGAAGATGAATCTCCATTTTTAGAAACTGAAAAAACAAAGACTGTCTCATCACTTCCTGGAGAAAGACCAAGAAGCTGCTTCCAGTGGCTTAGCATCCTTGGAAATCATTCAGGAAATCCTGGTCCGTCTCATACTGTATTTTCACAGCAGTTTCACCAACAGAGAAGCAGCTGTATGGCATCCCAGGCAGATAACAGTAATGGGGTACAAGCAGAGACTGAAGTCATGTGTGATGAATCAGATGAAGAATCCTCTCCCTTAATAGAACCACAGTGTTTCTCCCATTCTCAAAAGTCTTTTGAGCCACCAGAATGCAGTTTGGAGTCTTCAAAAATACTACAGGTATCTAACAGTAATTCAGACAAAAAAGTCAGAAAACTAGATATTTCAACCTTTGCTTATGTTTTCTATCTCAAAGATAGAAAACAAGTTATGAGGTTCTCCTTCTTTGATTTATACCCTACTGATTATAGAACTTCTACTCACAAAACTTCTTGGTGTTTGTTGCAGTTGTGTAGTAAGAATTGACTTACTAGCTTAAATCAAGTCTATTCATCCTCCCTCCTCCCCCCCCCCCCCCAGGCTTTTCACTGCTGTTACTGCAATGAGTTTCAATGCTGCTTTTGTAAGCTACCTTTTGTTCTCTGCTTTAAGTCCACGAAGAAGTCCTCTGAGAGAACCTGTGTCTCAGGCTGGTGTTTCTTGCTGAAAATGTCTAAGGATTTTATGTAGGTTCTTAAAACTGCTGAAAATTTAGTCTATAAAATATAGGTAATTCAATATAAAAAAAATTTTAGACACAGTGTAAAAAGGTGTGTTGAAAGCAAAATTACTTTTTTCTTTGAAGGAATCTGACTCCAATTCAAGACTGTTTGATAACCAATGTACTCCGAGGTCTCCAGTATTTTCTGCTGTTCAAACTGACAGAAAGAATACAGTAGCAAAGATCAAGGTAAGGATTCCTTTAATTTTACTATTAGTTCTACTGAACTGAAAATGCGTCTTCACAGCCTAATAGTTTGTTCTAAAACTTCCAATATAACAACGTACCTGCTAGCAAGAGAAAATTGCTTTCTTACTCATCTTTATCAGAGCTGAGATGAAATATATGCAGGCTCCCTATGACCGGTGTGGTTGCAACTTGCTTAATAAGAAGCCAAGCTACTCAAAAAACCCACTTTATTTTCCCCTGGAATGCTAAAAATGTAAGTTTTACAATACAAATTGCAGCCTTTTTAGGTAAAGTCACGAGATACAGTCTCATTTCATTGCTTGTGTGGATGAGTCCACTAATTCAGCAGCTTCCTGCCCTTCGAATAGAAAAAGTTTTTTAACTTAGAAACCTGAAAAAGTTTTAACTAAGCTTGTTTCTTTACTTGTTTTAGTTATAGGTGTTATTTGACACTAGACTACTCAAGAATAGTCAGCTTCCCTTCACAGCCCACATTTTGGTTACTTTTCCTGTTGAGTGCCCGTAACTTGTCTGCTGTGTGGTATCTTACATGTCTAAGAATGAACTTGCATTCCCTGTCTTCATGGCACTTTTAAGAACTGTACCTGTCTACTTTACAGAGCTTCTAAAACCTTAACATCTGGAGGTACTTTAATTCCTTAGGTGCTGTCATTAGAACTGGCTAAAAGATTCAAAAGTCAGGGAAAATGCTTTTGTTCTTTCATGTACAGCCCTGCTTGTTTCTTTCCCATAGATAATGAGAATTAATATCAGAAGCTTCTTTGCAAAGCACAAGTACTGTGTGTGTTATACGATAGTGACATCTTGTGGTCATTCTCATAGTTTCTATGTTAAAGATTTAAATTCCAGCTTCATTCTGAAAGGCTGGTTTATGGAAAACTAGTGCTTGCTCATTAGAATAACACTTTGCCTGCTTCTCTTCAACGAAACTAAGCCATGAACTAAAATCATCTTGAGATCAGAGTTGTGTGACTATTTTTAGTAATGTTTAATGTGGTTTGCTTAAAGAATAAGTTCTTGCATTAAAGATATTTGGAGAATTAATGTATTAAGTATTGGGGAATTCGTGGTATGTGGGGATGCTGAGGTAGTATGAATGTCATTTGAGCATACTTTCAGGATGCTGTGTTGCCCAAAGAGCACCAATTTCTGCTGGAAGTTAACAATGAATGTAATGTTACTCAAAAGCAAGCTGCTAAAAGAGATTTTGTCCTCCATATTTCCTTAGCTGTGCATTTGCTCTGCTACCTTTATGAGCTGGCAACAGAAAAAATCAGTGAGACAAGAAAACTGATCTGAAAAAAAAAGTAACTCGGCAATAAAACCCAAGAGGTCATATTTGGATTGGTTAGTTTGGCTCACTCACAAGCTCTTGTGAGTCCTTTCAGTGGAGGTACAACTGGAACAAATTACTACTAGTGAAGCTATGAGGTGGAGATGAAGAATGCTGCTACTGGCTCAGTTTCTCCTTAGTTTGCCTGCTGGAAGTTAAAAGAAGGAAGATCTTTGCTTACCGTAGAATATAATGAAATGAATAGTGAGTTCTGGGTATATCATAGAAGAATTTGATCACCAAAAAAAAAAATCCGATTTTTTTTTTTTTTTTTTTTTTTTTTTTTTTTTTTTTTTTTTTGAGTTGAATAACAAAGCTGATCTGTAGAGAAGCCTAATAATTTAGGGAGGCAACCTAGGGAAGGTATTGGTTTTTGTCATGGTTCCAATCTAGATTGCTGTGTCAATAGCTGGTCAATTCTAATATCAAAGCTTATAGAAGCTTTTCACTAATCAATGCCTATATACAAGTTCTCAAGGACCTTGTCATTTCTATGAGAGCATCCCAGCTGTGTGGTTTTTCTGCTCATTTCCCCACAGGTTAGCGTGAGCTCAATAAAAAAGCTAATGTTTGCAAAACGAAAAGAAAGCAATCAACTCTCATTTTGTTTCTTAGTGTGTATTGGACATGCATCTTTGCCTAATTTTTGGTTAGTTAATTTAAGTTGTAGCTCTGACATGCTTCAATATCATAAAAATAAATGATGTATTTTGTAGAATGACTGAGGTGATAAAAAGCATAAAAATTACAAAGCAAAAGCTTTTAGGATTTATTTTTATTCATCTCAGTACTTTCCTTCCAAGTACAAACACTCAATATTTTTTTTTTTTTTTTTTTTCTTCCCAAATCCTATTTGGTATTCAAAAATATACACAGTTCATTCAGGTAGAAACAATGTCATTTTAATTAAAAGAAAACCATATATGAAGTGTGTGTGGTGGGAGTGTGGAACAAAACAGTGTCACTTTAGGAAGAACTGATGTAGGAGATCTTTGAAGAAGACTATATCTATTGTATATTTAAAAAAAAAAAGTGATAAATAGCAAATAACTTTCCTCTCATACAAGTATTTGCATTATCTAACTGAAGCACCTGAAGTAGGCAGATGTGTGCTGTCTTCTATAAATGTTCTAAACTGATCTTATTCATTTTGTTGGATCAAAATTCTTCATTCATCACATCCAGATGGGAAAACTATTGGCACTGTATGCAGCCTACGTGTCCTAAACTCTAACCTTGCATAGCCAACTGTAAAATAAATAAAACACAGTTTTTACATCAATGGACAGTCACCATCTCCTTTGCAGCTACTGTATTGTATTTTAATTGCTGTATTTTGGTCCTCATCATAATGGGCTGGAAGCGAATGATCACTTAGTAACTAGTAGCTTTGGGAAGAAGATATTCTACTGTTAAGTAGCAGGAAGGCTCAAGTAATAAATCGTTCTAGTGCTTCAATAGGCTACTTCCCCAAAAACTGGGGAAAACTAAGCATACATAAAAAATAAAATACATAGGCCATTTGTTAACATTTGTTTCACTAGGGAAGTTTTAACTTCTCGTGCATTGGATTGTTGTGCTATGATTACACATATGTAGCACAAATGGGAAGAGAGAAAATAGATAACAATAGTTTTAGTTTTTAATTTTATGAAATGTGGTAATCTACATTCAGGCAGAAAAAACAAGTCTAGCTGATTAGTATTAAGTGTATTTCTGTTGTCAAAATAAACTCATGAATTTCTGTAAGGGGGTGGGAAATCATCATCATCTTGTCAGTATTGAAAGGAATGGGAGCAGCTATAGTCAGTTAGCCTGACACTGACCCTAGAAAACTGACAGATTATGGTTGCGGATGAGATGAAATCTAAATTTCTCACTAACATGGCCGGTACTGTATAATGTCAAAACCACTTTCACATGCTTTAAATATCAAGAAACAGAATCGGTGTTTGGACACTGGTGAGGGAATTGGAAACTGGATATGTGTTTTTAGTAAGAGGAATGTCTAGAATAATCTTATGAAGGAGCGTATCTTTCTTGGTATCTTCAAACTTAAGACTGGTTGCCTTTGAGATGTGTTCTGGCTGAGCACAACTGCTTTGAGTTCCAGGTACAGAAGGTCCCACTAGAGGTACAATGCCTGGGTTAATTGCACTGATATCTTTTCTCTGCTTGTATTTCATGACAAATTGAATCATAGATATCCTAGAGAGTGATACCAGATTGCGACTTCTCTAAATTGAGAAAGTTGACCTGGAAAGTTTTTCTTGTGTTCCCATTTGAATAGATGAGAAAACAAGAATTCAGTAAACTTTTACAATTGCATTCCAAAGCAACATACTTTTGCAGCTATTTAAGATGCAAAGATACGTAGAAGCTGGTCCATCAGTTCTCACAGTTGCATTATCTCTATGTGACATGAAGATTTTTGGATTAGAGAAGCTGTCTAAATATGCTGTTGGGGCAATCATATTGCATTACCTTTACACAATGTAAAGCACTTTTTAATTAAACACTTAATAACAGATTATACTGCTTATAGGTTTTTATTTTAATCATTAATACTCCGGTATTGAAAATGCTACAGGTTCCTGGTTTACGCAAATCCAGTTCTGTGGGGTCACGTATTGTGACAAAACTGAAGCCATTGATACCTGCTAAAGTAAGTGGATTAAGTAAGAAACTGTCTCCTGTGCAAAAGAGAAATCATTGTGATGCTGAAAATAAGTTGGGACTACAAGCCACCATTGGTGAACTCTGGAGAAACTTCCAGTTTAAAAGGTGAGATGCTTTAACCCTTTACTTAGCACCTTTGTAAACCTTTGAAAAAATCTTCAGGAAATAAGTGTTGAATTGTTGGGAGGAAACAAGGAGAACATCTTCAGATATATTTCTACACACAGTTCTTCATTTCCTAGGCAAATTTACTTTTTTGTTGTTCGGTGTAGCCATGAGTTATAATTTGAAATAAATATACTTTCCACTTCTAATTATGTTCTTCATACCAAACAAAAAGAACTCAGCTAAAATCAATTTAGTTGAAGTAGTGCACTTATTATAATGTACTTTATATGAAAGTTATTGCCACTTTACATCAAATACTAAAAGGCATCTCTTAGCTCAGATACAAAAGCAGCCTAGAAGTTTCCAAATTTGATTGAAAGCACATTGGTTTTATTTAACTTTGATTGCCTCTCACACTTCAGAATGGCTGTTTGTTATAATCTGTTTTCTTTTCAAAATGGTGGTGAAATGATGAAGGATTGCTAAACAAAGTCTCTGCTTGTGAGAGGCTTTGCCTCTTTGGACACTAGAAAATGCTATTTTCCCTTGTGTGGATGGTTTATTTTCCTATAAGAATAAAAATGGTAATATTAAATATAGGTATTTTTTCAACTAGTTTCAACTACCTCTCCCAACTTCAAATAAATATTCTTTTTTTTTTTTTTTAAATGAACTTTTTCATTCTCATTAACATGAAACAGATTGTGATGGATCTCACTCTGCACTGAGATGATGATTACTTTAACTTTGGGGGAAAAAAATCTGATAAATTATGTAGATACAAACACAGAAAACATTCGTACTTCAGAGTTGTGTGTTGAACTTAACTGATGTTTAAATTGTTTCACTCTTATTGTGCAGATGTCTCTTTTTTGTAAGAAAAAGAAGCTGAAATGCAATTAGTATGGAAAAAAGACTGAGCCTGTGTGTTAAGTCTGAATAACTGTTAATAAGTTTGGGCCTTATGTAAGTTATTGTAAGCTTACAGCTGTTTTCTGTTCAAAAGTGTATTACTTCTGGTACTAACGTTTTTAGAAATCTTTCTTTACTATCCTTTTGATGTTGATTAAAAGCTAGTTTCAAAGTGGTAGTTGACAGTGTTTGTGTATGCATTGCTTGGCTTCCAGTTGGGAACGTCTGACCAGGATTGTTAGAGAATCACGTGTTTTCAGTTATCAGAATGCAGACATAATAAGATAGTGAGCCTAATAGCACTGACACTGTGCTCCTTTACCATCCTGGCAGTTTTAAGACTTAAGCCCCAACATCCACACATTTATCCACATTTTTTCTGGTCTGTAATTTCTGGGGATATACCAGAAATATATATTTTGAATATGTTACCTAATTTTATGCAATTAAAATAACTGTTTCTTAGTTTAAGGGATGTTGTTTGTAAATTGTTTCTCAAAAAAGTTTTTCCCTACTGAGAGGGCTGGCTTAGATCTGAGTGCTCTGCTCACTGTTTTTTCAGATTTAAGTTATCTTCTGAAATTGGCTACAGGCAATTATGTTGTTGAGGGCAAACAGATCACATGGGACTCTAATCTGTTCTGTCCTTAACATTCACAAGCTATATACAATACTACAGTTGTCCAGAAGACCTGGAAGTTAAGGAAGCACATGTGTAGAATGTGGTACATACTGCACTTCGGATGTAAAAAAATAATAGCTCTCGTTCCATTTACAGGATAACTGAAATGGTTGAAATAGCTTTCAGTCAAACTGTTAGCCATAGTGAAATTGGACATAAAACTTACATCATCACTTTTGTTTTGGACTTGCTGGTGGATGAGAAGGTAGCTGGATGAGAGGTCTAGTTTTCAATTAACCCATATGTTCTTACAGTGTGTAGCTATAAACACGTAATGTCATAACTTTGGGTTTTGTTTTGTCTGTCTTTCTGCAGAGACTATGAAAAGCTCCCTTCCTGTAAAAAGCCAGACCCGCTGTCTCCAATCAAAGATAATATTCAGCTCACTCCAGAAACAGAAGAAGAAATCTTCAATCACCTTGAACGTACTCATGTTCAGAGAGCTATATTCCAATGAACTGTATGCTGTGCAATAGAATGCATTTTTATCACTGTCAAAATTTCTTTGGGACCTCATCAGTATAGAAAAGATACTTTGAAAATTAGCTGTACGTTCTAGTCTGATTACTGATTTCTCATCTTGTTTTATAAAAAGTGAGTCGAAAGGTACAGTTTTATATTGACTGAAATAAAACCTTCAGATCTCCATTCTCTTGTTGAAAACTTAATACTGTTTTGTCCAGCTGATCCTGAGTATTTTTTGTAGGTCATATAGACACGATAGAACTTTGTACAACACCTACGGCTTTACTTTTGCAGAAAACAGCAGGGCATGTTTATGCCTTAAATTTTTAAATGGTCTTAAAAACTTCTTGCTACTTCTTCCCTGTTGAGCCTAGTTGGTCTCCAGGGCAGGAATAAAACTGCTCTTGAGTATTCAGTCATCACAATACTCTGATCATGATGATTCTTTCACTATGCGATAAGATCTTTTCTCTCAATGGTTAGCTTTCTGTACTTAATGTATGATGCAGCCACATTATTGGTGGGAATAATTTGGGAATTGCAGAAAGGAATATTGTAAGTACAGGGTTGACTGTTTATGTTCACAGGCATAGAACTATTGGCTAGCATGAATTACTCTGTTGCTGTGAGCGTTACTAATGACAGAATGAAATTTTGAAGGGAAAATATAAACTAATTGGTTGTTCTCATCACGTATTTATCAGTGTGAGAAAAGTAAGGTTGCTTTGTGCAGCTGCCCAGTGCCTTTCACTGAGAGCCATGAATTCCTGCATTAGTGGAACATCAGAAGAGACAAACTACACTGTCAAGGGCAGGTCCTTTCAATAGGAGTATAGGACCTCTGACACAAAAGCAACGTGTGTGAATGGAACTGAGGTTTTAATTCTGTTATCTGCAAACATAGCCTTACCTAATTTTGTGGCTTAACTATTGAAAATACCATCACTTGTTCTTCTCTAGCTTCTTCAAACAGAGAATCAGTGGAAATAAAGGAGGCATTACACATACACATTTTGGCACAACTTTGTCACAAATATGTACCTCGTTTTGTTTTTTTTTCTTGTGTACCCTTCTATGGAAAATATAAAAATATAATACCTTAGAAGACACAGGACATGTAACAACTTGCTGGAGTGTTATTTCAATGGTAGGTATGGTGGGAATCATTTATGCAAGAGTACTTTTCTGAGTTTTGTATTCTTAAGATTGTTTGTATTTAACTTCTGTTTTAACTTGTTTAACTTAACTCTATTTAACTTCTTAGATTTTGACATGTTATAGAGGAGTTTTCTTCAGAAAGGAGCACTATAATATGGAGGTTTCTATTTAACATGTAAGCATATGACAAAATAACATAAATGTTTTAGTTAAATATGGAGTTCTTGGGCTTGAGTGTTTTTTTTTTTTTTCTTTTATGAAAGATGTGCAACAACATATTTGTATGCATACATCTAATATCTGCAAAACTCTTCCCAAGTTCAGGCTGCCTATAGGTAGGGGAAAATTTGATAGGAATAAATAAATTCAGTTTCAGAATGGCAGAAATTGTTAGGTGACAATGGGACAAGAGAAGTGAGATAAAATGTGTCCTAATGAAAAGATGAAAGAAAGCTTGGAGAGAGGGAGGGAGAGTTTGGTTTAAAAAGTAGGTGTTAAAAAGATCGAGGATATGAGGATTAAAAAAAAAAAAAAAAAAAAAAAAAAAGAATAGGGATAAGTGAGAGCAGAAAGTATCCTGGAGATGTGTTTGTGCTGGTGGGATTTTATTAGTTTGCTTTAATTTGATATTCTTGTTACATATTTAATTCTCCATACATAATATTCTCTTATCAGCAGGACTTCAAAATATTCTTACGAAATGGATGGCATCTCTATATCCTGTGAAAAGAGAGAATCTGGTCTGTAAAAGCTAAATGTACTGATGGTGGTCTAATCAAGCTTCACTTCTGGAAGTGCTGACTAGCCACTTCTGCAGCCAAAAGGAATCTAAACTGCAAATGTTCAGTGTCATAGTGAATACTTACAACAATGAGCATCCTAATCAAATATGTTTTTGATACTATAGGTAAGTGACTTCTCTATATTCAGCTGAGTCTGCTCTTTGTTCTAATTACAGCAGCTGATATTATCCATACGCATTCTTTCTTTCGTAAGTGAATGTAGTAGAATCATGTTTACTGGATGGAAGAATACAGATGGAAGAATATTTGAAGACTTAGTCTTTGCAATCTTGGTTTAAAAAAAAAAAAACCCTCAAAGTTGTTGTAGTATTTAATAGAATTTGCAATGTTATGGGTTTTTTTTCTGTTACATGTTGACAGTTACTGGTACTTTATGAAGTTCCTGTTCTCATGTCTGCTAAATTTTCTTGTAACAAAGTCATATTGAAGCTAGAAGACATTTCTTCACTCTTACTAAAAATGGAACTACCAGTTTTTTCTTTCATTATAGAGCTCAATTGTAGGTATACAAATATGCTTGATTTGGTTACAGTGCTTTGTAATGAAATTAATAAAATTATCAACATAGGAGGGAAGAAGAGGAGCTAAATCCTTTTCTGAACAGTAGAGGTTACTTCATGTTGGTGACAGGCCTGAATCTGGCTGCAGTAACCTAAACTTTAGTTCTGACAATACAGAAATGTGTATACTTGTTCCTTTCCTGTGGCTTTCTTGTGTTATTACTTGCCTCTGAGTTTGACAGTGAAATCGAATTCATTGATAAGGGAGATTTTGCTCTACTGTATTTGGGTTGGCATGTTTAATTCTCCTGATCTCCCTTCAGCGTGCAAGTGGTCAAATATCAGAAATTTGGGATAGTTCTACTCAAAGCAAACAACTGAGCAAAATCATCATGGAGAGTCTCAATACCTAATATAGATTGTATGCAATTCGTTCAGTTGGAGATTTTACATTTACTAATGAAATGATTACTACATAATGAGTGATAGCAATTTTTTTTCTTCATTGTAGAAACACTCCTACCGTGCATCAAAGAATGAACCTGAGTAAATATTTGTTGTGCTTTGATTTAGGAAGATTCTAGAAATCAAGAATGCACTAAGAAATTAATCAAGTTAACTGGCATTATTATACACAGAAATGCTGAGAAAGTTATTCCTATGTATGGGATAGAAATATCAGCTGAAAATGTTGCTGAATTTTAGGACAAAAGGTAATGCTGGAGAAAATCCAGACCATAGCTGTCCTGTTCATTACTCTTACAATTTTTGATCCAATTAAGCAAAACATCTGTAACAGAAACATTCATGTGACACAAACAGAAGTAGCTGTAAGTAGAATATTTAGTAAAATTTAGTAGATATTCTCTCAGCTGATAATTTTCACTTAAGGCATTCAGTGAATGCATTTGAACATGGAGAATTTGAGGTCAGTTAGCACCCAAGTTTGCATCGCAAGAACAGGTTTTTAACAACTAGCAGATTTGTCTAACTTTTTTCTTAATCTGGAATTCATTACAATAACTGAGAATAACTGGAATAACATTGTCATTGTCAGAGATGAGCAAATGCAATCTTGATTAGTTCCATTCTCAATTTTTTATTTGTTTTGGTTTGTTTGGTGGTTTGTGGTTTTTCTTGGTGATTTGGTTTAAAATAAAAACAACATATATTTAAAAATGGAAAAAGCTGTTCTTCCAACCTGCACTCACTCAGCAAAGAGATTGGTTAATGGTCTGAAGAGGTAATCAAAACCAAAAGCGGGATGATTGTCCTATAACTAATACACGAATGTTCAGAGACATTAAAAATAAAAAATAATTAAAAAAAACTCTAGTATTTGTATTGGCTTAAATCATCTTCTTGGAGGTCAGTCACAGTGAGAACACCCATCTTCTCACTAACCTATAAAAATGATATAATTTTGGAAGTTTCTGTGGTTGGTCTTTTTTTTTCCTCTTGGTTTCCTGTGTCTGACATACAGACTTTGTCAATGCAGTATTCTGAAGAGGTATCTCCCATAACTTGCCATTGGAAGATCTGTGCTCACATGAAGCTGACTTCTGTTCTGTTACCATTTTCTGACAGATATCTCAGGTCTGAGAGAAGAGCTTGGTCCTGGTGGAATGACTGCAGATTCAGCTTTTAATACAGAGAGAGAGAGATGTTTGTTTTAAACTGGAATGTAAGAGAGCAGAGAGCATTTTCAGTCTTCAGAGAAGCACCAGTCAGTGAGTATTCTGTGCTTATGGATTTTTGGATTGTAGTTAAATACACTTACATCCATCAGAGTACATTGCAACTAAGAACACTGTCATAAATTTCATGATGTAACAGATAAACCAGAGTATGGCTGGGGGGAGTAGCAGGGGAAGAAAAAAGGAGAAAAAAAAAAAAAAATTACATCCTTTACCTTTTAGGGTCTATAAAAGCTGCCCACCACCAGGCAATATTGAGAGGTACAGTCTGACTTTTTCCACCTAGTCCACTGCACAGGGACCATGTTCAAGAAAGCTTTTTTTAAAGGTGTTTTATGTTATAAGTCCATAAGGTGGCAGATAGCAACATGGATCTGACCGAAGTTTTGTTGGCTACCACCTTTATTCTTTCTGATCAGACCATCTCATTACCAGCAACTCGATAGATAATTTTCTGACATTTTAAGTACTTCCTGTCAAGATACAGGAAGGAAGAGTAAGTCAGAGATAATTTCAGTAGACCAAACCAGATGGTAGTTGCAATGATAGCACAGCACATAAGGGGTTTTCCTACTTGAATTTCTAAAGGGGGAAAAAAAAATAATAAAAAAAAAAAACAACCAAAACCAGATGTCTGTGGATCTGAAGCTATTTTTTTCCCCTCTAAATGAATGGAGTTAATCATAAAACTGTGTCAGGCCTTTACAACACTCCAAATTTCTTGTATTATCTACTATTTGTTACATAGAGTTCTTGAATTTTAGTTTTCCAAACAATTCACTAGATACTTTCTCACCACTTGTCACTTCTGGCTTAAAAACTGAACAAGAAGCAAAAGAAATTCTGAGAGCTTTCTGCATTATTTCTGGTGAGGAAATACGGCTGGCAGATAAATAAAATAGTTTATCTATACTTGTATTAAAACTTTGGCTGCCATAACATATCTGTGTTACCCAAAGCTTTTAGGTTTGTTAAACAGGGGTTTAACAAAAAGAATAGCTTTATTTTTCTGAGTATATTAAAGTTGTGCAGGTAATGGAGGCTTTTATCTATCTTTTAATGATTTAGTTGTGCACTGCCATTAGTTATACTTCTAAATTGTTTTTTTTCTTTAAAACCAATTTAAGTTCAGCTTAAGAAAACTGATCAAAACATAGTAAGATAATTTGATTGCATCTCTGGAGCTAATGTCTCCAAATGAGTGCTATAATCCACTCTAACATGAGTCTGACTTTCTCTATTGAACAGAAATTCATCTTAACAATGAGCAGGAAAAAAAGTTTGCTTTGGAAGAAAAACAAGGATGTTTTTCTGAAATAGTTGGTAAAACACAAGAAAATAGACAGCAGTTAAGTTGTTTGTTCATACCATGTAGGAGATCTGTGGAAAAATAAGCAGTAAGTAATCTAAAATTAGAACAGTACATTCTCTCACACCAGGAAATAACTGTGCTCTCAGTTTTTCTTGAAAATCAAAGAAAAACAAATTTTTTTAGCAAAAAACATCAAATTTTTTCTGTAATCTTTGTAAAATATTACGCAAAGTAAAGTGATACAATGAAGTAGGAGATTTTTTAATAAGTTAAAACATTTACGCTGCTAGTATCTAAAGCATTAAATAAGACTATTCTGCCAGAATTACTATAAATCAGAGGTAATTTCTGGTTTACTAGCATACTGTATACATACCACGCAATAAAGTAAAACAACTTAAAACTTTCTGGCCTTAAAACCCTGATCGTGTGTCTGTGTCTGAACCCACTGTTCGTGAGAAAAGACCATCTCTGAATTTTAATTATCAGCTTAGTTAAGAAAGCTCACTGAACTTACCAAGTGTTAGCATGTTTGAGGAAAATGAAGTGATTCTGGGGTGCAAATGTTCTATACAAGATATATAAAATAATTCCTCTGTTATCTTTGACATAATTGGTAAGGCTCAGAGTACTGTTTTGGGCACCATAATTCAAGAGAAACTCAGACTGGAGATGGTCCAGGAGGGAGTTTAAGGGAGTAAGAAAAATGTGCAACAGTCTGGAGGGAGCAGGCGGGAGTGTGGAATGAATTGGCATTGTTTAGTCTAGAGAGAAGACTAATGAAAGGTGAAACGACAGCCTGTAGAACTGTTACTGCAGAGCAGAAAACATAAAATATAGTTTGGAAAAGAAATAATGGAAAAAACAGATTAAAGTTTTATTAAAATTTTTTGTCTACATTTGGTTTTCAGTTGAAATGCAAATACTTGCAAATATTGTAGTGCAAGTAAGCTCTGCACATACGTTTTAACTTCAAAGTCCACTCTAAAAACATTGTAAACTCTTACTGGGATCTCTTGATGATTTTTATATTAAATAGATTTCTACAGTAGATCAGGTCCACTTGAGATGGTAGGATTTGAATTCCTGAATTGAAGCTGAACATAATCTATACCACTACAAGTAGCAGCATTCTATTTTTATGTGGATTTTCATTTGGTTTTTCACACCAATAGGAAAATATTAGAATATGATAATGGTTCAATCACACTTTCTCATTAAGATTTGTCTTTCTGTAAGCTATTGAATTGAAGCATGAGTTTTGATCATGCTATGTACACTCTGGGCCACTTGCTTATTTCAAAAACTAAGACATAGTTTTAGACTTTCAAACCATAGCTTTTCAGTTGTTCCAAATCTTTCTTTCCTTAAACAGGAAACTTTTTTTTTTTCTTTTTATAACTTTATTCTTATAACTTAGAATGTTTTGGAGTTGAGTTTTCTGTTCTTGTGCTCCATTCCTGTTCATTTCTACAGATTAATATAATAAATTCAATGAAAAAATCTGTTATAGCTGAAAGCAAGACATAAGCAATCCAGGAGAGAGATGTAGATACACATATAATTTAAAAAAATCTTATAAACTATAAATACCAGGAAATAAAAGGGCAAAGGACATCTTAGACTCCTAAACTTGAACCTCTGGAACTTCTTACTTCCTATGTGAAAAGGACTTAATAATATACGTACTAATCACATTTACTTTATTACCTGATCTTTAGAAGGTCTGTTTATCTGTGATCCTAGTCAGAGAAGATGAAGCTGGACTTTCCTGTTCAGAGTGCTCCTATACATCACCAGAAGTGTCAGGTAGATGGTGTTCTCCCCCATCATAATTGTATTTTAGCTAATGCATCATATTTTACTATCTGCTCTTATCTTCTTGAGGATGCAAGTCTGGAGTATTTACTGTCTTGACAAAATATACTGCAGCGCATACAGTTGTAGAGAGACTTCTGCATTGCTGTAAACTCTGTCTTTTACAGTGAGAGTTTTCAGCAACCAGGCTTCAAAGCGAAACTATTAGTAGTATTGTCCTTGTTTTTAAAAATCTGAGAAAAACAAAGGACTGAAGGTGGGAGGATTAGCCACTTTTCTGCAGACCAGTGATAGAGTCAAAAAAGGCACTCGTGCCTTAAATTCTAATCTTGCCTGTAACTAGCACACCGCACTCCTGAAAGTACTTTGACAAACTCTCAGCAGTGAAACCTGGCTAAAGTGCAAGTGTGCAGTCTTTCTACAGTGGGTCATAGTAGTAGTCAGAAAGGAATAGTAGAAAACGCCCCAAAACTTCGATTCATGACTTACTGTTATCCACTCACCTTTTAGAGACCTAGGAAAACTCTTGCCTCTCTTGGTGTATTTTAGGTCCTACACCAGAAAAGCTAAAATGAAAAATATCAAATAATATGTGCAAAAAGGAAGCAGAGAGGATGTCCACTAATTAGGATTGGGTTTGTGGCGACCTGTTCTAACTGAAGGATCAAACGTTCATTAGATAACCCCTTTCTCCTGTCCTTGATACTTTTGCCAGTCTATAACTTTGAATGATAAGACAATAATCTTGGGAAAGAATTGCATTTCAGCAATAGAATGAAGACTTATATTCTGTACAGTACAAAATGAATGGATGATGCACAAGAATGCATCAGTACTTTGAGTTATATGTCTACGGCCGCATCATCTGGAGTACAGCTTAGAAAATTGCTTTTGCATTTGAGATGCATATCTAATACTATCCTGAAATGGCTGTGGTGAAACTGTCTGAACATTCCTCAGCTGTACCTGCAGGAGAAGGAATGCAAAAATGTTAAATCTCTCACTTTTATATTTGTTGTGAAATACTGGCATACTCTTGCAATCAAATCAAATTGTTTCTTTTTTTTTAAATATCAGATGGAAATTTGGAGAATTTCAATTACTCACATAATTCTCATGTGTTTCAGACTGAATGGATTGATCTCTAAATATGCCTATGTATAGTTTACTTCTTCCATGCTCCATTTTTAGACTATTACATGAGTGGGCATGTACAAAGCTGGTTGATTTCTCCTGGTTTCTAGAATGCCACCTAAGTCATATGTACTGTATTGTAGACATGAAGAGGAATACTGTAACATAACTACAAAGAAAACAAAGACGACTTCTGAAGGGATGTATTGTAATGTTTTTTCATATAGCCTCACCCTTATTCTGCCCTCCAGAGATAGGGCATCCACTACTTCTCTAAATAACACATTCCATTACTTCACTGTCCTTACAAGAAAGACACAGCTCTTGGAACAAGTCCTAAGGAGAACCACTAAGATGATCAGAGAGCTGGAGCACCTTTCCTATGAAGAAAGGTTGAGGGAACTGGGCTTGTTTAGCTTGGAAAAGAGAAGGCTCCAGGGAGACCTCACTGTGGCTTTCCAATATCTGAAGAGGGCATATAAACAGGATGGGCAATGGCTATGTATGAGGGTGGATAGTGATAGGACAATGGGGAATGGTCTTAAACTGATACAAAGGAGATTTAGGTTAGATGTTGGGAGGAACGTTTTCACACAGAGGGTGGTGACACACTGGAACAGGTTGCCCACAGAGGTTGTGGATGCCCCATCCCTGGAGGCATTCAAGGCCAGGCTGGATGTGGCTCTGGGCAGCCTGGTCTGCTGGTTGGCGACCCTGCACATAGCAGGGGGGTTGAAACTCGATGATATAGATCAGGATACACTTTTGCCACCTTTGCTGCAAGTGCTTTTGCCAGCAGTCCATACTCTGTACTGGAACTGATGTAGGAATGTATTTCCACGGAGGCTGAATATGCAATAACACTGTGAAGGAAGGCACTCCAGATAGCCTGGGACAGAGAGCTGGCTGCAGGAATACAGGAGGAATACAATGCTTTTTTCAGATTGCTTGAGTGCTTACCTGAGAAGAGAGACTGCAGTTCTGCTCTAGTGTAAAGTTTGTATTTTACAGTAAATAGGACGTAGTGAAAGCAAAAATGAACAGTAGATGTGAAGAAAATAGAAACCTGTTTTTAAGCTCATACTATGAAAGGCCAAGTATATAAGGAAGTATACATACTTTCTTACGACAGCCTGTATGAGATATTTTAAAATTCTGTGTAGTTAACATTTAAACTTAGTAAGATGTGTTAAGGAAAACCAGACAGCCATCCTCAGTGAAGGTCTAGGATAAAGTTTTTATGATTATTCCCAGCTACACCAGCAAAATTCATACACAAGCAGGAAGAGAAACAAAAAAGGTTTGTTTGTGTTTTTTTTTAAAAAAAAAAAAAAGGCCAGCAGTTATATCTGGACGTGTTTTTGACAGTGTCTTGTAATTGTTATGAACAAAGCAATCTTGATTCTATTACAATTTATATCATAGTGCTTCCTTTGTAACCTAGCCTGCGATAGCTCATTTTACATCAGTTAGAATTTCTTTTAATTTCAGTCACTTTTTCTACCAAAGCATTGCACTACTGATGTATCATTTATTTTATGGAACCAAGTTAATGCTCATATTACACTGCTGTATATTCCATGGTACCTTTGCAGGAGGGATGATTAATCTCAACAGGCTTATCTAGTAAAATCTTCAAATAACTGTGTGTGAAACATATAGTTTGTGATGAAAAACATTCTGAGAGTGGAATAAAGCCAGGAATAGCAGCTGTTGCTAACTGAGTATAGTGAGATTTGATAGAGGGCAAATCAAAGCAAACTTTAATCTTCAAGAATCCTTGATCTTACAGACTCCAGTTAAAAAAATATATATATATAAAGCTACAAAGCGTTTAGTACTTTAAAATCAAAATTGATGTGTCTTTTTTTTTTTTTTTACCATTAATTTGTTTTCCTTTACAAGTAGGATGAAGTTTCAGTATGTAAGCAGGCAGAGACAGCTGGTAGTTGTCATCTGGAAGATTCAGAAAAGAGGAGGGCTAGCAGGGAGAAACTGAGGTGTGTGATAACACATCAGTTTCAGGATTCAGAGGGGCGGAGTGACTATTTACTGATTTATTTCTTGGGTTTATGTTGGAATCTAGAGCAGATGAGACTAGTGTTTGTTCCACTATAGCAAGTCCAAGTTTTTGTGCATTTTGTCCATTTGGAGGAATCTGTGGAGTAAGTAAGGTGGACATAGAACTTCTTCCTTCGATCCATCTGTCCAGCCCTGTAAATAGAAGTCTATTGTTTATTGAAGTGACAATCTGAGTTGTGGTATTTGTAGGTATTTTTCTATGTCAGGTCAGTCTCAATCCCTGGAAGTGGCACGGGAAAAACAGAAATGTCAAATCACATATGCCCCAGTTCTGGATGACCCCAAGGCTCATTGTGAAACACGAAAGGAAGCTGTTTCTCTTAGTTTCCAAATATGAGTGTATCTGGGGAGCAAGAGGAAGATATTCTTCTTCTGGGACCATGATTAGAAGAGGATGTCAAGCCATATCTCAGTATACCAGAAGTGAACAAGTGGTGGAGCCATCATGTGTACCTAGCTCTGTGTTTGAGCACATTTTGCTCTTCTAAATGGTATGATAATATCACATGTTCATTCAAGACAGAGAACGAAACAAACAAAATTGCAGCAGACAGAAAGTCCTTTACCAAGACAAGCTATTTGAGAGTCTAAATTAATTTAATAAAACACTGTACTCATTTTCATTTTTTCATTTTTTTTCTCCTTTCTCTTATTTCCATTTTCTGCTAGTTTTCACATAGGTGTAAACATGATAAAGGTCTTCAGTGATCCATGTTATACAACAACTATAAATTTCATTAATGCTGAGAATTCAAACTGAGAATCACTTTTCAAAAAGCATTCTTGATTTAAAAGAAAAAAATGCTAAAAATAGGTAAATAATACTATTAATTTTAATAGAGTGATCCTGTGTTCTTCACCTTCATCAAACAAAAAAATAATCCATGGATTTTGTTTCATTTAGTTCCAATACTTACCTACTGGAATTTTGTCATTTGTCTCCTGGATTGAAGAGTCCATTACCAACTCTTCTTGCCATTAGTAAGGATTTTAAAAGTGTGTTCTAGGTAAGGTAAATAAGTTGAGTTCCAGAAACTGCTCTTTACAGGTTACATTTTTTCCCAATACTTGAATGTTTCTCTTCACAATTCTCTGAACTTTTTCCAAGTTGCAACATCAATCCTGAATTGTACACCATTAGCTTAGATGTAACAGTAGTCATTCTAGTGCCAGGTACAGAAGTAGGACTGAAATTCTCTTGCCTGTACACATGTCCAATGATTGTATTAGCCTTTTCTGATGATTGGTAACACGATATCTACCTTGATATGATGATTATGTTTTTCTCCAAGACAAGCCTCTGTGTATCTCCTGTAATTATAGCTTCTACTTTGACTCCTATGTAGCTCTCATGTTGCCACTCTCCTCATGTGCTCACTTCCACTCCATCCAGTAGTAGTGACCTGCCCTTCATTATCTCCGTTTTTTTTCTTGATACTTACGCAGGTTTTATCTGTGATAAATTTACAGTCAGGAAAAATTGATTTTTTTTCTAGATTAATGATTAAAATGCTGCACTAAAAAAAGCACAGTCCAGAAACATGGCTTCTACAGAATCAAATTAGAAATACAACTATTTGGTACTGATTTTCCTATTTTGAAGTATTTTGGGACATTTTTTTAATAGGCTATTGTTATCTTTGATATTCTTTAGTCAAAATATTGGCAAAAAAAAAAAAAGCGAGAAACTTAACACTAGTATGTTACATTAGTATGAATACCTCGATAATCATAAACAGTAATCCTATTGAAGACTTTGCTAGACAAGTTATATTTTCAGTGCACATATTAGCATTGATATTGATCTCTTTTTAAACTGTCAGTAGTTAATCTTAAGTCCTCGATACACCCTACAAGTATCAATATCAGGCTTGAAGTTTTGTGTTTACTTTTGCTAATTCGTTTACTCTTTCAAAATACTATCACAATATTAGCTTTCAGTTAATCTTCTTCTTTTTTGAGTGCCTTGAATGATATCAACAATGACTCTTATATGGTTCAGCATCAGTAACTGCCATCTGATGACTGGAAAGTCAGAGCATACCTCTATTCATCTCTTGTAACATGGATTTAATACTTGCCTAATCATAGGATTCACTTGAAAGAGTGGCTAAGTTATCTGAGACCTTTCCCCAGTTTTAGGGGCTCTGCTGACCTCTAGGACCAGATGGATCACTGAGATGGAGTTTGTCAGCTTGGTTTCAAGCATCAGCACTTTCAGACACTTCATGTTGTTTGGGAATCACACCCAAACCCTTACACCAGGATGAATTTTCTGAAAGCAGACTTTTAAAAGTAACAGTGTGAAAGTAATAGACATCTTTTGGATGTGTCAGGTAGGTGATACATTAAAAAAATGGTTTGGGTTAACCTGCCTGTTTGAGCCTAAGTGATTGTGAAGAGATTTTAGGCATCATATAAATGCACACATATACCCAAACACTTGGCAGTAGAACTTTTACCCATCAGGTCTACTTGATAGCAAGTAACAAGATGAAAATCCACTTTGAAATAGAACAACAGGAAAAAGACATATGATATAATGTGGTCATAGTAATAGGTTGATATCAAACCAGATACAGTGTTATTGGTTTCTGATGGAGGGGAGAAACTGAGGAAGCTTAATTATTGGTGGAAGTAATGAAACAGTTGTTGACCTGTACATTTTTGTCTGGTACATCTCAGTCTTTCTTATTCTGATTGCAGTTGTATTTCTTTCTTAAAGTATTTTAGAATCCAGATAAAAAGGTTCCATGTTTCAGATGTAGTACAAGAGAGCTGGGAAGAAACTAGTGTGTAACTGATCTCTGGTATATTGGTATTCTATTTTATAACTCATTACTCAGATTGGTATAGAAGGGCTGGACATCATACCAAGGGTTTAGACCATAGTGTCATGAATCTTTTCTTACATACTCCCCTCAACTTTTTGCTCCACTCATGCATGATAGAAGTATTTGAGTGGCAAACTTGACTGGGGCACTGTCACAGTGTAGGTGCATGTGGTTGTGCCAGAGAAATAAAGAAGATAACACAGAGACAGCAAGGGAGAAGCAGTGGGGTTTGGCCAGCTAAACTGCTCTATCCCCAGCATTGGAGTCTCAGGTTAGTGTGCATTGATTGATGCCAGACAGTATTCAAGAAGTTCTCTTGGAAGAAATTTTACCTTGTGCTGGAGAGAGCAGTTCTGCATCCCCTTTGTTGTTTGTGGTGTGTGTGGTTCAGCAGTATAATCTGAGAACCCTCACTATAAAAAAAAAAAAAAAAAAAAGTTCTCATGTCTAAAAACTGTAGATTCTTTAACAGAAGACACAGAATCAAAGAAGGTCGGGACCTCCAGAAATCTTTCCATTGCATCATCCTCCAGTGTGGGACATTTCACAACATTCCAAGCAAGGATTCCAGCTCTTCACCACCTTTTTAGGTAGGAAAACTTTTGTAGCTTTTTCTTGCTGTAATTTAAGCCCTAATACTTGTCATAGCAAGTAGTGTAAACAACAACAAAAAGTCTTCCCTCTCATTTTGCAAGAGCATTATGTTTGTGAGGATGTATGTGTCCCTTTTCCAGCCTTCTTGAAGCCAAACAATCCAATTTCTTCCATCTTTTATCGTAAGCATATTCTAAATCTCTGCTCATCGTCATTACTCTCTGGAATTCTCAGCTAGTTAATATTCTTCTTTGACTGTAATGCCTAGATGAGGCAGACTATTTCAGTTGAGGCCCTCCCATTGTTGAGTACAGCAGGAAGCTTATTTAACACAGCTTGTAGGCTCTACTCCTGCTTAGAAATCCTAATGTGGTGTTTTTTTTCACAGTAGCATGACAGTGTTGACTCACGCTTAGCTTGTGATTCAGTCTCTCCCATGGACTCTTAAGATGAAAAGTCACGATCCAGTTGTTTTCCATCCTGTATCTGTGCAGCTCATTCTTCCATCCGAATGAAGTATTTATCCCTCCTGAACAGCGATCGGGTGGGGATGGGAGCCATCTTCACCCTTCCTGTAAAATCTTTGCCAACACTTATTGCATTTCTTATTGCAAAACCCACAGCGTACTCAAGGACTAGCTATTCTTCAGATAAGTCTTTTATTTTTTTAGAAGGAAAGGGAGTAGGGTGTTCAATGAGTACCAACTCCATTAGCAAATAACCAATATGCAGACAAGAAGGTAGAAGAATCTCCTCAATTTGTGTGGTAAACTCTATAAATTCTGACTTGTTTAACCAGAGATTAAGCCCAAATGTGAAGCAAACAATGTTAAGAAGGAAAAGGCAAAAGCTGACATTGATTAAACCTTGGCAAAGTTCCATGACGTCAAGCAGACGATTAAAATTTTAGTCAGGAAAATATATTTCCAGCATGTATAGGTTTTCTCTCTGCTTTCTTTTTCCAGTATTTTATATTTATAAGTTTATAAAGTTCTTAGCTCACATTTAATAACCAAAAATAAATAAACAGATCCTCAGCAATTTATTTTGGGACCAAAACTTGTGCTGAACACTCTTGAGGGTATCGTAGAAATAAAAATATGTATAAATAGAAGTATCAAGTCTGATTCTGAGTTCTTTTTTTTGTAACTGATTATTTATTACTAGATCTAAGAAGTATTCAGCTGTAGCAGCAACTATGATATAAGATGCTAGATTGATTAGATTTAGTATGTTTGCTTCAAAGCTCCCCAAAGTCCCAGGATATGTTCAAACTTCATTTGTAAAACTGCTAGGTTTTTGGAATCAATATTCAGTTAGTCTCTGTTTAAATTAGTAAAACAGAAATAGACAGATTTGTTGATTGGAAAGACACATTTTGGGCACTGGTCTGCTATAGGTATTTTTTATTAATCCAATTTCCTCTAATGTCCCAATATGGAATAATTTTGAAGTACCTATTTTTGGAGTTTGCATAATCCTGCATTGCTCAAAAAATCACAAACAGTTATCAGTTAAGGTTGTGTTGCAGACTTCTGTGTAGCATTTTAATTCATATGTTAATATAACTGTGCTTATGGTCCTCGTCAGAAACGTGAGAAAATATAAGCACAGGAGAAAATCCTGGTCAGTACAAAGGATTTTATTCTAAAATGTCACAAAATTAGGTGCTGTCCCTTAGCTCTGAACTCCTAATATTAATGTCACAAGGATAAAAATTTGTTAACAAATTTCCAGAATAGAATGCCAGAAGGGTATGATTTGCATCAAAATGAGAAGATATAGATACAGCCTAAAAGACTGTTTGCAGCATAGAGTTTACCAACAGTAACCTACACTTGAGCTTCACAGTCCATGCATAGGCAAGTTGTTGTATTCTTTTCTTCTAAATATATACTGAAGATAAGACTGACTTAGTTTTTTCTTCAGTGAAATTCTGAGATTCACAGATAAATCCACTGATGGACAAATTCTGAAAAAAAAATTTATAAATCTGAAAAATGGCCAATTCCTTCATTCCTTGTCTTTCTCTAGTTTACATTTGACAAAGTGTTTTCAAAGAAACAACCCTTTGCTAATATCACAGTTTAAGCTTTGGCTCTAGTTACATAGAAAACAGGCAGGATGTAGTTCCTCTATTTCTAAATAAGTACGAGAAGACTATGAGTTACTCATTAATGAAGTCTTTAATTGAGCTACTAAAATTTAGATGGAGCATCACAAAAATAACTGTTTATGAGCAACTAAGTTTGTGGTTTCTGCTGCATGCACATGTTGTGTTGAACTATTCCTGCAACTGTTTCACTCATTCAGCCTTATTCTCCTCAGTCCCACCTCATAATAATAAGCTTTGTAGGATACCTTGAATTGCAGTCTCATGGCACTTGACAACGAGAGCCTCATTAAACTGCCATATATAACTCTCTTCCCTCTTTCTCCCCTTGTGTTTAAAACCAGGTTCTTTACCCCTCCTCAATTGAAGATTTGTTTCAGCAGTATATAACGTGTGTGTGAATGTAGGTTTTGGGTGTTTTATAAAGGAAGTGCTTTGGAAACAGGTATCAACAGAGCCTGGCATGGAAGCAGTGCAGCTTACTGCTAGGGTCTCTTTCCAGAGTTTTTCTTGAATAATCCAATGAGGTAATCATCTGATCCCTCAATAGACAACGTAGCTAGGGAAGGCAGGAAGTCAAGGCTAATTTTAAGAGGTTAATCCTCCAAATGAAAACCCAAAACTATCTTTTCAGCTCTTTCTGAGTACTAAGCCATAATCCTACAGCCACTATTGTTTCAAAATATACTTTATAGATCTTGCTTCTAGGTAGAGAAATTTCTGAAAAAGGAATTGCTGTCTCAGCCTACAGAAACTCTGATGACTTGTTTATGGCACTTTTGGAAAGAAGTTTTGATAAATCACATCTTTTCCAACTGCTTACCTTCTTCAGTTTCTCATTTCTTGTTCTCCTTGACAAAAATGCGTGTAGTTGTCTGCACTCGGCCAGCTCTGGATCTTATGCATGCAAAATAGTAAGCTTTCTTACAGATTTATTTGCTGGCAAACTGCTCCCTGCTGCAGCTCATTGCTCTGCTTCTCTCTTTTTATAATATGACATAGGTACTCCTCTGTAGCTTTTTTTATGTAGTACTGCAGTTAACAAATCATCCACTAGAAAATGGGCATAAAACACAGTGTGACCAAAAAGTGTGACTGTTATATGTAACTAAAGTACACACAAATCCAAACAGTGATATCCCAAAAAATTACTATGCTGAGAATTACCAGAAAACCCCATTTTTAAATGAGGAGGTACCAAAAATAGAATAACCTGTATTTGCTTTTCAGTGTTAACCTGTATGCCTGTTCCCATACCTATCACAGTTTTTTGCTGCAAGTCGCAAGTGTAACTCTACAGTCAACAAACATTTTCTTTCATTTGTCTTACACTCTCATATTAAAATAAGTATAGATTTAGTTTTTCCCCCCTAATGAACCAGCAGAAACAAAATTAATCTGGTACAGAAAAACTACAGCAGTCTGAATAGGGAAACAATACTTGGAAAAAGTGTATTTTGAAAAAAAAACTTTCCAGCTAATTAACTGTAAACCTTTCATGTCTGCTACGGTGTTTGACCTTCTGTTCTCCACCTCCCCTGCTTAAGTTCCTCCCATGTACTGTAACATGGTAGCTGTACCTCTGCAGCCTGTGTGGCTCCAGGCAGCACTCAGTGCATGCTCTAGCTTCTACTGGAACTGCTTCATTTTATAGAGTTATGAATCAGGCCCTTCAAAACAGCCTACGTTTTTCCACTAGTAAAATTGAAGCCGCTCACACATGTTACAGTTGGATAATTTCCAAAAAGAAAACATAAGCTGGAGGTCTAGCATAGGAGCTGGGTTCAAGCCCTGCAGCCGCACTCTTCCATTGTTTCTCTGGGCCTTGTCTACAAGCGATGTAGCTTCTAGCTGCACCACATTCATTCTGTGTGCTGGGTCCAGGTGCTAATGAAGGTGTGCAGTGTGGAATATGTGGCTCTGGCTCATCAGGCATAAGGGTAACCCTAGCAAGGTCTCCCCAACTCCAGATAAATGCTTTATCTGTTGAGTTATACAGGATGTTCTGTGAAGCGCATGACGCATAATCATGCTCAACAGTAGCTTAATGGACCAACTGTCTTGGATGACAGAGCCAAAGGATACCTTCCTTTAGGGTCCTAGCATCATCTTCCAGAGCCAGCTATGGCAGCAGCAGCAGTTCTTCATGCCACCCCAGTTTCTTGTAACATGCTCCCTCTGGACCAGCCAGCCCCTTTCTAGAGATTGCCAACTCCCAGCATTGGAATAGCTATGTGAGGCATTCTCCTTCTTGGCAAAATCAGCTGGGTGAGCTAAAATAAGCCTCCTACATTAACCCTGATGCTAAAACAGTTCCCCTAAATGATCAGTGCTAAAACATACAGCTGTTCTTATTCAAGAAGAGGTTGGACACTTTTTCTATCTCAACCAAATTCACTGGAAGGGAGAGAGCAGTAAAATGACAGTAATGACCTCAGTTATCCTACCTAAACTCCTGCTCCATATCTGCCAGAGACACCAAGACATAGCCAAATTTTATGGCTCTAACATCAGTTGAATTAGAGTAACAGAACAACTGTGAATTCTCATACAAGTTTGTTACATGGCAACTGAGGGTATGTTATTTATAGTTTTCAGCAATCTTGGAATCCGTACCCAGGTTCTGCACAGAAGGCCTGATTCCTTTCCAAAAAATTTAAAAAAAAAAAAAAAAAAAAAAAAAAAAAAAAGTGGGAACAGAAGTCAGTGAGCATGAGGATGGCTTGGAAGAGCTAGGGGTTAAACCAAATACAGCTGCCTGCTAGGAAATGGAGTATTCCTCTTGAGGCCTCTCTTGACAGTTTTGACAGGTTTATAAGCAGGCCAATATAGTTTGGAATAGCAAAATTATCTTCCTAACCCCTGTAGTGATTGGCTTACCCAGACTGTCTAGACAGCACAAATATGTCTGCACTAAGTCAGTGATCCTCCCCTCACCTGTAGCACAGCAGCTGTTTTTCCTATAGATGACTATTTTATTTTGTTGATGACTAATGCATAAAGCTGCTTCCTCAGTCACTCAGCATTCAAATACACCATTCATATCACTATTTGACTTTTAATTTGCAACCACAGATGCAGCTTTTTAGGGAAAGGAAGGTCAGACAGAGACCATATCCATCACTGGATATTAGGTTTTTAGTTTCTTAGAGCAAAGGCCAAGTCTTCTTCTGAAGTAGTGCCAGCACTAAGAATAGCATTTTTGTATTCACCATGTCTTCCTTTCAGCACTCTTCTCTGCTTTTTTTTTTTTTTTTTTCTTTTTTCCATTGACAGACATCATTTTATTCAGGAAAAGGCTATATCCACAAGTGTGTGCATGTTTGTTATTTCTCATAACTTCTCTTTTTGAGCTAATGGGTGTAATAGCTGCTTGAGTGATGTCACACTGAGGCTCAGGCTTTCCATTCAGTCATTGGCAGGCTTGTAAAGAACACATGGCTGCAGCTGCTTTGGGTGGAAGCAGTGATACAACTCCTCAACGCTTCTCTCCATTCTGTCCCCTCTCCTCACCCTCTGGTTGGCTGACCTAAAGATTTCCCTGCAAATCCATCTTGACAGACTGTAAAGTCTTAGCTCTGTTCTTGAGAACTGGAAGTGAGTTGCAGGTCTATCAAGGAGCTCAATCAGTGACAATAAACCTGGCTCTTACTGTGGAATCAACAGCTTTCTCACCTTTCTGACATAAATGGAGTTGGGCAGAAGGCCCAATTAAGAACCTTACCATGCTGTTAAACACAGAAAGTGAAGTCAAAATTTTGCAGCATTTGCAGAAATAAGCACTGTTGTCCAAGCCAACCCTTCAACAAATCATGAGCAGCCTCATAAAGGTCCTTTGCAGCCTCTGCCGGACATGATGTAAGCGTTGAGTGGCCTGTGCAGCCCCTACTGGCTCCCCTCCTGCCTGCTCTGGAAACTGCACACATCCACAGGGCACACTGCCCGCCTCCCTCCCAAGGGTCTGCCCTGCTGCACTGCCCTTCAGGTTCCAGCATCAGTACTTACTATGGTTTCTTCAGACCTGCCCGGAGTATGCTGCCGCTGAACCGTTGTGTGTCATAGGAATGCTACAGTTAAATGCAAAATAGGCAACATGTGGAAAATACGAGACAGGGACAGACACAAATATGACTGTAGAGGGGAGCCTAAGCGCATTGGTCACCTCCATTAGAATTATATTCATGTTTCTCTGAACTAGAGCCAGATTGTTAATTATTATAGAACCCATCCACTTTCATATGCTATGAACTATATACAGACAAGTAGCAAATTGCTATGAAAACAGTGCTCCTAAGGAGCCAAAAAAAAAAAGCATCAGTGAAAAAAGCTGTGCAGAGCAACCACTGAGAAGCATCTTAGAAAAAGCCAAAGCAATTTAGCACATTTCTATAGATAGAACTTGGTTATTTTTTGCTAATCTAAAATTTGGTTTGGACTTGATGATCCTTCTGGGTCCCTTCCAACTCAGGATATTCTGTGATTCAGAACTATATGAAAAGAATGAAATATCTTTATACATAGCAGAAGTGTCTAGATGTATTTCTTGTACAATGATGCTTGGAGGATATGTGTATGGCATTAGATTTTGGGCATTAGATTAGTTTTGTGCATTGAAATTCATCTTACACTACAACCTGTTTCTCAGTCACCCTTCAGAAACCCCTTGTGAGTTTTCCAAAGAAATCTTCTCTTCCTTCTCCACTCTATATTACATATTACACATTACAATATATTGCACATATATTACAAAGCACTGTTCTAAAAATGGTTTATCTCCTGATTAAGTCTTTTGGTTTTATCCTCATAGTTTCTATAGGGACATTCTTAACAGGGGAAAATAGCAGTGCAACTTGATGCTGAAGGTTATTTTCTGTCCTATTATTTCACTTGACTTTTCAAATTTAGTGTACCATACATAACTCCCTCTCCCTCACCTACCCCCTCCAAAAAAAAAAAACAAAAAAAAACAAACCACAACAAACCAATTTGAAGAGGAGGAAGGTACAGCCTGTCACTTAGTGTGTTGGTTTTTTATTTTATTTTATCATGAAGCTACCACCACTTGTAAACAGCAGGCAAAAACAATAAAAAGCCCATCTAAATTCACAAGAATTGCCGCCTGCAATACTTGAAAGAGAAGATTAATAATCCCCTTTCATTCATTAGTTCTATCCACACAAACTTAAGTAATTTTAAAATTGAAACAGTTTGAAAAGCTCCTGTTGGTCCTCATTGCACCAAGGCCCAAGCTGAGGTTACCTTTGCTTCGCAGCAGCAAATGATAATTTGCACTCTAAAAAGCATTGTATGCATTTTGTAGCTGTGTGTATGGCTGTGGGTCAGCTGTGGCATGGAAAGTACTGACAGCTGAATCTCTAGTCTTAACAGGCACAGGAAAAAATATAATTTCTGGCCACTTGAAATTCAGGTGCATTAGTGAGACTTCTGTCCTTTTCTTTTTGTTTTGACCAAAGCCCAGAGATGATTGTTTACTGAACTACTATCATGGTCTCCTCCAGCTGTCCTGATGAGTATTCGGAGTACTTGCAGCCCCCACAGTACGCACTTTTGCATAACCCTTGCTCAGAAGAAAACTATCCTGTTCACAGAGCAGTCTCTACACTATTACAGAGACAAGTGATACATTTCATTAAAATACCATTTTGTGCAGCAGAACTCCTGATCCTAGCTACTTTTATATTCCCCTTTCAATATCACTAGTAATATCTGTGGTTATTAACACTGGGGCTTTCCAAGTGACTTGGTGAAGTTAAGGAAAACAGACCTTAATATTTTTTCCCCCAGTGTTATTTCTGTACAATTCCACTTGGCCAATTGTGTTGAATCACAACTCACCCAGTACTCTATTTTACACAATACTCACTTAAAAATTAAAAAACAAACAGAAAAAAAAAAAAAAAAAAAAAAAACCTTAAAGGATCAAAAGGAAGGGCAGATTCAGTCCTTGATCCACACTTAAGTTCAATGCCTTTTCAATTAAACTGGCTTAACATTTGAAGAATTTGAAGATGAGATATAATGTTTGACCTTGCAAGGAGCCAAGGGCTGCGCACTCAACCTAACAAGTTACTTCCACAGAGCATGTAGATTTGGAACCTGAGAACCAAGCACTTTTCAGGTTTTATCTGGTAGTCTGCGGCAAAAACAAAGTATCCTCAGCTTGCTTGCTTTCCTCTGATGCAGATTTTGGGTATTAAAGAACAAGGATCCATATAATGATTGATAAATGAATACACTTTTACAAACATGACCACTATCTCTGCCTTCTCTTTTTACACTGGTGTTAGGTAGGAGAGTGCTACAGAATTTATTTATTGTGAGCTTGCAGTGGTATCCTTCATTGCAAAAATGATGTACCTGTCTCTAAACAACGCGTAGTAGCTCAAACAAATATTAGCTCTTCAAACAGCAGCTCATTGGAAGCAACTGTGGTTATCTCAATTGCTTATATCAGTCATCAGAGCAAAGTTTTTGTGTTTGCTTCTTTTTTAATTGCTGTTCCCTACAGTTCAAAGAATAGGTTCCATTCAGAGCTTCTTATCACACCAAGGCAACTCCACCAACAGATTAACCAATTTATTTGGGCATCTAATTCCCATCTTATTACTTTTAAAACTCTTTGAAAATTGTCTTTGATAATTAATCCTACTTGCTTTGACACCTGATAGAAGGGTATGCCTTGTTACTATGACCCAATGATAAAGCTTTACCAGGCTCATGAGATTAGGCTCTGGGTGCAGCTAGCCAGTTTAAACAGGTTTATAATGATGCTCTTCACCTGCAACTGACCTTCTTCCCATGTTTTTTTTGTTGTTGTTGTTGTTTTTTTCCCCTAGATCTCTGACTGAGCCCCTTAGACAGCACACAATCTAACGTCAATGAAAGCTGGAAGGACCAACTCTTAATCCTTAGCAACTACATTACAAACTGAAGTCAGCTGTCAGACATGAAATTGCCCCAGCCAAGAATCTGTAGTGCTTTTCTCTTCACGTACCAAGTATCACACAAGACAGGAAGACAAACACAGAGGAGCCAATGAAGCAAAATATTAGCTAAGCTCTTAGGCTGGGCAAGAGCCTGAACATGGTAAGACCCCCCCCTTGCTTCCCCACTGCAAGGTTCCCACAGCTGTTTGACATCTTTGTACAGTGCTCCTGCCAAACAGGTGTCCTCGCATCCCTGAGGGCTTCTAACAAATGACTATTTGCATTCAGTTTCTGAAAGGGAAACTGTTTCCATTACGAGTATAATGGCTCTCTATCCAAGTATCAGATTCTGGGATCCCAAAGCTTGTGTGTTTTTATAACCTTATTCTTGACATAGCCTGCCCACTTCTAGTGAGTTGGTCAGGTCAACCATTTCTTTGTACCTGCCCCCTTCCCCCACCATGTTTTACAAGCTGGCAAATACACCTTCAGTGATGCAGGTGCCCCTTACAGGGAATACAGTAGCTTTTAGGTTTAGAGGCTTGAACCCAGATATGCTTAAAGTTTTAAGTTCAAAACACAAAAAACAACAAAAAAAAAACACAAAAACAACAAAAAACAACAAAAAACAACAAAAAACAACAAAAAACAACAAAAAACAACAAAAAACAACAAAAAACAACAAAAAACAACAAAAAACAACAAAAAACAACAAAAAACAACAAAAAACAACAAAAACAACAAAAAACAACAAAACAACAAAAACAACAAAAAACAACAAAAAAACAAAAACAAAAAAAAACAACAACAAACAACAAAAAACAACAACAAAAAACAACAACAAAAAACAACAACAAAAAACAACAAAAAACAACAAAAAAAAACAACAACAAAAAACAACAACAAAAAACAACAACAAAAAACAACAACAAAAAACAACAACAAAAAACAACAACAAAAAACAACAACAAAAAACAACAACAAAAAACAACAACAAAAAACAACAACAAAAAACAACAACAAAAAACACAACAAAAAAACAACAAAACAACAACAAAAAAACAACAAAAAAAAACAACAAAAAAAAACAACAAAAAAAAACAACAAAAAAAACACCTTGCATAAGGAAGGGATGTGTGCACGTGCATAATTCAAACACTGTCAACACTTCTTCCTTTGATCCTACATTAGTCATTCTGCAACTCCTACATTAGTCATTCTGCAAATCAATATGGTACTGAACAGAACTATTATGGTGCAATAGTTTATATAAAACAAATAAATATAACAATTTGACTATTCTAAGCTGAGGCTTCTGAAGGTTAACTGCACACTGCAACAGATTTTTAGATAATCTGGTATTCAGATTACACGTAATCAGAATATTTACAACTTTCTGATACATTCCTCACATATGAGAAAGCCAGCTTGAGCTGCACTTCAGACTGAACCTCCTGTCAAGAGTTTTTCTAATTCATTTTCAGGAAGGTTGTACATTTAATGTATCAGCATGTCACTACCTGACAGTTTTGACATTTTCCAGAGACACTGACATACCTTTGTAAGGTACAGCACAAGCACCCACACTTGAGGCAAGGCTCACTGAAGTCATTCAGCAAAAGAGCCTTGCAGGTGCTGACAGGTGAAGGATATGACTGTCTTACCTACAGAGACCAGACTAGCAGAATTCAATAGAAAGAACAGATTCCTGAACACTGACCCCTATTCTAACACTGATGCAACCCTGCCACTCAGGTACTTCACTTAATAAATTGTTTGTAGATATGAGTCTGCTCCTGTGTGAACAGACTTCAGTTTTGTTATCCCATTATAAAACTGAATGAGTGGCTGTGCAAGCAACACTTCACAGGCCTTGAGCCCAGAATCCAGAATTATTATAGGACCTTTTCCCAGAAAGTGCTCTCCCAGATTAAAACTGACATTCAACCTAGTACTTAAAAGCTTCTTTATTTTATTCTTAAGCAACACCTTAAAAAGCAGTTACATCACAAGACTGGTATTGCAAAAAGAAGTGGAGGTGCAGTTCCAAAAAAACAAAACAAACCCCATAGTGCCTTCCAAGTATAAAAATATACATCTAAATTATTATCCATGGAAAAGTGTACCACCATCTCTGCCTTGGGCTGGTCCTGCCAGCTTTTGGGTCATAACTCCCCAGCACAGAACTCAAGAGCTCACATTGGAGGGAGCATCTCCAAGTTTCACGTCACAGGCATGATTCATAGCACAGTGGCTTAGCCGCAGCACATAGACCCCAGCATTAGGTTTTATGGTGGCATTCCATAGTTTTCCCTAGGGTGAGTAAGCAGCATCCAAACATCTCCTGGGAAGCATACGTCATGTACACAAAGCCATCTTCATCTTTGTAGTCCCTGTACACCTCTGCCATGGTCAAAGACATACTGGCTAGGCTTTTGTTGTTCACCAGCAGGTAAAAAGCTTGCGTAGCAGTCAGAGCCATCCTGCTTCTGATTGAAGAGGGAAAAGGAAATAAAGGACCAAGCATTAGCAAATTTAAGGTTTCAACCTTACTCTATAAAATATATTCTATATATATAAAATATAGTTGCAGCATTTCTTGCACATAGTTTATGCATGAAGTCATTGCTTAGTTTAACATATCAGAAAGTTAACTGTACTCGGAAACAGGAGGCTTGCTCTAGGGAAAGGCTTAAACTGCAGGACTATACCTGCTACTGAGCCTGAGCTTGGGGATGCCCATTCCCAAGAAGTGCTGAGTACAGCTATAATAGGGAACTTCAGCACAGACTGTTATAATTAAAGTCTGCCTGCCCTCAGAAGAGTCTCATTCTGAGACTTACACAAAGACTGGCCTGCAAGAGACAAAAGTATCTTTTACATAAGTTAATAACTAGAAAGATGGCTTCCACACACTTTCTGTCATCTGAAAGCCTTGCAATTCTCCAACACTCCAGCACAGAATGCCACCCTTTTGGGAGACCTCTTTGCCAGCATATTTGTAGAGAACACCTGGGATGGAGCTGCCACAAGTCTGGGTAACCTGTAGGTGCAACAGGAGCAGGGCAGCAACAGCCAGAAGCAGAGCACAGCCCAGAACTACCTTCAGCAGGCAGAAGGGGAGCGGAGCAGCAGCCTCGCGCCGCCCTTATCCACCAGCGAGGGGGAAGAGGGACCGCGGAGCCCCGAGCTCTTTCCCTCGGGCTCTCCCGCCCCAGCGCCCGCAGCCCCGTGCCCGGCGCGGGCGGTACCGAGAAGCGGCAGCGCACGGCCTCTACCTGATGATGGTGATGAACTGCGTCATGGTCAGCTCCTCGGGGACGAGAAACTTGGTTTTGTCCAACAGGGGAAGGTATTTCTCCTTCTGGTATCTTTCAACGATTACCTGTTTAAATAAGAGTTACTTAGAAGCCCCAGCGACGTTCTGTTCCCCTCCTTCCAAAATACTCAAGGCAGAAGCCAGGAGCCTCCGCCCGCAGAGCAGCGAATTACCGGGATCTTTGTGGGGAACTTGGCCCTGATTCCGGCCACCTCCTCCCGCCGGGTGGCTGCGCGGGAGAGAGCACAAGCGTTACGCGCGCGCCGCCCGCCGCCCCGTTCCGCCGCGCCGCGCCGCCGTACCACCCCATACCCAGACTCTTGCGCAGCTTGAAAGGCCGCACCGCCTGCGCCCCAGGACCCGCCTGCATCTCGCCGCCTAAGGCCACTGCTGCCCCGCGCCTCTTATGGGCCCGGCCCGGCGCCGCCCCGCGCAATGGAGGTGCGGCCGCTGCCGGCCCCGGCCCTCCCGTCGCGGCCCGCCCCTCGCGGCGTGCGGCCCGCGCTGAGGAGCGGTGTGCGGCGGGCGGCCCGCCTGCTTCGCACTTGGTAGCAGCCTTGAAAGTATCAATTTAGTATCCATCCCAGCGGTGCCCAACCTTCCGGCCTGCCTGGGCCGCGCCGAGTAAAGAGGAATTGCCTTGGGCTGTGCATACATACTTCGTACCAAAAGGAACGCCTACTGTTTATTTCCACAGAAACTGCAGCGTGTTGGAGGAGTGTACTATTTCCTAGGGCATGTTCTCAGCTATGAAACACTATTTCTCAACATAGTCACACCACTAGCTGCATTTTCACCAGTGGTGAACAAGAGCCTGCATGCTGTGCTCGTAACAATCTGCCCCAAGTGGAGGTGACCGCTGTCACTGCTGCTGAAATGCACCTCACTGTGCTCACATCCACTCTTCAATTTCCATCAACATTCAGTAAGCATCAATGAATGTCAATGGGTGCCATTTTCCACATATTGGAAGAGTTCAGTTTCACACCTTTGCTTCATACACACTTCCACGTCAGACACCATTGTGTCAAACTGCCCCTCTGCTGCCATCTGTCAAACAGCAACAACCTGTAATGGAATACTGGTGGGAAGGGTTCAGTCTCTACTGCCATACCACCAGTGTCTGCCTCTGACATTGTGGGACACCATCACAAAATATTAAGCATTACTTCAGGGCAGCCTTCATCAAATATATAATATGGTTCATACATGATAATAATACAACTTTTTTAATCTTTAATACTTTTTATTGAAACAAGACAAAACAAAAAAAAGAGAGCAACACCACCATAATGCCAGTGAGATATGTGACCTTGTTTGTGAGAAACTAATTCATCCGTGTCTGGTTCGCTGGCAGTGGCTGCAGCTCTTAGGAGCTCTGAAGGCATTTGTCACATTCTTGATGAAATTTACTTTTCCTGTGCTTCATCCTTGAAGAAGTTGTTCACAGATGTATGTACTGCCTGACAGCGATTACAGGAATAAGGTGTGACTGTGAAGCAAGGGATGTTTCTCTAAGGTAGGAGGGGGTTTATAAAGGTCTGGTGAAGAAATATGATCACATTGTTGAGTTGAAGGTCTGATGGCAGCTCTATACATTCCATTTGAAAATTTGCAGATAATGTATTTACGTTGACTAAAATGGAGTTGCAAGTATACCAAAACATTGATCTTTTTTTTATTCTTTCCAATCTCAAAACATATTCTCACATTCCTTTAGCAAAATATAAGGCGTGGCTGCATATTTTTTCTGTTCACAGGACTGTGTTTAGCCAATGTATGATAATGCATGAAATTTTTTGCCTAACTTGAGTTATCACTGCACTGCACCCTCCCCGTGCTCTGGTTTCAGCCCAGACAGTGCTAATTGTACACTGATGTTTACTTGTTGCTGAGTGATGGGTGCACACCCAGAGCCAGACTGGGCTGCTCAGTGGGGAAAAGCTGCCGCCATGACGGCAGGGGGTGAGTGCAGGATGGTCTGGGCTGGGCATGTGGTCCACGGGCCGCAGGTTGGACGTGCCTGACCTATTCCATCTACCATGCCAAAGGCAACTGGGAGCTGCTGAAATTTGTGAGTGAAGGTCTGCAAGTGGTGGTCTCAGCTGTTTTTCTAAGACAAAACCAATGATTGTCACTTTGCGTACTCTTACTGACAGTCTTGCAATGTGTTCTGCAAGAATCAATTCTCTGTTCCTGAAGTTTTCCAATCGAAGGAGAATCTCAGCTCTCATTTAAAAATAGAATTATGTTTGTAGCCTCAAGGACCCTCAAGGACTTTTAACAAAGTATTGTGTAACACTGGACACGCCCTCATGACCCCGCAACCAGCAGTTCATTATGAGTAGGAGCATCTTTACTTAAATGTGTGTGCAGTCGTCCTGATTTCCAGCCACTTTCCAGAGTGTACCATCTAGGGCTGAGATCAGGAGCACTGCTGAGCCGTCCATTCCTCACCTGGAAGTGCAGATGTCCATCACAGCACAGCTCCCCAGATGGCACCACAAACTGAAGTGTGCAGAGAGGACAAGATGTTTTGCTCTGAGGAGCTGCTGAGCTTGGGACTTGGGAGGGGAGCTGAGGCAGGTCTTGGTGCTGCCAACACAGCTCCCTGAGGGGACCCTCCCCAGGATAGGCCTCCCCACTGAGCAGAATAGTGCCGGGGCTCCTAGTAGAGCTGCTTGTGGAGTACCCAGGCTTGATTCCACACAACCACCAAGTGCCTTGTTTCCAGAGGGATGATCTTCTTCACAAACACAGAAAACTGAGCAAGAGAGGGAGCTGAAGAAAAGAAATTCCAGTGAGATTCTCAGTTATGGCTCTAATTTCTACTGCAGCTTAAAGTGAGCATAGTTAGCAGGTGCCTTGTGTTACATCATCTGGAGGCAAAGAGCATGGGAGGTCATCTGTGTATCTGCACAGCACCTGTGCTCACACTAGCATCTAATTATCAAGATTCAGACTTGAATGTGGAACGTGTTCCTTCTCTCCTTTCCTTTGGAAGTTTTTCTTACTTGCATGTAATTACTGAACTAGTGAAGCAATTCTGTGCAGTGAATGGAGTTCTCAGAATGCTGTACTGAAGCAGAAACAGAAGGATGAAAGGTAACTGTTATTCTTTTTTTTTTTACCCGCTCAAATGCCTGAACACTGCACTGATAAGAGTCCTGTAAGTCTATGGACTTTAAAGAAAAAGTTTGGCCTGTATTATTGAACCCTATGTCACTGCCACATTTATAGCCTTTTCCAAGTTGTAGCAGTATAATTGAATGTTGATCTATCTGTTGTCTCTAATAAAGCGATCGCAGCCTTGTAGACCTCCTCGTTTATGGATTCTGGCTCAGAAGAAGTTAGCTGAAAGGCTGCAAAGAAGGAGCTTACTTTTTGCCTTGACCATTCTATCCAAAGGTGTTAAAAACCTGTCTCAAAGTATCAAGGTGCTTCAGGCAGATAATTGTTTTCCCTGTGTAAGAGGGTTCAGAGTGTCAGAAAAGTGAGGATTCTGCAGAGTTTTGGTTTCAGTGATCACCAGGGAGCTCCCATGAAAGAAGAACTGCAGTAGCCTGAAGTAAGTAGAAGCTTTCCAGGAAAGGACAAAACTTGGTTTGTCCTAGAAGCTGAGCTCTGAAGTGATACTGCTGGAGGGGAGCAATGAGTCAGTCAGTGATTGGGCAAATGCCTGCAGGCTTTGCTTCTACCATTTCACTGATTACCTTGACTCTTGAACTTTTTCATCCTGGTGTTCTTGTATATTTTGCTGTTTTTCAGCAGGGATGAAGGATGCAGGATGAGGGTGATGAATGGGCTCTAACGTAAATCTTTTCTCTTAGACTGTGTAGTTCTATTCATGCTGGTGTTGTTCTGACAAAGGTCTTTATCTGTGTTACAGAAATGCCTGAAGAGTTAGAGAAAGCACGTTTCCCTAAATTGTTTTTCATCTTAATTGCTTGAGTTGGAAGGAACTCTTGAAAGGCTATCTAGTCCAACTCCCCTGAAATAAACAGGGACAACTACAGCTATATCAGGTTGCTCAGAGCCCCATCCAGCCTGGCCTTGGGTGTCTCTATGCATAGGTCATCCATCACATCTCTGGGCAATTTGTTCCAAAAAGCAGCTCAGAAAATGAGAAGCCGGTACTCAAGAACTTGAAATCTGAATTTCCCAGGCAAGTAAAATGAGGCAGAAAGAATTTCAGCTGCAAAAATCTGAGGTGCAAAGAATACATACAATAGTTTGAACACAATTTCAAGGGGAAGACTACAGTACAGCAGTCAGCTGCTTCTACAGTCTTGGAGCACAAACAGATTAAAATCATCACAGGACTGGGCCAATCTGCTTCTTTGGAAATTCAACAACAAAAAAAAAAGGAAGAAAAAAGCAGATCAAGCAGATAACCATTGAGATTTTATGTGTGATTGCATTAAAAATTCTAAAAAGCCATAAAATTTCTGACTAGATGCCCTCAAGCAGCTGGATGCTGCATGTTAGAAATCACATTTCCTAAGCTTTTTAGTAGCTCCTGCAAGAAGGAAAAAGAAATATAAAGTACAGACTGCTTGAGCAGGTACAGGCTGCTTCAGACAGGTCTTAGTCCTGTTAAGTTGCAAAGGCAGGATTACACCACATGTTAACCTGTGAAGTGTGCGCATGCATCTAGTTGCAATCCAATGGATCTGTAACTTAGTCTTCCCCTAATGGGAAGTGCTAAATACCTCTTCCAATGGGGAATTCTCTTTGAGCTTTGTGAATGCTCCTCCTTTCTTGCTCCAAAGCAGAAATTCCAAATTATATTTCTGTAGCATGTATGAGAGTTTGGATGACGTTAGCTGTGATCCAGTATGGCTGTGGTTTGGTTATTCTAAGCTCTGTAGCAACAACACAAATAATTGTAGAAGATGCTGAGGCTTCTGCATCACTTTATTGGAATCTCTTCCACTCTTCTGCAAGTGCTTTTGGATCCTCAGATATGTTGTAGGGCACAAAACAAGCTCAGAGGTAAGTGTCTGCAGGAACTGCAGTACTGCTTTTGGATGCCTACAGGAGCTGCTGTGGAGCTGAAGATCAAGAGCTGCCTGTGCTGACTAGAGAACTGGGATGCTCTGCTGCCAGCTTGAGCAGCATATGCAAATGCCAAGATGCTCTGGCCAGGATTTTGCCAGCTGCAGAGAGCATTCAGCTGAAGTCCCTGTCTGTAATCACGTGACACTCCTGCTTTGGAAGCCTCTGCAGTGCACTCTGTGCCTGGGTACAAGCCCAGGGTTCAGAGCCAGTTGAGAGAAAAACTCAGTAAATGGAAAACATGGACCGATTTAGATGTGATTTGCACTCCACTGGAAATGATTCACTCCATGTTACAGGGCAAAAGGCATCCTGGTACCCCATGAAGTGATATTAGCATTCCTTCATCAGTCAGTGTGTAAGTGTCGAGTTAATTCCAGAGCAGCACAGCTTGGGTGGCAAACGAAGCATTGCCCTGGTTATAAATTCCATCCAGCATTAATAATCCTGAATACAAACTGATATATAAGTGAGAGGCTGAGGAGTTACTTGCAGAAGGTTCAGAATGGGTATATGTAGGCTAAGAACTTAAATGCAAATTATGCAGCACTGGAAGGACAGAGATTTATTTATTTAAGCAGCCTCGCTGAACAGGAAGAAAAATTGCAGCATGATGTTTGAGGGAAAAAATGTGAGCTGGCAAAATGAAGGCTTATTTGTTGCATTGTGGAAGTCTGTGAAGATTTATGTGTAGTTATCTTAAATAAATGTTTTCATGAAGGTTGTCTATATGTGAAAATGGAATATTTGAATCAAGAGGGGTTTGGAAAGCCCTGAAGTGGTCAGGCGCCGCCACCCAGTATAATGGCTTTTAAGAGAGCCGTCCTCAATATAGCTAGCTATGTGCAGGGCATCTTTTGCCTCCCTTTCTACAGCTCCTCACCTGCTCATTCCTCCTCTTGTGTCACAGAAGCATACCTACAGTCTACTTCTTTCTCATGATCCTGAAGTAATTGCATGCCAGCAAGTAGCTTTCTCTCCAAATTCATGAGTCTTTTTACTGAAAACTTGTTGGAGTGTTCTCATGTTTCAGAGGATGTTTAGTTTCTTAGACTAGTGGTCCAAACTCACTTGTTAATAAGGCCATAAGGCTCAGGTCATGAACCGAACCCTTCTCAAAGTGCTGAGATATGTTTAAGGGTAACTGCAGTATTTCTGGGTTGGTTGGCTTGGGGTTAGATGTACATTTGGCTCTTTGTCTCCTGATGTTTTTAGCCCTTGTATTGAACCTCGGTCAACTATCTGCCTTTTTAGTGTAGCCATAAGGGTTAGAAATGAGTTCTGTTACTTTTAAATCAGAGACCATGCAGCTGTTCTGTATCAGAGCTTCAGACTGTGAGCTTAAAATGTCTGTTCTGCAAAAGAAGTTTCAGTCAGACTCATTTCCTCTTCTCTCTGTCCTACCTGCAACTGCCTTGTGCCCACGTGCAGCTCATTTCTGTACTGGGTTGCTGCCTTTGAAAAGTTACAGTGCTGTTGTCCGTGCTGCCCACAATGTATGTGCAGTATCCTGGAGATGGCAAAATTCAAGCAGGATTTTACTATGATGGAGTAGTTTCTTTTGCAAGTTTTTTTATTTTAATGGCACCATAAGGCATACATTTTTTGACTGTTGTATCCTCCATTTAAAGATTCTGAGACCTCTCTCAACTTACTTTTTATTAATTAACTCATTAAATTTTTAGCCATATTGAGAGTGTTGAACAGGCGGCGTTACAGTGAGTTATTCTCAGTTCTTTTTAAGCTATTCACGGTGTAAGTGCTTCCATTTTAGCAATTTAAATTTGAGAAGAATTTGAGACCTCAATTCTCAATGTTTTTTGCAAGAATTGTTCGAACAGAAGATTCTAATGGAGAGGTGGCATAGGCTGGCCAGCCTTGGTCACATTCCTTGCATGTGCACCTCTGATTTTTTTATCTCCAGTTGTACAGTAATTCATTGGTATTCTCTCCCTCAGGGGTTGAGCTTGAAGGCTAAAATGATGCTAAAAAGGGAAGAACATCATAAGATGTCCTTTCCTACCATCTGCTCCCTCATTATCATTGCTAAGATGCTATGCGCCATGTTTTCTACCTACAGAAGAAACAGAATTGATGTTTTTCTTGCCAGCCAAAGTTCTTGGTCCTCCTTTTGAGGAGGAAATACTCCCCCACGTGGACAAGGCAATTAGCTTTTCTTTGGAGCGTAGTGCTTTAGTTAGTGGATTTCCCTTTGTGAAATATCATAACCTGTAGTTGCTGCTGCTGTATGGCTAGGAGCAAAGGAGCACGCTGAATGATGCTGCTCAGGGGCTCCTGATAACATGGCTCTCCCATGGACCAGGATTAGTGCTGCTGCCAGACCACTGGCTTTTTTGGGAGCTTGTGCCTCTTCATCTTCGTTATAAAGAATTGGTGGTACTTCACATGCATAGCAGCAACAGCTGATGCAAAAGCATAACGCAGGGGAAAATGCTCAAAATTTTGCTCTGATTAGAATTTAGTGAGCATCTGTTTGAATAAATCTGACTTTTTTGCTGTCTGTTATGGGCTGGAATTCTGGGACCATGATTTCCCTCTTCTGGTGATGTGTCTTCTGTTCAATGTGGGAGCACATTTGTATTCTGTCTTGCTGGTTTTAGTAATGTTACTGTGCACTTCTGCTTTGGTGAGAGAAAACAGCATGCCATGAAATCATAGAATCGCTTATGTTGGAAAAGACCGCTGAGGTCATCTAGTCCAACCACCATGCCCACTAACCATGTCATTCAGTGCCATGTGATGTTCTTCGTGTTCTGTAAAAACGGGTTTAAAAATTATGATTTGTCTATTTAAGATAGACAAAATGTGTTGAATAAGTTTTCCTTGCATACAATGTTTTAAAGCTTTCCCTCAAGTATGGCTGAGCTGTTTCTAGATGGGATATCAGTGGCTTCGTATCCAACCTGTTCCTGGCCTCCCTGTGGAGCCTGCCAAGAATGTGTCATATGGTGTCAAAAGTAGCTACGGGGTTTGGGTTGTAGATGCGGAACTGGCTTCTGTCTTAGCCTTCAGAAAGGGTGTTATAACTGACAGAGAGCAGAGGATTTTTTAAATATCCTTAGCATGTCCATACAAAGTTGGCAGCTTTGTCATCAGTCTGCTGGAATGCCGGACAGAAGAGCCAGGAGAGCCTCGCTGTCTTTTGGAGCAGTGGTGGAAGAATGGTTCATTGGGAGAGTGATGTACAGCAACTCCAGGAGAGGCCAGGTCTCTTGGGTACTTGCCCTTTAGGTGCATGTTAAGGAGGTTGGATCTCTATCAGGAAATTTCTCTGCACCTCATGAAAATCTGTGCTGTTTCAGATGTCCAAATTACGCTCTCAGAAATGATGGCTCTCAGGATTTGTAGTCCCTTTAAATTGTTTTCAGCAGAAACATCTAACGTTTATGTCCAAACTGCAAAACTACAGGAAAAAAAAAAAAACCTCGAAGTATAAAGGAAAGATTGAGTCCCCACTTTAGAAATTCAGTCAGCCACTTTGTCTTAAAGGTACTTTATAAGGGAATTTTATAAGATGATAGGAGAAATGCCCAAACTGAATGATGGAAGAGAGAGGGAAGTTTGATCTGATAAGGAGGCCCTCTAGATTACTCTTCCCAGTACTTGCTGGACTGTGTGATCTTTAAACAAGTCTTGGAAGATCAGCCAAGCCCCTGAGCCACATTAGGTACTTTGCTACACAACAGATGTGTTACAGGTCTTGGTTAATTTGCCTGTGCCAAGCACAAAATTCTACAGGAATTCCAAGAATTTACTGAATATGAAAATGCTGACAAGTTATTTGACTGATACAGGATTAATGGGAATCATAGCACAAATGTATGGATTAGCAGATATATAAAACTGCCAATTTGAGGAATCCAACTGAAGAGGACTAAATTCAGAGTCCAGTCTCCTCGAGTTCTGCATAGTTCAATGGCCAGAGACAGAAGTTCCTGCACAGGATATGTACAGTGTATGTGCTCTCAACTGTTTTGCCCAAGTCCTTTCCTTCCCAATGGCCACGTGGAAAATTCAAGCACAGGAATAGGTGCTGTGAACACTCTCCAAGAAGCTCAGCCTTTTAGGAGTGGGATCCATTCTGCCATAATCACTTTCAGCTGAGTTTCTTTTACTTAATGACATGTAGGCTTGCTCAGTTTCTTAGCACTATCAAGTAAAATCTTCAAAACAAGTTGTGCCAGTGTCATCCAGCCTATTTATGCTGCATCTTTAAATGGAGTACTTTTGTTTTAAATTCAGTTACACAGAGTATGCTAGGATATCTTAGACTAAAAAGCTGTCCTGTGTGTCTGTGGGAAATGGGCTTATAGTAAAGCACTGAGAAACAGAATGTTAAGAGGTAGGTGGGTTGGGGGACACTTAATAGAGGGCAGACCTGTGAACATGAAAGTGCAAGAGAGCTGGTTGTTCAATCCAGAGGCTTTAGCATGTGTGACTAACATGTATGTGAGATACAAAACAATTCTTCCTGACCTCCAGAGTACTGCGGTCATAGTGGGCAATTTTTACAAAGGAATTAATTGTTCTTAACCTCAAATGTAATATGCTGCATGTGAGGAGGTGGCTGACTATGCAAAACGTACCAGTATCTTGCCTTTTGTCTTCCTGAGCAGACAGGACTAACTGCTTTGAAAGCAGAAAGATTTCATCACCTGTTTGCTTTCAGGTTCTCTATCCTCTTACAAACAGTTTCCTGAGATGCTCTACAGTATTGGTTTCTTACTGTAGCAATCAAGAGCTGAAGGCAGCACTTGCTGCTGTTGGTGGCTGAAGCCATGCAGCGTATGCCAGCAATGAGATGTGGTCTTTGCCCAGATGTCTGTGTGGCTGTAAGGTGAAGCTCCCAGAACTGATCCTGCATAGGAAATACTGATCAAAAGGATTTTTCTGTTTTAAATGATAGCTGAAGTAAAGCAGATCTGAGACATGGTAAAAGCCTCAACCCAAATATAAGCATGGATAGATAGGATAGATGGCAGCTGTGGCTCCTGTTGGTGACCTACATTAGTATCAAATAACTCATGGCACAGATATGAGCTGCTCAGTACTAAGTTCTTGGTATGGATCTTCCTTTAATCATTAATAACTTTAATCAACTTGTCTCTGATGAAGACTACTAGAACAAATGGATAGGACAGTGCAGCTCTGGTTTCTGTGCAGCTCCTCCTGAGGAGCGTAAATATTGACAAAGAGGGCAAGTATCAAGTGTAAATTTTCATCTTGTTTTAAAGAGGATTTCTTGAACGTAAGGCTGAACTGCACTTAGAAGGTAGTAGTCCTTCACAGGAGACATGCTTACCCTACATTTCAAAGGGGGACAACAGGGACCACTGGAGCTGTCTGTCAGTTGTTGCAGGCAAAGTTAGCATTACATCCTTGCAGCCTTCTTGCAAGTGTAAATCCTCTCCCCTCACAGGCACAGCTGGTTCTGCACCAGTGTCATGTATGTTTTGTGCTGCTGCCTAGAGGACACGTAGTCTCTGGGGTTCATTAGCCAGAGATGTTCACCTTTAAAACTGGCTCTGTTTGCAGCTTGGGATTTTTCCTTCAAACCAAACAGCTCCAAGGTGGCTGTGCTCAGACTCTCGAAGGAGACATTGCCTTTTTCTTTCTGAGTATTCAGAGCTGTTCTCCTTACTCATATTCTAGCTCAGTATACCTTTACAAATTTCATCAGGTGCCTCTCCTGCAAATAGCTTTACCTTTATATTTATTCATGTGAGCAGTATCATGATATGTAGAATAATTTGTTAGTGAAATACATGTAGAGGTGTATTTGCATATATCACTAAGAGCTTATTGGGAAATCAAGTTAGTTTTGTAACTGCTGTGGCATGCATCTGTATGATCTAGTGTGGACAATCAAATTAGTCAACCTTGTTTCTTATGTAACATTAGCTCCGTGTTAACTGCAACAGCTGAAAAGAAATGTTTATTAACTTAAAATTTCTTGCCTTTGAAATTTCAGTGTTCTCAGTGTATTGAGTCAAGAAATTCTGTCATAATTTCTTTAATGAAAAGTGAGATGTAGTGTCACATCAGGCAGTGCATGTATGCGTATATACAAATATACATACATATGTTAGTACGTATTTTGTATATATTTTCACATGGAGATGGATATGTCATTTCTTCTTTTTCTCTGAAGGCTCATAGTCAGATATGCACTGTGGATTCAGTAAGTTGCTATGGATGTACATGATACATAATGATTAAACAATCCAGCTGTCTGTGGTCAAATGAAGCATTTCCCCAAATGCTTCTCTAAAATAAAAATTCTTCCAAGGAGTGATTTATAATTTAGACCTGTAAAATGGTTTCCTGGATAGTATTTGTTTCTTATGTGTAATGTGGTTTGAAATCTGCTTTCTGATCCAGCTCTCAGCAGTTGTCTCTGAAATGGGTTTGGTGGTGGATGCTGGCAAGCTGCCTGAAAATGACTAGATATTTTGCCTTTCCAACATCTGTTTCCAAAATAGTGACTTAGTGTCTAGCATCGTGTTAATGTCACACAGGAAAGGGAATGGGGTGAGAGAGTCACTAATCAAAAATGACTTGAGCCGGACTCCCAGAAGAAGAGCTATGGAGCCAACTGCCTGGTCTGGATCCTCTTTTTCAGTCAAGCCTTACATCTCTTGTCAGAGAAGGTCTTGATCAAGCAGAGCAGCTTTTGGGATTGTTTTTCTGAATAGGAGCAGAATCACAACTTCTATGTTGAGAAAATCAAAATGGCGGGATGGGTAGAGAAAATCAAAATGGCGGGATGGATGAAGCTGAGGCAGATACTCAGTGGTGATGGAACCCTTGGTCTGGGAAGGTGCTGGAGCAAACCTCTGACTGACTGAATGAAAGCAGAAGTCTTTCATCCTGCATTATCTTCAGTGACCTGAGTCTCAGTGTCCTGAACGTAGGAAAGTCCCACTCATCAGGGTGCAGTCAGGTGAAAGCTCCTCCCCTCTTTCATGCCCAGCAGAGCCTCCTATGTAGTTTGGTAACTCCCAGTGAAAATATTTTACCACTAGCCCCCTTGCAACTGGGCTCCTTGCCACTGTTGTGTGGCTCTCTTTTTGTTATCCAGAACTGAAACGACAGCTAGCCAGTCAGTGCTTGTCTCAGCCCACTGTCTGTGAGCTGTCTGTAGAGCTCTGGCTCCATGCATCAATCATTACCACAAAATACTTTGTTTCTAATACTTTTAATTATTTCAGGAAAAGTTTGCCTTGTGTTAAGGCTCTGCAATGGAACTCCATCTGCTTTTGGAGCATCTTTTTTGTGGGATTTTCAGCCTATCTATAGGAAAAAGGTGTCAATTCCTTATTGCAGAGATTAGCAAAATACTACTTTTTTCTGATTTGGAATATAACTGATATCTTAAATCTAGAGAGCAAAGAAGATGCTGTCATTTCTTATGCTTAGAATTGGGGCTATCCTATGAATATTCTGTATAGAAAACTGATTTTAATGAGGCTATTTCTCCCTTAACAGAAATGCACACTGTGACTTGTGCACATACTTTTACTTTAGGAACTAGGGCACTTTTTATCAGATTATTTTGAATAATGAATAAATTCAAGTAGTCTGAAGTGCGTTCATGCATCTAGTAAAGATGCAAGAGCAAAATTCACTGTTACAGGTTACAATGAATTGCTTTTTTGCTTCAGTCCTTAGTTCCATTTACACCCCTGTTGGTCAGAGGGTCTTCCAGCCTGATATGAGAACTGATGTGTGAAGCAAAAATGTCAGCAGTGCTCCTGGCTGCCTATGGTCAGTTCACCCAGTCTTTTTTTTTTTTTTTTTTTTTTGCTTTTAAATTACTAAAATATCTAGGGATGAGTATGAGATTATCAAATTAAGCAACATTCTTGTTGTTCTTCTTGAACATTCTGCCTTTTCACAGGCCTGATATTCTGCAGCTTTCAGATAAAGTGGTTGATTTAGGCATCAGGTACAGTCTCTGTTTTTTATTGTGTGTGGGGGAAAAAAAGGTGCGGCTGAGGAGGGTGGGGATGTGTCCATGACATAGGCAGCTCTGACTCAGACACACAAGGAGCACATCTGCAGTAGTGTTTTTATATGGACTGTTTTCATGCTATAACTGCACTGTGACAGACTGGAATGAAAATTCCAAAAACTTCAGTTAACCTCTGGCTATGCACAGAAAGCCTTGCGCTGTCAAGCCTACAGGGAACTTTCGATTGTTTGGCTTGTAGACAGATGGCCATTTAGAGACTGGGAGTTTATTCACTGTGGTCACTGCGCTTCCATGAAGATGAGCACATTAACATTTTGTTCCTCAGACTGATTTGTGCTCCAAACATGAAACAAGTCATACTTTTTTTCTTCCTGCTGATAGTAGTAATTAGGGCTGTAAAAACTTCTGTCTAGCAGAGGATTGTATGACAGTCTGTGAGAGACATATAGCATCAAGCCATTTTTGCTCAATACACCATGTCAGATGCAAGTTGAAACTGCCCAGGATGAATGTGATGTAGCCTAATGTTTAGGTGCGGTTTATTTAGGCTAGTTCCCAGTGGGATGGTGATCCTTCTGGAGTGCACTGGAAGATCCAACAGCACTAGCAATGTAAGTGTCTTTATGTTCTCTTTCTGAGTACCTCTAGCAGAGCAGTGAAATCCTTTGACTTTTCTTAAAACAGGAATTAAGGCAAAGGAAGTCATAAATCTGCAGTAGCTTATTTTTGTATTAAGGGGAAATTTTCTTACCACAGAGCAGCTGGACTGCTAATAAAACAAAACATCCTTTACATCTCCAAAAATAATATAGCTGAATATCCACTGTCAGAGAATTATATATTTTAATAATGGTTTTAATGGGAGTTTTATTATTTGTATTTTCTTCTCATTTGTCGTTTTGTGCTGGGCGCTATGCTCGCACTGTTCAAAAAGGAGGATCTTGCCATAAAGAGTTCCCAGCCTGAGTGCTGGGCAGGACACTTAGGTGTGTAAAGGGGCAGAAGAGATGACTGGATGGCCGGGCAGTGTGAGGGAGGGGGCTTTGGGGTGCAGACAGAGGAAGCTCAGCCACTCTACACACATCTAAAGAGAGACTAGAAAGAGATTCCTGATATGGGATATGTTATAGAAGTTTCCATAAACAGGAAGATTTAGCATAGGCTCATTCCCATTTCTGTCAATGTGACTCACTCCTAGTGTGTGACACATGGTCCTATATACGCTCACTTTCTCCTTCGTGCTGTGAAAACTAGTTCCTTAGGTAGAATTTCCAGATGAAGAGATCAGCTTTTAGAGTTTCAGATGGAACAAGCTTTGTTTGGCAGATTCCAGGTTTTAGAGACTGCAATTTCTTGCACTCAGTAAACTTTTGCAGCATCTCCACAGCAGAGTCCTGAGGTAACCCCACCTCCCACACATCTACCTACAAGTCCCTTGTGAGATTGCTGCGGGGTCAGGAAGTCTGAGATCCCCCACCTTCAGTGACACCATTACCTGACTTTGCTGCTGATGTTGATGCAGAAACACTTAGCTGGGTAGTTGCAGCGTCTGAGCAGCTTCCTGCAGAGTGGAGTCTCATTCAAACCAAAACTAAATTTGAGGGGAAAAAGAAAAGTAAATATCGTGTTTCTGGTTAGCAGGAACCCACTTGTCTGGCTGTTCCAACTAGGACCCAGACATCTAAATTTGGGATGTCTGTGATTCTTGACCTCTGTAGTTTCAACAGACAAAAGAGATGTATTAAGACAGCTGATTATAATGAGTGATGTTAATGAGAAGTGCAGAAGGGAATTATCTGCATTCAAACTACCAGTGTGTCTCCTAACACTGTTTTTTTCCTAAAACACTGAGAAAGTCAGACTAGACTTTAATGGATGTGTTCTTGGTTCCAGAGATGAAAAATCTGACTGCTGGGGTTGGAAGGGAATTTACACTGTCAAAGCCCAAATAGGTTTTAAGTCAGCAAAATGTATGTGGCAGTTTCACAGATTTGTACAGTGTGTGGGCCGGAAAAAAAGGTTAGACCTTCTAATATGACATCAAGTGTAACAGCAGCCATAGATATCACATTTTCTTCCTGTCTTCAGCCTCTTCTTACATGAGATCAAATTCTATCTGCCCAGGGAGGTGTTGGAGTCGCTGTCCCTGGCAATGTTCAAGAGGCATCTGGGTGAGGAGCTACGAGATATGGTTTAGTGACTTGTGGTAGCAATGGTAATGGGAGGACAGTTGGACTAGATGATCTTGCAGGTCGTTTCAAACCTTGCAATTCTATGATTCTATCGGGTAGGTTCTAAGGTCTATCCTTCTCTTTCACCAAACCACTTAAATCTTGTTTATTATACAGTGTGCAAGTTTCAAATGTTATTACCGTAATGAAAAAAGAATATGGTATAACATTAGTGCGATTTCCAGGGAAAACTCATTCGTTCTGTCAAATACTGCTAATGAGAATTAAAGGACTTTCCCTTCCTCCTCTGAACTTTAGACTGGCTGTCAGCTGCTGTTCTGGGCTTAGTTTAATTTGAAAACATAATCGAGTCCAAGCTTTGTGACTGTAGCTTACAACTCTGTTCTGTTGTGCCTCTTAAATGAACAGTAAGGTGGTGTTTTTAGCAAGCTTCTCCATTAATATTTAGCACATGCAAATTTGGGAAAAAAAATGTTGCATTGGTGTCTACATTGCTCGTGAAGCTTTTAACTGTATAACAGCCTGGAAGCTACTAATTTTCACTATAGATTTTTGTAACTAGGGTCACCACATAAGAAAATCCAGAGGAGAGCTGTTCCCCAGTACCCACCCTGTACCATGCAGAATCAGTTACATCTTTCTGTCTGGACCCAGTGCAGATGGCTCCCTCTGCCAGCTCTCCTGGCCTCTAACTCAGGTGAGTGTGCTCCTTTGAGGTAGGGTGCAGGAGGGTTAAGTGAGCGTTCTCATGGAATTAGGATTCTTTTTATCACCAGTCTTACTACAAGGGATGTCAAGTTCCCTTAAAGGGAATTCTCTTTGGACTAGACTTGCTGAAGAAATCTTCCTCAGATTATCTACCTGCATCATAAACTGTCTTCTTTGATCATCTGTCAATGCACACAAACCCATGAGCAAAGCTGTGGATCAGAGATGCTCCTTGGCTGTTTCAAAAAGCTCAGCAGCTTAAATAGCAGATCTTGGTTATCCTGAATGCCACACCAGCAATTCTCAGAGTAGGAGGCTCTTGGGAAACAGTGAGGAGGCTAGCTGCTGAGGGAGAGAACAGAGGGTTTCTGCATAGCAGGGCTGGAACAGTGGCAGGAGAAGCAGCTTGGCCACAAGCCAGCAGAGAACTTCAGAAGCTGTGATAACTGCTATACCCAGGCCAAGCTAGGAGAAAAAGTTCAGTTAGCTCCAGGTAGCACTGTCTAGGCTGGCAGTTGTGCTTGCCCCATAGTTTAGATAATGTTGGCCCGATTTCCCACGCTTTAATCCTCAGATAGCAATTTTGACTCAAGGACAAAATTCAACTTACTGGTTTTTATGAGGTAACTGGCAGTTTGCACAGTGAAGACAAGAAAACGCTATGAATGGTCACGCCTCTGTTCATGGTTTCTACAGCTGTAGCAGCCACAGAAATCAAGCATTCTTCTGGTGAAGCTTTCTAAGATCAGATGTGACAATAAAATCAACAATGATAAATTAACAATGTGTTAAAACATGAGAGGCAATGGAGAAAATAGTCCTTGTGGTCACTGCTGCTCACAGATAGGTACTGGGTGCATGCATACCTGCAGACACAGACTCTACTGTAGTTTGAGTATCCGAAGAGCATAAAGGCCTGAGTGGTTGTGAATGACTCCTATATCCATTTGAATGAAAGTATTTTGGAGACTGACTATTGACACCTGAAATAATCACTACTCTGCTCCTGGATTTCACCACTTCAGAATAGTTAATCACCAAAGGGGCTTCACATGGCATCGCAAGGTGAGAGCTTTCACTATAGAAATACCAATGTCCTGACAGCAGCTCATGGCAGAAAGCAGTAATGGTGTTCATTTGCACTTAGAACATTTGCATGCAGTGGTGTTTGTAATGTATTCTGAGGGCAAATCCAAATCCAAACTCATCTCTCCTTGTTGCCCTCGGGAAAAGCAGTCACAGAGGCAGGGATGTCTAGACACATGTAAATGGGGAGTTCCTGCATTGTGCTGGAGGCAAGCTGCAGAGCAGTGAGCTGCTGTGCAATAAAACACCATAATGTTGGCTCTTGGTTCCATGAAGTGGTCAACGTCAGCATCAATAACTGGGTGGCTAATTAGAGATAAAAGTCTACGTGGAAGAACTTTCTTCATGCCTCATTTTGAACCATTGGTAGCTCCCTAAGTGTGGTGGTCTAGGAAGTAATTCACGTGCTTTTAGCCTCAGGGTTACTTGTGGTTGAATTCATAAACATAGGTACCATGGTACATTACAAATTTTTGATTTACAAAGTACCAACAATTTGATTTAAGAAATTGCTGGAGTTAATCTTGATTTTATGCATTGTAAATACTTCCTATACTATATACTTTCCTGTAAACAGAAATTGTCAACGTAAAAAAAATTTAGGAAGCCTCCTTTCACTTTTTTTATTAGTTCTATTTCAGGAACAGAGGCTCTGCACTGTAAATAGTTTTGGCAAGCATATTCCCTTAACTCTTACCTGTTCAAGTACAGCAAATTTCTATTCTTAACTCCTGACTTTGCCTGTTTCTCTACTGCAATATCATTTTTTATTTATAAAGCCTTCCACTGGTGTACACAATATCTCATTTGGGAGCTAACAAGATAGCATAGTGGGAAAGGCTCTTTAATTGGACTCCTCTGAGAGGCAGAATAGAGTAAGGGAGAGAAGGTGTTGATCTTTGTTTACTGGAAGCAAATAAATCCCTGGTGGGTGTCCCTGTGCAACTTCATTGCTACTCTTGGAAGGCAGGCAAATAATTCTTAACAGAGCACAAATCTTATTTGAAAATGTGAAAGGTCTAATACCGAACGCAGTACGTTATATCTGTGATTCACCTTCATTTGTCATGTATGTGTTATTTTTCTTTTTCCTGCACTATTTTTTTCCCTATGATTTATGATGCTTTGAACTCACTTTCTGTCTCAAGATGGCGAACTCCAAGCATTTTTATTTACTAAAAATATTTCAAAATTTTAGTGATAATTTCAAATCTCTTAAAAAGGAAAAAAAAAAAAAAAAACAAACAAACCACATAACGCCTTGCAGTCTTAAATCACCTTTCCCCACCCAAATCCCTCAAACGTATTTTCAGCATTATTATCATGTGAGTGATCAGCTTTTAGGTATCTTGAAATTGGAACTAAGCCTAAATATTTTGATGAAACATACAACCAGCAGCAAAAATTAATAATTGTTTGATACCAAAAGCCAGATAAAAAAAAAAAATTAGGCATCGGTTTTGCATTGCATTATAATTTCTGGATTTTCATTTTTATATGGCATGTATTATTCGTTGTAATCCCCACTCCGCCATCTCTGCCTTTCACAGTCTTCCAATATCTGTCACTTGTCCCTTTGGAAATAACCTACTTACCACGTTTTTCTAGCATCAACTACTTTTCACTACATGTAATCCATGTTTTATTTATCCTGGATTGTCCGGATAATGCATACTTTTTTATATCCTTAGAAATTATTCTCACTTTGCATTTAATGTTGAAATATGGTACATCTCTATTTTTCTAAATATACTAGTTATTTTGCTAACAGACCCTACCCTTCTTATAAATCTTGTTTTGCATATAAAAGAAAACATTTTGCAGAGGTTCTCTTTAGAAAAGTGAACTTGTATGTGAAATGTGCTTCAGGAAGAATCAAAAATCTTGGGTTAATTCCAGTATTTTAACCTATACAGAAACCTAATTTTCAAGAAATGAACACAAATCAGAAAAAGGTAAGGATCAATAATTTAGAAGAGGTAAAATATTTTTTTATTACTTGAATAATTCTAATTACAACGAACAAAGTCTGAAGAAATGACAAAACAACAAATTGAATATAATCTGCAAAGAGGAGGATATGGCAGTAGAAAATAGTGAAAAGGGAGTGACAGTAACAATTAAAGTTAATGAGAACTTCTCATAACGCTGTTGGTATCTGAAAATTCTCAATATCAGACAGGCAAGTGGAAGCACCTGCGTAAAACAGCTCTAGAATAAACATGAGGTGTTTCATTAGGTATTTGATGGTACTTGATTTTTGGGACACGTGTTGAGAAATGAAAATGTGGATAGATGGGGAAACATTGACAAAACTAAGAACCTGCCTTGGCATATTTACTGGGGAAAAAATGAAGAAAAATGACAGCCAGCACAATTATTACTTTTTTTTTTTTTTTTTTTAAAACCAGATGCTTTATTTTGGTACTGGCAGAAAGGAAAAAAGAAAAGTAATTCATACCTGTGCTCTGGAAAGTTTTGCTTTATCTGGCCTTGAAATATTTCACAAAAAGTTATAGCACATTTTTCATGAATGCTGAGTGTACATCAATATAATTTCCACTCAGGGACAATAAAAGTAGGTCTTTCTCAAAGATCTTGAAAGGATCAGTAGACATTAGTTTAAGGTTCAGTTGACAAATTGTGACTTGAATGCTACAAATTGAACAGGAGATAATAGGTCAAAGAGAAACAGTAATTTGTTATTGCTTGCTAACTTTGCTGCAGATAAACAACTGAATCGCATGGAAATTTTAACCTCTTGAGATGGATTCTTATATCTTTAACAATACCAAATTTCCTTCTTAGTTCATTGTCTTCTTTCTGTTGTGCTACACTCTCAATTCTCCTTTGTGATTCTTCAGATGGGGAAGCAGCCTTCTTAGGGAACTGAAATGAGAAAAAGTAGAACTTCACTGCTTTATTTCTTGAATAATTCTGACTGCAAGGAACACAATTGCACTAATCAATATAAGATCATATAATCTTATCATATAAGATAAATCATATAAGATGATATAAGAACACAGGCGCATAATTCAGTAATTCCTGTCTCTTCAAGACAAGAAAACTAAAGATCAGGATTTCTACCTCAAAAATAGATTGGAGAAAGTGTTTGTATTATTACAATAAAATGGAAATAATAATAACAATAAAGTGAAGCAGGATGAGCTAACTGAAAAATGTCAAGTATTTAAACCTTGCTCTCTCCAGATAGGTCTTTTTTATTTGTGTCTGCCTTGTCAGTTCAGATGAATTTGATCTAGTGGCCAATTAAAAATTAAAAAAAAAGTTGCTAACAAGAAGAAACAATGAAAACACAGTCTTGACTTTTTAGAAGATAAAATTTGTTTATGTTGTGTTGGTCTTGGCACAGTGCTAGAAACCTGATGCTTGAGGAACTACTCATTCCTATTTCTAGGAGTGAATCTGGGAGAGAACTGGCTATTTTGTTTGTATTATATAGCTTATGTGTTATTTGCCAGATGTGGAGTGTTTGTGAGAAAATTATAGCTGGGAATTCAGTTTTGCAAAAATAAACTGGGGCTGTGAGGCACATACATGCAGACTGGTGCCTGGAGGAAGGTTGCAATGAGGGCAAAGCAGGGTAGAAAGCAATGTACTCCACTGGGAGGGTTAGTGGGATAGGGCTTACACTTTACACATTTCTTTAGTTTGCACTGTACTTTAAAAAGGCAATGGTGAGGAAGCTTGCTGTCAGTGAACGTACAAATTCACTGATGGGTAGAGGAATCTGTAAGGTGGCAAATATTTGATCTTCTGTCCTGATAAAATATTCTCTTTTTTTCTTTTTATAAAAACCACAAACCAAAAATCTTCAAGACTTCTTCCCAAATTTGCTGTTAAGTTCACTAATAAAAACAAGATAGCTGGTCAGATTTATTATGCTGTGTTAAAGAAATGATGAATAGAAAGAAATAACAAATACAAAACAGATCTGTCAATTTATGCTTGCTGAATAAAGTACCCTAACGCTGTACTCAATGCCACTTCCAATCTTCCTATTAACTTTGCTTTCCCAAAATGAGAGCATACCAGTGGGATGTATCCCCATCTGCACACAGCTAGCAGCTGTGTAGTGCATGGCTTTCAGTAGGCACATTCAGAATACAATGCATGTCCTATTCTTGTACTCTAGTTTCATAAGAAAATTCAAAAACAGTACAAACAACATATCAGGCTAAGGTTTAAACCCTAAGAACTCTATTTTCTGCTAAAAAGTATGCCAAAAGTTTATATTATTTACTGTATTAGGCTGTTTAAAGTAAAATTAAGGATGTGCTCTCAGTCATTTGAGTAGTGCTGTTGGAATCCAAAGCAAAAGGATCCACACATTTCCTATGAATACTATATAGTGCCTTGCTGCATTTTTTTCCAGTGATGTCAAGAGAAATAATCTCTTTTTCAGGCTTTTCTGAAAGCTACTCAGCCTGTATCTAGGCCTGCCTGCAATACTGTATGCTGTAGAAAAGGGTTTGTCCAATGCTCTTCCCAAAAGATAATCGGGCATCATGCTTGGTGTTCTTTAAACTTTCACACTGCATAGACTAATTATGTTTCCCTTCCTCATGGTCTCTTGCAGTGCTACATCTCAAAGTTGAATATGCTTTTTCTGATTACTCCCACTCTTTTTTTCTTCTCTTTGCCAAACCTGGTTCAAGTGGCTGAGCTTGCTGCTGAAGAAGGATCAAACATATACACAATGATTTTACTTTAATAAATTATGATGATTCTTACTAGACTTTTTATTAACTGAGTAAGATGATCTAATCTAAGGAAATTTGGATAATTCAAGAGAAAAAACAAAAACCAGTTTTAGAATAAGACTTGTTCTTGTCCATGAGGACATTCTGGCATTATTCATGTCTTGGGCTCACCCCTAACACTTCATTACAAATATATTGTAGCAAATAGTACTAAGATCTTAAAAAGGACCTGTCATGCTTGCTATCAATATTAACATGAGCTCACTACATTACTGAATTTGAGTTTTTAAGCTAAACTCCAAAAGAAGTGTCTTTGCTAAGCCAGTAGATTAATTGCGTTAGTAAAAACAAGTCTGGACTGCGATCTTGTAGTTTGACTAGTTTCACACTTGAGGAAAATTTATATATTTTCATTTCATTTTCTACACTCACTTGCTTTGTGATTACTCTGTGCGATGTTGAAAGGGATACAATTGCATCTTAGAAATACATAGAAATTCTGATGAGCATACTGTTAAGATACTATGAATTATATGTGTGTTCTTTCAGAGCATTTATGCATTAATACAACATTCTTAGTTATCAAAAATAACTTTAAACATACACATAAAAAAGATGCACTCCACTAGGGCATAGTGCAACCAGATGTGAAGTACAGATTAAGATCTCCCATTCCCTATATGAAAAAGTTACTTATTTGAAATCTTACTTATGATAAAGGCTATCTTCAGCATGATGTGCTACTCTTTGCAGAATGTTCACACAAAGCTTGCAGAAATGACAGAATGTAACGAGAATGTAATCTGCAAAGATTGAGTTTCCTGACTTTCAATAGCTGATACAAATATGTACTGGTGCTTAAATCTTTATAAACATTGTAAGTTCTCAAATAGAAAATGTTTTATGACAAGGGCTCAGAAAGCCCAAAAGTTTTGAAATGAGTACTAATGATGTGTAATGATCACTTCAAAGTGATGAATGCTGTATATTTTTACACTGAGAATTAAGTGTCCTTTGTATATGGGCAAAAGCATCCTTTGACTCTTTTTTTTTTTTTTTTTTTTCCATTTCTCTGTCCTGGTGGTTACCTTCCATTTAAATGTAGAATCTTTGCCAAAATCTTCTTTAAATTCACTGGGATTTATCCTCTTGAGATGTATTCTTATATCTTTAACACCACCAGATTTCTTTCTTAGTTCTTTGTCTACTTTATGTTGTGCTTCTCTCTCATTTCTATTTTGCAGTTCTTTGGATGGGAAAGCAGCCTTTTTGAGGAACTGAAATAAGAAAAATAGAACTTTACTACCTGAAAGTGAATGTTGGATAGCAGTTTTCCTGCTACCTGAATCTCTTTCATAGCTCATTTCTAGATTCTTCTCTACCTCAGTGCTATAAGGAGGAATAAATTTAATTCAGGATTCAGTCAAGTCAGTTAATCTCTTGCCAGTAGTCCTTTCCCTCTTCTCTTTAATTTCACTGTTAATTTAAGATATTATCACGTTGGCACTTATCACCTGTTTTTAGAAACAACTTCTCCCTTGGGAGTGGGGAAATATTGGTGGTAGGTGGACAGCTGGACTGGATGATCTTGGAGGTCTTTTCCAACCTTGGTGATTCTATGATTATACTAAATTTGAACTTATTATTCTCCAAATAGCACTTTGCTGCTCACGTAAGTGCAATGCTTTCACCCTGACCATTTACTAAAAAATACTGATAGACACCTTCTCAGCATTATCTAATTTTATTTAATTTTAAACCATGAAAACTCAAAGACCTGCACCGATCGCTGGGGATCACCACTCATGACCATTTGCCAGCTGGATTTAACTCCATTCATCACCACTCTCTGGGCTTGGCCCTCCAGCCAGCTCCTTACCCAGCAAAGAGTGTACCAGTCTTAAGCCACAGGCTGCCAGCTTCTCCAGGAGAATGCTGTGGGAGACAGAATTTAAGGCTTTGCTGAAGTTTTGTGTATTTCATCAACATTCTTTCCCTCATCCACCAGGTGAGCCACTAGATCATAGAAGATCAGGTTGCTCAAGTGGGACCTGTCCTTCATGAACCATGCCTGATCCCCAGTTGTCCCACAAATGCCACGTGATCTCCCTCAAGACAGTCTGCTCCATAACTTTCCTTGGCACCGTGGTCAGGCTGACAGGCCTGTAGTTCCCCAGATCCTACTTATGATCCTTCTTGTAGATGGGAGTCACGCTGGCAAGTCTCCAGTCCTCTGGGACATCTCCAGTTGACCAGGAACGCTGATAGATGATGGAAAGCGGCTTGGCTATCATCTTTGTCAGTTCTCTCAGCACTCTTGGATGGATCTCATCCAGCCCCATGTATCTGTGGCAGTCCAGGTGGAATAGTAGGTCTCTGATGTTTCCTCTTAAATCGTGGGGGGCTTATTCCACTCCTCATCTAAGACTTCTAGGTGAGAGAGTAGAGTAGCAAGCACCTGACTTTTAAAGACAGTTGTAAAGAAGGCATTGAGAACCTCAGCCTTTTCATTATCCTCAGTGGTTACGTTCCCAGCCATATCTAGTAAAGAATGGAGATTCTCCTTGTTCCTTCTTTTACTGTTGATATATTTGTAAAAGAGTTTCTTGTTCCCTTTTACTCCAGTGGCCAAGTTGAGTTGAAGCTGGGCTTTTGCCTTTCTAATTCCCTCTCTGCTCATCCTAACAACTTCTTTGTACTCTCCCTGAGTAGCTCATCCCTTCTTCCACAGAAGGTAGATTCTCTTTTTCTCCTGGAACCTCAGGAAAAGCTTCCTGTACATCCATGCCGGTCTTCTTCCCTGCTGGCTCATCTTGCAGCTTAGGGGATTAGCCTGTTCCTGCAACTTTAAGACTTCTCTCTTGAGTGACCAGCCTTCCTAGACCCCTTTATCCTCCAAGACTGAACCCCAAGGGACTTTCCCTACCAGTGTCCTAAACAATTCAAAATTTGCTCTCCAGAAGTCCAAGGTAGTAGTTTTGCTGTCCCCTCTCCTGGCTTCACCTAGAACAATTTCACAGTCACTCTGTCCAAGACAGCTCCTGACCTCCGTATCTCCCACCAAACCTCTGTTTGTCAACAGCAGATCTAGCAGAGCCCCTATAGATTCAACCTTGCTATCCCCAGCTGCAAGCTCAGTTACATCAAAACACTCTAAAATAGAGGGCCATGCCACTACCCCTCCTTCCTTACCTATCCTTTCTGGAGAGCTTATAGCCATCCATTGCAACACTCCAGTCATGGAAGTGATCCCACCATGTTTTTGTAATGGCAACTAAGTCATAGTTTGCCAGCCACACCATGGCTTCCAGCTCCTCCTGTTTGTTGCCCATGCTGCATGCATTGGCATATATGCGCTTCAACTGAGCCCCTTGCCTCATCCCTAATCCAGTTATCACTCCTCTAGGCTCACTTCTATCAGGCCTGGGTTTATTCCCTTCCCCCATCTTATCTAGTTAAAAGTCCTCTCTACAAGCTCCTGGACAAGGATCTGTTTCCCCCTATGAAACAGGTGAGACACATCAGCAGACCTCAGGCCAGGTGCGAAGTAAATCATCCCATAATCAAAGAACCCAAAATTCTTGCATTTGCACCACCTTCTCAGCCATGTGTTTATAAGTTGGGATTTCCTGCCCATCTCAATGTCCTTCTCTGTCACTAAAGGAATAGAGGAAAATACTACTTGTACACCTGTTCCCAGTCCCCTGAAATAACTTTTGATAATCTTCAGGCTTCTGTCAGCAACCTCATCTCTGCCAGCCTGAACTATTAATAAAAGACAATAATCAGGGGGGTGGATCAGACTGGGGAGTTTTCTAGAGATATCCCTGACCCAGGTCCTGGGGAGGCGGCACACCTCCCTACAGATAGGATCAGGCCAACATTTAAGGCCTTCCATTCCTCTCAGAAGGGAGTGATCTACAATCATCACCCTTCTTTCCTTTCTGGTGGAAGCAGTTGGAAGCAGTCTTGAGGTGTGGAGCTGACCACCTCAACTTATACAACTTTGCAGTTAGGCCTCTCACTGCATCCTCATTCATCTTTTCCCCAGGTTCCAGGGCCTCAAACCTATTACATATAGGCACCTGGGAAACCAAGGTAAGTCAGGATGGGTGTTGCCTGCATCACAAAGCTCAGACTTGTTTCCATTCCTCCTCTTCTCTCAATCTGTTTCCCTCTGCTCAACTATGGCAGGTGAGAAGGTTCACCACTGTTTGGGGGGTATCAATTACTGTGTATTGTATCCAATATTACTGGAAGAGAATTATTCTGCCAGTCTATCTCCCACTCACACTTCTTGATGGTCCTTAATCTCTTCACCTCCTCCTCAAGCTCCACTACCATACTGAGCAGATCATCCACCTGCTCACACCTCATGCAGGTGGAATCACTGCTGCCCTTCACTGGCAGCAGCAAACTCAGGCACTCCCTTCAGCCAGAGTCCTGAACAGCCACATTTCTGGGCAAGCCCTCCATCTGGGTCGCCTCAGTCGTCTTAGGACAAACCCGCTGTCCGCTGGAGATCATGTGTAAACCATGGTCTCAGAGACTGCCAGAGAGCTGGTCTCAAGCAAAGAGGGACAGCACTTACGTGCCGTGTCACTAAACCCACCTCCTGCTGCAGTACCATATGGACAGCATGGGCCTGTGCTCACACATCGATTACCCCTCCCTATTCTCAGTGAGACTGTTTGCTAACGATGTGTGATCTCCCTAAGGCTGCTCATAGCCTAGCAGCCAAGGGTCAAGGTGAAATGTGGGCAGCTCCAGCTCTACCTCTGCTTGATGAGCGGTCTGCCCGCAAGCTGCCAGCCTCTGGCAACACAGCACTTCTGCTGGCTTCAAAAAGCCCTAAAAAGAGCTTTTTTGTTGCTCTTTTTGTTCAGATCCATTACCATGTGCAGTCTTACCTGTTCTGTCCTTTCACGGATAATTCTGCAAGTAATGAAAGAAACTGTGATCTTCCTGAGCAACGGATCTTGACTGTGTATTTCCATTTCTGTTGACAAAGTTTCACGTCTCATTATGTAAGGGATGTAGACTTCTCTATTATGAATTATCATAGCATTTTCCTTAAATGGAATTTTCATTTTCTTTCCAATAGGGCTAATAGACGAAAGTGGTAAAATATTCTTATAGTCCTTGTTCTCAGCATTAGCCAATGATCTCAGAATTCCTGAAACAACAGTATTGGAAGATTTTAAAATAAGAGGATATGATTTTGTTGTCTTGCTGCCTTGCTCTTCTTGTACAGGCTGTTTCACTGGGGTTACTTGGGAACACATTACATCTTCAGTTCCTACATGAGGACTAGAGCAGCACCTTGCTAAGTTTGGGATGTTTGGAAGTCTGCCCCAGGAACATTTGCAAGCCTCTCCTATCTTTAACACTGGCCAAATATAAGTAACAGTTGGTATTTCTGTAGCCTCCCTTACTTCAGAGGCTTGTTTAATTCTGGTAGATATCAGTTGCTGCATTATAGGTGAGAAACAAGAAAGTGGTACTGATATGACTTGGGCTTGAGGTGGTATCTCTAGATTGTAGTTTAAAATCTGTGCATCAGGTTCTTTGCTAACTTCAAGATTTTCAGAAATTCCTGAAACCGATGCTGCGTCAACATGAGTAAATGAGAGGCATTTCTGCATATGTAGCTTTTTAGCTGAACTCCCATTGCTCTGCATATTAAAAACTGTTGAGGAGAACTTTTCTGTCAGTAGAGGTCATGCCAACATTTTCTATTACATCAAAACTTTTAGTAGAGAAATTTTCTTCACTTGCTGATACTCCAGCATTAGAGCAGATCTGTTACTATTACTGGCAACGGAAAAACATTATGTTTTTGAAAATGCATTCAATGCAGACAGATGAGCTATCACGATCAGGCAGTCATATACACTGGTAAGACCTCCAGACGAAAGAGAATGCGGAAGATGTTTCAGTAGGTCTCATCCATCTTCATGTATTTCCTGAAGGGCTTTATGTCAGTCTAACAAACTTAAAATAAAAATTGAAATGAATTAAAACATGATTATATGTTTGTAAATGAGCAGAAAGTGATTTTTTTTCTACTTGGCTGCTATATGATATGTCATTCTAAAATAAAATCTAAAAACAGAAATATATTTGTGATTTAAGTCTTAACTAAAGCTTATCTAGACAGGAGGATTTTTCTACAATAATCATAATAATTCTTCTTCCAAGATGCTTCCACTCATTAATGAAATCAGCAGTGACTTTCTGCTGCTTTCAGTATGAGTTAGATTTTACCCAATACTGCAAACTGCTGGTTGACAAGATGCGTTTTGTTTAGATGAAACACTCCTTTGTATCATACAGTCTAATGTACAATGCCATTAAAACACATATCTAACAAAATTGGTCTTGATTGAAGACCTTCAAAACTACTTTTTTTTTTTTTTACCTTGCTTGCAGAATTAATTGACATCAGCAGTTAGTTCCAGCCTCCGCAGCCTCCGCTGTCACAGAATAAGATCGAGTAGCTCTGCAATGATTTTTAATAAAGACAAGAAATCAAATACCTAGTTGAGCCTATCATAGAAGCAAAGATAAAATATAAATTTGTATGGCAAGAAAGGCAAACATTCTGAGAAGGATTAAAACCAAAAAAATTTTGAATTTTCTGATTGTATTCCAGTGCCTATGTTCTCTCAGGAGTAGCTTACTTAGCACTACAGACGTGATTTTGTAGAAAGTAAACATAAATATGCACTTTTTTTGCATGTCAATCACACAATTCAAATGTTTCTTATCCTTCCTGATTATTAAAAAAAAAAAAAAGCTGAATTCTACATAACTGAAGAGATTCTACTACTTTACCGACAGCAACAAGTGTAATAAAGACAGTAATTTCTCTCTTACAAGTTCTGTGAACCCCTTCTTAGTGATCACATAAATGAACCTTCCTCGGTCCTTTTAACTAGTAAAAATGAATAAATTGAAAAAAGATGTTTCTTCACCTTCTAAGTTGTGCTTCCTGAATTTATAATGCATAGATTTTGATGTAATCACATAATTCCTAACTGTAATCGTTTTTTATTAGAAATAGTTATATTAATTGTCAACAAATTATTTGAATAATTGATTGCATGTCTGAGGATAGCACTGCATGTAATGAGATAAGCTATGGTCTTCCTAGAGCAGCATACTGTGGGAGTGTATTTCCATTTCTGGTGATAGAGCTTCATGCAGATTTTTCTGCAGAAAAATTATGCGGCTTAGATAAGTTTCATTTAATACTTAAATCAAAGACGAGTGAGGCTCTCAGTAAAAGCTGGAAGTAAACCCATTTTATTCCTTTGTTTCCTCCCAAGAGCATTCTTTTGTTTTGTTTGTACTTCCGCTTTTGGATTTACAGATTCTCTCTGCGTTCAAAATTTCAACATAATCAAGTTATGACAGGTCACCTGCCCTAGGAAGCCTGTTACTGGCTTCTGCATTTGCTTTTGCATTCTTTTCATTGGTTGTTAGTATTGCTCCATTAAGTATTCATCTTCTATTGTGCAGCCACTGCTTTAGCAATTCCTGCGTAATGAGAAACTTACTACTTTCTTCCCATCAATGGGACAGCTTCTCCAGCACCTTTAAACAAAAATGAACCAAGAAAAAAAATTGCCAAGGTTGTGAATTGCTGACACATTTTGAAAAACAGCTTCAGGAACCCAGACACAGCAATTCAACTGAAAACAAAAAGAAAAGAAGAAAGGCTTGTGGTTTTGAGACAAAGAAATCCTGGTTAACTGTGAAACCAGCTGAAGGAGACTAACATATGGCTGCAGAAGACATAACTGCTGTTTGATGTTGCGATATGGCTTGCTGTCACAATCTTTGCTTTTGCTCTCTAGAGTCTTACCTGTCATTAAAAGACTTTCTAGGTAACTGTCAAATGTCAAACAAATCTCACCACAAACACAGAAAAGGACACAAAATTTGCTTTCTTGTGTTGTGTTGTAGGAAAGCTTTCTGAGCTCACTGACTGTCAAGGAGGCTCAGAGAGGCATGAAATTCCCCTTTATTCTTGCAGGTGACCAAAAGCTTTGTATCAGCACTGTTAAATTAATTTAATTTCTCCTACCAGCAGATGCAGATTAGTGCACTTTGTGCCATTACCAGCGAAGAGTACAGGGGATACATAATTTTGCTGTGTTCACCATAGAGGTGTCAAGAGCACTTTATAGACTGCAAGGGAATGTAGCTCATCTCTCTGACAAATCTCTAGTGTGCTGGAAGCTTAACTTGCAGCCTGTGGGCGAGGTGTGATTCACTAGAACAATTATTTTGGCCTGTAACCACCTCTTGGTACCTTCATTCCTGTGAGCCACGAAGGAGCAGGAGGCACATCAAGAAAAAAATGTTTGTTAACAGCAGTACACTCCCAGCCACCATCTTCCTGAGGAAATTCAGGATGTGTGCACATATGTGCAGTATGCACTAAATGTAATAGTCATAGGAAGCCTGATAGTCATAGGAATGTTTGACCTAAGCATGTCTGCAGGCACCAATTTTTCAGTCATCTTGGGAATGTTAATCTCTTCCTTTGCCTTTGGAAGACATTGTTTGGCCAGAAAATTTGGGCATCACCTCTCTATACTGTTCTCATAATATAAAAAAGCAAAAATTTAGGGGCTTTGACTATGGTAAATCTGAAACAAGACAACTCTAACAATCCCACATACGATTGAAGACTGTGGTAATATAAGTATTGCATAAATTAATAGTCTTCAGTCCCAGCTCTTTGCCATGTATAGCAACCTGCAGACTATGCTTATCCATCAGTGCTGGACAAACCAAAGAGTTACAGCTCTAGCTGAGTCAGTATTGACTTTAAATAACAGCAATCACACTGATGAAAAATGTATTCTATTTAACAGTTTTGACAGTGTATATCCTATTGTACAGCAATGATGGCAGTTGTGTAATTTTGTTAGTCCTTAAGTTCAAGAGATTACTATTTGCATCATGAATCCCAAGGTCCTCCAATTTTAAAAAAGAACAATGGTATTCACATACCTGAAAATGTCCTTGTTTACACATAGAAAAAAACTGTATGACTTTGTATTTTCTCCCTCCACCTTAAAACCAACTAATGGCAAATAGAGCTTCAGATTTAGGAAATAAGTAGCACAGATTACCTTATTACTTCTAGCTTATGTATACAAATCTTTTCCATCTGAAATGATGTTACAATATAAATTTTACATATGACTCACCACTGCTCTGGCTTAATCAGAGATGAAGACAGCAGAAGTTTTAAGAGTACATGACTTACAAAAATACTAAAAATACTTCTTATTTTTTCATATGCTCACATGAATATTGCAACCACAAACTTATGAAAATGTTTATGTTTTAATTAATTCTAATTAGATTTTCATTTGTAAAGCTTTGGCTTGGTGCCTTAGCTTAGTTATAAAATCTGTTATAAATGTTTCTTGTCTTATTCTTAGCAGCAGTTCAAAGAGGATTCCAAGGTAATCCCTGAGAAAAATGTGGACTTCCTGAAATACAAGCATGACTGTTGCTGCCATGGCATGGACTAGTTTGGCCTGGACTACATATAACATCTAGGCAAAATCCATTTCATGTGTTACATCAAAACACATTATTTTAGTTAAGTACCCTTATTTCAACATTGGCTCTACATGGAAGAGTCATTTTATGAGGCCTCCAGGATTTCAGGATTGTGTGTTACAAAATTCAAGTACAACACAGATCACTAGTTCTGCAATATGGTTTAACACACATAATTCTTTCCCTTTTTCAACAGCTGACCCAGACACTGTCCTAAGTACAGTAATGTTCAGAGACAGTAATTTTGAGAGTTACTAAAATAGAGAGATGTTTTGTTGTAAGGCCACTGTTGTAACAGTTCTCAGAGTTTTTTACATTTTGGGCAAATAGTTTAGGTGATGTACTGTTTTCTGAGGAGCAAGCATTAGTTTTTCAGGTTGGAACCCAAAAAGCAAGCGTATTTTGCTGTTAGCAATCTCTCTGCCAGGAACTGGATGTTAATAGTATATGTAAATTGTAATGGAAAAAAATCAGTGAATCAAAGCCTGAGCTGACCTTCCATCCTACCTTAGAAGACTGTGAAGACATTTTCATTATTTACGTATCACCCACAACCCTGCTGCCCAGCGATTTTACCCTCTTGCAGTCAAGGTTCCCCTCTCTGGCTCCTTAAGCAAGGACACAACTCTAGCACAGAAACTTGTATTAAGCTTCACAGCAAAGTTATTTTAAGAATAAAAATCAGCTCACCCCTTCTCAAAACCACTAACAGCTTAAGAGGAATACAGTCTCTATCCAGAGAGATACTGCTTCCTCTGCTACTAACCCTGAAATGAGAGTGAGGAGAGATGGATCCAGGCTCCACCGCTTCCAGTCACTCAGATGCATGGCTTGCATCTGAGCTCCCTGGGTTAGCCATGTCTTCTCACCTGGTACTCAACCATTGCTTCAGGCTGTGGCCTAGCAATTCCACTGCACACATATAGTGTACGACATCAAATATAATTTATTTACAGCTAAGTAGCACTTGTGAATATTTAAAAGACCTAAATATTCACTTCATAAAATGCTCCATCCTGCTGCAGTTTGCTGCTTTGCACTAATCCTGGCACAGAGGGTTAATTACACTGCTCGCTCACAGGGGGATCAAGGGTCCTTCTAGCACGGTCCTTGACAGCAGCCAGAAGTGGGTGGTCCAGAAGAATTACAGAGCACATGGTGATACCCTCTTGAATAACCCCACCATCCAACAGCTGTGGCCACAGGGCCTTTCAGCTAGAATGAAGCCCTGCTGTGCAACGCTGCCCACATCCACCACAGCTTCTGACCTTCATTTGGGCCTGGCTGGGTCAGATACAGCTGTGAAACCTCCTCAAGTCCACAGTTAAGGAAACAAATTTTAAATCCCTTGGACAAAGTCTAGCCTTCTCAGTAAGGCCTAGTAGCTGCAGTGGGCTGGGCCTGGCCAAAGACAGCATGGGGGTGTGCAGCTTGGTTACCTTTACAGGAGTAGCACAGTACTTGAGGAGGAAGACTCGGCTGCTGTGGAAACCACCACCTGCACAGAACCTTTCAGAGCCAGGGGGCTGCGAGCACTACTGGCTGCGGATTAACGGCTGTTCAGCTTCAACAGCCTTTCTAGCACCAGGGGCTCTTGGGGCCAACCAGTGCTATTGCTGTTGCCCACAGTCACTCAGGGTGGTTCAGGGCATGAGGCACAGATGCTCAGGGACTACTCCTCCCAGCCCAGCACTTATTCTGTGTCCTGTGTGGCTGAATCTGCCTGTTTGCCTACCTGGCCTTCCTTCTCCTGTGCTCGCTGTCTGTTGGTGCCACATAGACTGCAGTGTCCCTGTACTTGGCTGTCTCGGCCTCCACAGGACCACATCACTGGTGTTCCCATACTAATCTTATGTTAACAAATACAATGTAACCCTGAACATATTCAAGCTGCCTCCTGGCTGGGCCCAACTCCCTGCAGCTGCTAAGCCTCACTGGGAAGGCTAACTGTCCACAGGTGAGAGAGAGAGCACACCACCTGGGAGTGATACACTGCAGCATGAATCTGAAGGAGGGGCAGATTTCTGATTGGCTTGACAATGCCCACAGCTGTGTAATTTCACTTTCTTCCATAGCAGCAAGATCACCTAAGCCCTGGTGATTCCGTGGAGCTGAACTGAAGCTGAATACCCATAAGCTGCCTATGACTCAGCTGCCACCGGTTGAAGGCTCAGAGCAACGCACTATGAAGAAAAAAGGGCTGCTCAGATGCTCGCTATTCCTGTAAGGGAGGATGCTACCACACAAGACTTAAACAGATAGTTGTTAGTTGTATTTGACTCCTAGCATGATGTGCTCTGAAATAGCCTACGGTTTTAGAAATGAGTAAGCTATTTTATTGTTCTTGTCCAGTTAGCTGCTCCTCTTAGAAATCTCTCCACAGAGCAGTGTTATGGTTTACCCTAGAAGGCAGCTCAGCAACATGTAGCCATTTGTTCACCCCCTCCAGCAGTGAAATGCAGAAGAGAGTTGAAATAAAAACGTAGAACTTGTGGGCTGACATCAAAATTACTTACTAAGAAAAGGAAAGGAAAAATAATAGTAATGATAACTACTATATGTATTGATATATACAGTATGCATATGTATTTACTGAAGAGGTGATGCGCAAAGCAATTGCTCACCACTCACCAACCAATGCCCAGCTAGTGCCCTGCAGCCAACTCTCCCAGTTCTATTGTTCATGTGGTATGGACTGCCTCTTTGACCAGCTCATGTCAGCAGTCCATGTTCTGTTCCCTCTGAGCTCCTTGTGCCCCCACTACATCCTGCTGGCAGGACCATGGGAAAAACAGAAAAGACCTTGACTCTGTGTAAGCAGTACTCAGCAACAACTAAAACATCAGTGTGTTATCCATATTGTTTTTCTCCTAAATCCAAAACAGTGTCGTACCAGCCACTAGGAAAAATAATAACTCTAGCCAAAACTAGGACAAGGAGAGTCTGACATTTTATTTTTTTCTAATCAGTGAAATAAAGCTAGAGAGATACAAAACATATATAAAGTAGCTGGGCAAGATGCATCATGAAGATAACAACCTGGTGCTCTGAGTTTGAAAGTCTGGTCACCTTCACTGAATTTCTCTAGCATTAGGTTAAATTCAACTGATTTATGAATTTCCTGAGATTGTTCACTGTCAACCACCATCTGCCAACAGTTTTTATATTTAGTCAGAGGACAAGTTTCAGAACTGTTGTGTGAGATGAACACCAGCTGCTTCTTGCTTCCCACAGCTGTAAGGCTGCTGACATTCAGTATTTGTTCTCTGCTAGTGTCTACAGATGCCTCAGAAATCAAGGCCACTTCCAGTCAGGCAATAAAAAATATAGTCCTTGCTGCAGAGAGCTTATCAAGCAGAAACTTCAGTAAGAGAATAAGGACTTTTTTCCCTCTTCTGCTGACCTACAGAATTTTGCTGAAATGATGCCCTGTTGGGGATACAAGCAGATGCAAGAAGCATAAAGAGACATATGTGATTCTAGAACAGATAACTTCTTTATTGTGGGCAAACGTAGGAATCACCCTAATCTTCAGTATTTTCTCTGAGTGAGACAGGATATTCAATGTTAGCCTCTTACATGCCTATCAGCAGATTTGGTGTGAAACAGAAGACGTAATGGAAGGCAAGAGATGAGCTGAAGGACAAGGTAAAAAGCAAAGTCAATCAGTTACAATTTTGCTCTTCCCTCTCTTCTTCCTACCAGCTTCTTTGTGTAAGCTGGGAGACAATGTAAGTAAGGAAAGAAAAGCACTCTGACTGACTGTGATCTGCCCACCTACAGCTTTCAATAAGAAGTATTTTAGGGAAGATAGGAGCTGTGGTGCAGCCTGACACAGAAGAGGATACAAAGATGTTAACCCTAACTAGTGACATCTAACCAGGCATAACAAGGGCAGTGGGTTTTCATACTACATATGCATGTGTGCTAGTGGGGGGGGAAGGGAGGAATATGAGGCAAAATTTTCTGTACAAAACACCATTTTAAAAGAGTAGTTGACTCGTATTGTTTCAGAACTTTTCCCACCTCTCAGTTGAACATACCTTTTGTTAGGTTAGCAGAAATCCAGGGCCCTTCCTCTGGCATTGCTTTTTCTTACATCCTGCAAATTTTGTCTTCTGGTACAACTTAAAGCTCAGTCTAGTCAGTCATACATCAGAAAGGAAGACATGGCATCAGGTTGGCTGGGAAGTTGCTTCCAGCATTTGGAAATTGCTTCTCTGTGTTAATCTTGCCTCATGCTCCTTGGCCACAGCTATTGGTACCTATTCCCTTGTAGTTACTCATGACCTTATGTCTTCACCAAAAATTGACCATAAGAAGAAGGAAGGAAACATCTGAATTTTCTCTGATGCAATTCTATGATTCTGCCCTTCTGGTAAGAAGAACCAGCAGGCTGTATTCCTTACCAGCTCACAGCTTGGAGAGAAGGAAAGAAGTTTCATTAACAACTCTCTATCTGCCTTTTTCACACTAAGTTGGAACTTGCTAATTAGTTAGGAAATAGTGATAGAGCACGTCACAGGCACTGAGTAGATGTTACACTTAATTTTGATTTTTTTTTTTCTACACAATGGTTTTCTTTAAATACCCAGGGAAAGATTCCAATTTCGTGGGACCAAGTCCTAATATATCAAGTTCTTGCTAATAATACACCCATGTTTATTTATCCATTTCAGATGTTGATTTATGACATATAAATAAGATATAGTGCACCAATTTTGGACAGAGGTGATCTGAAATAAATCCTGACTTGGAGCAGCCCTCTAATTAACACAAACACACACACACAAAAAAAAAAAAAAAAAAAAAAAAGGAGAGGTTGAAAGCAGCAGTTATTGAGGATGTATGACTTTAACCAGAGGAAGAGTCATTTTCATACTGCTCCTCAGTTCAGTGGAAAAGTTTCCTTCTACACCACATACTTCTCCAGCTCTAGATCTAGCAACTTAACAGAAGCATTTTGCTTCAACTCCAGTTCTCAAGGCACCCAATCATTCTCAAAGGCTCCCAATTATCTGTAGGCACACCTGCAGTCAACAGATTATCCATCTGATAGGTTGCAGCTGACATAGCCAAGACAGGCTCATTAGCTAATGTACTGCATTGTTCTGTACAATTGCTACCAGGGAAGCACAGCCTCACAGATTCCATACCCTCATGCTTTAGAATGAGAAGTTCTGGGGAACACAGCATAGATGCAATCGTGAGATTGAGAGGAATCTGCCAAAATCTGCACAGGCTCTAGTAAACTGTGGTTTTATTGTTTCCTCAACTAAGGCCTGGCAAAGAGCTGCAGTCCACAGTGCAGACAATGAGGCGAATGAGGTCCGTTGGATGAGAGCTCTGTTGGAAGCAAGCTGCCTTGAACAACTCATCCATCTCAGCGCATTCTTCTAATCTGCGCTATCAGGATTTTTTCTTTCACCGTCGGCATCCGAGCTCTACGTTCCAGGTAAGAGGAGTTCGCTGCTTTTCTTGGGAAGCGCAATTTGCAGTGCTGCCAGCAGATGGCACAAGATACTCAACGGTCTGCCTGCGGGGTAGCGTGAAATGGATTTCTTTGTCAAAATGTCTGGCTAGCTTCTGCTTAACAGCATTGCCAAGCGCGTCCTCGACAAAAAGAGATGTACTGCAGCATTCCTATGTGGTAGTGCTAGTGTGGTAGTGCAGTAATCACTGTAAAGTAATGCTACTTTATGCGCACAAAAAAGACTAAATATGCATTGGTGACTTGATCTCATTGCTTCTATGCCTCTTCCAGAGCTGGATGAATTGATTTCACTCAAATAACTACCTTTTAAAGTGGCTCTGTTATTTTGGGTCTTCATTTATGCCTGTTCCTAACTGATTTTACCTGACTACATGCACTCTAGGGAGCTAGCTATTTTATGGTCAATAGTTCCGACACTAAAGATGAAGGAATTACCACTCACACTGGCAGATTTTTGGGTCTGTATTTGGCCCTGAACAGACATTGCTTTCCACTTTTCTTAGTAGTAAATGTAGCTTCTTGTTCCTGGGCACAATAGCACAGCAGGATTTGGAATCATACAGGAGCATGGACTGAGCTAAGAACTGTTACAAGCTCCCCTGTAGCCTGGCACACAGCAGGGCTTTGCTCCATCTGCACAGTATGATCTCCAGTATGAGCTCTAACTTCAGGAACAGCTATACTCAAGACAGAAGTTATCAAGACAAATAAAAACTGGAACGGGAAGAAACTGGGGAAAAGGGAGAACAGGGCAGTTGAGGATGGACTGTTGCTAGCAGTTGCCACAGCTGAGTGGGGCTGCTGTACCTGCAATCCTCACTTATTATTTATTATGTCTTGGAGCCTCCATTGTCTGGCTCTGTTCTAGGTTATTTCTCAGTCAGCTATGGACAACTATGCTCACATAACAGTGCTTAAACCTTGTTCACCGGCAACTGAATTCAGAGGTATTTCAGCACTGAAGCTATTACTGTCTGAGCATCTGGCTCCTACAAAAGACAGACTACAGCATAACAGAAACAAACAGTTATTATCAGCCTGTCATCTGCAGTGCCAGTGCTGACATCAAGATTATTCTGGCCTGAGAGAATACAGGGAGGTAAGAGATTTCAAAATTAAGTGACAAGTACAAAGATAAAAGGCCCATAAAGCTGGCTTTGTACCTTTGCACTTCCACCCAGCTGAAATACTATGACTACATGATTGGATTGGAAAAACCGCAGGTGCAAGAGGGAAAGGTTGTGCCCAGCCACAGAGAAGTTCAAGTCTGGACTTGCAGAGCTGAGAAGAAAGCAAGTGCCCTGAGTAATATTTCCTTGTAACATAATGCCATCTGCTGGGATTTGCTATTAACAGATGAGGTAGTTCAAATGAACTTGCAATAAATGAGTCCAAAGGGCTAGAAGACATTCTATCTCACAGCCAGATTAGCACAGACAGAATACAATCATATGATCAGCTAGCAGCAATGTTTGTATGAAATAGAAGCAATTTTTAGAGATTTTTCACTTCTTATTGCCTAATATTTGCCACTAGTTTACATCCTATACTATGCTCACGCAGACTGTTACTGCTGTAAGCCTCTCCCTCTGGAGTGAAAAACTGAAGTTGTTGTGTCGTGACAGGGTAAATGAAGCTTGCATGGTTATCCTGCATTAAGTGCAGCAGGTTGCCTAACAACCTGCTTCCCCAAGGACTTACAGAGTCAAAAATAGAAAGAGACCCTATCATCTGCATTCAAGATTGCTTCTTGAGAGCAAAAACTGCCTGCCACACAAGAAAATGAATGGGTACACAACTTTGTCATTGCTCTTGCCCTTCCAGAACAAGGTAATGGATATATTGTAGTTATTTTTTGACACTTTTACCTGTGTAGAGAAAGCATATAATGAAGGGTCTGTAGGGCAAAGTGTATGAGGAGAGGCTGAGGTCCCTGGATGTGCTCAGCTCAGAGCAGAGGAGCTGAGGGAAAACCTCTGGACGGCTGCAGCTCCTTACAGGGAGCAAAGGAGCAGTGCTGAGCTCTGCTCTGTGTGACAGCGACCGGGCCCAAGGGAACGGTATGGAGCTGTGTCAGGGGAGGGGCAGTGAGGGTTAGGGACAGGTTCTGCACCAGAGGGTGGTCAGGCACTGGCACAGGCTGTCCAGGACAGTGGTCACTACACTGAGCCTGCTGTAGTTCAAGGAATGTTTGCACAGTGTTCATAGACATAGGGTTTGAATGTTGGATGGTCATGTATGGAGCCAGGTGCTGGACTTGACAATCCCTCCAGATATTCTATGACTCTATTCTGTAGTCTGTTTGATAATAACAAACTGGGAGGGAAGACCCTAAATGCAGGTGTTGCATTTTTCTACTTTTAGTTATTTTCATTGTGACTTTTAGGCAACCTGCATGTTTAGGCGCTGTGGGTTTTTTTTCTATTGTTTTGAGTGCCCAACTGTTGCAGGTTGGAGACTGGTTTGTGCCCCATTCCTTGTACGTGCTACTTACACAGCAGTGAATAGACTGGAAGTTCCTCTGCAGTTGGGCATGTCATGCTGGATCTCGTTTCAGAACAGCAGCTTGGGAAGGCAACTTTTAACTGATTGACTAGTGTCTTTCCCGCTTTTAAATGAATGTATGTTAGCTGGAAAAATGTTCAAAGTTTTGTTTCATGCAAGCACCTTCGAAAACACGCATTCAAGTCCTCCTGTCTTTTCAGTGCCTACTATACAAATATGGCTTGGAACTTAGTGGATATGCTGAGATAAATGATAACTTTTTTTTTTTTTTAACAATGATCCTTGTGAAATGAATTGTTTTGCTTTGAACACCTCTGTAATATCTTATTTTTCCTATTTTGGTATATCCTTTTACATTTGTGTGTCCCTTGAGAATCACACTGGTGGTGACCCGGCTGGCACAGGGTGCTGGGAGGCAATAACCTGATTACAAAAATGTGATTGAATAATCTAACATGCCCAGCAGAGGCTTCAGACTAAAAGACTGGGCTTAGAATCTTATTCTCGTGAAGCCTACAGTATGTAAGTTTACATGAAGTATGTGCTGGAAAAAATTGTTTCAGTTCTGTAGTGGATGTGTTAACTTTGGTTGCGAAGGTGATAGTTCTTAAAGAGAAACTTGTGCTGACTGTGCTACTTTCTTGGTCTGGAAATTCTTTTTACCTTGCAAATCCCATAGAAAGCATGCTTTAGTGACTTGTCATGCTGAATGCTTCAGGTTGATGAGATTTATTATTTCAGGAAGGCTAATAGATAGCTTAATGACAACCTTATTAAGGTTGAAATGATCAAGAAAGAAAATACTTCCATAGCATCTCATCTGGACCATCTATACCTCTGTGACATGTCTACGTTATTCCTGTAGGTACTTTTTAATCCTTCCATTCTCACAAATGTTAAGAGACTTGCTGAAATTACTTCTGGAGATCTGATGTTAAACAGATCCACAAAACTCTTTAATTCATAACGGTATTCAGTGTAAGATTATTGAAGACATGGCTATATCTGGCTCAAGAAGAAAGAATATATGTACGGGAATAAAACTGAGATTTTTTTGCTCTAGAATGTTTATTCCCTAAGAACTCTAGTATCTACTATATACCTAGCTCTTGCCCAAGTAGAGATATTTTGACTATGCCAAGACACTAGTAGATGGGCTTACTTGGTTGGAATGCTCCTAATTTTTTTATTATAGTGAATGATGAATGTATACCTTGTTCACTTTTGGTTTGCGGCCATGCAGGGGCAAAGTGATTAGTAAAAGACATTTACTTGTCTTATCTTTAGCTAACAGTCAGTGTTAACATATGACAGTGTGTGAGACTGCTTTTATTAGTGCTATTTTCCTTAAAATTTTCAACCTCTGGCTAAAATTTTTGAGTCCTAGCAAAGAACCTTGGAGACTTTTCCTTAAATAATGTTGACTACTGTAAAGTATGGTGGATGGCTGCAAAGAGCAGGGCCTAGTATATAGGTGTCTCCCTGTAAACTAGTAAACATATTTTTCCAGTATTTGGGAATGTTACTGTTCTCCTTATGTCTTTAGCATGCTTCCCTACTTCATTTGGGCAGTACTGGCAAACAGTAGAGTAAAATCTACCGAAGGATTAGGGTAGGAAAAAGATTGATTTGTGTGCCATTACTTGTTGTCAGAAGTAACTCTACAAGCTTAGAAATTTAGTTATACCTCTGAGTTCAACTATTAAATTAGCAGAGTTTAAACTAAGCTATTTTATGTGCCCTGAAACAGTTCTCACATAATCACTAGGGCACTACTGAGGGTTGAAGGAATAAAGGTTTTACAACCCATATAGTTTTTCAGTTGTAGAAGCAGTTTGCTGCAGGAATAAGATCCTCAGAATGTCTAGCATACCAACTTTGAAAACACCTAGGAAGTTCTCACAGTTTTGTGGTGTGGTTTTTTTTTTTTTTTTTTTTCCTCAGACTCCCAGGTTTCATTAGGGAGTAATAGTTTAGTCATTGCTGCACACTTGCAAACATCTCAAACTAGGTGCTCTTGCTCTTTAGAAGGTTGATCTAGAAAGGATGCTCCCATTGCACCAAGTACGCATAGCTTTGTGCAGAACACAGCTCTAACTGCTTGTTAATGATGGGCTGGAAGGGTAATGCTGCCTCCTCCCAACACTGTAATTAAGAACCTGTTGTCCAGAGCATTAGCAAGAGAGGAGACCTAGATTTGGTTCCTGTAAATCTTTGTTTGTGAAGTCTCAAATCACATTTTTTGCTTTCCAGTTATGTCTCCACTCCCAAGTCTGTCTACTATGAAAATAGATCAGGTTTGTGTTCATTCTTCACAAAGATGGAAAAGGAGGCAATCTTTTGGGACCCTTAGTGTGATGCATTTGTTATCTTCTTAGCAGCAGCCATACCTGTCATTAGGAAATAAGCATGCAAAAATACCAATCTTTGACTGTATGATATGCAAATTATTTGGATAAAGGGCAGGTAGTCAGCCTTAACTGCAGTATCTGTTACTTCTGGTATTCATTTCTTGCAGTTAGCTGTTAAACAACAGCTGTCCCATTTTAATGAGCTTTAAAAAAAAAAATAGCACATCATCTCATTATTTCCGTCTTTCCTAATAGGCCCATTTTAAAGGCCTTCAGTTAGCAGCTCTTGTGATTTATGCCAAGCAGAACTCATTTCCATGACTATTAGGATCATTTGCAGAGAGTTACATATAACACAGCATACATTTGGTGTGAACCCTCTCTGACAACTCATTTTTCTGTTGGCAGTGGCTTGTATCACAGAAGCACTGTGACCATCTGTGGATCTCCCTGCATCTGTGTGTACAGAAATACTGTATAAAACCCAAAAGGTTAAATGAAAAGATCTACTGCCATAAAAACCAGAGCAGCTCTGTTCTTTTAAATGTGCTAAGTCCCATTCAAAATTTCATAATGGAAGAGACTCTCATTTTGCCCTGTATTGGACATGCATACATACATCCCAAACCAAATAGCTATTTCAGATGCTTGAGGAGGATGAAATATGTGTCTGCTGGGTGTCTAACAGAATTTTTCTCTAAGATTAAGAAACAGCACAATCTCAACTTTAATTCTCCAAATTTGCAAATGGGTAGCAATTTTGAAGGCTAAACAAGGCATAAGCATTCAGAGCTTCTGGGCTTTACTCATAAGACACAGTAAGGAGGGCATTCAGCTCAGTGTAGGTTCTTGCATAGTACAGACCTGCCATCAAGACTCCAATCCCACAATTGTTTTCTGACAGATAAATAGGATAGCAAAGCTCGACCTAGTAGTCAGTATCAATGTGTAATGATTTACCAGTTTTTGCAATCCTCACTCTCTGAATTGAGACATGCTCTGAGCAGATTTTAGTATTACCTAGAAGTAAGACACATTGAATTTAAGTAGGGTTATGACCCCAAGCCAACAGAGGCAGTAAAGGTGATTAGAGTCACTAAAGGAGTTTAAAAACTCAGGCCAAACTTTCTACTTAATGAAACAAATACACTTTAGTATCTATCTAAACAGTAGATGTTATGGTAAAGGAAGGAGTCATGAATTCTGACCCCGCACATATGAATTACAGAGACTTACTTTTGATTGTATTTTTCATAGAACCATAATTTTTTTGATTGTATTGTAAGAGAATGATACTTTAGATAATGTAAGTTATGCCTGTCAGAGCTCTTCCAGGTTGATGATTTTTTTTCCCCATGTCACTGGGACTGATTACAGGGCACAGATGTTTAGCTGCAAATGATATATGATGTTATATTGGCCAACAAAGGACTTTTCCCTTAAGTATTTTTCCTGTGCTTTGTTCACCTTTCACTGTGTTCCTCTAGAGCCTCCTGCCTGTTGAAACAGCTCTCACCAACATCAGCTTTTCATTACACTTTCTTTTCCCTGAATTAATCTGTTGCCCAGAGCTATAACCTGAACACATCTAGGGGCTGAAAAGAGTTCTAAAATTAAATCCCCGCAGAGAAGCTGCATTTGTTCTTTTCCAAATAACTAAAAAATGAGTATATCCCTTTCAGAAACAAAGGAATTGATCCTGCAGAGAAATTGATGCTGCTATTTCTTGTGAAGGGGACAGCAGAGAAGCCAAATGCTGCTTCATACTGCTAGAGACCTTGGAGCAAAAGGCAAAAGAACTGTACCTAGCTTTGTACTTCCAGTTACATGCAATGGGAGTGTGAGAGTCAAGCTGTGTGGTGTGCTTGACATGCTTGATGAGGTGTCATTCAGAGAGACCCAGACAGGCTTGATCAGTGGGCCCAGGTGAACCTCAGGAGATTCAACAAATCCAAGTGCAAGGTCTTGCACCTGGGTCATGGCAACCCCTCTGTCAGTACAAGCCCTGCAAAAAGGACCTGGGGGTACTGGTAGATGGCAAATTAGACATGAGTCAGCAATGTGTCCTTGTAGCCCAAAAAGCCAACCGTATCCTGGGCTGCATCAAAAGAAGTGTGGCCAGCAGGATGAGTGAGGTGAGTCTGCCCCTCTGTGCTGGTGATACCTTACCTGGAGTACTGCATCCAGATGTGGAGTCCTCAGTACAGGAAAGTTGTGGACCTGTTGGAGTGTGTCGAGAGGAGGGCCACAAGAATGATCCAAGGGAATGGAACACCTCCCCTGTTAGGTCTGACAGAGAGCTGGGACTCTGGGGAGACCTGAGAGCTGCCTTTCAGTATCTAAAGGGGAGCTGTAAGAAGGAAGGGGACAGAATCTTTAGCAGGGTTTGTGGTAATGGGACAAAAGGAAATGGTTTCAAACTAAAAGAGGGAAGATCTAGACTGGGTATAAGAGAGAGTTCTTTACAGTGAGTGTGGTGAGGCACTAAAACAGGTTGTCCAGTTGTGGATGCTCCATCTTTGGAGGTATTCAAGATCAGGCTGAACGGGACTCCGAGCAACCTGATGTAGCTGTAAGTGTCCCAGTTCACTGCAGAGGAGTTGGACTAGATGGCCTCTTTAATGAATTTATGACTCTAAATGACCATTTTCATTTTCCTTGGGAGATCAAACAGCTCTGAAGTTCTGGATTATGTTTCTCCTTTGTTTACAATTGTACTTCAAATCCCAAGCTTTTTCACTGAATGGACATATTATAGAGATGTGCATATCTGCCTGGCCGACTACACATGCTACCCTCTGCATGGCAAATAACCCTGCTGCAGGATGAGTCATTCTGTTTCCACTGTACATTTCTACTAGAAAAACCATTTTTCAGTAGCTTGGCAGGGAAAGCAGTGGCCAGCAGAAGGTGAGATCAGCCCATATTTACTCCAGCTTAAGCTGCACTACACTGGGAACATGTATCTTTAGACAAGAAGAAAAAAACAAGAGACAAAACAAAGCATTCCTCCTTCCCAGAACTGTATAACGGCGACTGCAAAACACGCGCGTGTGACAAAAACAGAGCCGCGCGCCGGCCGCCATTTCAGCACCCACCTGGTGGGCAGCGCCGGGGCGGCTGCACAAGATGGCGGCTGGCCGCGGGTGGGGTCAGACGTGCTGTGCCACGTGCCGGCGCGGCTGCAGAAGTTTCCAGAGCCTCGTGTAAGGTAAGGCAGCGGCGGGCCGGGTTTGGCAGGTTGGTTTGTTGGTTTCTATCCGTGGTGCAGAGCTAGATGGGGCCTGTTTTCTGTTGGTGTGTGGTGTTGTTTTTTGTCCAGGATGTGGGACATAGGCAGCAGATGCCTCAAGGTGCTTTTGTTTCCCTCGGAGCTTTGGTAACTTGTGCTCATTTGGCGCAGCCGATCATAAGCAAACAAAACCTTGGGAGTGAGCTGCTTGCTTGGTGGTGTAATCTGAGTGTGCTTGTGGTACAAGAGGTGATATCTTGGGAAGTCATTTAGGACAGAAAATAGTTTCAAGAGTATTGCAGATTTCTGTGCGACTAAACGTAGGATAGAAATGAATGTTTTAACTGAAATTATTGGATCCCTTACCGTAGAGCATGGGTGTCCAACCTTTTGGCTGGCCTGGGCCAGCTGAACAAAGAGGAATTATCTTAGACACATTTAAAGTATATAATATAGTTATTGTATAAAAGTAACAAAGCCTATTTTGTTTTTTAACATTAAAAAAAATTATTAAAGCATTTAAAAAAGAGCAACCACAACACAGCACTGGTGGGATATGTGACCTTCTTTCTATGAAACTGATGCATCAGTCTGGTTCGCTGGCAGTGGCTGTGGTTCTTAGTGTGCTCTGAAGGCATTTTTTTGGATTTTTGATGAAGCTTACTCTTTCTGTGCTTCATCCTTGGAAAGGTTGTTTAGAAATGTATGTACTGCATGAGGGCAATCACAGGAATAAGGCGTGACTGTGAAGCAAGAGATGTTTCTTGCTGGTAAGGGGGGAGGCTTGTAAAAATCTGGTGAAGAGAAACACTCACATTATTGAGTTGAATGTCTGATGGCAGCTCTATACATTCCATTTGAAAATTTGCAGGCAGTTTATTTTGTTGACTGAAAGTGGAGTGCCAAATATACAAAAAAAAATTTTTCCCAATATTGAAACCTATTATCAAATTTCTTTATGGAATTTGAGAAGGACTAAAAGGAAGGCTGTATTGTTTTCACTATTCACAGTACTGTGCTTATCTAAGCTATGAAAATACTCAAATTTATTTGCAGAACTTGAGTTACTACTGCATTGCACTCTTCCCTTGTCCTGATTTCAGTGGAGACAGTGTTAATTTTGCACCAGTGTTTGGTTGTTGCTCAGTGATGGGTGTGTGCCTGGGGCTGAGCCAGGCTGCATGAGGGGGAAGAGCTACCACTGTGCTGATGCAGGGGTGCATGCAGCCTTTGTCTTAGATGTGCCTCTGTTAAGTCATCCAGGCTCCTGATGCTAATTTCCTGTAACTGAGTTTATATCTGGTGTTGTTAATTTTGCTTCCTTCATTTTACCAATGCAGTAGTTTTGCAAAGAGCAAGAAACTGCATCAGTCTTTGTACTAGAGCCAGTAACTGATCTTTTCACAAGAACAAGTGTAGATCACTGTTGCCAAACTTCATTGTGGTGCCTGTGATTATTTTCTCCCTTTATGGTGGTTGTGGACCATGTGGTGTTGATAATAAAAAAACAGGCGAGTCATACTGATTTCCAGAGTTAGGAATGTGTGCTGTTCTCTTCTGTCACACTACTGGGATCCAGTGGTAATGATCTGGCTGGTAGCTAAACTGAGGGTTTTGCTCTTTGCAGGGGATTCAGTCTTCTTTTGTCATTACTCAAAAGCAATTCAACCTGGCATTTTGCCCTTCAATTGTCACAGGGGAATTAGTAATGTATTGCTGTACTGCTTCGTGGGCATCATTTATATATGAAATTAAAACAGTTGTTCTGCCATCCCCCAAGTTTCTATGTAATATTTAACAATTTAAGTAGGAGAATCTGATCTCTGCGTGAAGCTTGAAGTGAGTAAATGAATGTGAATATGGGATAAGTACCTGCAAAGGTACTGGTGTAGTTGCTATTACTATGTAATAGCACAGATGCATTCCTGGAAGCTCACGTTATGATAGGAGTGTGGCTGCCATACAGTGGAGATGCTACCTGTAATGCTATAATAGGATAATAATAGTAGGCTGGCAAAGTCTTTGGGTACAGCAAATGACAACGAGCCCAAATACAGCAGCTATGGATGCTGAAATGAAGGAAGAGAACTGCTTACTTTTGAATGGCCTCAGGTAGGCAGGGATCTCTGGCAAAAGATGCCCTCACCTCCACTGCCAACCCTTAAATGAAGTGTGGAAAGAGAGTGGATCCTGGCTCCACTCCTGATCGCTCAGGTGGATTGCATGCACTTGAGCTCCCCTGGGTTGGCCTCACCTCAGTTACTGTCTCAGTGACTGTCTCAGCTGTGACTTAGCATTTCCACTACACTACCATATTCTAGGAAACTGAAAATCCCTGTTTTTTTTCACTGTTGACTCTCTTAATTACTTCTGGAGTCCCATGTTCTCTGATTCTGGACTATTTCTGTGTTGCCTTTCTTGGTTGCTGTACGTCATAAAATAGGGGAGAACCTTAAGTATGGTGTATGAGGCAAGGCTGTGGTGCAGATCAAGTTTCCAAGTTTTGCACCATGTTTTGAGACTTGTTGAAGAACTGAGAGACACAGGTTATTCCATTATTTCAAATAGTCATTTTGTGAGACTGTTTTTTGTTGGTTTTTTTTTTTTTGGTTGTTGTTTTGGTTTGGTTTTTGTGCGTTTGGGGGTCAGTTGAGATGATAAAGCAGTTTCATGAAAGCATGCAAAAGGCCAAGGGCTGATGCCACATGGACTGCTTTTCAGCTTATTTTCTTCTGTTGTGTGTGTATATGTATATATGTGTGTATATATACACGCACGTGTATATACACACATGTATGCAGGTGTATTCAGCCTGGTAGTCTTCCGTAGCATGGTAAATATGACCTGAAAATATCTCAGTTTGAAACAGGTCTTCATTGTCTTCTTGCTCCTGCCCGTTGTTTTGAGAACTAGTTGGTGTAAAACTTTGTGAGTGCACTTACAATGACTGTGTTACCAGCCGTAGCCCTGACAGTGGGCCTACAGATGGATGTTGCTGATAGTTGAGCTGCTCAGTGTAGGAGCTGAAAAATACTATGCAGTGTTGCTGAGTAGATTTTTCATCCCTTAAGCTCAGATGTTAAAAAAGATGAGGCAATATGAATATAGGTGTTTCCAGGCTTAGTTATAATGTCATCTGTTTTCAAGGTGGCACGTTTCTTTATGTCAAGCTCCTTATTACTTTCCACTGTTACTCCAAGCAGGAGGATAGGGAAAAGAAGGGGAAAAAAAACAAAGAAAAAAAAAAAAAAAGTAATGAAAAGTGTCTTGCAGGATTTGCATTGGTGCTCTGACGGGGAGGGAGATGATCATTCTCTCCCTTGGAACAAAGCAGAAGACCAAGAGTGCTTAAGTCTAGGCAATCAGTTGGCAGAAAATTGGTACCTGTTGCTCTTAAAAGATCAGAAGTGGAAATGAGATGAATCCTTTAAGTAGGATTTGTGGTGATGTAAAATATGGAAGAATATTTTTATACCACCTGGAAGTACCTAAATACCTCAGCATACTAGGCTGCACCTGTTTGCACTGGAGAAGAGATGACAGAATTGTAGGACTGTATCCAGGAGTGGTGGTCAGAGGCTCTGTGTTTGGATGGAGATCAGTGACACCTGGTGTCCCTCGGGTCAGCACTGGGATACTCTGTACTATCTGTATCAGTGACATTAGCAGAAGGATTGAGTGCACCCTCAGCAACTTTGTGGATGACATTAAGCTGTGTGGTGTAGTTGACAGCTTAGTGTCTGCTAAACCAAGGAAGAGGCATGCCAATCAGAGAGACCCAGTCAGGCTTGAGCAGTGGGCCCAGGTGAACTTCAGGAGGTTCAACAAATCCAAGTGCAAGGCCTTGCACCTTGCAGAATTGGCACAGATATTTAAATTAAAGATATACAGTGAATTTACTCAGACCTTTAGCATCAGGTACTCCTGATGTATGAGCTCCTTTGAGCTGTGACAGTTCTGATACTTGGCAATCTCTAAAGTGTTACACTTCAGAGCCAGCAGTTCCTAATGTAGCTGAACATTAGACAGTAAGGATTTGAGTTACTGTGTGCTCGTCTGGGTCACTTGGGGACTGGGGCTTGTTTTGATTCACAGATGCTCCAAAGATCTTTAATTTGACCTCAGCCGAGCCAAAAGTTGTTAAAATGTTATTTTTTTTCTAATAAATCACCAGCCACAGGATCATACTGGCCTGCTTACAGATGTGGTATGTATGAAGTCAGGCGGTATTTGGTTCTGAAGAAATAGGGTCAATAACTGAGACAGAGCGATACTGAGCTTACAAGGAGAATGTCGCTTGGTTGAGATTGCGTTCCCAGGCGCTCCGACTGCAGGGTGGTTTGCCTCTGGAGTGCGCTGGTGCTGTCCTGCACTTCTGTTCAGGACACTGCAAATTTGTCTAATGAGGCTCCAGCAAATGCTGCAGACTAATCTTTTGGCCATTGTTCAGACTGCAGCCTATATCTCATGGAGCCCTTTTACACAACGTCTGGTTACTCTTAAGCATCCATCTAGGACTGTACTGTACACCTGATTCTGGCAAGTGACCTTTCTGATCCTTGCGGAGAATTTCCTTCATCACACGTGAGCATCTGTGGGTCCTGTGAAAACACCAGTTGGTGCAGGACCTGCTCTGAGCACGTCCCTCTTCAAGTTTTGTGTTTGTTAGAGAGTCTGCCTTTGTTCTTAAGGAGATGCTGTTATGTGTAACAGGTGTGCAGTATCAGGTGAGGCAAAAATCCAGAGGAACCAGACAGCATATTTAGATAATGACTTTTTCCAGATGGGAGCTCCTGATTGTCTCATTAATCACTTAGCTATTAATATCATTCCAGCACAATTCCTGTATGTGTTCCAAAAGCCATAATGGTAGTAAACCCATCTTGCTCATTACTCATCTAACCAAATTCAGAACAAGCTAACAAAAGTAGGTGGAATTGCAAATAAGTAGTATAATAGAATATATATAGCTTGCAGGAGCTGACTTTTCTCTTTCTTCTTCACTAAAATGGCAGTGGAACTGCATTTGATACTGTCTCCCACGACATCCTTATAACAAAGCTGAGGAAGTGTGGGATAGACGAATGGACAGTGGGGTGAGTTGAGAACTGGCTGACTGGCAGAGCGCAGAGGGTCGTCGTTGGTGGTGCAGAGTCTGGCTGGAGACCTGTAGCCAGTGGTGTCCCCCAGGGGTCTGTGCTGGGTCCGGTCTTGTTCAACATCTTCATCAATGACCTTGATGAGGGGATGGTGGCCGCCCTCAGCAAGTTTGCTGATGGTACGAAGTTGGGAGGATTGGCTGACACGCCTGAAGGCTGTGCTGCCATTCAGCGAGACCTGGACAGGCTGAAGAGCTGGGCAGTAGGAAACTGGATGACGTTCAACAAAAGCAAGTGTAGAGTCTTACACCTAGGGAGGAATAATTGCATGCACCAATACAGGCTGGGGGATGAGCTGCTGGAGAGGAGCTCTGCAGAGAGGGACCTGGGCGTCCTGGTGGACGACAGGTTGGCCATGAGCCAGCAGTGTGCCCTCGTGGCCAAAAAGGCCAATGGCATTCTGGGGTGCATTAAGAAGAGCGTGTCCAGCAGGTCGAGGGAGGTGATCCTCCCCCTCTACTCTGCCCTGGTAAGGCCTCATCTGGAGTACTGTGTCCAGTTCTGGGCTCCCCAGTACAAAAAAGACAGGGATCTCTTGGAAAGAGTCCAGCGGAGGGCCACAAAGATGGTGAAGGGCCTGGAGCATTTCCCCTATGAAGAAAGGCTAAGTGAACTGGGTCTGTTTAGCCTTGAGAAAAGACAACTGAGAAGGGACCTGATCCAGGTTTATAAATATCTGAGGTGTGGCGGCCATAGCGGTGAGGCCAGTCTCTTTTCAGTGGTACGTGGAGACAGGACGAGGGGAAACGGACATAAGCTGCAGCATAGGAAGTTTTGCACGAATGTGCGTAAGAACTTCTTCACGGTGAGGGTGACGGAGCACTGGAACAGGCTGCCCAGGGAGGTTGTGGAGTCTCCTTCTCTGGAGATATTCAAGTCTCGCCTGGACGCCTACCTGTGCGACCTGGTGTAGGGAACCTGCTTTGGCAGGGGGGTTGGTCTTGATGATCTCTAGAGGTCCCTTCCAACCCCTACAATTCTGTGATTCTGTGACTCTGTGAACGAGTTCTGTCTTACTTGAACTGCTCATCCTGGCATTTGTTATTAGTGTGATTTGTCTGTCCATGGTATGCCAAAGGCAGCAATGTGCAGTCCTGACAATATGGACTTTATGCTGAAGATCACAATTTTGCCATTTTGATGGCTGTTATGTTTTGTTTTTAGATTATTCCAATATATCTTTTTACATTTGGTTCACAGTAACAACTGTGAGCATGCTTTCTTGTGGTTATTGCCATCTTTTCATGTGACTGTTAAGGTAAGCCAGTATCTATGAAGTGTTTTGTCCTTTATTAAATGTTAAGTTGTAGTATCTGGCTGCATGATATTGCAATAATTTAGAATGCTTTTCTCCAAGTCAGATGATCAAGAAAACAATGGTGATCCTGCTGTCAGTTTGATATTTGGAAAGAAACTGGGGTGTGGAATTTACAGGATGGTAGACACAGATTGGAATGCTGTTTTTATTGCCTGTGTCCATTTTCTTCAGCCAGTACCACCAGCCTCCCCCATCTCAATTTTCTGTGCATGTAGACCAAAGACCTTTTTGTCAAATGGAAAGGGATCAGGGTTGTACCTTGGACTGGAAAATGCCGAGCCATAGGTTTTGCTGCTTTACATGTCTGTAAGTACTGGCAGCACTGCTAATAGAGCTGCTGTCCAATTTGGAAGGGCCATCCATGAAAGTCGTGACTTCAACTCTAAATGCTGTATCAGGATGAAATGGAATTAATTTGTTGATCCTTTTCTTCCTGCGGTTACCACATTGACCAAAAGCACCACTTAAACCAGAAATTAGTTTATATGAGCAGTTCTGTAACATAAGCAGTGCATAGCTGTAGTAGTATGTGTGTTGAGATGCTTTTAAGCATTTACTAGCATTTAAAATGAGCTTGCTTAAGCTCGTTTTGCTGCACAAGATGTCACCTTTCTGGTAGCTCATAAGTCCCTTGAAAGTCCAGCATTAATATTTTGTTGGCTGATTGTAGTCTTTGGGAGTACTGTGTTACACCAACAGTAAAAACCTGTTTGATGACTTAGTGCTCTACTGATTGATTCTGGCTATAATCATTGGAAGGATAGAGAATAGAGGCTAGAATATGACCTTCTGGTACTGAGACCAATTGTGTAGCATGTTGAAGGGATTGTTCAACCATTGACTGCAGGAGTGATGTGCTTCAAAAGTTTTATTGTAATGAGCCAAACATCCGTGATGTGTGTCTTTCTGGCTCTCCTGTTGAAGTCCATAATATGTTTCCACTGACCTGGATTAGTAGGCTTTGGAGACAGCTTAAAACCTGGGCTGTCTTCAGAGGAGTTCTCTTTAGTTGCACCAGTTTGATAATGGGGCAACAACGTGAGGTTTGCACAGTTCGGGAGTCTGTCACAGCGCAGTATTAGTGTGTTATGTCCATCTGCCCCTTTAAAAAGTGTACCATTTAAAAACCAGTGCTTTAAAGAAAAAGGCATCTGGGGGGAGGTGATAAAGTGTATCAGCACAGTCCAGAAGTATGCCATAGCTAATTTGCTATTGCTTTTTCTCTGTTACACGTGCCATCGCTTGCTGGGTTCTTCCACTGCAGCATGCGACAAATACATTTGTGGCACTCAGTAAGTAGTGAGCATTGGGACTCAAAATTTATCAGAGGTTAGAGAGGACTCTTCATTTGTGAGGAGCTGCAAAATTCTGAGTTTGAAATGTCAACATCTTCAGGAATCAGTGCCCTACCTTATTAGGTTATATCCCTTCTGTTCCTTATGGTGGACTGCTTGGCCCACAGATGCATCCCTTTGTGGAAAACGTTTTCCCCTCCTAAGCAGAGAAACAAGGTCTTTGGGTAGAGAATTCCTGTTACTATTGTTCTTACTTTCATAATGCAGTTTTTAGGATGTGAGGGAACCTGGACTATCATATAGTACAGATTGTTTTCCTTTCGTGCATTAATTTTTCAAATGCTTTCTTGCTCTTTGAGATCTAATGGGAGGTTGATAGCCTTACTTTACATTGAATTAGAGCTGCAAATAAAATTCTGGGCCATTGATTCAGGGTGTGCTGTCATTTCTGGCTGTATCCTAAAACAAACTATTCTGAGATTGAGGAAAATAGCCAGAGGTGGAGTATTAGAACTGAAAGCATCAGAAGGAGAGAGCAAGGGAGGGAGGCTGATATGCAATAGGCCGACAAGTCTTATTCTTTAATAACCAGAGGAAGTAATAGAAAAGGGAGAAGAAATTACTCGTTCTTTTATGCAAATTTCCAAGCATGAAAATCTGCTGTACATTTTCACACTTAATGATACTTGCCTGTATCAAATGTCACTGCTTTTGTAGGCTGTTGTTCTGTGCAAGAATAATTATGAATTAACATAAGTTGTACCCACTGTGCTGTTACTGAACCAGCTACTTTCAGGTGTAAAGCATGGAAGGAAGAAAAGAATCTGAGCTTGTTACTATCTCCTTTATTGGTACCATCTGATAAGCTCAGCTACTCTGGTAATTTACTGCAGCATCTTCAGGTGCTTCCATTTCATTACCCTATATAAAATGTTTTTTTCTTTCTCTTTTGTCATTAGCCTCCTGCTGGTCTAAGCAGCTATAACCCCAAGAAAAGGTTGGGGCTTGAAGTGCAGAGCGAGGCTCTATGGCCTTGATTTTTGGCAGAGCTCACATTAGACAGTTTTATTTGTTTCTTCTAGAACTTAAAAAACAACAACAAAAAAAACATTGCAGAGAAGCAGAGAGCTCAGCAGATTTTTTTTTTTCCTATTGTTATAATGTCTTTTCTAATAAATGCTGTTCTTTGTGAGTGGAATAATGGGACAGTTTTTGGTTTCAGTAGCAACTGGTCCTGGTTAGGTGGGGAAGAATTGGAAATGCAGGGAGAGAGTTCCCTGCTGGATTGGAGTGGTAAGGTAAAGGACATCCTGTAGAAGACTGCACTTTTGCCTGACAGCAAGATTTGCTGTTCAGGTTCAGGTTTGGATGGTGTAGTGTTGAAAGTATGAGAGAGGCCAAGAGCAGTTCCTTGGCTGTGTGGCTAGGTTGCACAGATTGATACCAGTTGTCCAATCTCTGCTTTTCCTCTTCTTTCCCAGGGCAGCTGCAGCCAGCCATGCTTAGCTGGGGCACTGTCTGGTCGAGAGCAAGCTGTGGGCCAGCAGGGAGGTGGATCAAGTTTGTACTGTGCTACTGCTTGACTTACCGGTGCTAATATAGTTGGCAGAGCTGACTTACAGACTGAGAGTCTATTCAGTGTGGGCATAGGTGACATGATGTGCCTAGAAACAGGATTTAGGCATAGTCTTAAGTACCTGAAGCTTAGAATAGGAATGAGCAGACCTGTGTTGCTGTTGCTGTGGCAGCACACAGCCTCGATGGAAATCTGTCAGTGTGTACCTCCGTCTGTACCCAGGGCTGGAGGCTGGGCTGGGCTGTGCTCAGAGACGCCACCGCTGACTGAAGCGCAACCGAAAGAAAATAGGAAAAGCATCGTATACTGAAACAGGATTTCTTTTATTTCAGTGCAGTACAAAGAAATAGGAGTTACTTAGGAGTTACTTTGCTTTGAATGAAAATACCAAAACTAAAAAACAAAGCAGATGAAATTCATTCATGTAGTACTAGGAATCCTTGGATATCAAAGCAGTGAAAAATGATAGCTATGGTGCTGCAGCATTAAAATAAATATTTACATATCTTTAATGATTTTTTTTCTTTTCTTGAAGTAGTGTTATACCATTGATAACTTAGTTTGCAGCTGTGTTGTATAACCCACTTCCAAACATTGATGATGCTCTGTTAGCCATCAGTCTTTCAGCCAGTGATTTCCTTATGTGCAATGTGCCCCGGTACAGCAGCACCCATCCTGTACCAGGCCACAGCTTCCCTGCTCTCTGGCCAAGCCAAAGTCAGTTGTTCTTAGTTCCAAAGAATGAATCTGCTCATGTGCATTGAATGTTGGTAACGTAGAGTAATGCTGTAAACAGTGGGCCCAGTTCACAGACAGATACCACAATTCATTGTGGTAAAATCATAAGGAAGTTGTTTAAAAAGAAGAAAACAATAATAAAATAAAATTGTTACCTTGCCTGTCATCCTGCAGCATGAAACACAACAACTGCTCAGTTTGCAGTTTTTAAACAAGAGTGTTTGCTTTCAGATTGAACCAGGACAGGTCAGCTGTTTCCTTAATAAAGGCAGATGAGTTATGTTTCCAAAGGTATCAAAATGTACAAACGTACTGGTTTACATCAGAGTTAATAACCCTGTTTACAGACTCTGATTTTATTTTTATTTCTAAGTACACATCCATTTCCCAGGTATTGCTATGAACCAAGCCCATTGTAGAAAGGAAGCACATTTCTTGCCAAGTTAAAAGTCTTTATATAAGAACATGTTTTTATAATGGATTTGAAGAGCTGCTGTGTGAGTTATTAAAATCGTGTGTCTTCCTGCTTGCGCTTTGTAACAACACAGAAAATGGATAAACGTGGTAAAATGTAGCATCGTTTAGAAAATAACGTGTAAAAAAAATTCAGTATCTTATATTAAAGCATTTACACTGCATAGGCATTCATATAAGGATATAGTATAATAAAACTTATCAAATATATAAGCATGCAGCAGTTGCCTTATTCACAGTTCTAGAAATGACCACACGTTGATTTCCTTAAATACAAATTGGGTTATCCAAAATAGATTTTGCAGCCACTCTCCTTTGCGGAGGCAGACTATGTTCTTATGTGCATTGCAGGTATTGACCTATATAACAGGCCTAAGCTATGCCACTGTATTGTACACATCTGTGATAAATACTGTGTTCTGAAATAGGAAGGCATGATGAGAAGTTATCCATACTTCTCATAGAAGAGCTTGGAGACTGCACAATGCTCGAATTAACAAAATATATAAGCACATTTACTGTATTCTCCTTAGAGAGTAATACTGCAACCTTGCCACGTATCTAACTACTGCATAAGCTGGCCATGCAGTTTTCAAAATAAGTTTAGACAGGTTTTTCTATTTGATAGAGGAGGCATAGTAGTAAACTCGTATAGTACATGTCCTCTCTGCCTGCAAACTTGATGAAAGACTCCTGTTACTCTCAGCTTGTGTAGGGCAATATAATACAATGCAGTGCCAAAATCACACCCACAGGGAAATTTTCTTTTTTTCACTTACTTTCTTGAAGGCAGTGTTTGCATATACAACGGTGAGCTTGAACTGTTTGCCATCTATTGCAAGATGACAGTACCTAGGTTAGACCTCTCTATGGCTGCAGGGAATCTGTTGGAGAAAGTGGGGGCTGTTGGAGCTTGCTGCTGTGTGTAGTTTTGCCTTGCTTTGCACAGCTTGGCAGCTTCACCTGGTGAGGGATTCAGGACAGCAGTGAGCAACAGGTTTGGAGGCAAAGCTTTGTGTTAAAGTTGTGTGAGCTTTGATGCTGATAACAGGCCTTGGCCATGCCACGGTTAAACTGGAGTGAAGATTATGACGTAAAACCCTTCCTCCTTTCAGGTGTTTTATTCTGCTTTCCTTGTCTTTGTATGTAGCAAAACTAAAATAAAAATGTTTTCTTTAAACAACATGCACATCTATCTCCTTTCTCTTGGCACTTCAGGTAAAGCTAGCAGAGGTAATGATGGAGGATGTCACGGCATCCCCAATGCAAGCTGCAGGGACTCATCGCTTTGTACAAAATAGTGAAGGAGTCCTACATAAAGAGCGTGTAAGAAATAACAGCTCAAAAAAAAAAAAAAGCCAAGTAAGAAGTGGAGGGGGAGGTAGCAGAAACACTGTCTGATGGGAAAAAAAGGTGTGGAAAGAGAACAGGAAGAACTGGGGGCAGTGGTAGCTGAGGGGGGGGAAGGAAAGTGTAATCCTCCCTATAAGGTTTAGTTGAAAGAGTAGCATTGCCCTTTGTTTTTTAAAAAATAAAGTTTGGCACACATGTATGTGGGAGTGAAAAGATAAGTGGACGGCTTTGGTTTGCGCTATTGGAATCTGTTACGTTAATGTATTTCTATGCTGTGGCCAGTTTACTTCTGTAGTTTGTTATTTATAGTCTCTGTGTGCATATTCTATTCCTATTTCCTAGCAGAGGACATGCAGCCCTTCCCAGTCAGGGATGTGCTGTTTCCTATCGGCCTCGCAGTAGGACAGCGGTGAAACAGTCACTGTACTAGAGATGTTTCTAGCTCTTCTGATGTACCCATTTCTCCTATGAGGATGTAGCTCTGAGCATTTGTGTGTGTGGAGCCTCAACTCCACATCAGGAATGTGGTATGAGGACATTTGGAATCTGAGATGGATATGGGGGCATCCTGAACTCTTTATTGTATTAGCTACCTGACAATTGGAAAATGGGTTTACAGTGTATTCTAGTTGGTGTGCTGCTGTAAATATTTTTTTCTGCTTTCTCCAGACTTGAGATTTCTTTTTTGACATTGGAGGACTGTCAGAAGTGACTTTTTAAGTGACTATTTGGCAGTAAGGTTTGTATAAATATACATAGAAACTGTATTTTTTTTTGCCTAACTTTAAGCTATAAACTTTCACAGGTGGACCATAAGACCTTCAGTGCCAAAACTTTGAGCAGTGCATCAAAGCTAGTGATGCGTAGACTCTGCACTCTCTAATATTCAGAGCAGCAGTTCATGTGTGGGGACTGTACACAAATCTACTGGCTTGTTTATGTAGAAATGTCAACTTTATTTATCTGGGGTACTGTGCTGGCCTCCCAGTCCTCTTCCAGTTCTTGTTTATTTTTTAAATATTGGCAAAAATGAGAATGCGCTTCATTTTGATACTGACTTCTTAGGCATCTTAATATTTGCATTAGGTTCTTTATGTTTCTCACTAAGTCTGCCATTCTTTGTTCTTTCCACAGGGAAAATTCCTTCAGTCTTGCCTTGAGTTTATTTAAAGCACTTGCAGATTGCTAGAAGCAGGTGCTGCAGCTGCTTTTAGTATAGTGCTCTCCTGGAAGTGGAACAGATTGTACTTTGTTGTGAGCCCCAAGTTCCCACAGGTATGTATCACCTTTTGAGTACGAATAGAATCTGGATGGGTAGGACCTTTGTGTTTTCTAGAAACCTTATTAGCTTTGCTTATACAAACCAGTGAACTATTCCTTGGAAAGAAGGAAAAGTATATTTTCCACTCTTACCTGCCTCTTTCACCTATCTCTCAAAGTGAAGAAATGAATTCAGTTCCTAAAGACAGGGATCCTCTCTTCTTATTGTACTTAACAGCAAATTTCAGTCATTAAAATCTGGCTGCATGGTAGAAAAAAAATAAAGTAAAAAAATTTAGAACAAAATGAGGCCGTAAGAAGGCTTTCACCAGAACCTCTACATTATTTAAAACTTGACAGATTTTTTTTTCTTCCATTCTTCCCCCTCCCACCTTTCTGTATGTATATTTCTCCAGGTGAACGCACCTTTCTCGTGTTTTTATGCTCCTTTATTATGTTTTCCCTAGCATTATATTAGGTTAGGGCTCTCTGAAAGGGCAAAAGCTTGCTGAGCAGCCCATGGTTTTCATATGGAGCAGATAAGTAGAAGTGTTTTTTTTTTTTTGCTCCTAGAACAGTCACAAGTGGAAAACCTGGAATGTGCTGCTGAAGGAGAAGGAAACATTGAGAGGGCAAGTGATATTGGCTCCTCAACCTTTAGTAAGAAACAGTTGTTGCTTCCAGAAGCATCTGCTTTTCTTTTAGGGTTCTCAAGTTTCAAAAAAACCCAAAAGTACAGGTACACTATCACTTGAGGAGTTGCAAATGAGGAATAAAGTAGAGTGATAGAATACTGAGGAAATCTACTAAAAAAATTTTGTTAGCAAGTCAGTCATTAAAATGTGACTTCACACACTTCCATTTTAAGAGTTTCTCATTATATGTGTTACATATTGTCTTGTTCAGACAGTGCTACATATAATGTTCTGTGCCTTTAATCTTTAAAATGAAGTTATTTCCCCATGAAGATCCCAGGAATCTCCTCAAGGTTACAATTTGAAAACATATTACTAGCTTCTGAGTTGGAAACTTTATCTAGGTAGCATTTTTGGTTTAAAAAAACAACAAAAAAAATTATACATATATACACTTGAGTGTGAGTCATGTTTGACCTGATGCTTGTGCTTTGTTCTCACCGGTTTGTTAGTTCAGAATGGTATCTGCCCAACTTGACTGTATTTGTACAGTGAGAGAACACATCGAAATATGACATGGGATACTATATCTTGGAGGTATTTGCTGTGTTGCAATCCTTTGTTTATAGAGCACTAAAGAAGTATAATGTACAAGAAAAAGTTCTGTTTCTAATATTGCTTTACTTCTCAGTACCTGCTACATAGAGTTCAGTGGTCTCTTATTTATGCTGATTTCTTTGCTTTCTGTTATGCAAATAAATTTTGTAATTGCTGAAGTTTTCCTCCTCACTCTGGAAATAATCATGGGAATTCTCCTGAAGAAAAGAACAGCAGGTGCTTAAGAAATGCAGGATTTTGCAGGGAAAGAAACAAAACAAGAACTTAGCCCAGAGCCTTTAGGACAGCATCCAGTCTGTTAATCTAATCTGATTCAAGTTGCTTTGACTCTGTGGCTATTTTTCCTTTCTTTCTTTCTACCCAAATAGCATGTATGAAGCTGTTGAGGATGGGACTGTTACGAATTAACGTTGTAAGATATAATGCCCAGTATGTGTTCATGATGCAGATACTCTACGTTATACACATTTGTGGCCGTATAATGTAAAACTTTTCAGTAGGAGCACTAAATAATCCCCTGGGATGCTACAATAGTGAACTGTTTTGCCATATTCTCTTTTATTCTGTAACTTCAATCAGCTATCAAACTTATTTTTCTTCTTAAAGAGAAGCTTAACATGTTCAGACATGCAGCTCCCTGACTATTACAAGACTAGAGTCCATCTGCTGACTTCAGCATCCACACATTGTAAAGCGTGTGAGTTCCTTTCATTGTCTAAATTGTTTTGTATGAAGTCTCTCTCTTCTACGTGCTAGTTTGGCAAGCTTCTAAGGCATTTGTGTGAAGTAATGATGCAAAAGCTACCTGATTCAACACTGAGAAATTTCTAAGTAATATTCAGCAGTAGTTATAGTGGAAAAATTACAGGTGAAAAAAGCATTCTGTGTAAAGTAACAGCTGAGCTACTATAGTGTGCGGTGTTGTAAGTGGAACATGTTCAGTGGTGTGTTCAACTCAGGCAGTATCACCGTGAACTTAAAATACACAAAGGATTCATTCTTTTTTTTACAGTAGATTAAATGGGTAAAGTGAAAAAATGTGAGTGCATATGTATAGAAAGGATAGGAGTGGAAATAAAACAATGCCAGAAGTTACCATCTGTAAACATACAATAGGTGTAGCTGATATTTTTGTATTGAAATAAAGGGCTAATTTTGAAGTCCAGAATGGTAGCTTACAGCTCTCTATAAGGCCATTCTCAGGAGTCAAGTACATGATGTTCAAGAGGAAGATGTTTGTAAAGGACTTCAATTTGAAAATCTGGAATAGCCAGCTGATGTCTTACCATCTTATTGGAAAAATTTGTGTCGTTTTCAGTAAGTACACAGTAAAGTCACAAAAAAAAAAAAAAACAACAAATTCTGTCTGGGTTTCTCCTTGGATTAGGATGAAACGGTAGGTAACATTAAAGTGGATCTTAGTTCAGTTTTTATGTATGCAATACTCAGTGAAGTAGTAGAAAGAATTTAGATGGTTAGTAATATGCAAAGAGTGGGTAGCTCTTAGGAGTAGAATTCTGAGCATTTTTAGGCATTTCTCAGGCTTTCCCCTGAGCTGTGTTCACAGTCTGGATTTATTAGAAGGAATACCTGGCCCTGAATTGTTTAATACATTGCACAGCAAGGCCAGCCAATTCAGTTCAAAGATGCATTACTTACAAAAAAAGTAAATCAGACAAAAGCTTACTTAAATCTTTTCTAGTCAGGGTACAACTGTGGCCATTGTGTGATGGCATGTAATACGTGCTTTACTGGTCTTTGGAAAGAAAGACTAGAAAGAAAGAGTAGCTGTAGACATTTGTTCAGGGCAATAGTTAAGTCTTCTCTATTGCATTTTTTGTCTCTGGTATCAAAAACAGAAGAACATCCTTCTTCCATACACCCAAACAGACCCCCCAACAAACAAGCTCCAGTAACTATGTGCTCCCTGGTTTGTAGCATGATAAATAAGATTACTTGCTAGAGCAGAAAAAAAGCAGTGTCCTGCCCAAAACTACCTGAACTGTAACACATGAGACTTGTGAAATAACCACTGTATTGGACTTCACCCTGTGCTTTAAACGAATTCCTGTGGTGAAGTTTTGCTGTCAGCCATGTGCTGGGAGAATTTCAATTTCACTTACTTGTTTTTATACTTCAGCAGCGCAGACTGCTTTGATCGCTTTGTGGTTTAGTTGATAACAAATGCAGGACTAATTTGTGGAGTTCAGTTTTAAAACTGAGCTGGGATAAAAATTCTTGGAATTACACGCTTGACATTTGGACCAACATAGCATATATAATTTTTGTCTTTTTGTGACTTTAGTGTCAGGTACTAACCTGTAAACATAACAATGTGTAGTTGTCTTACTTAGGAGGCTTGTTGTATGCCTCAAACCAAGCACAAGATCTTAGCAGGACTTCGCTCGAAGAACAGTTAAACAAAAACTATGAGTAAGGCACTAGTCAATGCAGCAAACGACAGTCTGTATTCTTTAAGAATAAAGCTGTTCTGTTTAGGAAATTACTTGTAATATGACAGTTACCAACACCAGCTAGAAAGGGATTAGAGAAAGTGCATCTTTTGGATTATGTCTTTGATGTCTGTGAGACACTACTGAATGGAAATTCCTGTTAGGTTTGGAAATTGTGCAGTGGTGATATTCGGAAGAGCTGAAGCAAGAGGTAACTGGGCTAGACAGATCTCTGCTAACTTCATGTGAAATAGATTTGTTAAAGAATTGTTTACATTGGTGGAAGGAGCTGAAGCCACAGTTGAGGCTGCTGTGGCAAATCTAGTTAAGCAGAAACAGTGCTAGCCAGAAACAAATAATTGGCTGCAACAGATTTAAAAAAAATAGTGTTTGTATGATTCTTTTTTTTTGTCTGTTTGTTTTCTCCTTAATTTCTTACTTGCTGAAGTCCAAGGATGCACTTTGTTTCTTGGCTAATGTAACAAACCATAGCCTTCTGTGCTGCTTTGGAGCTGCTGTCATTCAAAACACCAACCTGTGCTTTATACCAAATGAAACTTGAGCCTGCCAGTCTGGCTGTGGGATGGCTGACACTATTTTGCATTAGAGCTGCTCAGAGAAAACCAGACCCCTTCCATCATAAAAACAGAATATACTACTACATTTGGGGGGGGGAGGGTCATTGAAACATCAGAATTTGTTCAAGTCAGTGAGAATGTAGTTAAAACAGATGGACCGAGTTAATGCTCAGGATTGTATTTCCCTAGAATCTGTCTGATGAAACTACTACATTTGAATCATTCATTTGGTATACTGAATAGAAGGTCAGTGGTAACTCCATTGTCTCATCACTAAATACTAAATCAGAAGAGACAGATTTGACAAATGTCTCTTCCACTGAGATTCTTCATTACATGTACAAAACGCCATTTCAAAAACTTAAGACACTGTTAGCATACATAATGTGAGGGAGAAAATATTAATTATTTTTGAATATTATTGCCATCAGGAGCTACGGCTACCAGCTCTGGACAGTGGGGAGAAGGGGTTCTGTGTAGGTTTTCTTTTCGCTTTTTCTGAAGACTCGGTATTAAATTTACCTTGAGCTTTAAGATCACCCATCCATGGGGACTTATTCTCAATCTCTCAGAAAATTTACAAGTATTGCAACCTGTTTTTAAAAATGTTTTTGATTTTTGATTTTATTTTATTTTTTCCCCAGTGACTCATAGGACAAAATTCATTGGTGATATAACTTAGCTGAGTGGTAAGAGTTTCACCAGAGATGAATCTGGGCTAATCTTTATTTAGTAATAATAGAAAAAACACTTAATTAATTGCTGGGGATCTCTACCATGCCTGCTATACATATGCTGAAGTTATATACAGAAGAAGGAAAATATGAAAGTTTTTCTTTGTAAAGACTTTTCCTTCAAATCAACTCAGGTAACTTTTCTCTCTTCAGATTACTTTTCTTTGTTTCTTAAATGAATGTCAGGGTATATGCTCTTCTCTGTATATGTGAAGGCTAATAAACTGCACGGTTTATCTGAATGTTACAAAATGTTCTTGAGCATTACAGCTCTGCACAGTTTTTTTTCTGTAAAAGTTGACAACTAATAGAATTATTTTCAGTAAGATGGTGTACAACTGGGAAATGGCAAAGCAAATGGTGTTTAGGAGAAGCATGCTTTTGTCAGTCACAACTAGTTTCGTGGTGTGTTCCTCTCTCTCTAGTGGGCAACTGTCAGAAAATGGCATTAGGAAATTCTAAAAAGGTGCAGATTCAAAAACTGTGCTTACTTCAAGATAATTTTTTTTTCTTTAAAGCTTGTAAATGAAACCTGCATTCTGAGTCAGGGTGTCTTTTTAATTAACTTGTTCTTAAGATGAAAGTAATCCTCTGAGACATTTCTTTTCAGTTAACCCACAGCTTTCAGATTGTCCCTTCTGTAACCTTCAGCAGGGTAAGAACAGTCTGCATTTTGAATACAGTACCTTTTCATCAAAATGAAGAATGCAGTTTGCTTTTGCAGCTGGATTGCTTCTGCAAGCCAGAAGATAGGGATTTTCATTAAGAAAGTAAGCTGTTATGGGGCTGGAGAAAATTCTGTTGTCACACATTAATACCTTTTTTTAAAGAGCAAATTCACACTTTTACAGAACAGTTGCATCTTAGTGCAGCTGAGTCATGGTTGTAGAGGGATACCATTAATGCCAGCTGAAACTGGGGCCTAAATGAAAGCATCACATTTCTGTTAGACTGATATATTTATCTATATGGATGATGTTTAAAAAAAAAATGCCATTTCACGTGTTTTTTATTGATATGAAGGGGAAAAAGAAGTATGAAATTAAACAATTCTTGCACTTTTTGCAGAACCTTTTACTATCCTAAAAAAATTAATAAAAAAAAATTGTATACATAGTTGTCTAAAAATGACTCAGCAAGCAACTGCTGGCCTGCACTTGATGAATATTTCAGTAATTTTTTTTCTTGAGATTGCAAGAAAAATCAATCCTCGATGTTTGCTTTTACTGAAGAGATTTACATTGTTATATACCATTGTAATTATAAATAGCAGTTATGTTGAAAGGAATCCATGTTATACTAATGAAAATTGATTTAACTGAGAGGTTCCAGGGATTCTAATAAATTTGTTTAGGTCAACCTTAATCCCTCAAAACCTTTGTCCCTTTAGAGATGAATAAATCACCAGTTACAGAACTCAAATGTAATTTAAGGCTGTTTAGAATACACACAAGAGTGATGCTCATACTAAATGCTGAAAACTAGGAAAAACTTGTATGACTGGATGTTTATTTAGAGGGAATTGTTTAGATAAGTGAATATATCCTTATTCTGCTATCTTTTCTAATATAGTAAACCTACCACTATTTGTACATCAACAGTAGCTGATCTTAGAATGCCATTTCATAGCCAGGATCTCAGTTCTGCCAGGGGTTTGTTGTAGCCTCGATGGCAGTTAGGGAAATTCTTAAAACAGCATGAGTCAATTCTTCTGTTTCAGTTAAGCTCAAACCAGGAACATAAAAATTAACATGGAAGCAGAAATGACATTCAGTGTCAGAAGTAACAAACCTTGAAAGTCCCAAATCAATAGAGAATATATTTTAGACAGTTTTTATATAAGTGTGCTTTTTCCTAAAAACAATCCCCCCCCGAACCAAACTTTTTTTTTTTTTTCTGAAGTCTTTTGTCTGTAAATATGAAAGAGGGCTACACCCCAATGTAATTCTTCATTGCCATACTAAACAGTAAAATAGTCTCTCTAGTTCACATTGCTCATGGCAGTCTTATTTGATGTTGCTTTACTGAGTTTGTGATTAAAGCAGTTTGGCATTTTTGTTGGTTGTAAACTTTTGGCATAATGTGAATACCAGTCTCTTTCAAAAACAGCCTTGAGTTGCTTTATGATGCTTGTGCTGTTCCCCGCGTCTGCTTGGTTGATAACGAGGCCTGCTCCAGCGTTCTGCGTAAAAGCATTTCCTACCCAATCAAAATTACCTACGAGTAAAGGCAGGAATACACAACAAGTGAGAACAAGTTATTTATTCAAAATTAATTTGCTCTTGCTTTTTATATATTATGTTTGCGTGTGTGTGTATTTGTCATCAACCTTCTCAGTGCTAAGAATGAAAATATTTTTGGGCCTTATAAGCAAGCTGATGTGATAGATAGTGGTTGCTCTATAATAGTGAACCAAAGCATCTTTAGGTTACCTACTGACGACTACTTCAGAAAACTAAAACAAGATTTCATGTTTTATTCCAGTTCTTACCATCTTTGTCAATATATATCTGTAGCAATGAAAATACAGATATGGAAAAGACTATAAGAAAACAAAATCCTAACAAAAGGCTTAGAATCCATGCTACAAGGCACTGAAATTTTACTTGGGTATTGGAAAGAATTTAAAATGGAGTAAAAAAGATGAATAGGAAGCTCGTACGATATTTGGGAGGGGAGAAGACGGTTAGCTCAGCTATTTGAAGTGAAAAGTAAGATTTGGATAGATTGAGAGGGATGTGTGCGCACATTAACTGTGCATCAGTGCATACCCTTCAGAAATCTTGTTACTTACTTTTTAATTCAGCAGCTTTAATTCAGTTTTTGATCCTGCAGCTCAAGCACACCTCTATCAGTTTTATTATTTTGTTAAAGATAGCTTTTATCATGCATTCAATGAGCATTTGATAGTGAAATTTTCTAGGTGTTATGCAGAGACTTAATATTTAAGTGTACCTTCAACCCCAAATACCAATTAGATGTATATTTAATGATGAAAAGAATGTCTGAGATGTCAGTATAGTTAAATGGAATAAGATGATGTCAGAAGGGAGGATGACAGTTGGTTTTTGTAGAGTATTTAGTAGACTTGACTATCAGTTTAGTAATGATGTATCACAGTGTATTATAATAGCCTTTCCCCTTAATACCTGAAGGGGACCTACAGGAAACCTAGGGAGGAACTTTTTATGAGGGCAGGTAGGAAAAGGAGAAGGGGAAATGATTTAAAACTGAAAGACAGTAGATTTAGAGTAGATATTAGGAAGAAATTCTTTCCTTTGGGGGCAGTGAGACCCTGGAGCAGGTTGCCAGGAGGGATTGTGGGTGGTCCAGAAGGTGTTTATGGCCAGGCTGGATGGGGCTTTGAGCAGCCTGGTCTGAGGTAGATGTCCCTGCATATAGCAGAGGGGCTGGAACTATGTGACCTTAAAGGTCCCTTCCAGCCCAAACCACTCTATGATTCTGTGATGTGGGAAATGAAAAGCAATCCACCTTTGTTGCATTGTGGAAGCAGTATGTTAGTCATACTTATTCCTATTTCATGAATTATATTGTATTTTCTATCTGTTTTTTAAACTCTGAAAACATCATACTACTTTTGAGAAACTGATTCATAGGAAAAAAGAAATTTAAGAGGTTTTTAAATAAGAAATTAAAAGCTATCTTCATTCAGAAATTAGACCAGTAATTTAACTAATGAGTAAATCAGCTATAGATTCCTTACTATAAGTGAGTGTTATTTCAAGCTTGATGGCTACAAGTTAGAATTGCTGGAGAGGTGGTTACTTACCAATGTATGCAGCTCCATCAGTCACCATATATTTGTTACGGTTTAGTTTTGGAAGGGAAGTGTTCTTCTGATCTTTGAGAAAGCATGCACTCTCTTCCTCGAGGTCAAAGAATTTCTGCCATAAAAAAAAAAAAAAAAAAGAAAAAGAAAAAAAAAGGTTAATAGGAACCATTCTGTCATGGATTAAAACAAAAACCCACAACAGAAAGTGTGTACTTAGCAAGTTGGAGATGGATCTGAATCATTCTGAAATACCTCATATTTCTGCATAAAGCCAGAAGAACAGGGCTTCCTTTGCACAACAAAACAAGAACAGAGATAGTTAGCAGCCATGTGTCCTTCAAGGGTACTTGCATTAACTTCCCAGTGATTTGGAAGATAAAGCAAAGCACTGCATAACTAACTTTTGTTGTAGGAACTAATCTAGAAATTGTGCGTGGGTGAAGTTTTCAATGCCAGGAACCAAAACATGACAAGCTCTCTTCCCATGATTATGATACTTAACAAAAAAATTACATATCTTGCCACAAAAATAGCCAAGCACAATCATCATACAAGCTTAGAATTGTCAAACTGAGATAGGTTCGACAGATGTGCAAACAAGAGAAAATTTCAACTTCAGACAGGAAAAGATAAGATGACTTAATACGTAACGTGTTCTCTGGCAACAGCTGACAAGTCATTCCTTGTCAGTACAGATACCATAGGGAGCTGCATCTGTGCTCACAAACAGAATACAGACGTTTGCCTTAGCTAAGCAAGCAAACCATCAGCAGCATTAAATAGCTCAGATTAACATTCTCTTAGCCTACCTTCAGCAAAAAAGCAGTGTTAATAACACCACCTTTTGCTAGGATTTCATTCATTGTTTCCATCCTTATTTTAGGAGTTTGAAACTTTAAAATAAAAATGGTGCTTAGGAGTAAAAGTTTCATAGTTAATGCACAATATTTTTTTGACTCATAGGACAGCTCTGTTTTGATGTTTCTGGAAAATCAGTGAAAGGTTCTGTTTTTTCCTGCCCCTTACCTTAGCAGACAGCTGGTGCTGTAGATCTGTATGCTACTCTACAGCTCTCCTTCCTAGGCTCCAGTTCTCTAGTATCACATCTAGTTACTTTCAGTGGACCTTTCAGAAGATGCACCTGCCTGTGTTCAGCATGGTAACCAACAGTGCTGGGTCTCTTCTAAAGCTCCTTTGAGTGTTAGAGCATGCATTCTTGCATTGTAGGATGTACATAAAATGTCAAGCATGCAAAACTTAAGTACAGTACTTAATGACAGGTCAAAGAGGCCCACCAGTGAACTCTTCACCTGGACTTCATTCTTTATGATTCAAGCTTTACTTTCACGATCACATTTGGTACAATTTTGGACACACAATGAGTGGGACAGAGGTGCCTGAAGGAGGAGCAGTTTAGTGGCAGCTTACCTTGGTGTTTGGTGATGTGCTCCTTTTTTGTCCCTAAGGAAAGCTTCTTCTTCATGAATTCTTCCCAGTCTTTTTTTTTTTTTTTTTTTCTTTTTTCCCCACAGTACGTGCATTGAGTTTACACACTCAAAGCAGAGTCAGGAGGTTTTGTAGCAAAAGAGAAAAAATTGTTTCTAGACAGAGAATGCTGTTGAAATTCAGTGTTTGCAACAGGGAAATCGTCTTGCAGTCTGCTGCCTTAGTGATGTCCTCCATCAGACTGCAAAATGACTGCTTGTTGTTCTTGTTCAGGGCACTGCTAAACACAGCAGGTTTGCAGAGCCCTGGTTTTTAACTGTGTGTTTGTACCAAAACTTGAACTAGTCTGGCCAGCTGCCACAGGAAGCCAGGAGGTTCCTCTCTAATGGAAAAATTACATCTGTGCTACCTGCTCCAAGGTGACCGAGTACCTTGGGCTGCTGCCTTTGGCAAAAAAACTGCAGTGTTCTCTGCAGCTGTAGCAAGCCAAGCCGTGGGCACCCTGGTGGGACCCCAAAGGCTTTGCTGCTCTTTCCAGAAGAATTAAAAAACAAGGCATACCACAGGGAGCAGAACTTAACAGGCAGAAGAATGCACTTTGTGTAGGACTCAGCTTTGCTATTCCCAAGAGAACAGAAGGTGGGAGGGTATGATTTTGGTCAGAATACTATTCAGGCATTAGCACTGGATAGCAGTTCAAGTACATTTTCAATCAGTTTGTAATGTAATTTTCTCTTAAAATTGCAGCGTTCTTCTGTATAAGCCTATGTCTACATGTCTGCACATGACAGTAGTTTCTGTAGAGTTTTGTGTTCCCTTGCCCCATGCACACACGTTATTACACTTTGATCCTGGCTAGAACAGATGAATGCAAAGGATATACATTTTAAGAAAAGCAGTGCTCATCTCTCATTTTTTGTGAATCAGATACGTGTCGTGGCCGGAGGTACAGTTCAGTTAAAATCAAATGGTTGCCAGCTAACTCTGAGCCCTAGGTTATTACTCACACCAAACTAGTTTTTCTTTTTTCTTTCTTTTTCTTTCTTTCTTTTTATTGTCAAGGCACGGACTTAAACAGTGCAGCACATCTGGTGCACAGTGCAGAGGTAACTGAGCTGTGCCTGGAGCTTGTTTTGGAAATTGTTATATTTCTATTTTAACTACAGATACTCTGGCTAGGATATCTAACTAGAAGAGATGTCTAGGAATCTTTTTTTTTCCCCATCATTCAGCTCTGTCCAGAATAAATTCTGTGCTAAAGATTTTACCTATAGGTACAAGTATGTACAGCATTTGGTACCACTTCAATAAAACATACATAGAATTCTCATGCTAAAGATGGAACAAGTTAGAAGTTAATCAAAATAGAAGTGGCTTAAGCAATGTCATTTGTGTATGTTTTGTTGGTTTTCAAAATACACTTATGCTGCTTCTCGCTTAAGAAATAACAGTGCTTTTTATGGCAAAAATGTCTATTTTTAGATACGTACAGTAGATCCCACATCATAACATGCGAAACACAAACAGTACTTTTTTTTTCTTTTTTTTTCCTGCAATTAATAGAGTCACAGAATAGTTTCGGTTGGAAGGGAACTCAAAGCCCACCTAGCCCCATCCCTGTGCTGTGGGCAGGGCTGCCCCCTACCAGCTCGGGCTGCCCAGGGCTCCATCCAACCTGGCCTTGAGCACCTCCGTGGATGGTAACCCACACCTTCTCTGGGCAGTCATTATTTTTTCTTGTATTTTGTACTTAATAAACAAAAAGTGGGTGCCTAAGCAGTTGAACAGTAAGGTTGCACAAATCCAGACTAAAAGACATTCGTGCTGTCACATTTACCAGCCATAAGGCTCCAGTTGCCTTGGTTAGCCTTGCTGTGAAAGACCAGATGCAGTGTTTTATGCAAGCTGTCCCCCACACAGACTGCCTTTTGGCATCATTCTATTTTTCTCTCTTAATTTTAGTGTCTGTTACTACTAGGAATAAATTTAGTTTACTATATTATGTAGGCTGCTCCAAAAGTAATGTCTATTACTTATTTCCATGGGAACTACAACAGGCACAAAGAGCACAGTAACACCAATTGATAAAACATTCTCACCTATAAAACACTTTCTCAACACAGTCGCCACCATTAGCTTAGCTCTGCGTTGTTGCCAGTGATGAACAAGATGAACCTGCATGCTGCACTTGTAAAAATCTGCACAGGTGGAGGTGTTCTGCTGTTTCAAGATGTTCTGTTGTTACTGGAAAGCACCACCCACCATCTCACTGTCCACTGTTTGATCTCCATCAACATTCAGCAAGCATTGATGAATGTCAGTGGATGCCATTTTTTCTGCATGGAGGAATTGAATCCCACACCCTTGCTTCATATGCTTTTCCATGTCAGATGCCATTGTGTCAGAGTGCTCCTCTGCTGCCATCTGCCACACAGCTACAACATGTAATGGAATATTGGTGGGTTCAGCTCTGCTGCAGTACCACCACCGTCTGCCTCTGATGTTGTGGGCCAACATAGTAACATAGGAGGCATTACTTTCAGGGCAGCCCTCATCCATTTCCTTTGTTCTTTAATGGCGTTCAAAGGCTTTGCTACTAATGGAAACCAATTCTCAATTGTGAAATTTTCTTCATTTTTTCAGGACAGGGCAGGGAGAATATATAAGATTCAAAGAAGGAATATTGTTTATACTTACAACTTTCAAACTACAGCTTGGAACTTCAGTGCAGATAGCTTTGAGAGACGAAACAAAGTTGAAAGTAAGGGGATCTGTGTCTCTTGAGAAACTTATGAGGAGTCGTACTTTAATACTTCGTAAAACTAATGCTTCTCTTATCTTCCCATCTAGAAATGGCCAGTATCTGTAGAGAAAGAATACAGGATATTCACATAACTCAAAAAAAAACCAAAAAAAAAAAAAAGTATTTTTAGGCAGCCATGCATAGAAGACATTACAGGGAGAACTAAACACATGTGAATTTAATTTCCTGTTTAAGGAGCACTGCTCTCATCTGCAAGAGTTCTCACTGAGAAAATCAGCCAGCATCCTGTTCCATGTCACTGTACCCTGCCAGGGCACGGAGCAGTGCAGGTGAGGATAGTTAAGCTATGTTCTCTCATAGCTGCACCAGTTGCTCCTGCATCACTGCCTGTAGTGAGAGTAGTAGAACCAGTAGAAGCAGCTACAGCTAGAGGGTGCTGCTTACCTATCCCAAGCAGAGGAACAGGAAGGATTTTCTGCTGGTTGCAGGTGTAAGGGAACAGGGACAATGAAATCTTTGCCATGCTCTCCCTTCTCCTCTGCCTCATACAGGGAGAGGAACAGACACCTTATGTTAAGTTCATGCTTTGAAAAGGAGAGCTGCTGCTGTACATGGTGTCTACATCCTTTAATAGCAGAAGGAGATGGATTGTTAAAGGAGAATGCTGCTTTTTCCTGGTAATTTCTGCCATGAACAGGATACTGGCCTCCATGGTGCTATTCTCACAGCTGGTGAGAGAGATGCATGTTGTCATTAGTTCAAGCTTTGTATTCCCAAGGTGAAAGCAGGTCAAGACAGGGAAAATTAGACAAAGAAAATACTCTTTTGTTCTAGCAGTTCAAGACATTCAACCTAATGAAATCTGATCTCTGTAATGCTAGAAAATAAAAGTAAAAAAATGGAAGCTGAACAGGTAGGGAAACTGTGGTAGTGCCTTGAATACAAAGCCATAATGCTAAAGAAAATGTTGCAGAATTCACACAGGTGACTTTCTTGGATCTCCCTGAATCCAAAGGATTTCTGAATTATTTAGGCACAAGAACAAAGAAGGGAGGAATACAGAAAGTAAAATCACATGCAACACTGCAGCAGTTGTGCATACATAGACCCTTTCCAATCTAAAGAGAGATCAGATGGATGGATGATGTGAGATTGAGGTTCCTGCAGCTTGCAGTACTCAGGATTCCGTTGATGTGAGAGAAGCTATATGTAATGAGTTTATCTGAAAAGCCCTCTTCTGGATTTGAAATAGTTTACACAGTATATTAGCCAAACCTTTTTTTTTCTTTTTTTTCCTGAAAATGTTGAACAAAACATATCTTCATGCAAAACTGGAAAAAAGCACATTTCGCCTAATGGCAATCAAAGTGCGTGGGTAGAACAGCAAGCTTAACGAGATGCTCCGTTCATAGGAACTGTTACTGAGGGACCACTGGATACTTCTTTCTGAGTGGAATGGTTTTATAAAATTGTGGCTCCAGTTTTGGGTGATAGGTACTTTTTAATGGTTCACACAAACCATTTAAAAATGTTAAAAAAAAGTGTGTAAAAATTATTTGATTTTGTTCTTAGCATTTTTCAGCCTATCAGTTATGATACAACTTAAAATGTGATCTACGCTGAATTTGGAAAGACCTTTAATGTGTCTGTGTATTTCAGTAAAACTGTGACATCTCCCATGCTTCATGAGAACTCACAGCACGTTGTCTCTCTTCTGCATGCACATATACTCTCTCTCTCCTGTTGAACAGTTGTGAAGTTATGGTATCAAAGCAGTGGATATAACAGTGTAAGGAACAGGATTCATGGATATGTAGGTTCTTGTACTCCTGGGTCTCAGTCACTTGCAGATGGTCTCACTAAACAAGTTCTGAGCCCCTTTGATAGGCAGATCCAAAGCTTAGGACCCTGAACTGGAAATGTCTTCTTAGCTCCCAATTCTGCTCCCATTTAAGTCAATGGCAGAACTCTCACTGATTTCAATAAGAGCAGAATTGGGCCCCAAGAAATTGTTCCACATAGCAACTAATCTCCTGTGAGTTCATTATCTCCAGCAGACCTTATAGTATCGTGACAGCATGCTAGCCCTGCACATGGACACTCACCGTTTAGCATTTGTGTCAATGACGATCGGCAAGTAGTCCATGACAGCTATGTATACAAACTGTTTGGCATCATCGATAACATTGTATATAGCTTCAATATCCAGGACTCTGTCCTTTGGGCAGAAGAGTTTAGGTGAATTCTGTGAAGGCAAAATTCAAATATTGCATTTAAAATAGAAGGACAGATTCTTCTCTTCTCCCTTCACATGTCTTAAGGTAGTAAGCAATATTCTGAATCTCAGTAGAGACTGTTAACTTTACCCGTCCTGCTGGAATACTGAAACATCAAAGTAATTTTCAAGGCTTATTTTTTCCTTGAAAACATCATCAGGTAGATACAGCTGGGTAAAATGTAGACAGCACAAGCTTGAAAACTGTCCTCTCTGAAGCTCTGGCTGAAGGTGTTACATTTCAGATAAATCTGTTGTGGAGTCCCAGGACTGGTTACTGTAGATAGAGAAAAATCTGTGAACCTAATCTGTCACTTACTACCAGAAAGTAGTCTGTTATGTTACTCATGTTTACACGACCATACCGTTACCATTTACTCAGTCATTGTTGTAGGGAGATGCTGCAGTTTTGGAAGAAGCTTATCTTTAAAACCTGGCTTCAGGTTTTACCTGGTACTGAGCTGGTAAGTAGCAAGCCAAGATTTCAGCTTTTCTCGTCTATGTGTAGGGATGCAGAAGGTGACAGCCTGCTAGAGTCACCCACCTGCAGCACAGGCCAGGGCCTACTACTCTTCTGCCCAGCAGAGAAGAGGTGGAGCCATCTGTTACATCGCTCACGGCACCTGAGAGCAGGGGCTGCTAAAGGCATTTGTAGAATTAGAGCAAATGCCAGTTCCTGCACTGCTGGCTCTGCCATTGCATTGCTTTCCTGATGCTGTGCCATCTCTCCTTTGTTTTCTGCTTGGCTTGCATCGAGGCTATATGTCTATTTTTTCTTTAGTGGTGTTGTTTTTTTTTCCCCCTCTCTTTCTGTGTACAGAGATTGGTAGTGCCTTAGTCACTGATTGATGTGAAAAGGCTTCTTACAAAGAAGGAAGTTAGGAAAATGTTGGAAAATTAACAGTAGCAAAATTGTAAGACCAGTATTCCAGATGCATTCTTGAATACTAAGAAAACCAAACAGAACGTGTTTTTTCAATCAATCTGGAAGATGATCTTGTTGCTAAGATACATTACAGCAATGACTCCTGACTATAAGAAGGAAAGTTCAGTGACTTAGTGTTGTGCTTGTTGTTTTATATAGCACAAAGGTTGAAAGTGAAATACGTTTTCAAGGAACAAGTCTAGACTCAAGAAAAGGTGTAAAATGAATTTGTTAAACATAATTTATATCATCTGAAATTTAAAGAGGCTGTTGCACTGTTCTTATGCTCAATATTTTCTTACAGAGAAGTTGTAAGTCACAAAGAACAACAAAGGAATTGCTACACATTGTCATTTTCAGATGCCTTCATTACAAAGACTAGGAAGTCAAAGATGGTTAGAAGAAAAACCTCTGTTCTCCTTGTAATACTCATTTTAAATTTCTTTTTGTTTTTAGCCTTTCAATTGGTACTTTCTTTTATGGCTGACCTCTGGTCATCATGGGTATTTTAGTGCTTTCCTCAGTGTTGGATAGTACTTTGTCAAGACAGCAAGCACTGTGTGATACATCCCTGCAGCAAGCACAAGCAGGCGCCATGAGAAGGGCAGCGATGAGGAAGTGAGCTCCCAGCCTCTTACAGGCTGTTCGTGTTGGTATTTTAGGAGTAGCCAAGGTAGTAACACTTGGTTCCACCAAACCACACAACTCCAGGGCAGCCTTTCAGATGGGCATGCCGATAACCAGCTGGCGACTTTTTGAGAATTTTTTAGTAGGTGAGAAATTCATTGAAAAGTCATGTTTTCTGGAAGAAATAACTGAATCTATTGATAGAATTTCCTCACCATACCAAGTAAACTTTGTAGATTAAAACAAAACAATTGTATTAACTCTTATCCTCGCCTATATCTTCCTAACTGAGGAGAAAGGAAGCACAGAGACAGGCACTACACTGAAATGTGGATACCCATTCTTCTAATGAAGAAGTGTTTCCTAAGTGCAGTGTGATGGGCATCATCTCCCTTCATAACAGCAAGGCCTCTGACCATTTCAAAGTGGATGACCTATTGGTGATAGACAGTGAGTGTCATAAAGAAGGTCCTTGCGTTGCTCTCCTTGCCCCAGAAGGCTCTCAGGTAAGGTATATGGGAGCAAGTTCAGATCTAAACATTTTAACAGCTTTTGAGCAGAATTTTGCTATTGCACCAGAACAATACATCAGAACAATGTATGTGGAAGTAGCTCAGTTAAATTCAGGTCTGCTTTGCAGCCTGCTCACATAGAAGAAAAGTTAAGTAAATAATATTAAGTTATATATTATTAATTAATATTATTATTATATTATTATATCATTTTATAATATATTATATTAATTTTATATTATAATATTATATTTTATTATTTATTTTTATATTTATTTTATTATAATATTATATTTTATATTATAATATTATTATATTATTATATAATATATATTATTATTAATATTATTAAGTAAATAAATAGTAAGAAAAGTTTTCTTACTATAGATAACCTAGTAACTAAACAGGCTGTGACTACAAATTCAGGTAGCTCCCAGAGTTGGACTTGCTGATCTAAGCTTCTGACTACTGTAACTCCTTCCTTTTTGTTTCCTGAAGTGGAATTCCAAGATGAGGGCCTTTTTGTCCACAGAAAAGAAGAATGCAGATCACATGGGAAGAACTGCATGTTCTGCAAGCTGCAGAAGAATAGTTTTTGTAAGAGCTCTCTCTGCTTGTCTTTGTCTAGAATTAATGGTCTCCTTAAGGATGGCCTTTGCCACATGACTATGTGGCCCCCCTAAGAAAGGCTTCCAGCAGCATTTCTTAGTTTCTTACAGATTGCTAAGAAGAGAGTAGGAGTTCACATAATTTTAATAACAGCAACTACTTCAGGTAGAATTCGTTTTGCAGCTCCTCAGCTGTCTTAAAGTCAGTTCTCTTTATTTGAGCCAGTCTTTAAGACTGTCCAGAATGAATAGAAGTATATGGCTCCTCAGAAGACTGTTAGTTCTGGCTGCCCTAGGCACTTCAGATTTTCACTCGTTTCACTCCAGAACAGCTCTCCATCTCTCCAGTGACTGTAAAAGTCTGAAAATCTTGGACACTTGAACTTTCTGTGGCTCCCAGCAGGTGAAGGTAAATCCTGTCCCATTTAACTACTCATCTGCATCAACATCTTGTTCTAGTGGCTTGTAAAAATTGAGTGCTACATACTTCATGTTGTACTAGACTTAGCTGACAATTCCTTGCTTTATGTAGAATAGAAAATAACTCTTACAATCTTCAGTCTATTCCTGATTATGAAGGCTGTTTTATTTTACTCATATAATAATGTCCAAAAGGAAAGATCCTTCAATATCTGTATCAATCTGTGTACTTTTTTCCAGTTTTGCTACATCACTTCTGAAATGGATGAGTGTTCCATTTCTTCCCATTAAAAATACAAACACACAGGCAGTGAATGCACAGTGAATGCTACTTGAATTTTAGAAGTTTGAAAATATCATTTAAAAATAAAAGTAGATCATGTTCTACAGAAGCATGAACATCTCAAGGGAAGAGTGAAGATCCTTATAAATATCATGTACAAAAATTCAAGCTCTGACATTAAGTTTATAATACAACATTTGATCCCTGATTAAGAATTCATTTACTTCAAGCTATTCACCTTGTATCCACCATTAGAAGTAAATTAGCTAATTTGAAGGTCGTCCCTACCATTTTCTAGATGAAAGAGGAAAAGTAGTGAAAATTACAGAGCAAAGAATAAGAATATTGCACATATTCTGCAGTAGTTTTCAGTCATGGCAAATTGCAGATAAGAACAGTTTCACAGAAATAAAAATGTAAAAATATACTGTGATTAGCTTCTTTTACAGCACAGGAAATGATAAAACTTTCTTAAAGCCTTTCAACTACTGAAATAACCACTTTCCCAGACAACAGAGTGATGTATAGATAACAGCTATAGTGGTCTTACCTCTGTATCTATGTATCCAGTCACCTGCACAAGTCTCATCTCAGCATTAATAGCTGCTTGCAGCTAAGTACATAGCAGTAATGCACATTTTCTTCTCTTAAGGTCAGTTGAAAGAAACGCGTATGTACCAGCTTAAATTACACCACGTAAGTTCATATTAATGGTAATTTCCATCAGTAGTCCTGTTAATTTCTAATGGGTTTATGTGCTTTCCTGAAGACAGATTCAGGTGCTTTCAAAGAGCCACAAAATATTAGAAAATAAAATAGAAGATATGAAAGCCAAGTACTGAACTGTGGAAATAAAACCATCTAATATCTGTCAGGGAGAACACAGCCATATGATGGACTTCATCCAGAGAACAGTTGAACACCTCTGTTTCAGTAACGAGGCACTTTAGTTTACATGAGTTAAATAATCCTCTCCCCTTCCCTCCCTCTCTGCAATTCATTTCAGAACTTACCGACACAAAAGCTTCTGATTTTGTCTCATTCAGCTGCAGCGTCAGTTTGTTTTGAGTATCATACACTCCATAGAGTCTTTTAGACCAACTTGGAGGTATTTTATTCTTGTATTTTAATGAACTGTACAGGGCAAATATCCTTTGTAAATCCAGGACCAGGCAGCTGCAGTTGTACACGATGACACCAAGTTCTTTCATCTGTGAAATTAAAAGTTCTTATTATTAGTGGTGTTTTGGCTGAGGGATCTGTGGAAATAAGCAGCAAGAATGTAAACATTTTCTAAAAGGTGACTTCCAGAGGCGTACCTTGGACTCAGTAGTATTATTCTCAGCTACAGGAACGTTCGTGAACAATACTCTGTTAAAGGAAAATGCACGAGCTAAATTTTCAAAGTCAAAAGCAGGCAGAAGTTGTAACAAGGTTTGTATGCATAGCTGTGTTGCAACCACGTGTCCTGACAGTACACCACGCCTGAGAGATGGACACAACTCCAGAGCTGATGTCCATTTGTCACAGGCACCTTTTTTTTGCAGCTGTTGCTCAAGAATTATAATTCTTAGCTGGGATGGGTCTTTTTTTTTTTTTTTTTTTTACAGAGAAGGCCTCTTTTCTGTTGAGTGACAGGAGCACACAGTGCTAATGGTGACAGTTTCTTACATCAGAAATAAATTGTCTTCTCTGGCTCTCAGAAAAGCTGAAAGCAAAAGGCTTAAGTTGTCTCCCTGCTGAAGAAGAAATACGAATTTTCAGCTTCTAATAAATGCATGACCAAAACAGATCCTTCATACTCTCAGTAGCTGGGTGTATTAGGCGCAGTATGATCCAGTATGTGGAATACACAGTTAAGACACAAACACATTTGATTCTTAGCACTACCATTGCTGTGGTACCTCACCTACAGGCTCCAAATTTCTGGACATCAGTTTTGTTGCATGTGAAAACAGAGACAGTTAAGCACTTTGAAAGCATCACTGTTCTCACATGTAAAGATGAGAGAAAATAGCCCAAACAAATATAAGTAGTGTGAGACAATCAAATGCTTTAACAGTCTTCATACACCATTTAAGTGAAGGCACATCTCGTGATTATCCTTAGTCTTGGTTTGGCAGAGATGTCATTAGTTACACATACCCAGTACTTCTGTTGTTGAATTTATATATATATATACCACTTACAAGTTATTTCCTTGGATTCTGGATTCTGAAATCAAAGTGTAACAACACAGCCTCTCTCCCCTTTGTTTCTTTACACACTAGGCTCAGGAAAGCACTGCTGTGGGCACAAAAGCTATTGACCTCTTATCTGCATTTCACATTACTTCAGCCATCTTCAAAGACCAAGAGAATCTGCATGTTACTGTTGAAAAACATCATGTAGAACAAATAATTAAAGGACCGATGCTGTTTTTCTGCAAGCCCACTCTCATGGCAGCATATCCCAAAAGTCTTCCTGACATGATGAAGCAAATAAGAAGGTTGTGAGTTCTCCTGCGTGCTCCTGCTTTCAGTGACACAACAAATTCCTCACTGGTTGCATTCCTTCAAATGAGCTCACCACGGTCACACCAGGCAGTTTCTGAGAGGAGCGTATCTTTTTGTAGAGCCTGTGTGAACTCTGAGATACACATAGTTATCTTGGAGATTGCTCCTGCACAGTTCTGTCTGCAGATAAGAAACACTCTGCAAGAGTGGGCAGAGGAATGCAAAAGAATAGCGTTGAACCTTTGCTCCCTTCCAGTGGTGGGAAACAGCAAATCCAGCATTCCAGTGTGAAAGAAACATGATGGTTGGCACCGTTTTCAAGACCCTGAGTCAGAAGTGCCACATATATAAGAATATACAACTCTTAACAACCTCATTCCCAAATATTTATCAAATTGCTTTAGCCACAGGAACATTACCCAAAATTGCTATTGCCTTAGCCTTAATATTACTATGAACTTTTTTCATTTAATTTGGGAAAAAATAAGATAGTCCTCCTTTAACCTGTACAGCTAGCAATTTGTGGGTAGTTGAAAAACACAGACTGCTTATTGCACTGCAGTGTCTTATTCATAAGACAGTAAATTCATTTTGATGATAAATATAAATTATTTCAAGCTGTGCCCAGCATCCGAGCCAGTCTGTTTTGAGTAACATCTCTTTTTTTCCCCTGGGTGCCACTATCTTTGAAGATGCTCCTGTTTTTAGTTTTAGGCTGTCTCTGACCTCTGCGCACTGTTTGTCTGCAAACATTTTAAACTGTACATTATCTCTGTTTTCACTGAGTACTGCAAATGCCGCTCCCTTAATTGCCAGGCACGTCATTGCAGAGGACTTACTAATAATATTCAGTTACATGTATCTGCATAATACAGCTTAATCGGCTTTTCACGGCTCTTAGCTGATTCCTACATAATTATGTGGTTACAGGTTTCCTTTCACTTTTGAGTTCCACTATTACTATTCCGCTTTATCCCTTCCATTAAGCAGAAGGATAAAATAGTGACCAAACAGCACACCAGCGGCTGTCAGACTTGCATGTGTGTGAGCAGCTATCTTCAGAGAATTGTGCTTTCTCCCTCTCTGCAAATCAAAGCATTGCTCTTCTGCCTCTGCACTCCCTTACTTACAGAGATGAGGAAGCAGCCTGGGGTACTACCCGCTTTATATCTCTGCCATTTTTACAACCCACCTTGCATCCACTCCACAGTACCCGCTGTGTCCAAACAGCAGGCCCAGCCCCAGCCAGACCTTGCCTGGCACATGGGCTTCGGTGACACCACTCCAGGATGGATGTGCGTTCACACTGCAATAATGAACCTGGCTGCCCACAGCACTGCATTGTGCAGTTGTCCTCTCTGGAGGGACACAATGATCAAAGCTTTCCCTGCTTCTGGAGTCATGATAAGAACTCTCCCCATGCAGGCTCACTGGTACATGATACCGACTGGACTCCTCCTTTTCCTCTGGCACAAGAGTTACTTTCTTTTCCCAACTGCCTGTTTTCATTAAGCTTTATGGAGTTCGGTTCAAATTTGCCTGAACTTGGAAGGTAGCTTGAAAGTTACTGGAAAAAGGCAGACAGCAACTCATACACTTACTGTGCAGAGCTCATTTTCTTAGAAAATAAGGTTAGATGTCAGTCTGGGGGCTTGTTACAGTCACCTTGAAAGGAAAACAGCACAAAAAAATTCACAGAAACCTCAGCCCCATTGTTGTGGAACAGCCTTAAGTAGGTTTGGAGTCTAAAACATTGTGCTTCTGCTTCAGAAGCATCTTTTACACAGAGCCTGTTTTTACTCCCATACTGAGTTGATGAGGGACTGCTTTTTTCCCAGTTAATCACAAAGCCTATCATCCTGGAGGCACTTCTGAGAGTGGGTTGCAAGGATGTGCTAGTGACAGATTTAGTATGAAGTTGTATGTCATCTAGATATGGGAAAAGAATTTCCTTTCAGTTTGAGAGCTGCTGTTTATTACAGACTTTTTTTTTTTTTTTTCCTCTCAATAGTCTCACAGGAAAGGCAGAAAAAACATTTATATTGAAAGAATCAAAATCAGAGCATTGTTCCCTGACTTCCACTGACTGAAACCTGCAGCTAAGCATCATCCAAGATACCTGATGTGGTAAATTCCTCTAGGACTAGAGCTTATAAGGCAAGGGAAGTATTTCTTCAGCCCAAGTTTTAAAAGCATCTTTTAACTTAGTAATGAAAATACCAGTGAAAAATTAAAGCGAAGAAGGTCTCGAGAAATCAAAATCTATGGAAGATAAATCTGAAATGAAAGTCACAAATTTGAATGCCTCAAAATGGACCTGAAATGCTGAGATAGGAAAATCTGAAAAAAAAGTTGCTTGTGATATTTTAGTTGATATTTTCAAAGCATAAGTTGGCATCTGGGAACAGGGAATTTTATGTCCTCTCTTTCCTTATTTAAGAGCCACCATAAGTGACCTTTTCAAAGAATGAAAAACAAAGGAGCAGGCTACCCTTGTTTTTGCTCACACCATTTCCACTTGTACAGAATCTGTTAAAGACTACCAAGTCAGCATCTGTCTTTCTTGCCAGGAAGTGCTTTCTTAAATCACCAGAGAAGTGAATGGTTACAAAGACTCAAGGAAAAATGACAGTGGCCCTGTATGATGATGTTCTAACTACAGAAGACAATTAAGCTGCAAAAAGTAAAAGAGAATTAAAAAATTAAGTATTTCTAATTAGAAAAAAACGATTTTTGTGACAAGAGGAAGAATAACTTACTAGATTGGACTGTGAGCAAGATTTCACTAATAGAAATTTTTGCTTGTTCTTTGCTCTTACACATTTGTAGGTGTCACTTACAAAATGAGAAAACAAGGGGAGATAATCTAAAACAAAAGGGTTGTGGATTTGTAACACTCCAGTTCCACAGTGTGAGAAACAGTGTTAGTAAGGCTTTTTAGAAACTTATGGATGATGGGGTTAGGGCACATATTGTCTCCTTAGCCCACAGTGCACAGACCAGACAGCGTGTTCTATATTTATCTTGGGATACACTCTAGGAAACAGCCTCCCTGTGTAGGCAGGGTACTATCTGACCTACATAAGAGTGGCACAATCTGGTTCACAGCTTGTAGTATCTGACTTGTGTGAGCAGAGCAGGAGGCTTCAGAAAATTCCTTATTAATTTCTTAAAAAATAAAAAAAGTTTAATGATTGCTCTATCTGAAGTCTGATCATCCGATCCTGAAAGTGCTGTGCAGCTCTCCTGAGGCACCAGCTGCCATTTGCCTGAAAGCTCAGACAAGCTGCAGGCGCCATCCATTGCCTGTGCTAGAGAAGTACTGGAATAACTACAGGGAGTCTGTTGTTGGATTCTAAATTTACTCAGCAGACCATTACGTATAGGGCTGCATGTGTTTGCCTCCTGTCTGCCCTTTGTCTGTGTTTGAAAATGTATTTCATTATCTTTTCAGGCCTGTGGGGGGTTTTAATGAGCAATTTCCAAATGTATGACTGAGCAAAAGCAGAATGACAATACCAGGGCAGTGGAGTAACAAGAAGTGTGATCTGTCAATTATTAAGGTTTAAAAGGGCATCAGCTTTTCTGTAGCTTCTGAAGAAAAATAACAGACTGTATTAATTACCACCATAGAGCAGGCTGCAGATATTTTCAGTGGTAAACTCAGGATCTTCTCATAGCATGCTATAGATATGTGGTCAGCCTGCGCTCCAGACACTGGGTTCCTTTTCACTCAGTTATCAGCCTCATATGACACCTCTCCCATATCCCTCCTGTTTTCATTTGGCAGCAGACAGTGCTCAGTAGCTCTCCAGTCACACACAACATCACCCTATGGCTCCTTTCACACCGCTGTTCCACAGCCCTCACCAAACCCACTGAGAGGGACAGGAAGGATGTGTGCTGGGTGCCTTGCAGCCCTAGTGCAGGATGACCATCCCCAGGGGAGGGAAAGCTGAGAGATCTGAGAAAGGGAGAAGCGTTTCTTGGTACCGTGGTGTTTGACAGGAGTGTTGTAGCAGGCTTGGCTCTAATGGGATAACAGGAGTAGCGCTCATCACAAATTCATTAGGTGTAACAGACCCCACTCGAGTGGCTGTCACTTTGATGTACAACAAAAATACAACCTGACTCTGAAGAGGCTGCGCAGGCTGCAGCACTTCCTTGCTTTCTCGCAAAACAATTGGAGGCATTAGAGCTCATCAAAAAAGCAAAGTACAAACCTCAGCGAGCACTTTGCTAGAACCTGCAACCAAACCCTGTGCATCCAGAGTCTGAATACTCCCGCCATGTTTGGTTCTTAGTACACTGCAGAGGCTTCATAGCTTTGTTGTGTTAGAAACAAGAGAGAAAATTCAGTGAAATCTAAATCCAGCACAGCCCTGCTTCTGCTCCAAGTTCCACTTTTCCCTTCCATGCAGATAAGAATGAGACCTACAGTCCTGTTGGAAAATACTAAATAGAAAAGATTAATAGTAAAACACTACATTCTCAGGAAGTGAGTAAAACACCGTCTCACATCAGCTACCTGACAGTAAGTGCTTCTTTGGATGTTAAAAATTGTCAATAGGCAAAATAAATTTTCTTATCTGTTCTATACTTTGAAAATGTGATGATTTTTTAGGAATTCAAGCTTTAAATGCTGTGATTAACCGTTACAATGAAATTATTGCTCCTGTTTTCTGTGGGCAATTTTATTGAAGAAATGGTATTCAGAAATTCATAGAATTAAACTCTCAACCATTCTCCAATGTATCACCTTGCAAGACCTGTTCATAAACCTCCCTGGTGCCTTGCTTAGATTCCATAGTTGTCTAATTAATATAGGAGTTATCAAATGTATCACCTTGTCCTCTGGGACTCATTTGTCCTAGGTGCTTTTTGTAACAAAATACACTGCATAAAACAACAGTTAAAAACTCTAAACAATACCTGTTGGAAGGGTTTACACTTTTACAGACCTGTATAAGTTAAAGCACTGAGTCACAAGATGGATAAACAGAGTCCCAGACTTCTGTAGTATTTGTGCGCAAATATGGTATTTAAATGTTACTGAGAACAGGTTGTTTGTGTTTCTACAAGATCCAAACTTACATTAAAAATAGCTAACGAACAATAAGAAAATCACATAAGAGATATAAGTCAAGAGTTAATTCAAAGAAGTACAGCTCAACCCCTAAAATCTGGGTAATAGTGAATTTATTCAAGTTGAGTGTTCTTTACTGTACGAGCAAACTGGGGGTGACCTGTTTCACTGTAGCATTGACAAGAAAAGTTTTAAAATCTTTGTGCATGAAGAGTCTTTCCTCCTAAGCTCATGGTTTTCCAGACTATTACAATAAAGAAAAAAATAGTACTGAGATACGAGACAATATAAGCCCCCGAAGGCATTAAATGACCACCTTTCTGTAGAAAGTTTCAGTGGTGTGCACTAAAGCTTGTTCAGTAACGAAAAGCAAAATGCTGAATAGGTGTTGATTTGGTATGGATAACACAGCTGGAAGAACTAGAAATGTTGGGAAAAACCAAATATGTCAGTAAACATTATTGCAGTACCTATGCACAAAGTAGGGTGATGTTACATAGGCATCTTTTCTAGCATTTCTGCAGTTTGGCAGCTTTGTTTAGTTTAACATACTGACACTGTATTAGAAGAATTCTGCGTAAATAATGCCTTATTTGTTTTTCTTACAGAATTAGCTTTCTAAATTTGTACAGTCTCATCTGTGCCCCTACCATAGCCCAGCCCAGTAGCTCTTCCCAGTTCTATTTTTTTTGTTCCTTGTCAGTCCCAGTGTTTTCTCCTCCTTGGTCGCTCACTTCAGTGACCAGCACTGGGCCCTGTGGCTCAGCCAGCACTCTTTACATAGTTTCATATATTCTTTGCCATGGTACTCAGCTCTTCAAATTGTTAAGTTTTCTGGGTTGTTTTTTTTTTCACTGCTTTCAACCCTCCATAAACACTGCTATCACTCAAGGTTAAAGGTTCTCTATCATCTTGTTTTTATGCAACTCGAACATAACTGGCAGGCAGAGTTTCTACTAAGCTAGAAAAAAATCCCTTCCATTTGACATCAAAATACAGTCTCAACCTAAGATCCCATCACTGAAAATGGAAAACTGTCATTCAAGCCACTGTGCTGAAAATAAGCCTGAACACGTGACTGAGGAGAGGTCACACAGTCGATGCACGGGGCACATTGCATTTGCATTGAACGTCGGTACAAAGCCATGCCATGCTCTCATCAAACGACAAGAAGGGACATCAAAATGGACTAGCTGTACTCTGCTAGTGTACAACTGAATTGGCAGCCTCTGTCAGTTCACTGGTCTTTAATTCTCACCTCTAGAAGGTATATTTGATAGATCTCAGTCCGCGGCTCTCACAGATTAGAAGTGTCAGAGAAGTTACAACTTCATGTGCTATTTTTGCCTTTATTTCCTAATGCTAAAGGCTGCCACAATAAGGCAGATAATTCCAGAGCTGATAATTTGGTTCAGCATTTCATTTCTGCTGACAGATATTGCTGCAGAAAGGCAGAGGAAGCTAGAAATGCCAATGAAGGGACTTTCTATCTCATGGCACAGTGTGAAAAAAGCTTTGTGAGGATGAGATATCCACGTATATTCAAAGTAGAAAACAAGAAATCCCTGGTGTCCTTAGCACATTAGAAAACAGCACCAACAAAAACAATCCTTGTTTTTCAGCTATCTGCTCATTGGTATGGAATTCTTCAAAAATAAATGCACTTTTTCAAACAATACAAATCAAATTTGTTTAAACCACAGGCCACTGTGTGGTGACGTTCCCGTGGAACCCAACACAGCACTGAGTGGAAGTTTGGGCTTTATTACCTCCACTGCTGCTTTCACTAACAAACCAAACACAGCAACACATCACTGCCTATCAGGGCAAGCCAGAAGGCAGAAAAGAATCAGTTAAAAATTTCCTGCTATAATCTCTATCAGCATAATTAATATCATTTGGCATAATCACAGCCTAATTTATCATTATCAGATGACTCTTCAGTTTACAATTTCATAACTCCCTCAAAGCAAGCACAAGTGTCTCTTCAGGGGAAGAGCAAACGAGAAACTGCAAGAAACCATTTCTCCAGAATCAAGCTTGATTTATTTCTTTACTGTAGAATTCACATTAATTAGATTTCCTAACTTGGTTCCATTTCTCTTTTCAAATGCAGTTTTTGTTCATTCTATTAAAGAAAAAGGCCGATTAGGAAGGAAAGAAGCACGTGCTGCTGCCCATCATTTCACTGCTGACAAGATGCATCACATTCAGTACCTGTGTCACTCCTATGAAATCAAACAACTCACTACCTTACTGGAACTGCAGCAAAATTAAAAGGTGATCTGAAGGATCCTGCTAGCTTCTGGAAGGCCCTGGAATCTCCTTAACCACACACATGCGCATACATGCCTCTGCTTCTTTCTGACGCATCAGAGCCTGTATCGCCCTCCGTCAGCCCTTATCTTGCATCCTCCTCACGCAGCTGGAAATCACAGCGTGAGCTCTGAGCATTTGTTCTCACCCTTAGTAATGCTGCAAGGGGCAGCCTGCCTACATCTTCTGCTGCACAGCGCATGGAGGAGAGCACAAAGGACTGACCTCAGAATAAAGGCGCTATTTGTGTATAAACCTTTTCTATCAGAGCACAGTTTCTTTGGGGCTTTCAGATTCATGAGCTACAGGGAAATGCAGCAGCACATAGCTGACTAATTGGATGCATTATTTATAACACTACTGACACACACAGTGGGTTTTCATTTTACAAACTGAGTATAGATCGGTGGCAGGCATGCTGTGGACAGAAACTGGGACAGTGACATTGCATATGAATTACTGCTGGAACTGTTCAGCCTTCCCATGCTACCTGATCACAGGCAGTGAGGGCCAAAGGCTTTTTTTTTTTTCTTTTTTTAATCTTGATCAAATGAAATGTGTAGGGTCTTAAGGTAAGCTAGAGGTCCAACCAGGTTAGATAAGTAAAGTGATCTAGTTAAATATCACATATGCGTTACATAGGCAGCCCCAGGATAATAGCTAGCCTATACAGAAATGTATTTTAGAAATCCATACTTGCTTTTTGTTCCTGTTCTTCTCAGTAGTAGGTTTCTGGCTTCTTTGACATGGAAGCTGTCACTTCTGTAAAGATGTGGCCCTACTGTATTCTCCAGTGAAAAAAACTTGGCATTAAACTTAACATTTGATGCCATTTCCAACTGCAGTACCGAACAGTAATCACTAACTTTATAGGAAAAGGAAAGAAACGCCTGAAAATACACTTGAAAATATGGTATTCAAATATAGCATTAGCAATCTCTTTAAATCTGAAAATAGATAATATTTTTCTCCTATAATTTCTTTTTAAACTGAGTTCTTTGTTATGACACATAGAGAGATGAAGGTATTAAAGTATCAGTCACAAAGATGATAAAAAGCATTTTCAGTACACTCTGTTAAAAAGCAAAATGTACATCATGAAACTGTTATATATATACATGGTGCATATACCTAGTGCATATTTTCTGTACCCACATGGCAGAGCTACATACAAAATGATCTGCTACCCAATCATAGAAATCTACCATGCCATTAACTTCAAAGGAAATGCCTATTAGTCATTGTATTGATTACAGAATTTTGATTGCCTAACAGGAATTCTCCTGAAATTTTCTGGAGATATATCTCACATTTCTGTTGGCACATGCCTCCCCATGTATCTTCATCAAGTGATTAAGTTTGCCACTGAACACTTCCATGCAAACACTGATGATCTCACTGCTTTGGAGACTGCTGTTTACTTGGCAAAGTTAATAAAGGTGAATGCAAGATGACTTCCAAACCAGGCTTTAATGCTTGTGAAGACAGTGTCAAAATCTGAAAAGGTTTAGAGGTGCTATTAATTCTGCACATTCATATGGAAGGAATGCTTTGTCAGAATCTGTTTTGTTCTGCTCAATGACTTGTGTATATAGAAAGATTAGATTTTATACCGAACTGTAGACTCATTATTCCTTTCAGAGAATGACTGAAATGATTGTCCTTCTTTGCCATACTCATGGAGATTTATAGCCTTGTCTTTCAGCCTGATGCATCATGTATCTTTTTCACAGAACAATATTAAATCCAGTTTTCCTTTAAAGGCCTCCATTGTAAAAGTGAGAGATTACTGGGTTGCTGCACCAGGGAACTTTTAGGAGCTGAGGCAATTCTGAATGAAGATATTTATCTAGAAGAGAACTATCTGTGCAATATCAAGGTATGTATGCATGGATGGAACCACTGACATACTGGGAATTTACTGTCATGATTATTTTAATGCTGTTATTTTAATTGTTTAGTTGAACAAGATTGATCTGATGGGGTATGCTAATAGCTAAATTCCTCCGAGAGGAATCTGCCTCCATTCATTAACATTACTGACCAAGATTAGTTGCCAGCATGTTCTTGTGGGAGATGACAGAACAGGCTGTGGTGCAGTACCTCCTCCTCAGAGATTCAGTTGTATTTTAATGATCAAGTTCTCTTTCAGCTCAACATATATAGAATTTACAGCCTTTCTTCTGTCCGCCTAAGTTTACTTATTTAAGACTCTACCACCAGGCCAGTGCAGAAATCACACAGCCTTCTAGTGCAATACCTGCAGTAATGCACATTACCAGCTCAGCATGTCTTGCTATTTCAGGGTTTCTTAATTAACATGAGACAAATGAAACCATAGGACTCACACTTGTAAACGTATTTGGTTGGAGGATCTATAAACTCAAAGCAAACCCAGTTTTGGACATTCTCTTCTACTGTTCACTGCATACAGCTCTTATACAGGCTTGCTTGGACACCCTTCTCACCATCCTCACCAGTGACTTTTATTTTCTATAATTCTTCTATATTTTAAAATGTAGTGTTTACATGGCAAGTATTAAAAAGCAAGCAAACAACTATGAGAAAGAATTGTTCTAATTTTCTTTTGATTTTTCTTTGGACTGGTGATTCTCTTACAAGAATATCCTGTGCTGCCTTGGACAGAAACGACTGTTCTAACAGGATGTTACATTATTTTGTTCTGTAGACCTATTATTTATTGACTCAACCAATTTATTATTGGTTACTCCAATGGTAGGTGAACCTCTTCTATGGAACTTTCACAGTAAATGAAAAGATGAAAATAGATACCTAATTTGAAAGGTCTGAGAGAATGATGAGCACATTCTTTGAGTCAACAGAAATCAAATAAAACTATGCAGCAAGATAGAGTTTGCCCTGTTTTACCCTGAGTGCATCATGTGATACATGTGATAGATGTGATACATGTGAGAATGGACATGGCATTAGGAGAAATATACTATCAGAGAATGCCTTCCTAACATGTTGCAGTTTCAGATTGGCTCTGCATCTCGAGAAACAAGCAAAGCTGATGTGTCACGGGAAGCCTTCTTTGCTTTAAGTGCAAGGGAAACACACAGCCCTAGGCTATTTTCACTCACTTGATTGCAAAAACAGAAATCCACAGAACTAAGGAGGAATCAAAAACAGTGCCAGGCAGCAACAAAAGGCACAAAACCCAAGTATAGTAGACACATTATCTATATTTCCATCCAGCTTTAATCAGTCTTCTGTTTGTTTGCAGTGTACAGCAATGCTAGAGAGAGGCACAACAGCCCATTTGCTTCACTGAGATTTGTTTGTAAATACTGAATGGCACGATAAGAAATCTCAAGCCAAGTAAGTGTAACAGGGAATGCTGACTTTCCTCATCTACTGAATGTAACAGAAAAAAGTGGCCTGTCTCAGTTAAAGAACAAAATAAAATGCCAGACTTCCAAACATACAAACTCTGCACCATGACAGAGGCACATTGTGTGTTCTGTGCATTTCCAAGAACAACATATCTCCTGCCACCCACTCTCCAAAGAAAAAGAAAGGAAGAAAGGAGTAAAGAAAAGCTGATATTTTGGAGAAACAGCACTCATTAAACTGCTACAGATTTGGTTAAAGAAAAGGACCCTGGCCAAAAGATCTGAGTAAAAATAATAAATATACTTCCAGGCATCCTCTGAGCTGTAACAACATCACAGCAGAGTTTTCACAATCCAGTTTGCTTTCTATGCTATGAGAACTAAAAGCACAAAAAAGGTATTTAATTGTCAGTACAGCTGTGTAACACCTACTCGCATATGTTTTCTTCACATCTTGACTCATCAACGTATGCTTTAAGATCTAGGTTACATTTTAATCTTTATAATATGGGCTAGTTTTGGAAATAATCCCATTGAAGTCAATCAGACTAGCAGCATGAGTATTTTCAGGATTGGATCACGGAGTTAATAATATATACAAACTTAGTAGAAACAGATACTCTCTGCCAAATGTGAGGGATAACATGAAATGTGAATTTAGTAGATGGAGTATACAGGTAGTCTGCTACATGTACTTTCAGTATAACACTTACCTGTCTGAGCCAGCTTGAACTTTGCTGGATAATGAAGTTGCAGAAGCTGTTTTAAGTTGCTCAGCACTTGAGACTATGCCCAATTTACTAACAGCAATAAGATACCTCTGGGACAGTAAGAAAATTAAGCAAATTATTAGAAGACGACAGTAGGGATAGGCTATAGTCTAAAATGCATGTTAGGGACATAACTGTAGTTAATACAAGAAACAGCATTCTATCAGTGGAAACACAATGTAATGTTTGCTAGAGTGAAAAGATGCAATTCCACTAAGTGTCAGACAAAGCATCTTATCTCAGAAGGACCAGATGCACTGTTACATAACTTCAAGAGACTAATTTAGATAAAAGTTAAAAAAAAAAATGACTGACCGATGATAGCATGCTTCTTGCTCTGTGCAGTTCTGTAAAGATAAGATGCAGCTGTCATTACTAGAAATTGCAAATGTACAGATCCCGCCTCAGTGATCAGTTTGGAGAGGTGGCTGTGCTATAGTAACATTTTTGGAAAGCAGTAATAAATGAGATCACCATGATGTCCTTGTGTAGAGAAGTTAAATACTTACATATATTGTTCTTATGGAAGGATAACATAGATGGCACAAGTAAATAGAAACTACAGCTTTTAAGGATGCAGTTTGAGAAAATAATTATTCCTCTTATCTGAGAGAAAAAGAAAAGCCCTATAGACTGTATTTGCTCCTAGGAGTATTCAGGAGCATCCTGAGTTTCAAGAAACTCTTGTTTTAGACCTGTGTCAAAAGATCAGACCCAGCCAGCATGGGTTCATGAAACACTGATCCACTCTGACCAACCTCATCTCCTTCTATGACAGGTGATTTGCTTGGTGGATATGGGAAAGGCTTTTGACATAGTCTGCCTAGACTTTAGCGAAGCCTTTGATGCTGTCTCCCACATTATTGTCCCAGAGAAGCCGGCAGCCCATGGCTTGGACAGATACATTCTTTGCTGTGCAAAGAACTGGCTGGATGGCCAGGGCCAGAGAGTGGTGGCAAATGGAGCTGACGACTTGTCATGAGTGGTGTTCCCGTCAGTACTGGGGTCTGGCCCATTGAATGTCCTTCTTGATGATTTGGATGAAGGCACTGAATGCACTCTCATTAAGATTGCAGGTGACAACAATCTGGGGGGAAGTGTGGATCTGCCTAGAGGGAGGAAGACCTTACAGAGGGATCTGAAAAAGTTGGATTGATGGGCTGAAGCCAATGGGATGAAGTTCAACAAGATTAAGCTGTGACAGAAATAGTCCTCCACATATAATTGGGATGAGACTTTGAGTAAAGAACTGGATGGATTGCATCTCATTGATTTTACTCCTCAAGCAATTAGAGCATTGCTCCCACAATCCCAAATTGTCCCCAAACTGCAGTTAGATGCAGTTCTTGATACATGAGACACCATATTTTTCTTCCAATTTTTGTCATCTCAAAGAAAGAAGAAAGAAAAAGAGGTTATGTTTTATCAGAGGCCAACTGTCTTGGGAAACAAGAGAAGGAGAAAAAGGTAGAGAAGCATTCTAGCTACTGCTTTTGTCTCCTTTTTTCTATGTTGTAAGGGAGAAGGCCTGAGAAATAAACAAGTGCTCCTGCACTCATCCTGTTGTAAGCCTTTGTACAGCTGAATTAAAATTCTAGATCATACTAAGGCAAAACACTACCCAGTAATTTTTGCTTAAAATTGACACAAAAAATGTACATTTTGTCTTCCCAATAAATACAGCGTTCTTAATTTCAGAAAAAATAAGAATCCAGCATAATTGCACTGGAAGTATGCACTAGATTATTCACGTTTTTTTGTAAAAAGCACAACCTTGCTTATCTACTTCAGCTACAGATGCTTAATAAACTTTTTCAGAATAATTATGTCAGTTCTGTCATTTCACACAGCTAATCTGACTGTTGTTTTGAATGAATTATTAATGGAATAAATGAATTAAGCAACTTATTTGTAATTATTTAAATGTAACTGATAATTCATAATTGCTAGAGCTCTTTCGTACTTTAGAAATTAATATTACCATATTTTTGCCCTCTTGCACAATTTATTTAATATCTCAAAGCACTGAATAAAAACCAAGCCCCTTAGATAGAATAAGTCACTGCTTGTGTCCTAGCAGTGCTGGGACAGTTTATCTGTTTTCCTGACAAGCTTCGATTACGCAGATATAATCAGCAATTTCTAACTTACAGCTCCAAAGGAGAAGAGTATTGAGAGAGTAAAAGACCACCGACAGAGAATATTGGGGTTTGTCTAAGAAAGATAGGAGGCAACTTTCCTAGCTGCTCAATTTTTGCAAGCACACTTCCTTGCTGTCCACCTTGGACCGCCTCCCATCCCTTCAGGGAGGTGGCTGCTGGCCTGGGATGCTGGAACAGAAAGTTGGGGCCATCCCTACTTTGTGGCTGCTCACATTCACACCTCCCTGTTGTTGCCAGCCAAATTCCGTGGGATATCATCAGCCTCCATCTCCTCACGGATCCCTGATTTCCAGGACCTTCTACTTCTAGGATCCTTTCTCCAGCCAAGAACTTAACCTTATTTTCAGGCTTACTTCTTTTTTTTTCCCCAAGAATGTTTCTTCCCAGCACCCCTACCTTTTCTGGCATGCCAAGACACTTTTTTCCTCAGTCTAAACAGTTTGTGTGTTGAAGTGCAACACAGGAGCGACGTCCCAGCTGATGGTCCTGACCTCAGTCTTGTCAGTAACTGGAGGACTCTGGATATGTCACACTTGTTTAGTGGTCCAGGTGTTCACAACCAGTCTACCAGTTACAGGGAAGGAACAGGCAGCAGCCCTGTTGAGAGCTCAGAAGTTCAGATGTGGACATTAACTGCACACAGACGCTTGGATTACCTGCCACTTGTTAGAAGTCACAACTTCAGCCTACAGCATGAGTAGTTAATATTAACCTGATTCCACTTCCAGGAAGACAACCGGATTAATTTTTACTCATTTCAATAATTTTTCATAATACATTTTCCAAGGACTGATTATCACATACAAACATGTTTTTCTGAAATGGTTCAGCTAACCCATTACAGTTGTTTGGCCACTGGATTCAGCTACTCATGTGTGAATAATAAAACTTTTCCAAAAATGCTGTTAGCATGAAGAGCTTCCAAAGTGTATGTTGAGCTGATTAACAGTTCTGTTTGTATTACAAACATGGTCCTTTTGAGAATTAAGGAGCAAAAAGCATTTTCAGGTTTCACTAAAATTATTTGAGGAAGCCATGGAAAAAATGAAACATGGCATTTTTTGTTAGCTCTTGTTCTGCACTGCTATTATGGATGATAATTTATTAATTAATTACATTAATAAGCTACCTGGTTGAGTAACCATAAAGTAGAATATGGCATCATTTTTATTGTTACTAGTGCAAATCACAGGCAGCAGCTGATGGAGTAAATCTGTGCAATTTTAACTCTTCTTAACCAGACATTTTAGCAGAGATGTACACATTTTGCTGACTAACAGTAGACTTCTGTGTGTCACTGCCTTAAGTACATCTTAAATAAGAGCCTGGCAACACTGGGAAGATGCTTCACCAATTGCAGCAATTAACAAATATGTCAGTGAAGCAGAAGATGGAAGTTGTACAGATGACTACATAGATCTCTCATGAGATACAAAGTTCAAAATGTAATTTAAGATTTTTTCTTTTCAATCTACCTATTCTAGTGTCCCTACTAAATCACATTTTAAAGGGCAAATGACACCAGAAAGAATGAGTGACTGCCTTTATATAATTTTTTCCATGTATACCAGCTTGATGAAAGAGTAGTTTGTAATCTTTGCACCATTTTATCAGTTTAAAAAATGTACAAGGAAGAATCTAGATCAGTGAAAAGACTATTTTACTGCTACAGTTCCAAAAGGAGATTGGAAAACTTTCAAAGAAGCCATCATTAGTAGCGTAACAGTTTATATCCCTGTTCAGAAAGAATGGTTCAGTAGAGCAAAATTTAAAAGAAAACAACAAAAAATGCAGAAAAAGCTACTGGACAAAATCACAAACTCAGTGTTTGAAAAGCATTTTCACCAGCTCAAAGGACTGTGGAAGGTATATTTTCCAGTCAAACAGAACACTACAATTAAGAAAACAGTAACAGGAGCTTACTTAAGACACTAATTTTACATCGCTTTTAATGTTTTAGTTAAGCACGTAAATGATGGTACAAACCAGAGCCTGAACAAGAAGAGGCAGAGACTTTCTCAGCCCCTGGCTCCCAGTCCTCACCCACCAGTTCCCATTGCAGACCTCCACACTGCACCCGCAGACTTTGTCTTTTGACTGAAACTCATTTCTCAGTCTCAGCTCCCAGCCTCTTGTCCCTGTTCTGCTCAACAGCCCTCACTTGTATTTTCCTAGCACATCACCATACAATTTCTCACCTCCTAACTGATTTTGCAATTCTCTCAATACCTGTACTCTCCCATCTTTTCAGCAAACCTGTCCTGCAGTTTAATCTGCCTGGCTTCCTCACATAGCTAATTTCAGTTTTCCCTGGGATCATTGTTATTCAGCATCTTCCTTCCTTCCTTCCTACACCTCCCCAGTCTCATTATCTTGCGGTGACAGTCTCCTGCAGGTTCCTCAGCCCCCTCCATAGTCAGCTTTCTGTCTTGCTGGTGGTTTTTCAGAGCATCCAGACCAAACCCATGTCCCTTTGGGGACCCTTTAGGTTACTTGACCAGAGCATCCAGACCAGTCCAGCCAGCCACTTACCTTCTCCTTTCTGGTCTAATCTCCTCCCATTACACCTCTGCATCTCAGTGGTACTCCAGAACTCTTTCGGTCTATCGGTGTCCCCAAGCTGAGGTATGTAACCACACAGAAGCTCAGGGAATGAAGTGAGACAGACAGGAAAGGACTTCCTGAAGAATTACTGTTAGGCATCGACAAATGGCAAACTTGCAGTAGATTATGTGATTGAGGAGTGCTTGGCATATATTGTTAACAGCAGTAAAAGATATATCCCTGACAAAATCTAGACCTGAACAAAGAACAGATCAAAACATTCCATTTTGAATAAGAAAATGTTCATTTTTGTAAATTCCTTTTTTCAGAAAGGCTAAACACTGTTTTTCACTTGCCTGCAGGGTTTTGACTTCAGACAAAAGCAGAAGCTGGCATAGATGATTTCAGCCAAAATGATTACAGTTTTGGGAAACTTGCAATCCACTTGAAACACAATTTTACACAGAAATATATAGTATAGTCTGTGCTGTCAGTTTTGTTGGCAGTGTTAAAGCTCAGATTCAGGTAAGCTTAAAATGGCAAAAGCACAAGGATATATGCAACTATAAATGTTATTCCATAAGTGATGTATACATAGTATATGAAAATCTCTCTTCCTGAAGCAGAAACACTGCTTTTAAAGGAAATACTAGCACTGCTTCTTGTCAGAAACAGAAAGTCAGGAAAATAGCAACAAAACTTAGCCAGCCTCATATGAGATTGATTTCTAGCATCAAGCTTATAAATGCAGAGAAGAATTCTCCACAACTGTTGTAAAAGGAAATCTGACACCTTTGTACATGTAAATCCTGCTGCTGGTTTCAGAGAGGTTGGAAGTTAAATAATTGTTTCAGCTTTAGATTCAGATTCACAAGAAAAGTATAATGCTGTAACAGATAGGGACAGAACTACAATACAATCAAGTTATATCTACCACAGCAACCTTGCATAAATATTCTGTTGTGCTGAGATGTGTGACATACAGTACAGAGCATTTAACGAGTGTTTCTTCACTTCCAGCACCCTAGCAAGCAAGAGGTAAGAAGGGTAAAGATTCTGGGACTGCAGCCCAATATACTTGCCAGTGTACAAAACTTGCTCAAGCTCAGAAGGATGTGAAGCTGTCAGGCTCCATTCTGAGTTCTGCTGCAGATTACCTTTGCAACCCCTAGCTTGTAAACTCGATCTGAATACAAATACAATCACACAAGCTGCCTGAGCACATGGTGCTTCCAGGGAAAAACATTTGCCGAAGGAAGGAGATGCGGAGATATTATGGATTACAATCCTGATGGCACAAAAATATTAACCCACAGCTCCTGTTTGAGTTACTCAGATCTTCAAATAGTTACTCTCCTCTATGACAAAAATAAATAAATAAACAAAATTCAAGCTAGACCAGTTTCTTTGCTGCAGTTTCACATATGTAATTCTGCAATAAACACCACCTCCTTCCATACTGAAGACAAGACTATTGGTGTTTGAAATGAGCAGGATGCAGCAGTGAGAAAATCTGTAAATAACTACCAAGGTAAAGACAGAAATACTTGGAAAAAAATTTTGATTTCTTGGAGAAAGAAGTATGTCATATGCAGATTGTAAATGTCATGTTAAAAGGGCTAGCTCACCACATTGTTAGTATCCTACAGAGTTCTGAGAATATGCTCCTTTGTGTAAAGTCTGTACATATGGAAATCTGTATTCTTCTCTTGATTTTTACTTGAACTTGACTTGTACACCTGGAAAAACAAATCTAAATGTACAGTCTGAATAAACTCAATGAGCAGCCTACCTTGCAGTTTCATGGTTGCATTGTGTTTCTGTTATTTTTTCCACTACGGCTTTCCCTTAGAACTGGCCTGTCCCTAATTCAGACTCAGTCACTGAAGTTATATTCTGCTGCTATTCACTTACCAACACATACCCTGTAACTAATTACCAATGACACCTTTTAAACTCCAAACCAAATGCAGAGGCTTGCATCTTTTTTTTGTTAATTACAGCAAGATGAACTCAAAAACTTCACTTGGTTGTTGAGCATTGCACCAGCCTCATGCCTAATAGAAAATGCATTTGCACAAGTCAGGTGAGCAAAGCTAACAGCCACCTACTTGTATTTGGTACAATATGAAAAGTGAGCATCTTCAGCACTACCACTGCAGCAGTGGAGCAGGTGCTACTAAATGAATTGTGCAGTGCAGTGGCCTGAATGTATGCAAAGTCTGAGTAGGGAGAAAGCAGTAAATTATGCATATAGAAAATACAAGGGGAGGCATTCAAAAAAGATCTGACAACTGTGCACTACTAAAATCTTAAGCTTTTCATTGCATTTTAGATATTACAAGATGTGAGTCTGAATGCACTCAAATAATTTCAACTTAAACTGTGCCGCTGAACAGAGCTGCTGCTAGTGACACTGGGACTGACTCACATGGAATGTTTTGTTTGAGAAGACGACTGCTGTGCTTGACTGGCCGAAGTACCATATGCTTCTAGAATAGCACAGACCTACTTTATCCTGCGATTTGCTGTCAGGGTCTAGGGAAACTCACCCAGGTGGTTTGCTGATTCAATATCCACAGTTGTGTTGCTCTGTAAGTCGGATGAGTTTTTAAAGAGACCATATGTGAGTAATCAACAGCCCAGTCTGCCTTTTCACAGCCCCTTCCTTGTAGGTAAAGCCAGGATGGAACAGTAAATATGTAGTGACATCTTCAGAGAGTTCCCTGCTTTCACTGCAGAAATGCAGGAGTTCTACCCTGCTGCCAACAGCATGAGTACGTGATACTCCCTGAGACTCTATTTCCCAGTTATACCTGGTGTGTACTCTTTGAGGCTGCTTGAAGAAAAGGAAAGTGGGGCCTGATCCCTGTGACATAGCTACATGAAGACTCTGATAATGAAAACCAGTGGAGCTGAGTCTCCCTAGTGATGACTTGGCTCATTGTCACACCGGGCCCTATGCACATGCCAGAACGTTCTCCTTGAGGAAAGCACTCATAATAAAATGGAAGAACTCTGTTCTTGTTTTGCCTCCTAAGTGGAAAGCTCAAGACAGATTATTATTTTATGACTGCATATCAGATCTTTTTGACAGTTATTCTGATGTATTAAACTATAACTCTGGGGTAAGGAAATTGGATATTCATACCTGATGTCAACAGAAGCCAAGCATCGTATGCCCTTAGGCTCTTCTGAAAAAAAACCTAGCATACATTTCTCAGCTAATTGAAAGCATATTTTCTTTAACAACATCTTGCAAGAAGTACTTATTTTTTCTCTGTGCAAATATTCCTCTGGGCTTTTGTCTTATCACCACATATAAAAATATACTGGTATATGACGGTAAGACCAACAAAATTTCCAAACATATGAAAAAAAGACAATAAAATTAACAATGAGGAATCATATTCAAAATACTAAAATAGCATCCAGTTTAAAGTAGGTATGTTATATGAGCAAAGATTTACTTCACTCTGAGAAGACTGATCCTGTAAGAAAATCTTAAAAGCTTCATACCGAACACACCTTCTTTACAAAATTCTTACAGTTATCAAAATCATGAGTGTTTTTTTTATGTTCCTGCTCACATTAAGAAAATACTTTTAAAATAGAAATTAATAACAATCAACCTAAAATGCTTCCTTTTCTCTCTGTTGTGCCACACAAAAGTACAGGTTCTACTCCGTAAATATAACCGATTACGATTTCACAGGGTCATTTATGCTCCATTACACTACTACAGTCTTTTACGTTCCTGAGAATTCCTGAGGGGGAAAAAAAAAGCTACAGATACCAACAAAAAGACAAATGACATTACTGATTAATTATTTCTTCATAGCAGCAGATTGTAGTACCTGGTGGTTGCTGAGGCTTATTCTTTATTTTTAATTGGTAAACCAGAAATTACAACCTTCAAACAACATCATCATCACAGAAATCAGTAAAAGGCAATCCCTTTAAAAAACGAACAAAGAAACAACAACAACCAATTTCAAAGCATAACTGTTGAGGATAGATGTTTTGATTCAGAGAATTACTGTTTATAGTAGTACATTTTTGTCAATGCAGAAGTCATCAAAACTGTAGCAGCCCTGTGCCAGCAAATCAGAAACAGAAAGCAATACATCTCCACTTGTTGGCCTCAACAATATTATATGCTCAAAGGCTGCAGGGTTACTTTTTCCATTGAATTACCTGTCCCAGTGATCTCCAGTCCAGGCTTGCACTTCCAATGTACACATGCTGTTTATCAACAATCCAGAAAGATGACTGAAGGCGTCCTTCATTATATGCTGACATGTTCATATATAGCACTTCAGCACCTAGAAATTTAGGGACACAACAGTAAATATTAAGTGCCAGCCACCTCCCAGTAAGCATTCCTGTGATCATCAGTACCATGCATTTCCATAATGTCCAGAAAGAAATTACAACTTTAAAAACTCCAGGATACTTAGGGTAAAAACGAATATATTTTTAACTTCTTATTTCTGACTAAGAAATATTTTCAATTTTAAGCTGTAATTACCAGTGCTAAATATTCCTTTTTATTTTGAAAATTGTAAATCTCACTTGAATGAATGATTCTAGAAGTTCAGGCACCAGGAAGAGAAAAAAAAATCAAATATGGCAAAGCACCAAATACACAACACAAGACTCTGAGCAAGAAAAAGAACATGCCTCGTGGTCTCTACACTTACATATACGTGGCTCTAGCTAACTATGCTTCCAGTTTTTTCTAGGTATCACCCATCCACATTCATCAATGCTAGGAAAACAAAGGAAAGGCTGGAAACAAAGCATTACCCCTTTGAACATTCCTGCTTACAATCCATGCGTTAATGAGTAGAATTATGCTAATTAATGAGATACCGTGTGTGAAAGGGGAAAGAAACAAGAAATCATTATAGGGGCATTAAATGGATTAGATAGTTTTCTGATGAATAAATAAAGGCAACTCCTCCTACTAGCTAAAGCAAACAATTCTGGAAAGCACTGAACTTCTAGCTGCATGTCTGAAAACTGCTTAAAAATCAACTTTGACATAACAGTTTGCTTCAATCATATTTTCTTACATCCTATTTGCAACATTAAACAAGTTTGAATTTAACACCCACAGCCCACCTACAGCAAATAGCTTATAAATGAACTGTTAGCATTTTTATATAGGAAAGATAACACTGTCAACAGAAACAACGGTCTTCCTTCTCATAACTGAGAGCCTAAAATAAAAATCTTTTTAAAATATTCAGTGCTGAACAAAAATGCTGATTGCCAATTCCATAGCAGTAAACTATTTTACCAACAACATGAACATTAAAAATAGTAGCTATAATCAGTAACCCAACACAAAATTCTGGCTATAAGACCTAAGTAGCAGTTCACATATTGGTATTATCACTAGGACAAGACTATCACCCTGAAATATAAACTAGGTTTCAATTACCAAACCAGTGAGTACAGCAGTGCAGAAGATACTGTTAGCACACATACAATTAAAAACAAAATCTGGAACCCAATTTATTTTCCTCCAGGAAACAGCCCACTTACAAGGTTGAGGAAACAGTATCTCCAAGTTGATTAAAAAAAAAAAAGTCATGTGTTGCAGTAGCAGCTGCTGTATAGCCTATTAATGAGCCCTTAACTCTTGATGAAAGGAAACATGCATCAGTATTGATAATTGCCTCTGTTCTAGAAGCCCTTGAGATGTTTTGTTAAAATACACTTATCGGGCCTACAACACAATCCATCATCCCTAGCACAGCCCAGGTCCCACGAGGAAATTAAATTGGACTGATCAATATGTGAAGCCATAACAGAACTCTTTATCATACCGCAGCCTCAATTACACAAAGCTGGGTCTATTGAGTTCAACCAGAAGACACAATTTGTAGGTTTGATTGCTACCATAGATACCAGACTCTTAGAAAATAAATCCAACAATTTTGGTTCACATTAAAGTGCAATATGAGAGCTTAGAGAAAAACAGTGCTGTCACTCAGAACTCAAGTGGATTTCTCATGAAACTGTGCACTTTAAGGGCTGGTCCAGAGTGTCCCTTTCCTGCAGGAAGGAAGAACACTGTAGGTATCAAAGCATGCTTTAAGTGGCAGGCATTTCTCCGAATACTTTCTCTTCTAGGCCAAAATGTTCCACACTCCAGAACAGAGCAGTGACTGAATCAGATTGCGGTGCACAGAGAGGATCCTGCCCTTGAACATCTGGGCTTTCTGTGAGACAGGCTGCAGAAGGGCAGGGTGCACAGGGCTGCCCCTCAGCCTCGTTCATGCCACAGACTGGAAGGGGTGAACAGAGGCTTTAGATCCTACATCTGCATGCAGCCTGGAATAGCACCAGGCTGTCCTGGTACAAAGGCAGTGTCAATGAGCCAAATCAACACTCCAGTGGACACAGTAAATTGTTTTTATAAAATAACCAGAAAGAGCAACTGTTCAGACTGCTGTTATCTCAGCTGCCTTGAAAGCAAACATGCAAATTCTCAGCAGTGCTAGTAGCAGACTAGACTCACCCTGGAGCCAGCAAACATAATGCCCATGGAACAGAAGCTGTCTTGCTTGTACTGTGGCTAAAATTGGCCTTCCGTCTTCACAACTTTCTTACTCTCACTGTGATGTTTTTTAAAACCAAAGAAAAGAAGGGAAAAGAGAAGGATCTATGGATCAAGAGGAGAGCAGACCTGGGAAGCTACAGCGACAGTGAGGGGTGACTCACCACAGGCAGAGCGGTGATGAAGGCCCGAGAGCCCTCACCTCGTCTGCCCTGACAGAAGGAAACTGTGCAGCAATGAAAAAGATGGCAGGAAGAACAGAGATATGCAACCTGACAGCACATGTTGGGGCAGTGTGTGGTGCAGAGCCCCAGGACAACAGGGTGGAAGGCAGGCTGGGTACAACTGCTAGACAGAAGAGAGCTGTAAATGGGGACTTTTTAATGCCCCTTCTTCCCCATCTCAAGGGAACAGGGCCTGTCACACACGGGTATGCAGGTGGTGGGAACGGGCAGCTGCACCAGCTGTTGGTAGTCTGAGGATGTGGGGGAATTGGTGAGAGCTCCCAATAGGGAAGGGAGAGCAGGATACAAGGAAGCTCTAGTACACTACATGAGCCTGGCCAGGGAGAGCAATGCTGCTTATGGCTTTCTGGAATATTTGCGGTTTGAACCTGGCAAATGTTCCTGCCCCACATCCAATCTACAATGCATCCCCCAGCCACTGCTCCCCACGTCACCATGCTCGCCACAGCAGGACCAGCTGCTCTCCTTGGCTTACCCATCTTGCTGTTCCTTCACTCATCGCCATGTTGCATACCCTTTGCTCATGGCACTGTTTTCCTCTTCTAATTCTATGTATTTCCAAGCAAACATTTCAAGTAACATGACCTTTCAAAAGGAATCTAAGGGTTTGAGCTATGGCTAATTTGCTTTGCACTGCTGCTGACAGTCACTTGGCACACAAAGAGATTAATTTTGATCCATATATTTTGGACAGTGGCCTCAAGCTAGAGCCAAGAGCGGGCTTACCCAGTCCATACCAGGAAATCTAGAGCTCACAAGGCACACATACACTTGAGCACAGGGGTGCTTAAGCACTCACATGCAGATAGGAGGAATTACACACTACGCACTGTGCCACTGTTGTGCCAGGGAGCAGCTGCCCTCCTTCAGCTATTTTGACTTTTCAGAGCAGCTGCAATGCTGTTAATGTGCAACTCAGAGCTCAACAAAAGATCCTTTATTACCCCTGGACCTCAAACTTACTTACTTAAATACAACTTGCTCGTTAGGAAATACGAACGTGTGTATGCACATCTATGTAGATGTATATATTTTCAAAGTGAACACTGCCTTACATTATGCAACAGATGCTTCCATTTTACTTACTTGCTTTCAGCTACAAGACAAAGTACACCTATAAATAAAAATCAGTTTCATTCTACTGAGACAGAAATCCAGAATTTTCCATATCCTGCCAAGTGGCAGAATAGCTGCCCTGTAGTGTGCAGACACAAGAGACCCTGGCAGAAGATCAGCTCCCCAAGAACTTTTCTGCTTTCTTCTTAACTGATTGCAAAACCTCTGGAGTTGTTCCAGAAGCTCCATTAGTGTGACCTGCCAGTGCTCAGAGGAGGACAAGTACAAAAGCAGAGGAATGCACAACTTGACAACATAAAGTTGTTTTTGCCTCTGAATGATTAAAAGGCAAAATAGACTATCTACTATTTCTTGCTCTTTATGGAATATTGGATTTGAAATGTAATTTAAAAGTCTGCCTGGTTGCAGAAGGATTAATGATTCAGACTTATATTACAGAGAGAACACTCATGGACTTTTAGGGAAATCTCTGATGGTGATACCTTCAGTGCAAATCAGCTGTTTTGCTTACATACTCCCCTGTTTCTCTCACACATACCCCTCCTTACTGCAAACAACCAGGACTGATCCTGACATTCTGGAATTATGTGCTATGCACCAGTTCAAACCCATAGTAATTAAAACAATACAACATCAAACATACATTTTCTTTAGCAACTCCATATGCAACTGCCACATACATACAAAAATGAAATAATCGTTACACAAAGAAATTATGTTCTAGTACAAGGCCAATAAAACCAAGAGAGTCTACTTATTACAGCTAGTGTTCACAACACCTTGACCTTATATTGCCTGTCTTAAACTGTAGCAAACTGCCTTCCAGGCAAAAATGTCTTCTTTCTGAGTGAAATCCCCACTCTCTGCCGATGTACAGTCAAACTACATGCGCACACTGCTTCTCTAAACAATATCAGTGCAGTAAATGGGTCTGCTCCTGTTTGAGACCTTATAGTGGAAAATTACTGGATTGCTTGCTGCCTTACTTTACATCATATTGTAGTTCCTGATACAAGGGCAGCTTAGAGGAATTCAGCACATGGAAAAAGAATCACCAGCTGCATTCCACAGGCCCCTTCAATCCATCAATGGAGAGATGTGGCTGCCTGCAGTAGCCCCTGGAATTGAACTGTATGGGCTCACAGGCCCAGGGCTGCGGTGTGGTGGTTCAGAGAGAACACACAGAAAACACACAGCTCTGCTGGCACAATCCCCAGCCAGCTCGTGTGACCAAGCCTGGCTGTAGCTCGGAGGCTGCTAGGAGAGCTCTTCCCTGAACAGATGGGCTACAGTCAGGGATCTCCTTGCAGAGATATGGGCATGAGCAGAGAGGCTTTTGCCACTGACAGTAGCCTTCTGAGCCCCCTCTCCAGGCACCCAGCCAGTTCCTTGGCTGTTCCCTTGACAGACCATAACATGCTGCTAGGCTCAGGCCTGTGTGATCAGGGACAGCAAACATCCATGTTCACCAGTGGGTTTTGCTTTGTTTTGCACCTATTTAGTGCATTAAAATAATTTACATGAACCATGATTCTATGATTCTACAACCAATGCAGCCCCTGCTTGATCCTACTTTTTTAAATTAACAGTAATAGAACACATCTCATTTTCAGTGACTCCTTCCTTCCAACACCACCTCAGCTGTACCCGATTCACTTTCTGGGCATCCAAAGAATGCACTGGATCAGAAAACAGATTAAAAACAGATAAAAAAATAAGTATATAACAATTAAAAAAAATGAAGAACAATTCAAACAGGCCCAATTCACCATGTAGCTGTGAACAATTTATCTGACAAATGAAGGCACAGCACAAGGATGGGAATGAGTGGTTTGTGGTTGGCTGCAGCAAGATTCAGGAACTGCTTTCTACCAGAGCTGCCATTTAAACATATGTCTGTGTGAGCAAAGTCTCAGTTCCTCTCAAAACCAGATGCATTCCATTTCCCAGTACATGTTTGCCTTTCACCTCACATGACCACTTGCATCACACAAAGTAGAAATGAGGGCAATACTTGTATTGGATTGCGATGACATTTCCCGCATGCTTACACAATGGTTCAGATTGACATAGAAGATCCAGAGAAGACTCATCAGGGGATGCACGTGTCTGCAGTTTGCTCACAGTATGCGGAACTACAGATTCTTGAGAACAAAGGAAAGGTCAGAATTAATTTATTTCAATTGCTTGTTTAACTGCAGTGACATCTTGGGAGCTAGTTAGTTCCCAAGGCAACATTTATCCAAATACACCATAACAGTGGTTTCCAAGATTTCAAATGTCGGCCTTTGTTGCTTGCCTGTGTAATCAAAATACCAATTTCTCAGTTAAGAACATTGCTCTAGACAGAGTTCAGCATCACAGCATTATAGCTCTCACCCATGTGAATGCATTTTACACTGATTGCTGTGCCCTTTGATTTATTCAGCAGAAAACCTGACAAAAACCCAAAATGTTTCTTTCCATGGCACAGGAGGGATGAAAGAGAGGCCTGACAACATTTCTTTGTAAAACTCACTCACAGCAACTAAATAACATTTCTGATTCACTGAACAAAACACCAGAGGTCCATTTTAATACAAGGTGGGCAAACCATGCCATATATGACAGTGCAGAGAAGGGTTAAGAGATCATTTATAATTCCATACGTTTGAAGAGTTTTTTTGTTGTTTTTTTAATCATTTGCATTACAACAGTTCTGTCTTTCTATTTTGTCTTCTAAAATCCTGTGGTGCGTACTTGAATTTTTAGGTACGAATTTCATCTCTTATTTTAGAATTTTATGTCACATTTTCCAGAAGAAAGCAGAGTCTGTAAGATAACTATTGTACAACAAAGTTTGATAGAATATATATCTATAATTTTAATTTCCACATTTTTTTGGCCTTCCATTATTGGAGAGTGCACTGCTCATTTACTAGATGAAGCTATAAAAGTGATTGCTTTACAGATTGGGAGAAATAATTTTCTTACTTAGCTGATCCAGGCGACAAAGCATATCATCACTTAAAGGAAGACAATTATACTATCAATAAAAGCATTTACTAAAGCTAGATTGTGACTTTTTTTCTTTGCCTAATTATAAATGCATGAGTTTTTACTATAAAAGAAAGCTATTTTAAATATAACAGAGATTAGTAAACTCATGCACTTTCCATTTTCAAAGATCCTTTACTTGGATTAGCATTATGAAGAACTAGATTCCTTTACATATTTCCTAGATTAAACATTCTAGAATTCAGGGACATTTTTTCATCTTACACAAGGAATGAGAATCACAACTCTCCAGGAATGAATATTTCAGGGTTCAATCCCTTAAAAAAAAAAAAAAAAAAAGCAACTATTTCCCTTTTTTTTTTTTTTTTTTTAAAGCAACATTATTTCATTCTGATATTTATATATTCTAAATTATCATCAGCCACTTCTAAATGTTGGCTACTAATAACCCAAAATATGCTCTTCAGACACCTGTGGTTCTGCTTTGGCTAATGTTGATATCCTTTCCACCAAGGAGAAATCTCAAATCTAGATGAGAAAGTGTACTGCAGGACATGCAAAAAGATGAGGACAGAGTATACCTCCACAAAGGGCAGTGTTCTCTGGTTCTAAGATGCTGCTTTTTATTTTTTGTTAACAACACCTTCAAAATAGAACTAATTTTTTTTCCTGCACTTGCATTAACTGATGTTCTGAGCAGCACTTATCAAAGCTACAAAAACCCAGGATGATATAGCCACAGCAATTTAAGGAAAACAGAGGCACAGCCAGCAGCCATTTCCTTTTACTACTCACTTCTCTCTCAGCATCTTTCTCTAACTCTTTCCTTTGATCCCATTCTACCATCCTGCAAAGTCAGCCTTTAATTTCTCTGTTTTTTCTTCCCAGATCACTGCTATCAGAGTTCCAATTATAATTTCATCTACCTTGTCAGAGGCCCACCAAGAACATGCCTGGCCTCTTACCAGCACTCTTTTCTGATGTTTTCCTAAATAAATTACTTAGTTTTCTGTTCCTGTCCTCTTTCATCTGATTGATTCCTCATTAAATCATAGAATGATTCTCATAGATCTACCTTTTATTCCATCTGCCCCACTACTTTCCTTCCAACATCATTCTTCACACTCTCCCACTTCAGCCTTAGTTCATCATTTCACTCTCGCCTTGCCCACTCATCCACTGCTCCATTTATTCAGTTATTCATTCACTTAAGGAACATATCCTATTCTCTAACTACATAAGTAGCATTATGCATTCTACTAGCCTTAACAGAAAAGTTTGTGGAAAGAATTATTTTTTCTTGGAGTTTTAAGAGTATTTACAGTTTTGGCGTATCCAGTTTGGTCTTAATTTTATTTTGCATTTGCTAGAGCTCCTGCAAAGTGTTGACTGAATATATACAATTCTCAGGTAGTCAGATTATTGGCAGTTGTTGCAGATTAGGACTGGGAGTGTTTTATTCTTTCTTAGTTCAAAAAAACATCTGAAGCTGTGTCTAAGGTTTTTAAAAGAACAAAGCACTTCCTATAGTTTCTTCTTTAATAGAAATAAGTATGCAGAATAGACTCTGCAGCTCTGCTGTAGCTGGCTCAAGTGTCTCACACATGATTTACTATTGCCTCTCACCAGACTGGATGCATTTCTGAAGGCTTTAGCATTCTGCTTCGGCTACAGAGGTGCTTCATACACTAAAATGAAGAAATTTTAAAGGGACAGCTGTACAATTCCCCAGCTGTTGGCCATAAGTAGAAAAATCCACATAGCGTGCTGAGAAAAAACCGAAAGCATGTAAGGAAAAAATGCTTTGTCTCTGAGGAAATACATAGGGGACACAAATCAATAGCTTGTCAGTTAGCAGCTTTTTAACACAACTTGACTTTTATCCAAGCAGCCTCGTTGAAACTTAGAAAGCAAAATAAAAGGAAGTCACAATTCCACAGATTCTGTCATTAATTGAGTGAAGGGCACATGCACTGCACAGTCAAAAATTAAGGAATAGCACATTGAAATCACAGAGGAGCTAAGTGTCCTGAAGGACTAGACCACAGGTATCATCTCATTTCTTCTTTGTAAGCATCAGCAACTGTCTGTGAAGGATGAGAATAAAGATCCAGTGTTACTCCCTCATGACACCTTCATCAACCAGGTCTGCAGAATTTTCCTTACACTGGAATCCCTATGAAAGTGAAGTCAGAAGATAGCACATACACTTCTAGTCCCAACAATCACATCACGGACTTGATGCCAATCCCTTCAAAGCACTCACTCTAAACTTCAGGAGAAAGTGCTGTCATTATTTCAGAGGCTCATCTGAAGTACCTATCTGGAAGGAAACCCTGAGGGATTAGAGTGTAAGAGAAAAGATAGAAGGGAAAAATCAACTAGATTCAATGAAAGGTCAAACTGACAACAGTTAACAAGGTCACACAAAGCGCAGGAAACAGTTCTGCTGGGGAAGGCCTTGGAATAAAGCAGTTTGCTGCTGAAGGACCTCTCTCATGTGTTATAAAAAGCAAAACGGAGCAAATAAGGCTAGGTTTCAAGAGAAAAAAGAATAGCCTCATATTTTAAGCTGTTTCAAAGTGCCAAGGATTTTCAGATCCCACAGTTGATGTTCCACAGAGTTGTTCTGTATGAGAGAAGGCAACATAGGGCAGCTGCAAATTTCATATTTCGAAGAATTGATTTGAGCCCTTGGGTCTAATTTTTTTTCATAATGACACTGATGCATACTGAGTGCTACACAATCATAAATATCTTTAGAATCACAGAATCACCAAGGTTGGAAAAGGCCTCCAAGATCATCCAGTCCAGCTGTCCACCTACCACCAATATTTCCCTCTGAACCATGTCCCTCAGTGCAACACCTAAATGCCCCGTGAACACAATCAAAAAAACAAAAACAAAATCAATCCCACAGATTGTGCATGTCACAAACTAGCATCAAAATAAGTGGATGTTTTGGCACTCATCTCTGCGTCATTTATTCATATGTAAAATGGGAACTAAGCTATTCCTCCTGTCTGATAACTATGAAAAGCTTATTCTTGAATATTAATATTAATTATATTAATTGCATTAATATAAATCATTAATCTTGAATATTAATGAAGCATACCTATTTCAGCATTAACACCATAGAAAAAAGAAAAAGTTTGTCTACAGATTAAGTCTTGATCAGTGCTCATTAAGCAAAAGATGAGACTATACAATGAAAATAATAGCAAGATAAAATACTATACACATGCTTACATCATCATAAGTACTCCTGCACATTAAATTTGATAGGGCCCAGTGGGAAGAAGAGTGTCATATTCAACTGACATCATAGCTATAAACAGTTTAATGGCATAAAAAGAAATGATACAAAGAATGTGTTTTTTTCGTACCGTAAGTTACTGTTTCTCACATTAGGGAATGCACAAGTCGAGTATCAGCTCTTAATTTATTTTGAGGAATACATAGCAGCGATTCAAGCTGCAACTATCAAAAAGTCCTTGCAAAGATGACCACTTTATACTTAATCTCGCTATCTTTGTAATGCTAATGCTTCCATCTCTCAAGGCCCTTCTGGTAATATTTAATTTCAGGAAGAAGGTCTTCATATTCCAAGAATGTATGCTACAAAGAAATCAGACTAAAGAGAAAAATCTGTACTGGTTTCCTGGTAATACTCAAAAACATTTTAATAGAGGTTCAATGTTAACATAAAATATTACCAAAACCCATCTCTCCCAAGTGATGATGCATACAGTTATAAACCAGGCAAAAGAAGAATATTAGTTTTTAAATTGCATCCGTCTGTAAGCATATTTGTGTTCAAGAGATCAAAATATTTTAGAAAACAGAAAGGAAAGAAGATAGAAAATGAAAGGAAATACACTTGGATAAGCTAATTGTTGAAATAAATAATTAAAAGATTTCAAGGAACAAGAGATAGTGAAACTGCAGAACGTTGCTACTGTGGGTAGTGGTTTGTGGATGACAAAAAGATGAACAGATTCAAAAGTGTTTGTTGAAAGATCAAACAAAATGATGTTAATATTTGTTCACTATATATACTTAGTATTCTGTCTGAATGTCTCACTCTGTAAGAATGGGCAAAGAGACATGGAAATGATGGAGAGTAATGTAGAGATATTATTCTGAGATCTTTACTTTCAGTACTTCAGACTAAGTTTAATGTAATTTCATTTCCAACCAGTAGGCTGTATAAAAATTTATAAAACACCTTAGCACTGTAGAAACCTGAGGTTACTTTAAAAATTAATGTGTGAAATCTACAAAAAGGTTGGATGGGCCCCGATCAGCCTGGTCTGATGGGTAACAACCTTGCCCACAGCAGGAGGATTGGAACTCTATGATCTTTAAGGTCCTTTCCAACCCAAGACATTCTGTGATTCTATGGTAAGTCAGCAGTAACAGATCAAAGCACAGTTCTAAGAAATCAGTCAAGTTTCAAGTAGACGAAAAACATCTGTGATCTAGATGAGCATACAAAATTCATCAGAGATAAAATATACTGCTTTCTTTGGATCCCTACATAACATATCATTGGCTATCATCACTTTTTGGGATGAGATAGCACTAGAGGTAAGAGAGAGCATGGGGTACCAACACTTCCACAAGGGGAGCACAGCTACCTAACAAATCTTTTCTGAGCTCATACAGTCCTGGCAGGTCTTATCAGCTCTTCCAGTAACAGTAGGTAGGAACTTGCATGCAATCTATATGTTGTAGAAATGTCATAACTAATTTTGTCTAATGCCATCTGTTATTGGTTTCTCTGTGCCAAAAAGTGTCAGTGATGCAAACCACTATTGTCATACAAAAACCATCCATGCAAATTATCAGACAAGATTTGGAGATATTTTCTGTGTTGTGAACCTGCTATGTTGAACCTGAGTAGTTATTACTAAACAAAAGCAATGAGACTGTTCACAGAATGGCTGGGTTATCAACACTTGTAACTGTTCTGGAACTTACAAAACACAAGCACATCCATTTCCGCTAAATCCACGAATACACACGCATTTGTAGCAGACTTAAATGCAAATAAATTTGTGAACCGCAAATATGTACAAAAATACTGATCCAACTGTGAAAGACTTTTTCAATTAAAGATTTTAAAGTAGAAGAATTATGACATTGTTTCTACTAAATATCTAGCATGTTAGAAATGCTTTAATTCATGATTCTTAATTCATCGTCAGATGCATTACTATTACTATGGTTCTTTTAAACAATGGCTACAGATACTGGAAAACAGATGAGTGATATTATATAACGCTAAACTGCACATTACACATGCATTCCCTTCATAGAATCACTCAGATTGGAAAAGTCCTTAAAGATCATTCATTTCTAAATCCACAGATACAAATTGTAGAACTTAAAATTAGACTTTGCCACCTGCATATCTGGCTTCTGCGGGCACCAAGAAGTTTTAGCTTAAATAAACCTTCCCCCGCCGTCCCCTCTTGAAAACAAGCCAGTACAACCCAAGGCCCTGATTGCCTCTAGAATGTAACGATTTTTTTTTTCTTTATAAATTATTGATGTAACAGTCTCATACTATTAATTTTCTATTGTTAGAGCACTCTTTAAGGCAGGCCACGCCTACACCTTCTTAAAATTGGTGGGTTTCAGATCTGTAAGAGAAAATAAGCTGTTTTGTACAGCAATCTACTATGGTGCCTATTTTGAGGATATCTGTGCATCTGATGAAGTTTTAATCCCACAGTAGGCATTGTTTTCCATAGAACATTAAACAAAAGCTGGACTACAGCACCTTATGTTTTTGAGCTAAGACATCTAAACTAGACAGTAGGCAATGACAATAGAAACTATTTACCTCAACAATTCATTCAGAACTGCACAGAAGGATCCATTCTCTGACCAAGTTTCAAAATCCTGTCCTGTAACCAGAAGCTTAAAATAATTCTTCCAAGTTTCTTTCAAAATATGTGAGGGTAGCAGGAGGAATAAAGCAGAGCAAAGACTAGACAGCAGGTTTCTTCTATCCCAAATAAACATCATGTTCAAATGAAGGCAGAAATTTCAAGAATTTCTGCAAACTGTGAGAGTTTAAATATCAAGGACCCAGATAGATCCTCTATAGAAAGAATATCTTCTACATTTTCCAAACCTTTGTTTGGAACACCCCCTATTTTATGAGGTTAAGGACCTTCAGTACCGGTTTAATCTGATTTCTGTCACATGCCTGGTAAGGTAGGTAACTCTCTTTCAAGCTGAAAATTTAAAAACTTTTAGATGGATCAGGATTTTGAACCTATTCTTCCACAATTCAGGCAGATGTTCTGTGTCAAAAACATTTGTCCATCTATATGCATCTCTAAGATGTAGCAAAAGTTTTACCTGCCCTCTCTTTTCAGTCATGATTAATAAAGTTGGACATGGCTTGGCTTACCTTATATTGCAGGATCTAGCTCCCCAGCTGAAACAAATGAGAAACATTTCTTATGAGTCCTTATGGGATTTAGGCATAAAACCAATGCTGAACACTTCCTTGCTATCAAGACTTCAGTGGATGTATGTACACGTAGTAACATAAAATGAGTCAAAGAAGTTTAAGTGCCTAAATAGAAAGGTGTTTCCCCCCCAGAACAGCTAAGCAGGAGTTTCTGCATATTACTGTGTCCAGATGTTAGGTAGATACTTGAATGTCCAATGTGAAACTGAATTATGTGAAATTCAGATGCAAATTGCTTCCTTCAGGAGGACTCACCCTTGATCCACTCAAAGGATCCTACTTACTTGTTCCTGAAAAACCAAAGGTGAAATGAGTCTACTTTTGGCACTTCTGAATTTTAAGAGATGGAGCTTATCTCTAACACCCCTCCTTTCACAGTCTTACAGAACTTGACCCAGGAAAGACTGATAAGAAAGCAGTGGGGCTATAACTCCATTCAATACCTTAGATATAACCATCAGCTGGGTTTCAGCTCTTAAAAGCACTTTTTATACTCCCATGCATCAAACATGCATTAGCATCCATTCCAGTTTCCCACTGAATGAAGTGTATTATTCTTTTAGCCTTCACACTGTTTTTTACATTGATTCCCAGCATTATCTTCACACGAAGAGGGACTTAACTGCTACTTAAATACATAAGTTTAGGTTATTCTTCTATATAATGCAGCTATTAAAGCAATCCTTTAAATGAGCCTAGACCTATCCCTACACACCAGAGATAAACACACGAGACCGCACTCAGAGAGGCCTACATACTTTCTTAAGATCTCCCATGGTTTCTCTTTCATAATCTGCTCAAAGTCCACTGTCCACTTGTTTGGATCATTTTTTTCTAATACTGAAACCAAATATTCTAGGCTGAAAATTTAAATTTAATCATGCTTTACTCAACCACCTGCCTACAGAAAACTGCAAACTCACCCAGCTCTCTTCTCCCTCCAAGTATAGTTTATGTCAGTTTAAACTTATCAAAAGGTGCCCTTGCTATCTCTGATGGGTTTGTCTTTTCCAAAGAAGTAGTTTTCTCCCAAATGGAGGACTCCACATTCCTAGGATTACACAAAGGCTCTAGGTTAAAAAATAGTGCCTAACTGCCAACATGTTTCCTAAGGAGAAACTGGACTGAGGTTCTCAAATGTTCTCCATCTTTTCATAACAAAACACAAGTTTTTCAGTCTTTCTATAACATACTAAAACTTTGAAATCATCTTCCCATTCACTCACACCTTGACATAAAGAAAAGGAACGTGATTGTGGCTGAAGATAAGAACTAACATTCCAAAAGCCTGATAGCTCTAAAACCATTCTAGGCCTTACGTGTGCCAACAAAAGCAGACAGAATATGGTTTTAAACACATTTATGTATGGATTTATACATATTTAAGATACAATAAATAAACACAATTAAATATTCACTACTGGTGTCAGTTGGGGGACAATTTTATTAAAACAAAGGTAAAGAAAAAAACCTTCTAAAACACTAAAAATTTCCAAGCATTATATGAACTTGCAGATCAAGTCTGTCTAAACCAAGTTCCAGAACCAAGTGGTTCTGCCTCCACTGTCAACTGCATCTATGTGCTTCCTATCCTTATGTTGTATATAATCTGTGAGATAACAGACTGAATAACACAGAAATCAAATGCAAATTAGAATTATGCCAGTTAAAAAATAAAAATAAAAAAATCAGTCTGTAGCCTTCTGGACTGTTTTGCTATATGAGCACTGATGCAAGGAAGAAGGCAGGGAAGGGCAACATATGGTGGGGAGGGCAAAGAGCAACTTGGGATCATGCAGCTGCCCAGACAGATTTGATTTGTCATGGAATGGCAACTACTAGTGTTTGCAATGCAAAGTGTACAAATAAAAGCTCAAAAAGCTTACAGTGCTCCACTTTTTAGTAATTTATTTGTCTTTTTACAGTAATATATTTTATCTGTTTTTCTAATTTGGTTGCATCTAATCCTAAACAAATGTTCACAAACTACTCAGTAAGTCAGAGTATCATCTTATGATTAGACCCTGCCATATTTAACAGAGACTTCATATGATTCTTCAGATTCAGCACTAAAATTCAATAGCTGTAGGTTAAATTAGATCTTTTTTTTTTTAAATCTTATTTATGAAAGGGACAGAGTCCTCTTTCCATATCTGCCACATCAAGCACTGACAAAAAGCATTCCTTGCAAATATATGAAAAATGATTTATGAAACAGGAGTACTGGAGGAAAGGTAAAATGGAAGGAAATGTATTGGCATGCCTTAAAAAGTGTTAATGCTGTCAGCTAAAATAATATTGTAATTAGCATAGAACTCAGATTCTGTGCATGTAAGAAATGATACAGCAACCTGCTAATTAAAAACAATACCATTCAGATGTTACTGAGGCACAAAGACTGGTACATAATTATGTGCAAGGAATAGGAGGGTTACAAGAAATGTTTCAATCTAGTAAAGCAACACAGCTGAGAAAAGGCTAAAGCAATAACCTTGAAAACAAGCATTAATAAGGTACTGTCACAGCACAGGAAGGATAAAGTTTTTGTTTACGCAGTGAGCCAAATTTTGTCCAGAGGCAGGCCTAACTTTCACAAGACAGTCATATACATACATGCATAGCATCTGTATACATATATGAGAAAGTGAATAACAGCTTTACCTAAGAAAATCAAGAATTCACCCTAAATCTGCCTATTATTAAAAGTTCTATAAAAATAGCATCATAATTTATGTGTGTAGTGATAAATTCAACAGTGTTAGAGTTGGGAAAATACTCATGTTTGCTGTTGTCTTTTTTTTTTTTTTTTTTAATGAACATATATATTTACAATTCTGATTATAAAAAACAAATGCTTGGATCTAGCTTTTGGTGCCAGTGCTGGAACAAATAATTGCCAGACGTCTCTGAAAGAGAAGCAGCAACTGACCTGCCTAACAGTGATGCTGTAAGAAGAAATTCATTAATACTGTATTTGCAGAGCACTCAGATACCACAGCAAGAAGCACTACTGAAAATCCTATGAGGAAATAAATCATTCTGTATGCAGTGCAGGATCTGGCAGATGTGCAATAAAGAAAGCCTGGAGACATACATTAAATACGAGATTAAAAAAAGATTCCACCCATTATCAACAGAGATAATATCCCCTGAATGAGCATCTTCTCCCTCAGGCATTAAATATTTGATGTATTCTCATTTGACACAATGGAAAAGTCTTCTTATTAACTAACATGGTAAGATTACACCAAGTACCAGTTAGGTATTTCATGTAAAATATAGCATCAGATGATGTAATTAAAGTCTATCATAGATACATGTTCTGGGGCTAGAATTTCCTCATTAGTGAATGGCTAATTTTGCAACTAAATAACACTCCTGCAGTGCAACAATCATTAGCAAATGTATACTACTGTAGCACTCAGAGGTTCCTATCACCACAGCTCAAGGTTGTTGGCTGAGTTAATCAATTCATGCTTCACAGTGCGTTTGCTGTGCTGCTTCTGGAATCAAGCTACCATTTTCTATAGCTAGCTCAAGTCAGTCAGGATAGCAAAGACGTGGCAAGGAAAAGATCAAAAGTGGTGACAAAACCTGCAGGTTCACTGCTAGCTCAGTTCTCTGTACAAACATGCTCACTGTTCTGTAAATTACTCACTTTATTTTACTCTACACCACTTCAGTTCTGCTCTTCTGTCCACGTAAACTGAGCTTTGTCTTACTCCATCAGCTCAAATCTGAAGTCAGAGTTCAACTTCCTCCTCTCAGGGACAGGAAGGATGTGTAAGGAGAACTCTGGGATGCACCCCTAGGATGGAAAGATCTATCTGAGCTACTTCCTGCAGTACATCAGAAACGGGGTGAGGAGGCAAGAAGACACCACTCATATCTGTCCACAGAAATGAAATACCTGATAGAGCAAGCTGGCTTTTAGCTGTAGTCCCAATATCTGGGCTGAGATGCAGCAATGCTGTTACATATTATGGTTCTCAGTACAAAACAAAAACAAAAACAAAAAAAAACAACAAACAAACAAAAAACTGCATGAAGCAATAGGAATGATCAAATTTAGCTTATCAAACAATAACTTTGACTTTTACATTGGCTACTAAAGTCAAAAAGAGCACTCTACCTGAAAATGCACAGTGAGGGAGACTCCCTGCCTAAGGAAATGCAGGTGATGTTTGGGAAGCCCTGACTGCACCATACTTAAAGCTTCTCAGGTACCACTTGAACAGGCACAGCCTGTGGTTGATGATACCCAAGTTAACACTCATTCTGACCCCTGGAACCAGCCTGCACAGAGTAGGGGCACAGCTCATTGGTGCTGATCATCCAGACTGGTGAAAAGAAAGACAAGGCTCTTCCACAACCTGTGTAATAGCAACTATATCTTGCATTCACTAGGACAGTCTGCCAGACCCATTCTGCTCTGCACTGCTGTGGTCTCACCTTGAGCACTGTCTGTAGTTTTAGGTGTCACAATACAAGAAGGACAGAAACCTGTCAGAGAGCATCCAAAAGAGGGCTACAAAGATGTTAAAGGGTCTACAGGGCAGGATGCAGCTGAGGTCCCTGGATGTGCTCAGCCCAAAGCAGAGGAGCTGAGGGGAAGCCTCACGGTGGCTGCAGCTCCTCACAGGGAGCAGAGGGGCAATGCTGAGCTCTGCTCTGTGTGACAGCGACAGGGCCCAAGGAAATGGTATGGAGCTGTGTCAGGATGGGCTGTGGGGGTTGGGGACAGGTTCTGCACCAGAGGTTGGTGAGCATGGAATGGGCTGCCCAGGACAGTGGTCATGTCCTCAAGTCTGCTGGAGTTCAAGAAGCATTTGGACATCACTCACAGAAATATGGTTTGAATTCTGGGTGGTCCTTTGTGAAACCAGGAAAGATCCTTGTGGATCCCTACCAACTCAGCATATTTCACAATTCTACTATGCAGAAATGGTCTGACTATTTCACATGATCTCCTTTAGAAATAAGATGATAGTCTATGCTTACCTAGCAAGGGGAAGGCAGGCTCTGGAATGTGCAAAACTCCCAGAGCCAAACAAGCAATGTAAATGCTTTCTCTCCTCACTACTGCTTGTAGCCATGGCCACATGAATACTTGCTGTTTAGAAAAAATCAGCTGAGTTTATAGGTTGGTGAAGCGTGAAACAATACTTGGACTCTCCTCTGCCCAATTCAGATAGACAATTAAGTCTGACCTAATTGAAAGTGGCACGTCAAACCTAAGTTGTCTCTTAGGAATGGAGAACCAAATAAAGATTAACAAGTTCCTGGGAATAAGAAACAACAAATGAAAGTAAATGTAAGGCAACAGAGCTAGCAATCATTTCATCATCATTAAGAAATTTTAACAAAAATTCAAGAATTTGAAGAAATAAACTAAAACGCAGAATGAGGAAAAGCATTCATACTGAGAAAAGCAAGATCTTCAGAAAAGGCCAAAAGTAGAATAGGGATCTAAGAGGATGGCAACAAAACTCGCAAGAATTACTACATAAAAGTTATTCTGATTCTCAGAGTAGCTCAGAGCACTCAATTATATCGATCCCTTCATTTGAATACTCTAAAATTTCCTGTCTCAGGAATCTAAATTAGTCATAAGGGAAGCTGAAACTAATAAAATAGTAAAAGCTTATGTTTTATTTGCTTGTTCAGCAAGTTAACGGATCTAATTAATTCCCACAAACTGACATAAATGTTAATGACAAACGGTTTCCTTTCCTAGTTCAAGTTTTTGCTCATCTTTCTTGGAAAGGGGATATTTTTTCTGATATTTGGTATTCTAAATAAATTATAACTAAAATATCAATTGTGAGGTACACCAATATAAATGTACAGGCCCTACCTTTAATTGCATTTGACTCTGTGCAACTTGGGACACCAGAATCACAGGTGAACGAAATGACTTTTTTAAAGACAGTTTCATTGGTGTTGATATTAGAATAGACATTTATTTTTCAACACATCAGAAAAATATGATTCCTTATTTCACAGATGTCTGTCAAAGCTGATGTAGCCTCAGTGGTTATCAAAAAATCAGCATCATCTTTAGTCATGCAGCAAAAATAATCAAAGTCCTGGAACAGGCAATGCCATGAAGTGACAAGTCTTCACAATGGTTACACTGAAATAACACATCAGTCTTCAAAAAACATGCCAGTCTTGATCAAAAGGCAGTCCACTTAATGAAACAGGACTTCCATTAGTAATTTTCTGTTTTACTTTCCCAGTCAGGAGATTATAAGGAATTTAAACAAAGATTAATTATAGTTGGAAAAGGATGTTCTTTATTCTTTATCATGCAATGACATGTTATGTTATGGTGCTGGCACAAGCAGTAAACGCTTAACTTGATTTGTTTTTTAGAATTCCCTTTCTGATCCATATATTTAAAGTAACCTTTCTCAAAAATGATGATTATTGGGATATATAGATTCCCTACTCCTTTTAAAATTTATCCTACCATTAAAATCATACTTTTATCAGAATATCTAAATAATTAGGATATTTTTATTCAAGAGAAATGTGTGTGAGGTTGTCAAAATTCTTAAGAGATCCTAATTTCTTTTAGCATTTCTTAAATCCTCTTCAATTTTATTATTTTTTTTAGACAGTTTTACATAAAGGAAGTTTAGTCATGTAGCCTCAGAGTGTACCTCTTCTTTGAACAGGAATTTTGAATTTCAAAACAATCCTTAGGAAAGTAGGCACATATACAACATAGAATCTGGTGTCAGTTGGCTAAATCTGACTAAAAGTATTTTCCTGTGCTTCAGAATCATGAATAGCATAGGCACGTTTTAAAAAATTATTTTGTTATTGCTTAAAGAGGAAACTACCTTGTCAACCACAGGGTACAACAGCAATTTCTGAGGTAAGACTGCCTACCATTAGTATGGCTATAGTGCATTTAAACATCTATTTAAACACCGCATCACCTTTTTAACCAGTGCAAACAGCAAATATCTACTCCAGCCACAGTAAGAGTTTCAGATTTTTTATAACTATGAATCAAAGAAAACTCAAGGCTTGTAGGACAACACTGCTCAACAGTAGTTTGCAGTTCACATGTCATCTGGGTCTGCATTTAAAATAAAATGAACATTACACAGCAGTCAGTGGCATAACAACATAAAGATATTGGTCTTACCCTTTGATTTCAAGTCATTTAATACTTTTGATTCCACAGGCAGTATGTCACTCACTAGTTTTATCTCAATATTTCGGGACGCCAGTTCAAGCAATTTTTCAAAAAGACGTTGCCCCTGGAAAGAACAATAAAGGAAAGCAAAAGTGGTGAAGCACTGGATTGTTTAAATAGCATATCATCAAATTAAAGATTCATGTCATATGCATACCTAGTACAACAGGTGAGTAAGTAAATTCCTAAATATGGTTATAGCTACACTGAAGGTTATCATGTTACTGTTCTGAAGGCCAAACTTGCCTTTTGCTTTTCCCAGGCTATGCAATATCACTAATGATGTGCAACACACAGAGAGTGAAGTGTCTAGTTCTTGATGCTGCATGAATGTATTTTTATATTAGGTTTCTTTTAATCAATTACTTTATGTTAAATCAGGATAAAAAAAGTGCATGAGAAAGACCTCATCACATACTTTTGTATTGATTGAGTATTCGTTGTTTTTTTGAGTGGTTCCAACTGTAGTGCAAAAAACTTTCGTGTAGTCACATGCTCATATTTAGAAGAGCTACACCAGACAGAAAGACAATAATCTACATTTATTTTATGTAATTTTCCCAGTTATTATGCATTATTTTTACCATGTAAGCCCTATTTCTAACAAAGAACACAAAAAGGGAACCTCATCATATTACAGAAACAAAGATTAAGGCAATTGTTTCCCATGAAAAATAAAAATCTCCAATCAAGTCATACTTTTCCATGTCCAAAAAAAAAAAAAAAGAAAAAGAAAAAGTTGACTTCTACAGAGTAAACATTTAATTTTTAGGTTCAATATTTATTTAAAAGAAAACGCTTGGTTAGAATCACGTAGCTACATGACAAAAATAAAATATCCTATGTGCCACTATTGTGCTGTGTTACTACAGTCACAGAGTTGGAGCTTCTTTCCTTGTTGCCATTCGAGCTTACTTCAGCAGACACTAGTTACAATTAGCAGCGTCATACATAAAAAAACTTGGGCTAAGACTAGGACTGCACTAACTACAAACATCTGTGCTTATACACAAATACAAAATCAGTTGAAAAAGTGCCTATTCATATAGTATAATGTTAGCACTGAGTTAAAATCTTGCACACCAAGTTTAACTGTTATGCCAATTTTAAATCGAATAGTTAGAAGACAGAATCTTGCACAGGATTGCATTAGAGAATTCTCTGTACAACACCACAAACTGTTACTCTAAAATTCTTAAAGGATCACTATTCTACTAGAAAAGCCGCTGCAAAAGCAGTTTCTGATGAAGGAATGTGATGTAAAATGGACTAGCAAAGACTTATTCAGAAGCCCTCTTTCCTCACCGCACCAAGAAACAGCAGCCAATGGGAAGCCTCTTTGCCCTGTGATGCCCAATTGAGCTGGGATTTCAGCAGTCACAGAAAGTAGTTCTTCATTTGTCTACAGTACAGACATTTCCTAAGATTTACTTCCAAACGTATTAGGCAAAATAAGAATACCCAGCCTCCTGAAAACTAGCTTTCTCAAAATTACAGAGCAGCCAGAGGCTGCAATGGAAACGCAGATCTGCTGTTAGTGCCTGTTTGATGGCTCAAATCCGCAGCATAGCTCCCTGCTCATCCCAGGGTTTCCAGGAATTTAGCAGTCAACAAGACACCGCAGCAATGAAAGCAAGAGAACATACCAATAAAAGCATGCTCTACATGAAGATCTGAATACTTATTAGACTCAGCACTTCTTGAGACGACTAGGTGTTCCTGTTTGGAAGAAATAGCACCCACATTTTATCTCACATACCTAAAAGACTTTGTTGAGCTGCTATGCAAATCAGACATTCCCATTAGTCACAAAGCTAAAAAGATCTTTCTCATCGAATTAATTCGTGAAGGATGTTAGTTGGAAGGATTTATTTATTAAAGAAGGCAGATGTTACCAGAGTTAAGAATTAAAGAGATAATGGTGTGCAGGGGTTGGGTGCTGCATACAGAACTATGCAGCAGCTCCAACTAAACCCTTGGGCAGCAGCACGTTGCTACTGAGTAGCATTCCTTGGTGCCCTGGATCCCCCAGAAGGTCTCTCCTGTAATTGCTGCAGATTGCAATCAATTTTGGGGTCCACAATGAACTGCACTGTTTCCAGCCCATACCTTGACCTGTTTCACCTGATCTTAGCATGTGTTGATGTGTCCAATGCAGCACTCTGGCTATCTCTTATAGGTTACTCTGACAGTTGAGTGGCCCACCCAAGGGGTGAATACATCATTTGGAGCGATCCAATTAAGACATCTTCTCTGAAAATACATCTGTTTTCCCACCAGGAACACCAGAAGCTATGTGTTTATCATGCCCTTTTTTGTCCAAATGTGATAAAAACATATAAACATCTCTAAGTAGCAATTCTTACAGAATCATAAAGTGTGGCTGGCTAAGACTAGGACTGCACTAACTACAAACATCTTGTTTATACACAAATACAAAAAAAAAAAATCAACCAGCATCAGAACTGGAAATAAGTCCTTCTGTCACATCTCTTGATGCATAATTCCTCACTAGATATTAGAACTCTCACCAAGGCTTAGGTCTAGGCATTCTAAACAACTCTGAGAAATACACAAGTTGTTTTTAAAAAACTATATGTATTCTAGTAAAGTAGGATATAAAAAATTATTTCTCACTGTTGAAGTACTTTCCTTCTTTTCCCATTAATGTTAATTTGAAACTCAGTTTCTATACTTTCTGACATGTTCACTTGCAATTTTACTGCTTTGTTCTATGAAAAAGAAAAGAGACAGGGCAGAAGGTCTGAAGATTTTTGTCACTGTTGTCAGCACATTTGAAATGCTTCTGTTAAATACAAACCCAGACCACACTTTCTCTGTGAGACAGTACGGGGCTGCTGTGCCACTACATGACAGCAATCTGAACCACTCTCATACAGTTAGATTGTGAGGACTGAGAAATAGTAACAAGCCAGGTGCCATGGAAATGCAGCACACTACCTTTCACTGTATTTGCATTTTAGCAGACAATAACATTAAGAAAACAGCTCTCCTGATAAAATATTATCTTACATTTTCACAACGCTGTCTCAGAAAATCTACTGAAAAAGACAAAATAAGCTGTAAAAAGTATATATCACATGAACAAACAGCTTTAGGCTACCATCCATCTCAAACATCAGTCCCAACTATCCATGCCACAGCAAGCTGGTGAATGAAATTAAAAAAAAAGTTATAACTATCAAAAAGCTCTGAAATTCCCCACAAAGGACTGATTCCAGCCTAATGATTTCCTTTGCTTACTGTTACCTTTGTCAGCCTGCATTCCTCTTTAAAAATAAAACAGGGAAGATAAAAACCACAAAATGCATTTACTGAAGTTTTCTAAAAGTGAATTACTGTTTCCTTCAAAAGCTTAGATATCTACAATTTAGACAATGCTTAACTTTATATTTCAACAGAAATAAAAACAGTTACTTCCAGAATTGTCTTCTGAATTTATTCTACATAGTTCTACTTACAGTTTTAAAAAGTTGCCCTATCATCAATTGTTAAGGCATATCTGCAAAACAACACTAACAAGCACAGCATGCTGGCAGAAACCAATACAGTAAATAAATAACCCTAAATTTAACTTCTGCTATTTAATGCAAAACAGAGAAACTCAAAATGCTCTCCTCGTGTTTTTCTAGCAAAACAGCCAGTGTAGACTCCAACCAACTTTTAGAAGTTCAGAGTCCAAAAACATGCTTTCACTATAAAAACTTTCTCTCTTTTATTTTTATGTCTCATTTTGTATCAGCCATATCGGGGAATTGCCACCATCTGACAGGAAGAGATGGCTTTGGAAGTATTAGCGTACAGAAAGAAAATACACTGAAATTTCTGTAGCTGGCTGTAGCCAATTTCTGCTGGCAGCTGCTAGGTTTACAGGTGTTCTCATCCTCTTTGTACTTATTAACGTTTTTTAATAATTGTAAAGGATGGATAACTAATCTCTGGCACTAACATTTGTTCTATCAAACAAATCATGTAAGACCCTTGTACAACACCTGTCTGCAAATGACACACGGCTCACCTTCAGAGATTTCATTACCAAGCTGGACAGCTGGCTTACATAAGATATTCAGGTGAGTGGGAGACGACCCCCATCAAGCCATCTGAGAACAGCACAACAGGTAGGGAAATAGAGATGAAGTCAGAACCATTTGGTTTTTGTACGATCATTGTAAAAGCCAGACCACTGATCATCGTAGAATACTCCAAATATCCATTCAGGGGAACGTGTGCCATACTTATGGTAATATCAATATACCAAAATAGAATTGATGCTTACTTGTTAAAATGAAGTTTGCGAGGAAAGACATACTGAAACTGTGTAAGGTCATCATAAATTAATGTTTCTAAACGTTAGAAGACTCAGAGGAAATCAACTGTGAAAACAATTAACTGTGAATATAAATTGGAGAATTTACTGCTTTTTTTCTTCAAGATGTGTTTTGGACTTACATATACATATGGACATAGATTCATGTGTGCCCATAAATACGCATACACAAAGAACATGGCTAGTTCCTGCAGTTAAGGAAAAGCAACCTAGACTACTCAGCTATTCTCCTCCAAAAATCAATGCCTTTTAAATTGGTCATGTAAAGAAACTCGCTTTGTAATACATCTTACCATTCACAAAATGAAAACTATAATACAGCAGGACGCGAGTCCCCAAAGAAAAATGGTTATGTTCTCAGTTTTTGATAAAAGCAGCACCATTTAGGGAACAACTAGAACTTCCTCAACTATAACCACTACAGTACCTAGAAGTTTTGCAGCAGTCCCTGCATAATATTTCTGTTATGTGAGGACAAATTTGTAAAAACCCAAGGACATCTGACTTTTGAACATTACCAGATAACAATTACTGAAGCTTCACTTGTCATTTCTCTTAAAAAGCAGATGCAATGAATGATACAGGTTTCCTTCCCTATTTTTCACTCACTAAGCTTTGTACACATTCTCCAGGGCAGCAATTTGCTAAGAATCCCTGCCTCTTTGTCAATTTCTTTAGCAATTAGATCGGCCAATAGCAGCACAGAGTTTGAGGATGAATAGACAAGCTTGACAGAAAAATCTATCAGCTGTTCAGCCCACACTGCTGTACAATTGAGGGAATGACTGGAATATTAATCACATTTTAAAGAGAAGTAATTACTTTTGTAAGACAACTGTGTATTCTAAATAGAAAACTAAAATAGAATATTACTAAAAATATGCTACATTTTTTATGGCTTAAACAGTGCATTTAAGGATGAAGAAGCAAATCCACTTATGTGTCTCTTCTTCCTTTTTCCTGTTCTGACACTCAGCAACATCTTACAGTTCTTTGCATGAAAATGTGGAACAGTGAATGGAATTGATGCTCAACTACTGAAATCCCAATTTCCAGTTTGCTATTTTTATTCTCTGCTTGGGATTTGTTAGGCTCTGCTGATTTTGAAGTGAATGACACGTTGAATTTTTTCAAACAAAACTTTTTTAAAAGATTCATGCACATACCAATTCATGCACATCTTGAAAACATCTAAGGCATTCTCTGTGAATTCATCTGCTTGAATGACAGAACATTGGTTTGAAGTTTCTTAGGCAATGAATTTAAATAAAGCTTAGCTACATAATTACATTGTGAAAAGCCTCAATATTTTGATATTCAATGAATTTATTCAAGAACTCTACTCCAATATTTATAAGCATTATAAAAGGAAGGGTTTGTGCTAAATTTTCCATTTGAATGCTCAGCTCAGGCTTTCACTCATTTAAATGGACATAGAGTAGATTTTGAAGAAAGTGAATGTATGCCCTTCAGATAGGCAACACTCTCTCTAGAAAGAAGTACCATTCAGTTCATCATCTGAAAGCATAGGCAGTTTGAAGCACCATCTTTGGTTGCTGACAATACCAGTCACTGTCCACCATTTAGCATAAGGCATTTTTTTACTGCACAGTATCATCCAAACTAGAGAGGAAAGTGAAAAGTTTGTGACATAGTACAGTATTGTAAATTCCTTATGTTTACTTTACTGTGATTTTAACTGAATTCCATTCCAGCTGAGTGGCTTTTTCCAGCAAACAATCCATTATTAAAAAAAGATACTCTCAGCCCATCACTTCTTCGATATCTTAGTTTGACAGGGTAACTCTAAGTGGAAATCTGCCCTTTTCCCATTTTCTAACTGCTATCAAGAATAATATATTTGTTGGCACAGCATCACTGTAATGCATATTTGTCTCATTTGGTGATTTATGATTTTTCCTACTGTACTTTATTGCACAAGCCCAAACTCATCACCCTTCAGATTCATTTTGAAAAGATATTAAGAATCATGTGATACATTTGCTATCATTTTACACATCAATTTGGCTCCAGAACTAATCCACATAATTACTCTTTTACCTGATCAGTTGCATCAAATAGAAAATAAGTACATAACTTTATGGATATTCCCAAATTATGGATGTGTTTGAATAGTTACAATTCTGCAAGTTTCTTAAGATTATACAATGACATCCTTTCCTAAGATAGAAGTGATATGAATGTGTTGAATGTGTTCCTAGTCCACTGTGCCACCACTCTCAGAAAACTAATATCTTGACAGGACAATCCTCATAAGAAAACGTTGGTTTGTTTTTTAAACTACCCAAACAAATAGGTTTGCTACAGAGAAGGGCTGCAGCTCTAAACAATTGATAAACAACAAAAACAGATTGTTAAAGTCTCATCTTTTTTTTTAGTCTAGAACATACCTGGCATGCTGATGGATGACTGTGATTGAGGTCCCACTGGGAAGATACTATGTCAACAGACTTTTCAGCCATATTAAGCAAATTCATCCAGCCTTGGAAAAGAGACAAGTGGGATGGTGCACTGTCTGAATAGTTGATCCCTTCAGGAATATTTTCCACAAGAGCAACCCTGAGAATAGATAAGGAAAAAATAACCACTTAACATGAGCGCTTTTCTTTATAAAAAAAAAGTCTCCAATTGTAAAAAATGCCAGGTTTGGGCCTGTGGGTCAACATCAATTCCCAGAAGCTCTCAGCAGTCAGTTACCTCACAACTCATTCTAAAAGTTGCCAACTGCCATGCTCTTCACTTCCCAAAACAATAAAACATGGAGATGACCTAATGCTAAGGCAATAAAGCAATTTAAGCTTTTAAAGCCCTGAAACATCAGCTTAAACACAGAAAAGCTTAATTCTTATAACATGATGGAACCAGTCCATAAAGAGAAGATGGGAAGCATAAAACAATCTCTTAATTTTTTGCAATTCTTCATCCTTGCATTTAATGTTTCTCTTTTCTCTAAGCAATGTGGTAATGTGCATACTTCCTGATATTCTCTTAGTTCTGCTTTACAGCTGACATTTTGTTATTAAAAAAAAGTGTCTACATAGGAATTTTCCCTTTCCAGTTGCTCTAAGCTGCGTAGTTGTGCTGCTGTTTTTTTTTTTTGTTTTGTTTTACCTACATAAAGCTTTGACTGGAATCCTGTGGATAAGGAAGGGAGGATGATTACGCTTGCTTTTTTTTTTTTTTTTTTTTTTTTGAATTTCCTGTTCTTTTTGAAAGGCTCCTTACTGTCAATATTATTCAAAATGCTTGCAAATTACATATATTCACATGCATCCAGGAAGCTAAACAAACTGCATAGCAAACTGACAGTTTCAAATATGCCTCTCTACTTCAAGGAAATTTTGTTTCATTCAGCATGCTTGACTTGCTCAAATTACAGCAGGTAAGGCTCCTCACTTCACTCAATAGAAGAATATTAAAAATAATCACAAGGGAGAAGAGTGTCTTTAGGTAAACAGTTGAAATTATCAACTTAGACAAGTTGCACTTTTTTAAGTGCCTCTTATAATGTGACTCAAACAAATTAGATTTAGGAAAGCTGTAACAAGGGCTCCGTTTCATTGCAATCAAGTATAACAAGTATTTCCAAGACTGTTTCTATACTACTTCTAATCATAATTATCAACTTTGGCAATATAAATCAAATTTTTAATGTTTTGTTTTGTTAGTAAATAATCAATATAAATATCTAATATAAAAGAGAACTGGGCACTTTCTGCCCATGAAAAAAAAAAAAAATAGTTCTGTATCTCCTATTACTGAAATTCATCCCACAGTGTTACATAGGAAATTTTACAGCTATTTCAGAAAATCTAACATGTTTGTGAAGCTAAGACACAAGAAGACTGAAGTTTAGTACTCTTTAATACTAGGGGGCAGGATGGGTGAAATATTGTGAGAATGTGGTTATTATCATATGCTTGTTCTTCCTGCCTGGCTAAAATAAGCCAACACCAAACTAACAAAAAAACCAGGTACAGCTCTTCCTTTCATTAGCTTCAAATGTTCTCTTATTCCATAAAACAACTCAAACAACACACATATTGCTAAACTACAATTACTGACGAGACACTCCACAACATAGTTGAACATACTACATTACTGATAATAAACATTAAACTTAACAGCATTACAGTAACATAATCATAACATCAACAAATTAACGATAAGAGGTTGAAACCTACAACTTGTTTTTTAATGTCTTCAAGTATGCTTTATTCTAAAATGTTCTAAGTACCCCGTTCATAAACTTTCAGAATAATTAGTCCTCTAAAAATAAACTACCCTTTTGTGCCTATTAGCAATGCTATACTTTAAAAAATAAACTATTTTAGACTAACACCAAGGTTTATACATACATTTCTGCTGCATCTAATATTCTTACAGAACTTATTAAAACTATATATGGATCCCTTAGAAATCTAGTTTGCTTCTTTTGGAATAGTTAATATTGCTAAAAGCCCCAATAAAATTAAAAGCTTTCAGAGTCCCAGAGCTCTTTTAGTACAACAAAGATACTCATCTACTATCTAGAGAGAAAACAAGGCACAGGAGGTAAAGCGATTTCTACAAGGGCATAATAAAGAAAAAACAACAACAACAATCAAGTAGCAAAGATTCTAAATTAATCCATGTCTTTTAGGGCCTCTTCAATTGTCCACCCAATCATACATGAATACAAGAAAAAATTACATTAAATATTCTCCAAAGACATTATTCCAAAAATAATCCATCAAATTTTGTTCTGATTTAGCGAAAATTTAAAAGTGCACATCATTTCTTAATAAAAGATCTGACCAAAATTTCTCAGCATTGCCTGACGCTCACAGTGATTTATGTAAACAAATAGACAAGAGACCACAAAATATCGAATAGGATCAAATAAGTCCAGATCACTTCCAGTGACTTGCAGAGGTATTTCCTATAGACTGTAATGGCATGCTGCTTCACTGCAGACCATTCAATTCTCCCCATCTTAGTCGATCTGCAATTTGACAAAAAAGGTAAGACTATTACAGAATCACAGGGAATCATCTATTTCTTCCCTCAAAGCTGGGTCAACTTCAGCAGGTTGTCCAGGCAGGTTTTGAATAGCTTAAGTACTTCCAAGATCAAGAAACTTAACATTATTTTTGAGATTAGGGCCTTGATCCAGCTGAACACATAAATGCTTATTTCTGCCATATCAACTTGACCTCATTAGGTGTGAAATAGGAGAAAACACTACAGTATAATGTATATACATTCTATAACCAGATTCCACAAGCAGCTGGTAGCAATTCCATGGAATGTAATATAAATATTGCTGTGGATGTCGGCCTCTAATTTACATACACATTTGAGTACTGATACCATGAAGATATGAAAAAAAGTTGAGCTTTTTCTCTCATTCCACAGGTTAAAACCATTTACCTATTTGTAGAAAGTACTATGGAAAATTTGCTAGGCAGAAGGAAATTCAACCCTTTCTTCAAAGGGCCTCTGTCTGATGCAAGGTGCTTGCTTCTTAGTAAATAGCTTGCCTTGACTTTTGGACTGGATTTGCTCTTTAGAAGGAGATCAGCTTCCAGTTTTTCAGTCTGCAATTCAACACATTGCAGCACTAGGACTAGCTGAGGGATTTGACTGTGCAGCTCTTGTCATTCAGTTCAGTATCTGTTCCTATATTTCATAATCTTTTTTTTAAGCAAGTTAAAAGTACTTTGTGTTCTTTGGCAGACAAAAGACATTTAATCTATCTGGGGCAATAGTTAAAATGTTGTCCTCAGAGTTCAGACACTTCCTTTTGGTAATGAACTGATTATGCAAAACAAAACAAAAACACAAAAACCAACAATCCAACCTGTAACCAAATAACCCAAACCACCACAACACATCCCGGTGCGCATTCAAAAATTTCAACACCAAGCTCAGAAGTAACCCCCCCCCCCACCCCCCAGAAAAGAAAAAGAAAAAGAGGAGGAGGAAGAGGAGGAGAAAAAAAAACAATTGAACAAAAACATAAACAAGCAAACCACCAACCCACTTTGTAAAGTAAATTATTTTTATCTTCACAATCTTTCCTCCTCATTGGGCACAGCAGCAAAGTTCCTATGCTTAGTCAAGAAGAATTTTGTTTAATTTGCACTATAAAAATTTGAGTTCAAAAGCTCCAATTCCATCAATAAAAACTGAACTTAGATATGTTTTGTTCCAATATGACCCACTAAGTGCTTTTTTGAATGTGTAACAAAAATTTCCAAGAGAGAGGGTCATTTGCAGCCCTCAAGGAACATCAAACCTGGTGACATCATTTAGTCTGCAAAAGTGGCATATTGTCAAAGCGAAACAGAACAGATGTAACATGGTGATTAAAATAGACTTTACCTATGCACAAAAGTCATTAGCAGACAACCTTACACGTGTTAGATATCTTTCCTTTCCCTGACTTCTTAGTGCTTTATTTATTTCAACTGATTAATGTCAACATAACCTAGTCCCTTCAGTAATATAGCTGAGTGTTCTCAAAACTACTTCTAGTTCACTGAGAAACCTGAAAGTAATATTATTTCTGTGACGTCACAGAGGGAGAGAAGTGTTAGAGCTGAGACTCAGGCTTCTCTAAGTGAACAGAAATGTGGTAAGCGGTGTAGTAGTATTTAATGCCTACAAAGGAACAGAACTTGACCTCTATAATAAGACACTTCTGAGTTCAGCTACATGACTCACATTTAGAAATTAAAATTGAATTCTGTCCCATGCTGAGGATTCTCCTTTTTCTCTGACTTCTGTAGGTCAGAAAACAAGACTCATTTCTGATCTCAGATCTTATTTTCATCTTTTCGAAAGGAAACGGTTTAGGATCTGAGTTAATTAGAGTAGAAAGAGTGCTAGCACAGTAAAAATAGGCAGAAGCTATGTTTGCTGCTTCAATAAGCTTAGTATATTAACAAACATCTATAGTTTACTTAAAATGAGCTCGTTAGTCTCTATAGTTCTATAATTCAGACAGGAAAAGAATAAAATAAAGTAAAGAAGGAAAGGAGAATGAGTCATGCCCTTAAATCAAGGAACTAGGTAAACATATCCACGTATAACCCCTATTGCTTTCTTAATCCAGAAGCTCTGGAACCAACAAACCCTGCCCTGGAGGACCACAACTCCACACCGAATTTCAGCTCCCCCTGGGTTATACCTCTGCAGTCTTAATATCCACTCAAAACCCACTATCTTTCTGACACCACTCCTTTCAGCTGAGGTTTTCACTAGATCACCTTCATGCCTTCTATTCCCTCCTACATTGAATCAATCCTGTCACAGTTGTTCCTCATAGCTACTCAGCTGTAACATTGGTCAAGACCATCTTTCTTCTCTTTAGCTCAACAGAAGCACAGCTGCAGTTCTTATTTCTGGAAGGGAAAAGGAAATATTCTAGAAAAAGTATAACTACTATTTCAAAATCACACAGAACAAACACTCTCAGAGAAGAAGCATCCTAAAAAATAAATAAAACCAAAGGAGGCGTTGGCACAGTTTATCAATACATTTGCCTGTTCCATTACAGTTAGTGGTAAGGACTTGCAAGGGCAGTTTAAGAGGATTCTTTGATTCAGATCTGCACTAAACACAGACGTGCTCAGATTTCTTGTGTTAAAAATTCTGCAAACATACAGCATAGATACAGAGCTTTACCTGAACATTTCTGACTATTCAGGAGAGCAGACTAGTGCGATGCTTAAATTAAAAAGCTGCTATAAGTGCTTCCCTAATGAATGCACATTTTTTAAATTATATGCAATCAGTGATAAAACATTGCAATGAGCATATTAACACTTCTCACTTTAAGAAATCAAACTGTGCTGGAATTCTAGGGATCACAACACCAGTCTTTGTTTTAAAGGAATATTCTTCAGCTCCTGACTGTCTTCATATTCAGAATCTGGCTGCAAATTGCTCTGGAAGATAACAGTAACAATACACAAGATATGAATGTAAAAAGAAGAAAAATGAGGACAGAGTACATTTAACTAGATGCTCTAATCGTATTTCCTAAATTTTCTTTCCCTACATATATGAATTGCAACTAAGAGGGATACAAGAATAATGGTTTAACAATTGATAGTGTGCCTCTGAACAGGACCACGTGACTACCACGTTCCAGCATATAAGGAAATGGAGCCATAGCTACAGGCTAAAGCAGCAAAGCAACATTTCTCCCAGCTACTTCAAGCCAAGGAGCCATATACCACACTCCTGGGCTTCTGCACTTCATCACATATGTGAGTCCCAAATCATACTTGAGTTAGCGTGGGTGCCACAAGGGCATTTTGACACAAGAAAGGGCCACATTTTACAACCCTACCGCCACCTCCGTCGTCCCTCACCCCCCCAAAAAATATCCTGCTGTTTCAGCTCCCCTTAACACATCACAGATGTTATTTTCAAACGAAAGTCCTGTTATACATGAACATAAATCATCTAAGATTCAAAAATGTGAACTTTTAATTAAACGTATTTTAGGTGATATTTTAGTGTCCTATTTAATTATTTCTCTTCAATGGGAATCCTTTAAGAACTGATGAGCACAGGATCATCAATATCTCAATCCAGCCTGTGTCAGCAGCTTTTGAAGACTCTCTGTTTTGTCTCAGAAGTAATCAGAATTGAAATGTACTACAAATTAAAAACTAACCTTATGGTTCAGAACCCAGAAAAATACATTTACTATTCAACATAACACAAAACTGTGCTTGGATTGTCTGATAAGGCCAGTAAAGCTATAAAAAAAGACAACAGTCGAACCATATCAGTACAACATTCATCTGACTCTTTCCACATACTGATGGGACATTTCAAAATTAATAATCAATAGGAAGAGCATAATACCCTGTATTATCTAGTCATGTAATTCTTTGCTTATTGTTATAATTTCTATTTGCACCCTATTTCAATTGAATAATTCCTATGGATAAGAGAGAATTTTTCAGGACTCAAGTGACTTTTGCTTCACTGAAGAATTGCTTGTTCGAAATACTCAAAAATTGTTCTCAAATGCAACAGTGACACTTTTGTCAAAGAAAATAACATTATCTCTAGACACTAATCATCATTCATTTCATCAGAGTCTGTAGCTGAATTTCACATATGAGAAAGCACATCAATACAGAGGTCAAATGTTCTGGTCATGGCTTTCTTCATGCATAACAGAAATAATCCTTGGGAATACATCTAAAATTCATTTAGTGGACACAAACTAAGAGAAGAAATTGCCATCTGTTCCTCATATATATTTGGGCTTTAAAACATTTTTTCATTAGGCTATTTTAACAGTATGTGCTAACCATGACAGTTAGTACTAAAATTTGGCTCTGACGTAACCCTGTCTTTTTCATGTCTAAAAGATGTTGCAAAACTCTGAAGCACCACACCATGTCAGAACAACTTCTATTCAGAGCATGATTTCATAACATTTTAAAGACAAGTGTTTTAAAGACAATGCAGAAAGAACAGTTTTCATTGTAATGTTACATAAAATTAAAAAAAAAACAAAAACAAAACAAAAATAAACCCAAAACATACGAAGGATGCCAAATCAATGTTTGCAAATGACTGACATTTGTCTGGGGTCACAACAGCAACTCAAAAGCTCACATCTGCTCAACAAAACTGCAGGAGAGTACAAATTTCTCCCATAAAGCTTTCTCTATGACTACCACAACCTTGCTTTTAATTTCCCTTGTTTCTTATCATTTCCCCCCCTCAGCTTTTTCTAGATGCTCGAACATTTGTTCCGGTGCATTGTGAAGCACTAAGTGACAGAGAACAAAGAATTTCTCTCATAGTTATGTTTTACACAATGAAACGAACTCTCCTGGCCAGTGCTCAAAATGCATCACTTTGAATGAACTATTCTCTCTTGGGAGATTTACTCTGCTCTCGAGAAAACATTAGGAAGCAACCAGAGAGTGGGTTCAAAGTCCTTCTGTGGGATCATTAGTCTTCCTAAAGCTACCTTCTCTCTCTGCGTTCTTTACACAGAACAGCTTTCTTCATCCATGTGCCAAATTTTCTTTCACCAACTTTTGCTTTAGTTCTCCATTTCCATTCCTTTGCGTTCTCCTTTGCCTTGACTCTTTTATTTTTCCTGAGTATTACATGCTAAATTACCTCTTTATTACTCTTTGGTTAGTTCCTTGTAGCTTTCCACTCATTAAATCTCTTCCAAATGAGTTCCCTGGTAGAAATCAGTGCTGATATGAAATCTGCAAGACCATTCTGTATGTGTTCTGTTCAGCACCTCCACTACCTCCAATTTGCCTGTGCAGACTGAAAGCTCTTCAGTACATAGTTCCTTGTTACACCAGCATCAGTGGGACCCATCTGCAGAAAAATCCTAGTAATCTCTGCAGTAGAAAAAGTAACGTGGGTCTATAAAATGTGGTATTCAGGAACAGACTTCTAAGTGTTGATGCTTAAACTGTCATCACTCCTCATATTATTAGAAGAATAATATCTAATTTGGCTTTTTTTTTTCTTTTCTTTTTTTTTTTAAGAGGTTTTATAATTATCTTGGCAGTTTCCAGTAACAACAAGCACTGCTCTATCAACTAAGATTTCTGATTATTATTTCTAGTGATAGTGATTCTTTGAAAGTTTGGCAGAGGTTGCTTATTTGTAATAAACAGAAAAAACAGATAACTTAATTTAGAAGTGTGTTTATCATATGTATACACAGCTTACGTGGCAATATACCAAGCTATGGACAATGTTAAGAAATTAAGTTCCTTATCTGAAATGGATAAGGTTTCCTGGGAAATCAAGCATCCACATCCCTGCTATTTCAGGCATTTTTTTCATATACTTTTATTCCTAAATTATTCAGATGAAGAAAAGATATTGGGACCAGAAAGGGTTTTTACCTCCACTTTTCAAACTTGTGTATTATCTTGCTTCTCTCATAGGCAGAAATTGTCTCACATTTTATCCTTTACTGCTCCTATCCTGTATCTTCAGTAGCCCATCTTCCACCCTGGAATTCCTCTCCCCCATGATACCTTTAAGGATGACAATCATTTTCCTTCTTAGCTTTCACTTTCCATGGGCAAGTGCCTTTAGCGCCTTTTTATTAAATATCCTTCTAATTCACAGAAGCTCCTTTTTTTTGCTTGCAACTATTCAGCATAAGTTCAGCCTTACTGAACACTGATGACAACACTTACACATAGTAATTCAGGTTAAAATTTATCCATACCTTTCAAACTGACATTAATAATTCCTTTGCACTTCTAGATTGAAATTCAAAGCAATTCTGTCTTCTTTTATTACACTTTCCTATGGAATTACATCAAATATTGTAACAATGGAAAACTCAAATTATATTTGGATTATTGCCTAGAAATGACTACAATCAAACTGTTGATTAAAATGGCATGTATACCCCATGAGAAATCAAAAGATATTTAAGATTCCTTATAACCTCACAGGCTTGAAAGACTTCTCCCATTTTCAGTCAGAGGAAAGGGTATTTTTGTATCACCTACATTTATTTTCTGCTTCCAGATCATATATCTTCTTCTTCAAAGTCCATTCTAATGATGTCCACAAGGAAATGTATCTTTATGAGGCTCTATAATCAGTTGGTGTTTAGTTGACATACCTAGTTAGAAAACTGATTAAAACAGAACTCTATCATTCCCTGCTTCTGCATGACTGCTAGATTATGTAAAGTTAATACGTGAAACAAAGAAGAAAGACAGTAAGAATAAACAGACAAATTAAATGCCAGATGAATGCTGAAATGTGAAATAAACTTAAGAAAATGTTTTTAACAACTCTTTTCTGAGAGCAAACACTTTCTAGCAGAATAGTAGAAAACTAAGGTAATTTCTCTGAATGTTGCCTCTGATGATATTTTATCTTATTTTCAATTCATCCAAGACTACCACAGAACCTGAGCAGTGATAAGCTCCACAAAAAAAAAAAAAAAAAAGAAACATGAGAAAAGTTGTCAAGCAGACACGACAAAAACAAGGTGAAAGTATAGGAAGTCTGTGAAGAGCAATTTTGAGGAGTTAACCCAATCACTGAAAGAAATTGTAAAATTGTATCATGATGTGGATCTGCAGGAAACAAACAAACAAACAAATAAACAAAACATACTCTCCTGAAAGACACAGAACTAACCCTTAGTGAAAACACTAAAAATTGCCAAAACAAAGAATCACCTATGCCATAGGTGAAGAACATCACAGGAAATAAGGAGCTCCAATCTGGACATCAGTAAACAAAACAGCAAACACTAACACCAAATAATTCAGGCTTTAAGGAACCCTTGGAGGTCACGTAGTCCAACCTTCTGCTCAACAGTGTTCCACCCAGCTCAGCTTGCTTAGTGTCTTGTTTGCTGAAGCATCGAATATCTCCAGGGATGGAGATTCCAAAGCCCCTTCTGGGTGCCTCTTTTGATATTTGACCTTTCCCACAAACTCTGTACTTGACCGGAGTTTCCTATGCTTCAATTTGTATCCATTGCATCTCATTCTATTACTGAGCACCCTCATGAAAAGCCCAGCACTCTTGTCCTTATAATCAACTAAAAGATAGTCACAGAAAACACTAAGATCTCTCTTCTTCTGCCATTCTCTCAGCCTTTCCTTGTGCCTACCACACTTGACTCTCTAACCACTCTAGTAACCTGTTAGACTTCCTCCAGCATGTCAGCGTTTTTCTGAACTTCAGACTGGATACAGGACTTCAAGTGAGACTCAGGAGTGCTTAACAGATGGGAAGAAGTGTTCCTATTGCACTGCTGGTTGTACTTTTGCTGATGAAAACCAGTTTGTAGCTGCCTCTGACATTTAGGTTGTTGTCTTACCAAGACTCTCAGATTCTTTCCGTAAAATTGCCTGCAAAGCAGTTTTACAGGGTTATTTCAAGCTAGGTGCAGGACACTGCATTTTCCCACTTCTCCAGTATGTCAGACTCCCTCACAGGACTTGCTGAGAATGACTCTGTTCTACTGCACAGGACATTAATAAACATATTAAACATTCTGGCCTCAGTATTGATAAACCCTGCAGTTTATCAAGCTGCCAGTTGAATTTGTACAGATGATCATAATCCTCCGAAGGTAAAAGTACAGCTCATATTCTATCCAGTTTCTGCTCACTCTTGATGAATGACAATGGCATTAACCAGAGCTTCAGCTGAATAAAACTCATAAAAAAACTTCTTACTAAGCCACAAATACAAAATGTGTCATGTCTTTATATGATTGAAACAAGCATTTGTGATTACTTGAATGTGGTCCAACAACCTCTCAAGATTATTTTAACACTTATAAAAGTAAAATTTGCAAACTGCAATCCACAAAAACATTTGCAGGTAGAACACAATATCTCTAAATAGATGACAAAAACTCAGAGCCATTTCCTTAAATCACTACTACACTCTTCAAATGCAATAGGAAAACTATTTTAAATGAAAAAAAAAAAGAAATTACTAACTTAGAAATAAAGAATCTATGATAAGGTTTACTCATATTTTTCACTGATTTGAAATGAACAACAATCCAAGAAAATTAAACAGTCTTTGCTAATGAGAAAATAAAACATCTCACTCTATTATCAAGGCTCCCGTAGTTGTTCATTTATAGAACTCATTCTTGTTTTCTATCTGCAAATGAATGATTTTGCACTTTGGAATATTAAGCTTTTTAAGTTTTCTAGAACTCCAAAACCATAAGGATCATCTCTTTCTTTCCTTCAATACTCCTTGACTCCTTCGCAGAATTACCAGGTTCTTTTCTAATATTGACAATGGTTCTCAAACTCCTTTTTTTTTTTTTTTTTTTTTTTTTTTTTAGCAATATGGATTAGTTAAAATATTAAATAGTGTTGATCTTGAGGATCATAGACTATTGGAAAACATTTGTGGTACTTTTCGTGGTCATTACTTTGCAGTATTCGCTGTTGTCTCTGCTTGTGATAGTTTCACATCCACAAAACGATTTGCTGAGAGTGATACAGAACAGACTCTCTACATCACCTTGTTAAAATAGTCAGATGCATGATCATAGGCAACACTTTAATCTGAGAAAATCCTTTACAAAATCAAGGGGTATTTTTATCCCTCTTTCCGACATCTGCATGCTAAGGAATTATATAACATTGAAGTCAAAATTACAGGCTCTAATGACTTTATTTTCTTTTTAAATAGAGGATGTGTTGACCTACAAACACCACTCAGCAAAGCGTAAAACTACAAGTAACCTATCCCAAAAAGACCAGTCCCTCATCGCAACAGATGAAAATAATTTTACTTGACTTAATCGTGCATTATAATGAGTAAATTAAAAACAAAGCTAAACAGATGTAAAAACTTGCTTGCTACAACAAATTAGAGATATGGAAACGGTTAATTTAACAATTGCAGACCAATACCTGTAAAACATGAAAGTTGGATGCATAAAACCAAAAGTAAAGCTTATTTCAAAGAACAATCAGTACGAACACCAACTAGTAAAGCAAACATATTTCCTAATAGACTCCAGTTCAGCCACAGTGCTTATAAAAGGATTTTGAAATTTGCTGCTGGAAATCTCTGCATAAACACAGGTTTAAGTATAGGGAAACACTATTAGCTTAATTTATACTAAGTGATTGGTATCTACCTATCTTATCAAAATCCAAAACAGAGGCGAAATGTAGTCACTCAAGTTCTTTTTCCCTGCAAAAATTTCCAAGTGATTTCATTTTTTCCATATCCAGTATTTTCTGCCCTTGTATTTTTTGACTTAACACAAGTACAGATAGGTTTGTCTAAGCTGCCTGCAGTACCCACAACAGCTAAACTACCATTCTTTCCTTATTTTGATACAGAATAGTTATCGTAAACTATGTGTGATAGCATATAATGGGAAATAACATACCTAGGCTTATAGAAAAGTAAGGATTATCTGACAGGTGCGCATGGCTAAAATTTTTACTTCCCCACTGCAGGATAGAAACACTCAGCAATACTTTGAGGCTGGAACTGCCAATCTTCTCGGTAGTTCCACCCACTCTAGCATATCTCCTGTGATGACTATTTTATACATTTAATGAAGATTACTACAGCTAACTTGCTTATTAGATTAAAACTAAGTTCTTTCACTTTATAATCTGGTACTTAGCCTTTCAAAACTCCTCTTCCTGCCTAACATTACAGAAGCAGAAAGACATGAGGATTTCAGATCTCCTCTGTCCCCAACAGCAATGAAACCTCAGGGATGAGAAGGCGCAGAGGACTTTTCTTCTGTGTAGTGGTACTCAGTTATAATTGACAATAGATGTGTAAATGTTTCAAAATGTCATCTTCCTCCCCATCTGTCCTTCCAAATCTGGCAAAAACCAACAAAAGAAAAAAAACAAACTAACATAAAACCAAAAGCCATACTTTAATGAAAGCAGAATTCCTATGTTCTATTTCCCTTTAAGCAAACCACGCCAATCAATAGAGATGCTGGGACAGGACAAGAATCCCCCAGTGTATCTCTGGCCCTTGGCTCCAGTGGTTGTCAGTAAGCACAATATTTGATCAATGCGATGTGCAGCATCTTCAAAACAAAGCCACAGTTACTGAAATAGGGGCAAGTTTACAAAGGGTTTTATATTAATGACAAAGGGAATGGGAAAGGAGACAAAATATTAGGTGACCTCTCATATTCATCCACTGGCAGACAAAGACACCTCACAAAATTGATGACGTTCTTCCTACCCTTTGCATGCCCTTTTTTTTTTTTTTTTTTATTTATAGAAACTGCATTTCCAAGAATCCCCATGAGTCCCTTGCCTGAGAAGGCAGATGGTGGATTGTGGTGAAGTAAAACAAATTAAACACTAGCCTCCCTGAATAAAATTCCTAACAGTTCAGTTGGAACAGAACGTAGCTGTAGCTTAATCATTTTAAGTAGCATCCCAAAAGCCTATACATAAGGGATTCTACAGTAGTTCACTTCTCAAACCCATTAACTGTCTGTTTGATCTCATTAATGCTCAACTTTAGTTAATTCTGGCACAGCGTTTTTTGTATCTCATGAGTTTATGCACATAACAAAAAGAATAATCAGTATATAGATGAACCACAAGTGCTTTAACTTGTGAGACCTAAAAACTACAAGTTTTTAACAGACTAGCTTAAATGGTTATAGATGATCAAAAGCAGTGTAGTAAGAAGCGATTCAAGCATGTTTAACATGTACTGCAAGTTCCCCCTGACGCCTCAATAATAAAAATTAAAAAATAACAACAACAAAATAAAGACACACTCTCCCATTAGGCTCCTGCTCATTCTGTCGGCCTTATGAACCTTGCATTGTTTCTGACCCACAGTTGTCAGATGGCACAAAACACATCCTTACCCTGACCTAGTCCCTTCATATAACGATTCAAGTACCTTTCTGAAAGGGCAGATACAAAGGAAAGTTTACTGCCCAGCTCTTGTACTCTCCATAAAGGCAGCAGGCACCTACTCACCTGGATGTGAGTGCAACCTCAGGTCTGTGAATACCACTTGGCTCAGTTTGAGTACATCTGCCAGATCGTGTTTCCCAGAGAAACATTGTGATGTGAGACCGATGTTTGCTGAAGGGGAATATGGCTAGAATGTTAGAAGCCTTGCAGAGTATTGCAGGTTTGAGGTAGACTTCTAAGAATGTGGTTTATTTTTCATTTTCACCTCCAATTTTTTTTAAAAAACTTGTTTTTTATGGATTATTTTCTGTCAGCTCCCAGTTTCTGCCTAATTTTCACTTCAGAACACAAAGAGAAGTAAAAGTTACAGTGAGGTAAGATGAGAGGACAAAGCTAGCAAACGCAATTGAAAGAACTCAAAATAATTTTAAAAAAAAATCATGATGCTGATAATGACAACATAAGCACATTGCCTGGTGTGTTCTAGCTCTAGAATAATTACACAATGAAGAATTTCCTGGACACAGAGAGCAACCACAGACAAAATCAAGACTGAAAGACTGATGGACTTTTAATTTTGCTAAACTATATTAAGGTCAGAAATTACTTCCGTGCCTGGGGAATATTATAACAAAGTTCCAGTAACTTCTTTTAAACTATTAAGATCAGGTCTTTGCTAAATAGTGTTTCCTCTGCTTTTATGAGTACTGCACAGATGAGAAATAAACCAGTCAAGACTATCATTTTGACCAAGCAATTTCCATTCTATTGACCCTATCTTTATTAAACTGTCTTGTGACTTGATTTTTGTGATGATTACTTGCATGATCAATACTTGCTTATGTCACAAATGCATTTCTAAAAGAACTATTCCATATATTAAATTAGCACCTGGAAATCTATTTTGGATAAGAAAACGTAGTTTAGATAACAACAGAGCTGTTAGAGTTATTTAGAGCACGCAGATAAAAAAATTTAAATCATTCTTATTTTTTTGTCTGCATATTCTTCTCCTACATCCAGTTTCTAATACCAGTGGGGTGAACAGACTCATCATTTCACTTGCTGTATACAACCAGAAAAATATGTTTTTTAAGACAAGTCTGCTTATAACAGCAAAGATTTTTTTACACCTTATCTAAATATACAATAAAATAAATGTTAATCTTCAAAATGCTTGATTGGAAAATAATTTGGGAAACCCTGGGAGAAGAAACTGAAAGACACCATGATATTCAAAGGGATTCCCTGAGTAGTATGTCTCCTCAAGAGTTTGTTTTCATAAATGAAAATAAAACTACAGAAGGATAAAATCTAACAGAAGGTATTAAAAAAAAAAAAAAAAAAAAGTAGCACAAGCAGGAGAGGTCTGAGATGAAAGTAACAGCTGTTCAAACAGGCAGAAAGTATGTAAGCAGTTCTTCAGAGGTCAAAGGTATGTTCCCAAAACACCATGATATATTCAGCCTTTGAAGTTTAGGATAGACTTTTTAGGTACCGATACTGGGAAATGGATTTGGCTTATTCCTGTTACTCCCTTCTGCGTAGTGTCAGAAAACAAGCTGAAAGCAGAGAAATACAAGATGCAGAGTCAAGATATCAGAACAGTGAACAGCTTGATACAGTGGGGCACATTCTGCCTGAAAACTGGTTTCAAATATAAATAGCATGCTTTCAACAGAAAATAGACTCCAGACAAAAACAAAATACTGATGGTCCTAAGTCACATGAAAGTCGCTTCTTCTAGATACAACTGGCACAGACACCAAACATCTCTGATTGTAAATAAGTACATCCATAATAGTACTCCAAAATGAAACAGGATATCCACACTGTAGCTAGCACTGGACTTTATAGTACAAAAATACTACAAAATCTCAGAATAAACAAATTAAAGCAGTGTGGAGACAATTATGAATGAATTCTGCTATGTATTAAATTAATTATTAGTGTGTGAATACTAAAAGATGTCCTGATAATTTTATCCTTTGACACAATTGAAACATTGGGTGTTTGGCAAGACTGAATGAAGATGAATCAGGATGTTAGCTCATTTCATCAAATGAATTCCAGATTTTATTTGCAGTCTTGTTGTTTTATTTGTGTTTTTTAAAGCTATGACACTTAAACTACAATAAGAAATAAAACAGCAGGAGTCAGGTTTGTGGCAAATGGAAATTAAAAATTAAAAGCTTTTGGTTTCTAGGGGTTTGTTTTGTTTTTAAATTTTAATGGACTCTTCCCTACATAAAGCACTAGTTTTCAGCATCAAGTGCTAATTTTTAACACTCCTTTACATTTATGCAAACCATGTCTTCTTCTAGGCAGTACTTCTTCCCTATCTTCTTCATTATTGCTGAACTTTTTTTCAGTATTTAACAAATGCATAGTCATCATCATTTTGAGAGCTTTGGTGGAAGTTATGCATTTGTCACTTAAAATAATAACCTTTCTTTCACTGCTTATGATTTAGAGATAAACTGAAGCAACTCTCCCATCCTAGTTCCAATTCCTGGAACTGGAATACTGGAATACATGAGAATCACATTCTAAGAGTAAACCTATCAACATTAAATAAGGAGAACATGAAAAAATTATCCATTATTATGCTCTGGCATTTTAGTTACTGAAATAAAAATAAAATAGAATGCATCAGTGAGCCATATCAATATGATCTCATGTAAAAAACTAGTTCTGCTTTAAAGCATATGAAAGATGAAAAAAATGCACCACTATCTTCTCAACAGACATGGGGCCATTTATGAAAACCAAATGCTTTTGATAATTTCAGGCTTCCTATTCTATATATATATATATATATAAAATGACTAAATGATACCAAACAGCAAAAATAAAGATTAGGAAAATAAACTCAGCTGTTATTGAAAAAAAAAAAAATTAAAAAATAATGAAACACGTTATGAATCCTTGCTGACAAAACAGTGTATGACTGACAAATCCCTTTCAATCCTGTCCAAAACTGCACACTTTGAACGAGTTAAGGAATGTTTTGTTGTTGTTGTTGTTGTTGTTTCTTCCAGTTTTCAAATAGGTAAATTCTCTCCTGAGATATCAAGGCTGCATTTGCTATCTTTGCTTGTATATAATGAGTTATTGATTGGTTAATATTTTTATTGTGCTTTTTATTGTGCTACAAGGAACAAGAAGATCATGAACGAACCTACTTCACTAAAGAAAATAAAATTACCGCATATTTTCAGCCAAATATTGCCAGGAGTTAACCAAAATGTTTTGCTCCTACTTAGCAGATCTGCAAAAAATAATAGCATTTCTAATGAGAATCACTTTTTTTCAAGGTTGACTTCAAATTCCTAAGACTACTTCACTAGTTTAAATGTGTTTTCTATTACATTAAATTGTTTTTGTCCATAGGAAGAAGAACGTCATTTAAAAGCACAGCAAAGGGTTAATGAAACATAATCACTCCTTCCAGCCCACATACAGACTTCAAGTAGTCTACAACGTATCATAAGTGCTTGGCATACCAAATATATTTTAGATTAAACTGAACTTTGTTCTTAATGAGATAAATTTTGTTACTAAGAATGTACTTTTTGCTATCATCATATTACCTGAAAAAATCCTAATTATTTAAATTGATGTAAGTTTTTGGGGAAAAAAAAAAACCCACAACCTTATTTGTGAGACAGAACCTTTATAAATGAAAGAGACCAAGCAGTCACCAGATGACCAAGCAGAAACTACTCCAGCATAATCTTGTAGCAGCATTTTCAACTTTCAAATCAGTAGGTTCCTACACTAAACCTCAAAAATGGTAATTCATCCATCCAGGTAACAGTACTCCAAGAGAGAAATTTATGAACAAGAAATAAGCACCCAAAGAGTGCAGATGGAGACAGCATGCCCCAACTTGTTGCTGGTCCCAACAGCAAACACAGCTCGCCGCCAGCCTGCCTGCAGTCAGGCTCCTGTCCCACATAGATTCAACTGCTAAGGGGAGATTTGAGAAGCACTTTAAGAAAAAGATGGCAACAGTTTTACAAATAAGCAAAATGCTTGATGGTAAAATTGAAGGGTGCAAAGGCTGACATAAACGATGATCATTATTTCACTTAGCAAAGTGACAGAAAATTCAGTAACTCCATCCTCCACTCCTGCTGATTACCATCCTTTCCATTTAAATTCAATACTAGTATGGGTCTAGCATCACAAGCCAGGGTGAGTTGGGCAGAGCTTTGCCTTTAAAGCAGTTGCAGCTGCAGCCTGCAGCTGCTAAAAGCAACAGAAGAGAGCCTTCATAGATTTAAAAAGAAACAAACAAAACCAAAAAAGCTGGAAAAACAGTCCATCCGAAAAAAAGCCAAGTATCTTTCTTCAGATTTTTATCCTTCTGCTGCAGAGATGGACGATTCTCATTTCTGTTGCATCTCATGAAATCAGGTATTCTCAGCTGACCACCATGCATGCAATGTGATGGTCTTCCAGCATGCATTAGCTGTCTAAAATGCTGGCAGTGAGCCATGGGATAGTATTCATAACGTACACTCATAAGGAAAAAAAAAAACACAGAAAGCAGATCTTAAAGTTTTACTACTATTTCTGAACTTGAATAAAGATGGTAGCAGTGGTAGCACAGAAACAGAGTATTTCCTGGGAATTACGGAGCAACATCTAAGGCTTTTCACTGTACCTCCTGGTATCTTGTATTCCTATCTTCCTAATGTTTAGGAAGACCATCTCATACTGTAGTTGTTATTAATAAAAGGCCAATCAGCATTCTTGCCTCTGAAGATGGTGAGAGGTGTAGAGTCTATTAAGCTTTAAATGGTATGTCAAAAGAAAATGTCCATTTTTCATTGCCACGTGAAGTACGAGTTCAGTAAATTCTCATTAACTGAAACCTGGAAGGAAAAAAAAAAGTTCCATACCATCATCACGATGGATTGCTGGAGCTGGAGAATACAGGAGAGAGAGGATGCAGCAAGAAACTGATTTTTACCAAGACCTTCTCCTGATTTCAAATACAAAGTAATTGAGTTCCAAATAGAAGGCAGCATTTAGAAAAGAAGTGGTTGCTCTTTGGTCTTTGCTACTGATTAAATAGCACATCTCTTTACCTCCCAAAGAAAATAAAAGCAAACCTTTTATTGTTTGGGCTTGAGTAAAAGTTTTTACTGCCACTAATATTCCAAATAAAATCACTTTCATTATAACTAGAAACAACAGAAAGTCAAAATTTATGAGTTAGGACACTAGTAAAGTTCCAGTTTATTTGCAGATACCAGAGAAGTAAGTAGCATGAGAAATTCCAAGTTTTCAATTAAAGAAACCTACAAATAATTCTTTCCAAGTATTTCTACACAAGGTCTATCTACCTAATGGCATAATATGTCAACATAACTGGGGCAGGTGGAAAAAGCAGAGAAATGTATTTTTTGTTATAACACTTACTTATATGTATTTTTATTATTAATTTTATATTTAATTTATATCTATTATAAATATTTTATATTTATTATTAATTTTATTATTTATGCGTATTGCATTAGGTCAATACGTAATATAATGCATACAATATTAGTACCATAATACATAAGCCTAATTTTCAGCCAGCTCCACTGATAATTACTTTAACTTTGCAGCATGATTTCTCAGATATAGGTTGAGGATCAAGTTTGTTACAGTGAGAGGTTATCCAGCTGATAGGCCGTTGATTATTAACACAAGACTACAAAAATAAATAAATAAATGAAAATCCAATGCAAACCAGTCTTTGATTGCTGAGATCTCAAAATGTAAACACAAATACAAATCTTTTGTGAGTTGTGCCAGTGCTGCTGAGCCTCTTAAGAAGATTTAAATGTCCTTCCAGAATTTTTAGGATACATTCCTTTGTGGGAAGGTACAATTCCTGCTACCTTTGTTAGATTCTGCTCTTGTATATTACATTGAATATCAGAGTATGACCCAGATTTTTCTCAGAATATGCTATAAGAACCTCCAAATACATTTTCCTGACTCTTTCCCGGGTGCTAACACAAAAATTAGACAAGATTGAAAAATGTATTTTAATTAAACTGGCGTGTTACACTGCGGAGCTCACTACAGAAACTTGACCAGAAAGAGCTGCTGTGCCTTGATGTTGCTGAATAAAGTAACGTTCATGAAGTATTTGTTTGCACTTCAGTAGTGTTATGAAAAAGTCTCTGTAGAAGTACTATTTTGTCTTATAATTTATACTTATGCAAAACATTCTGTAAGTGCTAGTGACAATTCACAGAGACATTAACATGTTGAACTGCAAAGGACCAATCCTATTTGTGTACATCACAAATTATCTAATGTAAACCTGAAAGCTAAGCTGAAACGTAGCAAAACAAATACAGTAGTTTAATATAGGTGATCATGCCATATTGGGCAAAGGAGGGCTAAGAGAATGAAATTGCATTGCTATAAGAAGCATATTGTTATAGTATGAAAAAAGTAGAGATATTATCAACTACTCCATTCTTTTTCTGCCCCTGATTAAGAGAAGAAAATAGCATCCTTGGAAACAGTCTTAAAATATAATATGTGGGACAGATGATAATTCAGCTGAGAGATGAAAGAAAATTTTTAAATTTTCTGATCAAAGGTCAAAGCCTGTTCCCAATTCTAGATAAAGTATTCACCATTCTTTTGCACCAGAAAATACTCTTATATTCATTAAATTTAATGAATGTAATTCAATGATTAATGGGTTTAAGCAAAAAGACAGAATCTCTCCAGCTCAGCACGCCACGGACAGTCAAGGGCACAGCCCTGAGCCTTTCCCTTGGACACTGTTCTACAGGACATCAGTGCCCACACGCAGTTAAAATCTCTGCTGAATGAAAGCTGACCCTCTCACCCTGCTGTTATATAGAGCTTCTAAGTACAATACTTAAGCAGGGGAAGATGGTGCCATTTTGGAGCTTACAAAGAAGCCCTTCCTTTGTGCACCAACAGAGCAGAAGATCACCTCTTAGCCTCTTTTCTATTAAAAGAAAAAGGTACAGATAGCAAGTACTCTGTGCCAAAGTCCTGAAGTGACTGAAAAATATTGGTGGGTCTTACTGATTGCATAAGCTTCTCTCCCAGTGCTTGAAACTGTATTCCAAAACTCCCCTAAATCCTTAGTCAGCAGTGAAATATTTTAGAAAGCATTTCTTGGCATCTTGCCCTTCAGCAGAAGAAAATTTACATTTTTACAGTGTTTCAGCCTGTCAGCACTGAAATATTTTAATGGGTTTTGCAGCTGTGTGAGGAGAATTGAGAGATGGTCAGCAGATTCTTACAGCATACTGCTGGGAGACAAGTGCCCAAGGATGCTGAGGCAGGAGGAAGCAGCTAACCTCATCGGTTTTTACACTCCACAGAAAATCCAAACAGCGGATTTTACCTGCAATTGAGCATGCCAAAACAAGGACATTTTTGATCCATTGGCTCTTTGTAGCAAGGAACATTAAAATCCTTAATTCTCAGTTGATTTGAACAAAAGCAGCAGCTTTCTGTAAGAACTAATGAAAGAGCAAGAGCATATCTAACTGCAGCTTCAATTCCCATAAACTGCACTCAGTCTACAGGTCTTAAGATCTTTATTGTCTAACAGCATGTAAGAGCAAAATCAGAGAAGCATGGTGTCCTTACTTGGAGGAGGGGACGGCAGCACACCTGACTTCAAGATGCTTCTTCTAAGGGCATTATCTAAATACATAAGCAAGAGGATGAGCCTGCCAGGGCAAGGAGACAGCAGAAGTGCCAGGAGCTGTCAGTACACACGGTCTCAACGAGAGCTACATGCTGATGCAGCTGGCACAAGGAGATTGCACCACCATGAGTTCAGAGGAACCATCAGTGTGTGGACACTAACTTTCAGTGGGGGGATTAAGTCCAGCAAACAGGTAGTGAAGTAAATCTGCATTCCCTCAGCTAAGAGCAGAGAAGCACTCTTTCTCTGTGTTTTTTTTTGGTTTAATGTTGCCCTGCAAAAAACTTCCCTTCGCCATACCGAGAAGAGTCTACTGTTCCTCTTTCAGTACACTTTAATAAAGTCTACTAATTGTAGGCAGAAAAAAATGGACTTATGCATAGGAGTAATTCTCCTATGATAAGTATTTTGATTCAAGTCTAATAAAATTGAGATCACATAAGTATATTCACTGGATTAACTATTTAATGCAACAATATTTAATAACTGTACCAAAACATATCTTAACTAATTAGCCAATCTTTTCTCTTAGTTATATTAATAGATAAAATTGTGGATTTGTTTGATTTTTGCAGCACTGTGGCCAACACAGATTTACCCGAGACTCTCTCTGAATATAGACTTTCTTAGATAGGGATATGACTTGAGATAGGGAATATGAATGTGTGTAGGAAGAATCTTGGAGAAGTTCCAAGGAATGAAATTTATGCCACTTGCTAAACCACTAGGGGATGGGAGGAAGACCACAGAAAGGCTGTACAGAAAATCCTAATGGAGACACAAGCATGCTGTCAGAACCTCACGAAGCCAATTCTAAAATGACAAGGGAGTGAAAGAGAAGAAAAGCAAGGTTACAGAAGTCTATCAAGAGTCAGGAAAGGAAACATAGCTGTAAAAATAAGAAAGCAAAGAGAAAACTTACTACATGGCAAAATCGTATGAGAGTTAAGCCAGAAGAAAACAAGTTTTACAGAGCAGTAACACCTCAAAATACACCAAAGGATTCCACAAAGTATTAATAATTTAGCATACCACCACTTATCACAGAAGATGTTCACATTCAAGCCAGAACTTTCTTACTACTCTGATTTGGAGTTAATGTAAGGAAAGTCAGAGTCAGAATTTTGGATGGCTGTTATGTATCTTTAACAAGCTGGGTTACAGCTATTGAGCTTCTTAGAGCAGAAACCCAATGACTGTTCACCCATCTGTGAAACACAGAAACGGATCCTAACATATCACCTTTACTGAGGCTCTTAAAAGGTCAACAAATAAAAATCAAATAGCTACTATTATATGTATGAATTACTAAGCGAGATGCTTTTATTTTACTTCTATGCTCAGCTGGGACTGTGTAAGTTCATACAAAATCCTTTTAACAATGCCTGAATATTGCAAATAAATATTACAGGGATGTGTTTTTCTTTAATAGTGAAACGTGCATTGCCTTTTTACTTTCTTCCACAGAACCCTGATACTCTCTCAGCATTTTAACTGTGAATAGTAACATTAATTTGTCTGAATAATTATCACAGAATCCTTAGAGTTGGAAGGGATCATTTTGTCCAACTCCCCTGCAATGGACAAGGACATCCCATAGCTAGATCAGGCTGCTCAGAGCCCAGTCTAGCCTGACCTTGAATTTCTGCAGAGACGAGGCATACATTGCCTCTCTGGGCAACCTCTTCCAGCACCCCCACTGTGTTAGACTTTTTCCTCATACTCAACCTAAATCTGCTCTCTTTAAGTTTGAAACCATTTCCCCTTATCCTGCTAAAGAATCTATCCCCATCAGATACTGAAAGGTTGCTTTTAGATCACCTCAAAGACTTTTCTCCTCCAGGCTGGCCAATCCCAGCTCAGACGGTCCTCAAAGGAGAGATATTCCATCCCTCGGATCATTCTTGTGGCCCTCCTCTGGACACAATCCAACAGGTTCATGTCTCTCCTATACTGAGAACTCCACATCTGGATGCAAATACACCAGGTGAAGTCTCAATGGTGCAGAGGGCAGGATCACCTCCCTCATCCTGCTGGTCAAACTTCTTTTGACGTAGCCAGGTTATGGTTGGCTTTCTGGGCTGCGAGGGCACATTGCTGGCTCATGTCCTGCTTGCCATCCACCAGTACACCCAAGCTGTTTTCAGAAGGGCTGTGCTCAATCCTTCAGCTTGTATTGGTAGTGGATGTTGCCACAATCCAGGTGCAAGACCTTGCACTTGGATTTGCTGAACCTCCTGAGGTTCTCTTGCACCCACTGCTCAAGCCTGCCTAGGTCCCTCTCAATGGCATCCCATCCCTCATGCATGTCAACTGCACCCACAGCTTGGTGTCATCAGCAAACTTGCTGAAGGTACACTCAACCCCACTGTTGATACAACTGATGAGGATATTAAAAAGTATCAGCCCCAGCGCTGCATCGGTTTCATGATATAACACTTAGGCAGAAAGTGACTTCTACCTTCTTTTCTTTCGGCCTGTGCATCTTCCAAAAGATAATACCTGCTTTTCTTAATATGACTTGGAATGGACAAATGTGTTAGCTCTTAGCTGTAGAAACCAGTCAAGAATAAAGATAGTATTTTTCTGTTAAATTAATGTGATTTTATGTTGTTGGTGGTAATTTAATTAGAACCTTTTAAGTAAGAGCTCTCTTTCCCAGAAGAGAAACAAAAAGATATTCTTGGATATTGTATTCTATGATCTAACAATTCCTTAAGTTTAGTTAATGCCCTTCTCGCCCAACAATAACAAACAAAACTACATTGCAAAAGAATGAAGGAAAACACAAGGTAAAACTTCTAGTCAGCAACTATTTGAAATCTGCACTGCAAATTCAGCAAATATACTGTAGGTAGAAAAGGTAATAAAAATCCACAGACAAAAAGAATAAAGTACTCAAAGCATTCATTCTCAAAGGACATTGCCAGCACTCAAATTACAAAGGCAACAGTCTACAGAAATTTCTAGGAGATCTTAGGAGCATTAAAATAGATATTATTTGCTGCATCTAAGTGTCTATTTATATTTCTGCTTAAAAATAATATATATATATTTTTAAAGAATAAATTAGTTCAGTCCATACAGAATTGTAAATGATGAAAATTACACCTGGTTAAAATTTGGGAAAAAAAGCAGGCAAAGAACAAAAAAGTATAGTCAAGATGAAGAGAATAAAATTTTAACAGTGTTTGAACAAAAATCAAAGCTCTAGGTTTGCACTTCAGCATCCAGTAGCAGGGATGCATCAGTTTCAGTGAGCTTTGGTGAATGGGAGCTTGCTTCTGCAGAGATATGGCTGCATCTGTATGTAGAAGCTCTAGGTCTGCCCCTGAGGAAGACAGGACATTCTGTCTGGTAGGAATAGATTGCATGGCCTATCCATGGATGATATGCCACTGAAGAAAATGGTAGGTGGGACTTGATGATCTTAGAGGTCTTTTCCATAATGATTCTATGACAGTTGATGCTGGGTGTGCCCTAGGGTGAGAAGCCTGAGTTGCCTTTGCCATCCCTTGTGCTGGATGTCATGCATTGCAATACAATGCACTGTGGGACATGCAATGATTTCCTTCAGGAACACCTCTCCAGTGCAGAAGGACATACACCCTCTTCCCTTTAGCTGCATATGTATATATTATTCTGCTGTCTTTACAAAAATCATCATTTGCTGGTTTGAATCTTCAGGTATCAAATATAGCTTTGCATGACCACAAAATAGCATACTTTCGTTCATCTACTTCTTTAGTGAAATTTGTTGCAATTTTGGGTTAATCCATATTCATTGAGTTCACGCATATTTGTATTTTGCTAAGTTATTAGTAACACAGTATTTTTCTCTAATACGCAGCTAGTAGAAGTTAAGCTCCAAGATGTATTACTGTAGACACTTATTCAAGTTCAGCTGGCTTGAAGATGTAGTGCATAAATGACACCGAAGAATATTCCTTTTATTTTCCCAACTGTTCTTAAAGAAATACATTGCAAAATCAATTAGCTATGTACCTGTCAAGCTGGCAAAAGATACCAGAAAATAATCTGTTTTCATGTTCATAAATATGAATACAACACACTTACTTTCTGGGAGTACCAAGTAAATCAGTAAAAACAGTAAGAGGACAAACCCAACAGTTCTCATGTGCTATTAAATACTCATCAAGAATCTAGTGTCAGAGGCAAGATGAATCTTCCCCCTTACACTGGAAGGCATGTAAATCACTGGTGGCTCTTAGAAGAACCATTTCAATACTATGTCAAGAAACTAGATTTAAACTTAAATTATGATGCTGTCAGCCTTGAAAACTAACTTCAAGCAGTATGATAATTTTCAAATACCCTTACTTGGAAAGGCAGGACACTAAATAGAGAATAAAGGACATACAGAGACTTGCATCTGGCAGAAATGAAGGCTGGTATTTGTGCTTTATTTTTCTGTTTTCTGGTCAGATTGATGGGAAACAAATTTTGTTAAGGAAAAAAACCCATAACACATAACATGGAAAAAAAATAGTGCTAGTTATAAGATGGATCAAGATCTCCAATATACTTTTTCATCTTGGTCAGGTGGGATTAGATATGAATAAGTTCAATGAGGGAAGAAAGCTCTTACTTCTAAGTTTAACAGAAGCCAAGCAGAAAGGTTCGGCTGCCCAACAAACAAGCAGTTTATGCCTAAGGCTTTATTCATAGACAATGATTCTGTGAATTAACTACAGACACACAAACATACAGAGATCTGTGCTTTCGGCTCACAACTCATTCATTAATATAAGAAAAAAAATGAAGGAGAAAATCTTAAAAATTACATAGTGAATCCTGAAAGCTTCAACTAGTACATCCTACCATCCCACTGAAGCACATAGAGTATCTGAAGACAACAGTCCTAGCGAACTTCAACCATTAAGTCTACTTCCCTCTGGGGCATTAGCACCAAGATCTGCTGCCATCTAACTTCTGCTTCAGTGCTACAGCTGACAAAGTGTGCTGCATGCCGCTGAATAAGATGCCGTCAGCTCCAGCTTGCCCAACAAGACAGTACCAATATCTCTAGGATGGAGCTCCAACCAGCACCCTGACTGCTTCTTCATAATTGCTGCTGCCCTGGCACTGTGGACAGAGCATCCATCCATGCACTGGGGCACCAAAGACAGTGACTAGCATGTCCCACTTGAACTCTTGAAGAGTATCAAATCACACTCACACTATAGCACTATAAGATTTGACACAGATCTCAACATATCTACTGTAAGCTGACAGGACAGTAAGTGTCTTTTAGAATACTGCTCTGAGTGTGGAGTAGAAATTAAAAACAAATAGTGTCACTGGATCAGGTGCTTGCTATGGTGTGATTCAAAGTTAGCCCAAACTGAATGCACAAGTCACCCTGAAATTGAGCATGAATTCAGACATTCTGATGGAAAATTTAGCCCCTTTTAATGCTTTTTCCACAGAGGAAAGGAAGAAATATTTATCAGGGAGCTTTATTAAGTTGGATTTCTATTCTCAGCAGACAGAATAAAAACCTCTCTGTTGTGTGGCAAATCAGTCTTCAAGATCAGGAGAATGACCAATAATTCCAGATTTAATAACTTTGTTTAAAGCAGGCTTACAGTCTGGTAAAGAAAATGACCTTGAGAATTTTATGAGTCTTGCTGGGAAGAAATCATCTGAGTTTTCTGCACACATTAAGTTAAGAAGGAATAAAGATAAAGAAAGATTTGATTATAGAGGAGATCCCCAGCAGACCAGATAGAAGAGGCTACCTGGTAAAAGAATTGTCTTTTTATCCCATTTACATCACCCAGGATCCATGAAATAATTGGAATTTGATTTCTGCAAAGGTTGTAATATTTTCTCCAAAGTAAGTTTACAAACTCTGGGTCATGAAACAAGAAACAAATGAACACTTAAATATATTAATTCCAAGAATACAAAACGCATCTGCGTTACACCATAAGCAATGCTTAGCATAACAGTAAAAAATGCTGGCTTAAGGAGCCTCTGGTGCACTGTCAGAACATAAAAAAAAAACATTAGATTTATCTGAAAAAAGGAGTGGGAAAATGGTTTGTGAATTTGGACAAAATGAATTGAAGCCCAAACTCATCCACACAATGTAATTAATGCTGGACCATCTTTTGGCAGTAATGCAGTAGAATAATATCTAAACAGAACATGTTCATGAGTTTTGGCACTCATCTTTTAATTTGTGAAAGCATTCTTTATAGCTGAAAGTAAATGCAAAACAAATTGATTATCTTTTGGTATTGGCAAAGGAACAGAGGAAAAAAAAAATATTCTGTACGGATATTGAGAACCTGTCAATAGAGTATCTTTTCCACAGAATACATAATTAAAAAAAAAAATAAAAATAAAAAATAAAAAAAGGAAGGGGGAAGGGGCAAGGGAGTTTCCTCTGGTGAAAAATTCAGTAATTAAAAAAACTTTCCCTCCCTGGTCCAATTCACTTAATGCCCTTACAAGGAAGTTCACCAGCTCTCTGCACCATCCAGCCACAGAAACTTCAATAGTAAAGTTGTTTTCAGGCAAAAATAAAAATAAAAATGTCTGAGAATACGGATCATTAAAAAAAAAAAAAAAAAAAAAGTGGTTTTATAGCTCATTCTCTCCATCACCCCAACACAGGAAGACAACAGTCATCGTGTTGACAGAAGGCATTCTTATGCCAAGTGCCATAAGTGTTTTGTAAATAGAAATCTTCAGCTGCTCTTTAACAGGCTTGTTTTCAAAATCTGAGCATCTTGTTCTGTTGAGGCATTACATTATTATGCCTGTCATAGTTTGTTTATTAAATAGAAATCGGTCAATATAAACCTTGCTATATTCAGAACCAACGCAGCACAGAGAAAATCTCTCCAACAACCAGCCACGGGCAAAGCATTTCCAAAGTATAACTATGTAAGCATGTGGCTGCTGTATGCTCACTTAAGTGCCACAAAATCCTACTGAGTGAAGTAGCAGAGAAGAGTTGAAGAAAAGGTCTATAAAGCAATACAAAATAAAATCAATTTTGGGTCCTTTCTCATAATCCAAGAATAACAGGTAAATCTGAAAGCAACATGCAACACATAACTAATTAATACAAAAGTGCATTGTGTATAACTAGATTTAATCTATTGAGCTCTGTTGAGGTCTAAAGCTTAGCACTTAAAAGGGAAGATTCAGCTCCTCTACAGGATACTGAAATTATGAAGGATACAAATCCTTATCCAAGACAATCCAAACAATTGCCAAAGCAAATGGAAACACAACCTTAAGCTCATTATCTGCTTGCTGTAGGCAGAATTAGTCAGTGCCTTCCTACAAACATCAAAGGAACCACCTACGCTTTCCCATTCACATTATACCTAAAGGCAAGTTCCTTCAGTGCAAATCCAAACAAGAGCTCAAGTACCTTCATTACTACTCTGAGGAAAAGATAATCAATTAAAATAGCAAAATAGTGTCACTGAAGCAGAATCTAAGCCAGAATCAACCTTGAACAAAAACAAAACCAGGTGGCCAAGTTGGATGGGGCCCTGGGCAGCCTGGCCTAGTATTAAATGGGGAGGTTGGTGGCCCTGCCTGTAATTGGGGGCAGGGGGGGTTGGAGATTCATGGAGAAGTTGGTGGCCCTGCCTGTGGGGGGTGTGGGGGGAGGGGCGGATTGGAGATTCATTGGGAGGTTGGTGGCCCTGCCTGTGGGAGGCGAGGGGGGAGGGTGCTCGGAGATTCATGATCCTTGAGGTCTCTTCCAACCCAGGCCATTCTGTGATTCTGTGATTTGCCACTAAGAACTTACCTCAGAAATCTAGAAAAGCTAAAATTCATAGAACAAGAAAAATCCCAAACCACCACCAGAAAACGGAGGAAGGGAGGAAACAGAAGGAAGAAAAGTATCCTCATGACAACAATCTTTCTACATCCTAAACTGTAGCTGGGAACCATACAAAGTATCCATCATTACTTCCTTTTTCAACTTGTCCGTCCTTGGCCCCCAGAGAGGGACAGGACTAGACTCAAGGCCACAGAAAGATTTATGTTTTCTGCCACAACTGCCTCTATGGGCACTGGAAAGGCTGGCAAGACAAGGAGAATTAAGACAGCGTGCAAGTTCTGTCGGACCCATTGAATGTCTGCCAGCAGCAACAGGCAGAAAAGGTTTACTGAATGCTTGAATTCCTGGTAACAGATCAAAAAGACCTTGGTTCTAAACACTTCAGATAAGAGCACATTTTGTCAGATGTACTTTCTTCTGTTTTCCACACTTTGATTTTTAGAGATCACCAGCCAGTTTTAACAAAACCAAGTAGGTCTTGACTCATGTCAGAGGCTAGCCAAGATTTATTCAAATCAAATCAGCCATAAAAAGGTACTATTTTCAAATTGCAATAATTTAATTTTATAGATGCAGTATCTAATGGACCCAGGACAAGACAGGCAAAGATCCAGACTGCTAAACATATGCTCTTAACCAGTCTCATCTATCAGTACCTGTCTAACAGTATTATGGTAGACATCTCAAGAGAATTATTTGTATCCCCTTTGAAGCACAAACTGCAAAAACTGTGCTTTTCACAGTCGTTACTATTTGTAATTTTTTTTAATCCTTAAATGTCAATCAGTTGACACTGCTTCTAATAGAAAGGGTCAAAAGCCATTTGTATTTTGTTAAGTCTGATATTCTAAAATCAAATTTAGTGGAACCAAGCCAGGAATGCACAGCGTTCTCTGTACTGAAAAGATGCCTCTTAACTGACTTGATCCAACCGTAAAACTAAAAATAATTGTTTAAAGGATACAACAACTACTTTCAGTAAAACAGTTTCTCCATATGTGACTCATGGTATGATTGTTATATGGAGACTTTATTTCATCTAAACCAGTAAAGTTTTCCAGTGCGCACTCAGAACTCAGATTCTAATTTCAATTCTGAAGCCCAAATTTTTTCTGCCAAATAAATTTCACAGACCTTCGCCCATCTCCACCCAACTCTAATTTTGAATAGCACTATGTGTGTCAGCAGAAGATAGTAATTTTTACATTGGTCCTTAGTATTATTTTTATGGTACATGTATTCACCCTACTACCTGCCCTTAATTACTAGGACAGAATTGTAATTTCTTCTAAGTTACCAATTTCTGTACTCCTGTAAGCAAGCTTAAAAAAAAAACATAATTCTGTATGAAAAAAAAAAGGGGGGGAGGGGAAGAATTTCATTCATTTCTTAGTTAAATATTGAATATTCAAGTTCTTCTTGAATACTTGGTATTATTGAATATATTGAATTGTTTGCCTGCCTCTGCAACTAACAAAACAGAAAATGGTTTGTAGCCTCCAGGCACCCGGCTTCACATTGTGAGAGACAAAAACAGCCTGTAAGGCAAAATGTTTTTTAGAGTTCTTGATTAAAGACTGCACTTTTTAGCAAGAAGCTTGAAGGTTACAAATCATAATTGATAGTCCAAGCATAGTAATTTTTATAGAAACAAAAATATTTCCTATGTGCCCTCTTAAATAGATGGCAACAAATCCTCCAGCAATTAGCAAAGACATGTAATAAAGTCTGCTTTTCCACTTCTCTGCCAAGTTTTTGTTACAAAGTTCCCAAGAAAAATAAATACAATGGTAAAGAGGAAGGTCTTTTTTGACAACAAATCCAGTAAGCATTCATTATGTACTAGGAGTTTAAGAATTAACAAACAAGGAACCTCATGTTGAACTACAGTAATCTCATCAGAAAGGTTTTATTCATATTCATGAACAACAATACAATCATAGCAACAAAAAGATGATATAGAGGGCTTACTGCAAAATACTGTTTAAAGTATAACGATTTCTCTCTCAACCTAGAAAAAAACTGGTTTTCTAAAAATGGCTTCCTTTTACTTCTTTCAGTTTTCTATCTCTCTCTGCCTTTTCTATTTCTAGTTATAGAACTATTCTAGACCATAGTTTTATTTTAAATATACTTTCCTTTAGAATCCAAACACCCAAATGGAGTTGATTTTCAGTAGAAGAAAGAGTTTAACAAACCATCATCGAAGTTCTTGTCAATTCAGTGGCATATTTCCCATCAAGTTTATTCACAAATAAGAATAAATCTAGACTCACAGGCATAAAACTTGTATTTGATAACAGTTTCATCTTAAAAAATGACATTCTATTGCCAACTGTCTCAGCACATCCTGCAAATGTAAGCGCCTGTTCCTGAATTTCAGTCAAAGTCCTCACACAGCAGAAATATAAGAATTCAATAATTCTTGTCTTACTTATTAAAAGTGCTTACTAAATAGTACTGAAGTACTAAATATATGCCACACAGCAATTGATCTCACAGCACTTCAGTTAAGTCTGCAATATATTTAACACATTTAGGAGCCCGATTTCCATCATGCAAAGGAGGATTCAATGTTAGTAGGTAGCAGCCACCAGCACTTTGATATTGCACTAGCTGTTATTAGAGATGGTTTATACCCAGTGTTATGGTTCAAGTATTAGTAGTTAGATCACACTCTTGAATCTCTCTGTGAAAGGCATCTTAAAATAGAGCTGAGATAACTTTTATCACTGTAAATGCAGAACAGTTTCACCAACTCTAATGGTTAACATCAGTGTGAAGTTTTACTCCCAGATTCCACTTTCACAGTCCAAGAGAGACAAGAATTACATACGCCAACCAAAGAACTGAGCAAAGATGAGCATTTTTGGAAAGGGAGATTGCTGTGTCCCATAAAAAGCATTTGTTCCCTTAGTCATGGAAAAAACAATATCCTGGTTTACCATGACACTGTACACTGCTCCCACTCTTAATTTTTTATTTTTTTCCATTTGAAAAGTACAAAGAGAAGATCAAGGTCTTTCATGCTAAGCATAGGGACAAAATTGGGAACTATTAGATTATGAAACTACAAGGAAAACATGGTCTATAACTGAAGTCATGTGCAGTGCACTGAAGCAACTGAGCAGAAAGACTTTCCCCTCGTCTGACCTAGTTCTGTCAAAGATTCCCACATAGAGGAGTGGGTGTAGAGGTGACACATACAGTTATCTTCAAAAATTTTGGAAGGCAACAGCTCACAGTAGAGAATACCTCAGACCCTGACAAGGAAAAGCTAACTGAACTCCGGAAAATTCAGACAAGTATTAGAAGGCCATCCAGAACTGTGAGCGTACAACAAAGTGAACAGGCCAAGTCATTTTATAAGAAAAAACAAAAAACAAAAAAACCCAACAAAGCCAGTGCAGAAAAATGAAAGCATGGTGTGGACAGGTTTCTGTTCCCAAAGAGGTCAAACACCAAATCTACAACTTGCGGAAATGATGAGAAAAGGCTCTAACAAACAATAAAATTTCATTATTCTAATAAATACAAACAACCTCCAGCTTCCCACAGGCCCAGCCATTGGTAGCTGAGTAGATTCCGCACATGTCCTGTGGGGTCACCACTCTTACTGAGAACAAATTTTCCCTAAAATCCAACCTGAACCTCCCCTGGCGCAACTTGAGGCCATTTCCTCTCATCACTATTACATGGGAGAAGAGGCCAACTCCCTCTTGCTACAACCTCATTTCACAGAGTTATAGAGAGTGATAAGATCTCCCTTGAGCCTCAACACAGACAATACTCTAGTCTTTCTCACTGTATCCCTATTTTTCTCACAGTTCCCGGGTAAGACACCACATATATTAGGGGTGTGCAAGAGCAGTAATAGGTTATATAAAAGAAGCAGTCTCAGGTCAAAAGCAATCAGTGACCTTCCCTGAAAGAAAAAAAAAGTCTTGATGAAAGAAAGGTGCAGTAAAATTGAGAGCAGTGTGAGCTACCTCAGGCCTCATTTATTGAAATGCAATACATTTTGACTCAGGAACACAAAATAATTGAACTAACAGGAAGACCTTGCTCAAAACACCACAAAATACAACTTCAAGAAGTGTGCTATATTTTGTCAAACAAACCTCTAAAACAAGAAATTTAAAGCAAGAAACCATTTCTCTGGATGTTATCTACTTCTCTTACCAATTACACCACCAAACTATGGCATACCATTATATAGTTCGTGTATGTTCTTATCCACCCCAAAAGAGAAGTTTTGTTTGTTACCTCTTACCGACAGTTATTTTGACAGTTCTTCTCCGAGAGTCCATCCTCATCTTCTCCCATAATATCCACTGCCGAAAATATCAGTGCAACGAGAATTGCAAAGCAGCATACCAGTGCAAAGATCACAATGCATCTTTGCTGAGACTGAAAGAGATTAAGATTAAAAAAGTTTTAACGGAGCGAGCACATTCCAGTCAATGACTTGAGATTCTAAAGCTTTTGAATAAAAATCTAGAAACCTTTGAAGACTTTACTGCCATAGTTGTAAATATGAAACACACCTCAGGATGAAAGTATCCTCAAAGCCATCCTTGAGGTTATCACCTTGAGATGTAGTTTATATCTCTCAGGCATTATTAAATAATTTATGTCATAAATAATATTCATAATTTAAACTTGTCTTCTGTTGGCACCACAAGAAAAGCATTTTAAAAAAAGCATTATGCATTAAAATAATGATTCTCACATTAACTATATACTTTCTGACTGTACAGCACAACACAATACACACTTCAGGATGGCACTCAAAATCTTGAGAGTTTTGTTGTGTTTGGCTGAAATAAAATATGTCATTGCAAGAATGAAGAGCAAAGTTCTTTTTTATTGCTACAGAAAGCAACTGACACTGTAAAAATTGCTGCAGCAACTGTGACACTTTGGTCAGTCCTTGCCCTGCAGCACTCAGGATACAAAGAAAGAAAATTCACAAATACCAGATAGGAGTCAACAAAACAATTGGAGATTGCTGGCAAAACACAGCATAGCACCTCCTTACTCTACAATATGAAATCTTGCAGCACTAAATGGAAATGAGTACAGCCCTAGATAAATGTGAAACCTAAAGAATTTCCTGAAATGAAATTTACACAGCTGTACGAATAGAAAGATTACTTTATTCTGAAACCTACTGTTCAAATATACTGTGTATTTTTCTACTAAAGAAAATTTGCACAATCCCAAATATATTTAAATAATAATTTTAAAAACTCTAACATGTTATTTTCTTAATTTCTATCAACCTATCTTCAACATGAACTTTTATTCAAAAAAAAACCTTTATAAAGAAATAGGAAACAGAGAAAGTGCAACCTTATATTTCTTCCTGAAAAACAACTTCACAGTATTTCCATGTTTTTTTGGCATTTAAGAGGTAATAAATTTCAGGGTATCACATATACATAAAGAAAAGGGCCCACCTTTTTTTTTTTTTTTTTTTTTAAGTGATTTTCCAAAACTTCCAATTGAGTATGCATCCCATGTGAGAACAACACTCACACTTGTCAGAACAAATCAGGTATTTTTACAGACAGAAATGAAACACTTATCAACTACACAGTAAAACAACTTACTCAGTGAGACAGAAATAAATTTTCTGAAATTCAATGAGAAATGTATCCCTTTACCTAACACTGAATAAATTCAGGTTATACGTGTGTTTTAAATATAATGCATGTTAAGCATTTTTATAACTTCCAAATACATATTTAAATCTGTGCCAATATAGTATCTAAAATCTTATAAGAATATAGCATAAGAAAACCCTCTTCAAGCATTTACAAAACCTACTCCTGAAATAAATGCAATATGTACTTACTTTTCTGCTAGGTATAATTGTGGCAATGTATAAACAAGAATTAGAAGCAACTGCATTTGGGTGCCCAAAAGCAAAGCTGTAGTCATGTGCACAGTAGGATTTAATAGAGAAATGTTAAAATACTGCCTTGTCATAGTGGTGAGAAAAATTAAGAAGTGCCAAAGAGGCATTCGGACCTGGGACACTGCTTTATGCCCTTTCCTCATCAGGACATCTAATCTCTTGCTACAGTGACCTTTGTCTCATGCAGTTTGTTACAATTCCCCAAGAGTATTTGCGGAAACTGCTGCAGCTTCTTCCCAGTGCTGGGTTTATCACCATGGCAGCAAGACAGCAGAGCTACTCCCATGGCAGTAAGCCAAGTAGAGCCAGGGCTTACTCTCTAGCCCTGAGGGCAGGGGAAGCCAGCCAGGACAACTCGTGGCCCTAACGCTCCTTTCACTCTAATCACAGGATAACTGCAGTCGTTCTGCTCATTGGGAACAGTCCTGAGCCTGTATTTTGGACAAAGATTGACAAAATTGTCACAACTGGTACCCTAGCTACTATCCTAGCTACAACACTGCTCCACCAATTGACTCCCACCTTCTAGCTGGGTGTCTGCACAAGCAACCAACCAACCAGAGAGCATCGCAGGGACTGGAACAGATAGGAACACATCAGCCTCCAAGACTGGGCCAGCCAGACTAAGGCAGCAAGAGATGTTAAAAGGAGTCACCAAATGTCCCTGAAAGTCTTGCTTAAAGGCCAAAAGGTATGTAAAAACTACAGAATATTTAACATGATATCATAAGAAGAAGAAAACAAACAAACAAAAAAAGCAGGTGAGCCTGACAACTAATGTTCCTTCAATACCAGGAAATTTTACGGTAGCAATTTCCAGGTGGTGATATTCCAAGAATAAAGAAACTGGGAGGACAAAATAATTCTCCTGATCTACCTTAAATCCCATTTCACATCAATTCAGGGAAACATACTCAAGGCTTCTAGACTTCAGTGTTGCAGCTTGAATTTGTAAAAAGCTTAAATCCCTATTATTTCAATTCTGAGAATGTACATTTTACAAACCTCTGCAGTTTGACTGCTTCTCAGTACAAACAGCAATCAATTTAACATGATGAATAAGATCAAGCGAAAAAACTAGAATAAAAAAAATAGGCATTTCTGTTTGAATATAATAACAGATTAGTTGTTTCAACGTTTTATTACTTTATTTTATTTTTTTAAGTCCCAGCTCAACAGCATATTGACTTGTAGCACAGAGGACCTATAAAATTCACCCACACTATAAAGAACCTTATCAAACTCCAAAAACTCTACTTTTTTCTTTGAATGAAGGATAACACAAAATATTTAATTTTTTGAAAAAGTAAAAATCCCAAGTTACCACCTTCTTAATCCCAAACATTTAATCACAGATCTGAAAGGCTGGGTAAAGATCATTTAAAAAAAAAAACCAAAACATTATACAGATAGTAAAGGGGATTTTGAATGCTTTTACAGTTGAAATTACTCTTGCTGAGTGGTGATTTTTGACAAAATTTAAACATATAAATTAGATTAGGAATGAATATTTAAATTCTGCTTATCTTCAAATTGATGCTAATATTATAAAACAAAGAATGAAAAATAGCTGCTGGCACCAAACGTGTCTCCTGAGCTTTTCTTTTGACAGTGATAGTAAATCTTAATTTCCATCGCTAACGTCAAAACTGCAGGCAATTTTATAATAGGCTTTTTCTAATTAAAACAGATCAGAACAGTCCATGCCTCTATTCTATTCTACTATCCACATGTGCATGCATGTGTGAGTAACAGCAGGCTTATTGAAAGAAATTAATTCAAAATAGAAAAGCTCACACCATAGAGACATTAGAAGAAACCTGTTAGATTTGCTGTTTGGGCTCGAGTCCACGTGCTTGGGAAAACAGCTTGATGTGACATTGCTTTGCCTCGGCTTGGCAACTGGGATCTGAGTTTGTCAGCTCTCTCCTTCTGCTTCGATCAGTAAATGCCTAAACCCCCTTTGTCTTTCGGACTTCAACACTTGGTTAAGGAATACAGATTAGAGAGAGACCTCTAAAATTTATATAGTCCATCTCTTCATAAACATGATTAATTTATACAAATACTACTTTAAGAGATATTTATCTAACCTGTCCCTAAGAATTTCCAGTTGAAAGAGATCCTACAGCCTCTTCAGGTAACCTACTTACGTGTTAGTACCTTATTGATGCTGCAATGTGATCTCTTTACTTCTCATACATGTTGAAAACAGAGAAGAGAGTATTTCATTCTTCCCTGCTTTGGGGTGCTACAAACTCTGGGCCCAGAGCATCTGTTAGGTTGACCACACACATCAGAGGACAAGGATGACTGAGAGTTTCTCTCTTGACAAGTGTGGAAACCATTCCAGCATAAACCCATAAACTCTTGCACGATAGATTTCTTCAGAGCTTATGAAAGACAGGAAAGGAACTCCTGCAGAATTAAGGACCATCAAAAATGCTGTTATTTTCCACTTTCATGAGCAAAATGTGTTTCTTTCACCTGCTTCATCCAACTTAACGCCAATGTTTAAAAGAAATCCATCAAAACACCGCATTTACTAAAATAAAGCATGGTACTTTCATGCTGTTATGCCCCTAGGTAGAGAGTGAGAAAAAGAACAAAACCTACACAAAATGAGCATGCAGTGCAGCACCATTCAGAGAAGATTTTCATCTGAGAAGGACATTATCTGTTTATTTATTATTAAGAAAAACGGTAGTCTGTGTCAGTTAAGGTTGCATCAGAGCCAGTGCTATCCAAGCAGAATTTCAAATGAGAGCTAAAAGAAAAAGCCATCCACTTTCGCTTCATGCCCATTGCCCAAACCCTGGTAAGAATTCTTCAATGGCCCATAAAGCTTTCACTTTCTTCAGAAACAAGAGGTATTTCTAACATGGTAAATGTAAAGAGGAATTTACTTTTCCTTCAGCACAGTACAAAAAAAAAAAAACCAAAAACAAAAAAAAACAACAAAACACAACACCTCATCTCCCCAAATAAGAGCCACAAAATCACCATGTTGCATCTACTGAGAGAACTGAGTACATAACAACCAAACATGTCATGCTTTGAAATGATGCCTTATTTTTATATCTATTTGGAGAACAAAGGAGGCAGGATTTACGCAGCATAGTAATACAGAGGTCATTTCTACTTGTAAGAACCACAAAGGCTCTGAGAGAGGTTTTCACATGTTGTGTCACATCAGTAGCCTGCACTTTCCTGTAATGTGTCTGAAGATCAATATGAGAAGCACTCACCTTCAGCACAAGTAACCTGACCAACAGCTCATAAAATTCTGCACAACTGGGATTGTATGGCATGCTATGCTACATGCTCAAGTACTGTGTTCAGTTTTGGGCCCATCATGACGAAAAAGACATTGAGGCCCTGGAGCGTGTCCAGAGACAGGCAATGAAACTGCTGAGGGGTCTGGAGCCCAAGTCTTATGAGGAGCGGCTGAGGGAGCTGGGATTGTTTAGTCTGGAGGAGGCTCAGAGGAGACCTCACTGCACTCTACAACTTTCTGAAGTGAGGTTGTGATGAGGAGGGGTTTGGCCTCTTCTGCCAGGCAACAAACAGGACCTGAGAAAATGGCCACAAGTTGCACCAGAGGAGGTTTAGATTAGACATAAGGAAGAACTTTTTCTCTCACAGAGTGGTCAGGCACTGGAATGGCTGCCCAGGGAGGTGGTGGAGTTGCTGTCCGGGCGCCTGGATGAGGAGCTATAAGATATGGTTTAGTGGCTTGTGGTAGCAGTGGTAATGGGAGGATGGTTTGACTAGATGATCTTGTAGGTCCTTTCCAACTTTGTGATTCTATGATTTGCCAAAGGTAGTGTGCAAATGGACTTCAGGGATTAGAAATCACCTTTCTTGGCTCTTAAGATCATTATATGCATCTATTAAAGTGCTATATAAAAACTGTTTCACATTAATCTGGAATTCACATGCAGCAGAAATATGTCTTCAATCTTACAGCTAGTATGAATATCTTTCACACTCAAGTCTCTATTTAACATAACTAGGAAGGCACTGATACGAGAGTAGTAGAATATGTTATGTATTTTCAAATTGGTTGGGCCCAGGGAGCTTCATCCTTGTACATTTAAGATGAAATAAGATTTTGTTGATTTTTTTGAGATAAGATTGAGATATTTGTATCTGGGTGAGGTAAAGAGAAAACTTTAAGCACCTTCCTCTGCAAAATCATGAACACGAGTGAAGTATCAGAAGATTGCAAAAATGGTTTTAAATTTAAGACAAAAATGTGGGCAGATAATGGGAGTTTAGAAATAAACTAGTTATTCCAGCTTCCATCTCTAGAGAATACTTGAACAAGCAATGAAGGCATTACATGTAAACATCTGGGAAATAAGAAATTGGACTGAATAATAGTTTTGTCATGAAAAAGTCACATCAATCAATTTACATTTCCAACTTTCGTAGTCTTAAGCCTTGTTAGCCTGCTGGAGAAGCTAAGAATAACAAACTTTGCCCTTTAGTAAAACTTTCTTGCAAACCTGAGGAACTGTGTTCAGATTATTCCAGGAGACATGTAAAGCTGGATGGAATTTCATGCTCATTGAAAAAAGATAGGGGGACCCTTTAGATGGGATTAACATGAATGTGCTGCATGTCTGTTTTTCTTCACATCTTTATCAACAATCTGAATTGTGAAATAGAAAGGATATGTGCTTACTAAAGCTTTCAATAAAAAAAAAAATCAGAGCAAAGTGAAAGCATGCTGGAAGGCTAGATTGAAATTTCAAAATATTCTTGATAATTTAAAAAATTACATTGAAAAATGTTAAAAATCAATTAAGGAAGAAAAAAGAGCAACAAGTAGGTACACGTAAACCATTGCACAAATATAGGACCTTAGAAAACATTAGAAAAAAAGGGACAATCAAAATGATTATAGGTGGAACAGATGCTCTGGGAAGAGAAAGCCAAAACAGGGTAGGACTCTGTACTTTGGCAAGCAGAAAATTCATCAGAACATTGGGTACAGTGAAGCCAAAGTTGTTATTCACCAAATTTCACAACACCAGAAATGGGGAATGCTATTGAAACTAGGAGGAGTTAAGTTTCAGACAGATCAAATGGAATTGAGCATCTGGCATTTATTACCACATAAGTCTGTGAAAGCAAATAGGAGCAGCAAGTTTAGAAAGGAATTACACAATGCTTTAGACAACATGCCCAGAGAAGTCGCTAGATGAAACAGGCAAGGATGCACCCTCTAATACAGAAGCTGGGTGACATGCTATTGTCAGTGTTAAACACATTGTACAGGACTAGATATGCAAGTGGCAAGAGCATTAGGATATATTTTCTTTGCTCTTATATTACTTAATTTTCCCATGGAAGGACCCACTAGTAATAGTGAAGTGCAACATGAAAATGAATCAATCATGCCACACTTCAGTATTGGTTTGCATTTCTATGTCCTTCTGTAATGTTTGTACTGCATACAAGACAAAAATAATCCCTATCTCTACTTCAAGTATGCATATTTTGTTCACCTTTTAATACTGCATGGAGAGAGTTAAGAGAAAAATCATCAGTAAATTGTTACTCATACAGTCACCATTGAAAGTTAATTCTCCAAAAAACATACTTTAATTTCAATGTTTTCCAAGCAAACAACGTATATGAAGTCACATTGTCTGCCCAGTATCTTTTCAATCTGTATCTGAAAGAAAGATCTATAGAAATGTAATTATCTCAGACATTTTATGAAATCCAGTACCCAAAATAGTGCCTCTACTAAGGGAAGGATGGCTGAAAGTTTCACCTTTGAGTGCATACATGCCTTAGCACTATGCAGTCAGAGGAGAGAAGAATCATCCCGCAGGGTGCGGGACCCTGAGTGCGCACCCCCAGCAAAGTAGCTGTGGTGGTTCCACTGCTTACTGAACAAATGTTTGATCGAGTAGGTCAGACATACAGCACAATGACAGGCACATTACTATAAAAAGAAAAACTAGAAATTACCTCGGAAGAATTCCAAGGCTTTAAATACAACTTTTCTGAATCTCCTCCATACAAAGAGCTATATACAGGAAGCTATTAACATTCAGAATAGGAGCTTCATAACAATGCAAGACAGCACTGTAGTTCAGGAAAGGCAGAAAAAGGCCAGCGTATACCCTAAGTACAGCCTACCCAAATTCAGTGTCTCCTGGAAGGAAAAAAAAAGTGTATTCTGCAATCTGCCTGACTTGAACAACCAACTCAGAATATATTAATACTCATTAGTAAAAACAAAACAACAAAAAAAACAACACCATACATATTATTTCTATATCATAATAACAACACATCTCTAAACCTGAAGCCTGTAGATAACTAATCTTACCATAGTAGCATCAACCCCATTACTACCCCAAGAATATTGCAAATAAAAACTGCTGCTTTAGAGAAAGCTATAATCAATTTCTTTCTTGATGAGCACTTCTTCATGAAAAATGTGAAAAAGGTGAAAAATGAAGTACCTTCAGAAAACAGACCAAATTAAAAGAAAAACAAAAAAACAGAAACACAGCATAAAACCCCAGAAGCAAACACTGATGGCAACAGTACTTAATTAAGTTTTTGCAGTGACCAAAGAAAGAAAGAAAGGTCATGAAGTACACTGAAGGGAATGGAAGAGAGAAAAAAACAAGTTGGAAAAAAATATTCACTGTACTTCTTCAACTTGTAGTGCAAAGATGTTACCATCTAAACAGGTTGCCCTTAAACTGAAACATACCTAAATAGCATAACAAGGTCGATGCTAAAATTTAGAACCCTTTTAGCTGATAAAATTTGGTCCTTTATGAGCTTTTCCTGAAGAGCTAAAGCTGTCCAATAGTTGCTGCAGTCCTCCCTTGTTTGGGGCAGAATCGTGCTGGCAGAGCAACATGTATTAAACTGATGTGTTACGAAGATATTAAATTAGAAAAAAAGAAAAGAAGAAAAAAATCACTCTCATTCTGATGAGATAAAATATAATTAACAAAACTTTTCCCTAAATTATATATTGACAGAAGTTCAAAAAATGAGATTATCTCACAGGGGAAGCATTTATTTTTAGCTCATTCTGAATTTCTAGTGACGCTTTGAGTAGATTTGCCACTCAGCCAAGCAAGTTAAATCCACTGTCACAGAGAACACAACCAGTCTGACATTCATAATAAGAATTATGTCCTACTTTAAAGAGAGAGAAAAGAAAATAAAAAGAGGCTTACAATCCAGAGCTAATCAGAGGGATAAAGGTAAACTAGTTAATCATAGAGATTATGTGTATCTGATCCATGCTTTCTTTGTTATGACAAACTTGAGAGGTAATTTAGCTACCAAGGCTTTTATCTTATAAAATTCTGTACTCCAATTAAATTACAGTATTTATAATTTTTGTATCTTAAACAATTCTAGTTGATGGATAATTTCTTTACTGGATGGAAAATACGTAACAGTGGGTAACGACTGGACTATTGTTTTGAATTTGGCTTCTAGGAACTCAAAATTCCATACAAAAACTTGGCTCCTAGTATTATTTTTGGAAGACCAAAATAGATCCAGAACACTCCTTGCCTGCCCACTTCCCTGAAAAAAAATCTTTATGTCCAGATCCTTGAATTTCTGTAAAAAAAAAAAAAAAAAAAAAGGAATAGGAGACAAAAATCTACCTCCTTAGCATTCAGTTTTTCTCATTCACCTGACAGTGATTCCATATGACTCTTTTTACAATAAACACAGGACAGAAGAGTGGGGTGTCACCAAATGCATCATCCCTTACTATATATGCAAAGCTCTGACTTGAAGAAAGCCAGACTGGAAGTCTCGGCTTCCATCTCACAAGAGCACCTTGGATCTTCTTGAAGGTTTTCATACTTTCCATGTAAAAGGAGTATTTCAGTTCTAATGGTTTTATCTCATGATTTGTGTTTCATTTGTGTTTGCCTGTTTTAAATGAAAGCACTCCCTAGCAAAGCAGGTAGGTAAGATTTAGATACAGAAAAAAATTTTCTCCAAGTTTTCAGTAACTGCAATGTCATTTGCTAGCCATTATTAATAATTGATAATTGATTAGAAAGGCTCTCCCTGAATCACAACAAAAGAATGAAGCTGAATATTTGCAATCGATATAATTTTTTGACTACATTAAAATATATAATAGGCAAAGTGAACCAAGAAAAAATGTCAAGAAACAAATAGGTACAGATCTTCAGTCTTCTCTTTCTTTTTCCTCTTTCTGTATGAGATCCATTACAGTGTTCTCCATACAGCCGATTGGAGAAACAGAACTTTCCCTAACCCTATGGAAAAACACATATTTAATGTGGAGGGGAAAAAAAAAAAAAAAAAAAAAAAGAAAAAGAAAAGAATCAAGTAAACTGGCAAAAGTATATTGTTTCTGGATATTGTCCTCTACCTACCCACTATTCCACTATTCCCACTATTCCAAATATATTTGCCTTTTCCTTCTTCCTAGCTACAGCAAAACAATTCACTATTCTCACAGTTACCATCTCACAATTTCCATAACCTTATACAAAGGACAACCAATCAACATCATAACTGACAGGACATACATAAAAATAATGTTAGCTCAGATTCTTATCTATTTTGTCCTTCTTGTTTGCATCAAAGACCCTGAAAATTCAGATAAAACAGAGCTAATCATGTAAAACATTTCAGTGTGGACTATCACACAGTCAAATGTTGTTTGGCTTGCAGCTCTTCTATCCACCAGACCACTCCTTTCTTCAACTCATCCTGAGTTTTCATGGCACCTGACCTGAAAAACTATTGAACACCTTCATCTTTCTATTACAAATAGTTTAAAACAAAATATAAAATGTAGCTTTTTTGAAGTTCTACTTTATTATTCTCAGTTTTGTTGCATAGAATCTCAATAAAGGCAAAAAACAAACAAACAAAAAACCTTTGAGAGGAAGATGAACTCTGAATACAAAATCACAAATCCTGTTGCACAGTAATTTGAAGCAGTAGATACATGTACCTCACTGATGTTTCAATGTCACTGAAAGGAGAGGAAACATATTGAACCACACCAATACAAGTGATGACGTATCGGAGAAAGTTCCAGTGAGAATAACTGCATGCCAGACAGTATCACTAAACATTATCACCTTTCATCGTACTGAGGAGTCCAATGTTTTTCCCAAGTTTTGTTTGGGCAGCAAACTTCACTGGGAATATTTAAGAAAAGAAGAAATTAAATTGTTTGCAATAAAGGCATCATAGAGGATACTATCAACTGAAGAAAACTGTTCTGGGCACAGATTTTCGCACACAAAAATCTTCAAAGTCCTTTCTAAACTGCAAAATGAAATGCAGTTTGAGTTCCCAGCATAGATTAGATTAAGCATAGAAAGTTTGTTTTTAAACATGAAGGGAAAAAGACTATCAGTCTCCATCTAGCTACTGCAGTTCAAACAGAAGAAAATTACCTAGCAACTTATAAACTCAATAAATAACACTGTGCTTATCCAGAGATTGCTCCAAGGACACTGAAACTATTTGCTGTATTTGCAGAAATTAATACTGTCATTTGCTGATGTTTTGTAGCTGTGCAAATTACTTTGTAGATGGCAACTCTGGAAATTTGTCTTTTTACTATATAAGAGCAGACTCAGAGACTGTAAATGACTGTTTGGGCACTTTGACAATAAGCATCTCAACGTTTTGGCTCAACATGAGAAATTCCCAGTGCTTTGTCCTCTGTTAGACAATCCCAATTCTTCACATAGCCAGATAAAAGAAAGCACCCGGGTAAAGTTATTGACTGTGAGATCTACATACACACACAAAAAAAATACAGCGCAAAAAAGTTTGCTGTCATCTTATACTTATTTTGCCTTAGGTAAGCACAGCACAGATTATTTAATCTAGAGAATGGTTTGGATGGTATCCTTCTCAGAAAGCAATGCCCTACGTCCTCCTCCCTCCAACCTCTCTATCCTGTCATAAAGCCAGCACAGCTACATCGATCAAGAAGGGTATCTAATGTGTAGGTAAAGTGGGCTACAATACTATGGCAAGACAGGGGAAGGGAACAGCCATGCTCCAGTATTACTGCAAGCTGGAATGGCTACAGGGCAACACCAGTGCCATCAAACTGACTTAATGCTCACAAGATTATGGCATTTCTGAGGCAGCCAAGGCTGATGAGGTTGCAGAAATTCTTTAAGGCTACTTTTCTCAACAGCAATCTTGACATATTGTACAAGGTGATTAAAACTGAGTTTGCAGATAGTGTACTCTCTGTAATAGCCAGTGATGCTAAAAAAAACCTTTTTCTAAAAATCTTTATTATTTTTCCTAAGTACATACAGCCAGTAAAATCAGGTTCTGTTGATATATTGTTTCAGGATCTGAACTGCCCTTTTAGCAAATCTGAGAGAAGACAGATCTACAGACCAAGATGAGGCAAGTCTATAGGGTGAAATAGGACAAGAAACAAAAACTGAAGTTGGAGCTCACCCAAGAAGAGTGACATAATAACAAGATAGAGGAATTTAAAGAACTACTTTTAGAAATGGGAAAAGATAAATACCACAAAAATATTACTGATATTTTATATTGAGTTACCCTGAAAATGGTATTTTGCTTCAGAGGCAAAACTGGCAAAGGGCAGAAGACTCACCTTTACATCCACAAGGCCAATCAGGGTGAGTGTCCTGGCACTATCATGATAACTACAGCACTTGTGTCTGCTCAGTGTCCTTGATACTGGAGCACACAGTGAATGAAGAGAGAATCCTGCCGTGGTAAATCTCATATGCAGAAATCTCTTCCATAATGAAGCTATACTCAAACTCCTTTAATCTTGTTTTTTTTTTTTTTTCTTCTCTTTTAGAATAAAACAAGGAATAAAGTCCAGTCTTTTTATATAATGATGGCAGTATATTTTGCTGCTGCTTCTGTGATCGTGTTATCTTCTTGCTATCCACTCACTGATCCTCTCTGAGTTTCAGTTGGTTTCCCTGCCTCATCATTGAAAAGATGTCTTTGCACTGGCAAAAAAAAGGTGCATTTAGACTTTGCAGCATGCCACAACACCTTCACTCAAAAAGTCAGCAAGATTTCAGTATGTTCTACAAAATCTTCTAACTGCTGTCAGAAGTATCAGAAAACATAAAAGTCACTTAAGATTATGAAAAGATGACAAAAAAGGAAGGAGCAGAAGCAGCAATATCCATCTATCAATTTAGATTGTCTTCATTTCTATTAAGTGTTCTAAAACTTTCAATTATTTCAGCCTGCCCCATCAGTCATAGCAAATAGCTTATTACTGCTCTTATTATAGCTTAGTCCACCCAAGATACCTTAAAAAAAAACTAAGAAGGTATGACACTTCATTCCAAAATACTAGGCAAGTATTAAAACACAACATACTGACTGCCAGGAAGATTTTCCTCACTTACTTACTGAAGTACTTTTTCCACAGCTCTGTTTATGAAGGACCAGAAAGCTTTTTTCTCCTCCTTGAATACTACACTGAACTTAACCCCGCTGTAAGAAATTTCTAAAACCACTAATCTTGCTTGAATTCTATTATTTAAAATTTTAGATAAATTTAGATTGTAAATGTATTGCAGGTATATGTCGATAGCATAGAGACTTTAAATACCAGGACTCTTTCACTTCAGCATCCTCCCTCAAACTTCTTCAGAGGCTGGGATTCAATCTCAGTTCCAAAAAAATGGACAGGGATTTAGATTTACCTTAATTCAGAGATTTCTGAAGATTGGGAACCAAGATAAACATTGTACAACTTTTTTTAAAGTGCTCCTTGGCTAAAACCAATCTCAGTATCTCCCACATCTTAAACAAACAAACCTCCCAAACTCCACAGAAATTATCCATAAAATCACACCAGTAAATTACTGAAAAGTCTTATACAGAAAGAAGTTAATAATTTTAAGATTTCTACCTCCAATATTAACAAGTGTTTTTGGAATAGACATTAATTACTGCTTTCATTGTTCATTTTCTTAGTTAAATTAGAATTTCTTTTCCAGTAGGCAGACAGCTGACGATACAGTGCCAGTCTTAGTAAGGAAGGCAACCAAAGGCAAGAAATGGCAGAAGGATCTCCTTATATGGAGTGACTGCACAGTAGCAGGAAATGATGGATTGTCTGAATGAGGAGCTACGAGATATGGTTTAGTGGCTTGCGGTAGCAATGGCAACAGGAAGACAGTTGGACTAGATGATCTTGAAGGTCCTTTCCATCTTGTGATTCTGTGATGTAGCTACGTACAACATAGCACACTAAAGTACACATTCCAACTTTGTCTCAAAATCAGTTTTAGGCTGAGTAGCATAGCACAAGCTATGAGCAAGATTACAGTTATACTAAGTAGTTTTATGGAAAATACTAACTAAGTATCCAGAAGTCAGAGGTCAACTGAGTTACTGGAAAAGAAACAACATCAGAGATAAGTCCTTACATTAATGAATTCTCAACATGCCCACAACCTGAAAGCCACATCCAGTTCTAATCCACTAATCTCAAAAACTGCAGAGCTACAGGAAGAGATATGAAAAAAAGAAGCGCAATCAATAGAAACATGGAATGTCCTGAGTTGGAAGGGACCCACAAGGATCAACCAACCTTCTTCCACACAGGACCACCCAACATGCAAACACTGTCTGAGAGCATTGACCAGTCCATGAACTCCAGTGGGTTGGGGCCATCCTGTGCCAGAGCCTGACCACGCTCTGGTAAAGAATCTTTTCTTAATCCCTGCTCTTCCACCGACACAGCTCCATGCTGTTCCCTCAGCCTCTGTCGTTGTCACCAGAGAGCAGATCTCAACGCTGCCCCTCTGCTCTCCATGAGGAGCTGTAGATCACTATGGGGTGATCTCTCAGCTCTTCTGCTCTGGGCTGAATAAACCAAAGAACCTCAGCCACTCTGTACATCATGCCCTACAGGCCCTTCACCATCTTTGTAGCCCTCCTTTGGATGCTCATAGTTTTATCTCCTTGTATCGTGGCACCCAAAAACGCACCCAGAACTCAAGTTGAGCATGGGCTGCCACAAGAGACAGAGCACTCTCAGCTGCACCTGCTTAGGAAGTCTGAGTTTTCACTTCTGTTTCAGATAAAACATTAGTACAGTTTATGTGCATAGTAAAGAGTGACCATACAAACAGATTTTATATCTACATAACTCAAAAACATCAGCGAAGTTATGCTGTTCAGATGCTTGTAAATCACAGTAAATTGAATTTACCAATTTCAGAGATCACATGTACACTCTGTACATGTAACAAGTACTTAGGCTTTTTGAGCCTGAACTCTCAGCTTATCCTGGAGATGTTCACTGAAGGATCTGTTCTGAAGGACTTTTACAAGGTTTCTTTCTTGCGTATCAGTGTAGAGTGACAATTAACATTAACCTGCCAGCTTTATTAAGTCACCATTACAAAGGGAATGTATTATTTATGAAAAATAAAAATTAACCTGTGGACAGTAAATTTTATCCATAAAATGGGAAGAGAAGGAAGACTAAAACTCCTTTATAGGAAACTTTAAAAATCTAAGGCCATCGGTAGCTGGATTTATGACAGAAGGGTTTATTAATTGGTTTATTAAAATTAATGACACCAATAAAAAAGGCAGTGGCAGCTACATACAAAGAGAATCTACATGAATTTAGAGAACTGGTTCCAGTGGCAAAAAAAAAAAAAAAAAAAAGAGGAAAAATAAAGCTACCATTAGTAATGTTAAAGGGATGTAACGTTATCTGATTCACCCTGTCAAAAAAACAGTAATGCTATCAATTTAAACACAGATAGTAATGTATTGGTTCTAGCCCAGAGACATACATTTTTTTCTGTGTTACTGTACAAGATTTTGGAGCTGCAGAAAACAAGTATACTAGATTCATGAAGACAGCATTTTGTTTATCTATTTGCATTTTATTTTAATAATTGGGGTTATTAAGAAAACGTAATGCCTGTCTAACTTAAGATCAGCCCTTGTGTATACTGATTTGTGTGATTTCATAAGTATATATTTCATACAAATGAAAGCAGTAATGCAAATGAATCTTAATGACTGCAGTGACTGCACAGAAGTACTCTGTATTTTTGCTGTACGGATAGCCTGCTGCTCTTTCACAAATCATAATGGAGGATAAATTTATTCTGGCAGTACCTCACAATCACCAGAGAAGTCTAGTCTTCAGAATTATCTCTATTTTGCCTTTAATAGGCACCTGAAGTTGTTTTTTACTGTTTTGAATAGACTGTGATTATAGTTAGAGATACTCATCACAACTGAAAAATAAGTAAAAAGGATAGGTTTCAAGTTCTTTGAGTTGCTGTAATTACCAAAGATTTGGTATTGCTCTCAGGAAACAAGAGCATTATAACTCAATGTCAGACAATGAAGCAGGATACATTGACTTTAATGGAACAACTGGCATAAAAGTTGCTACATTAATTGTCATTATGATGAATGAAAATGTTCCACTAGCCCCACTGGAAGCTTGACAGGGCCATAACTGATAACAATTTCTCCTAAACAGAATTAACAACTAATAAACAACATAGAGAAGATAATTGTCACCACCACATCACAGTTAAATGACCCAGACAAAATGCATCTCGTACAGCCAACACAAATGAGACATATTGCAACTGCGCCGTTCCTGGAAATAGCTTTGACCAATCTTAACAGAGTTCTTCCTCTTCCATAACTTAATGTTCTCTCTCATGTTCTATAGAGAAGTCTCTTTGTGTTCTATTCAGGTTTGAGGAGTATTTGCAGTGGGCAAACCATCTAGCACTAAAAATACAGAGTCTACATCAATTCTGAGTTTACATGATCCAAGGACCACAGAACTAGTTGTGTAAAAACTACCATTATTAAAATAGAAAGCAAAATATAGATTCAAACAAACAAAGTCAATTCATACCAGTAAAACAAAGTTAACTAGGACTATCAAAAATGGAAAGTTTCTCAATCTTACAGAGTAGGATCTCACTCCTAATTTATGAATACATTTTAACATCTCCGCAACAGACCCACATTCCTTACACCTACAAATGCAAATCCATTATGGAATTTTTTACTGGATTACTAGTTTCTAAAACTTAAGAAGCCCTAATATACATGAATAAAGCAAAATAAAGCACTCCTTACCTTCCATAATATTGATTCTTTAGGTAGGAGGAATATATTCCAATTCAGAAGATGAATGAGAGATTTATCATTTTCTCCTATGCACTCTTCCTGCTGCTCTTCATTTAAAGATGTAACATGTACGAGACCAATACTGATAGCTCAATTAGAGTTACATTAATGCATTATGAATTTCTTAGAGTAATACTAAAAGCAGCAATGAATCTTGAATTGAAATGCCGAAGAGGTTCATAAATTTAGAGCATCAATAACATACACATCTTTGTATTATACAGTCTCAGGAGGAAAAACAACAGAATTTATAGCTTTTAGTCTGAACTTATAAGCAATGAATTATAATCAGATCTTAAAAAACAAACAAATTTATGAGAGATGATTCAGTAATTCAAAACAACATTCAGAGAACTACAGATCCCAAGCGACTTTAGTGACCAGAGAATAACTTCCAGTGTTCTCTTTTCTTTCTTAATATATTGCATTTTCATTTTATGCTTTGCATACTCTTGCTGTTAAAAAGGCCAAATTGGTTTCCAAATCAAAGGATGCAAAGCTCCACTGTGCAGAAGACAATGTCTTTCACTCCATACAGTTTCCATAAACTTCTGGTTAATTTTTAAGAAAACAACTTCCTAATCTGATTCATTGCAAGTGACTGGCTAGAAGAAAGGGATGGGATTTCAGAGACAGAGACAGGACAGCAGTATGCAGCCTGGGCTAAGTCATTTAAGCTGCCTTGGAAGCATAGCTTGAATAGAGATGGTCTTGACAGCTTCCTGGAAAACTTCTTTCCTAATTACAGAACCTGAACTGAACAGAAGTGATTATGAACCATTGTATCTGTTAAAGTCAGATACTTAGAGCTGGAAGATTTGAATGTTCATTCTATATTTTAATTTTCAGCCATGCTGGAGCACGCATTTATGAAATTAGAAGAAATTATGGATATACTCCATTCTTATTGGCTTGCAATGTTTCTTTGAACATTTGCAAATTCACAGTGGTCACTAGAGATGAGCAGAATGATTCTGTCGATGCTCTTCCATTATTTTCAGGCTACTAACTAACTGAAACAGAAGATCTTTATACAACTTGAGAAGCAAATGCACAATTCTTTGCTGAAAACAAAACTCCCAGATGATTTTCTAGGAATACTATGTGATTTGTAGCTATCAGAATTCGTATTATACACCTACCTCAACAAAAATCATCACCAAAGAAAGCTGAAGGCTGCAATTTTAATGTTTTAGACTAACTCCCCAGTTTTCCATTTCCACTTCTAATTCGCAAGTATCATCCCAGAATGTGTTTGCTGAAGTCTTCAGCACCAGAACTCCCTGGAAATCCTTTTCTCTCAGCAAGGAGAATTCTCCTGAGCAAGGAGAAATCTGCTTTTTTTGGGAGATCATCTGTTGTCAGTGTTAACTGCAATACAGCATTTGAATCACAGTTGTGAGCTTGACAATGATTTAAAGATTAGAGATAGATTTCCAGAGTTTGAACTCATCCAGTTTTTAGCTGCTCTGTTTTACACACTGAAAGCCAGACACAGGCCATTTTCTGCTAACACTTACACATTTTAAGGGCAAAGATTTGATGGCTCCAGGACCCTACCTCCTCCTCCAAGTCTTCCTCTCCCCTTGAAGAACAGTTGTTTCACACTGACAAAACAGCATGAGGAAGTTTGGACTGCCACTGTCTAGGGAGCACATATTCTGTGGGCAGGCAGACTATTTCATTTGCCAGAGCTGTCAAGCCACCACTTTCTACAAACACTAGCTTAAGACAAAATAAAAGAAAAATTACAATAAAATATTTTAAAAGCCACATGCAGAGTGCTGAAGCAAATGCATAGTAATTAACTGGTTTCCTGGGCAACCAAGGGCAAAATGATGAAATCTACCTGCATAAAATTAAATCTTACATTTAGACACATAAAGTTGTCTAACTTCCAAGGTTTTTGAGCTGCAGTTGTTTTGATTAACAGCGTGTCTCCTGAGGTACAGGAGCATCAGGCTACAGTTTGGGGAAGATTGAAGGCAGTAAGATTCCTCTTTTACAACTATCATTTCAGTGTGAAGTATAGAAAGGGCCCAACATGCCAGTGCTTCAGCACTTACAGTCTGGAAGCAGAAGTGACCTTTCAAAAAATATGAAAAAGATAAGACTAAATTCAGACACTAAGACTAGCTATGTCTGACTACCTAAACGCAGGTACAAATGTAGCCTGCAGTATTAGAGTGTATAACATGAAAGGAGACATTAAAATCCTAGTGTCTGACTTAGACGTGACAATTAATGGCACAAACTCAAAAAGAAATCTTGGAAAATTTCCTCTCTCATTCCCCTCAGTATCTGCACTTCTTGAAAGGAACAACAGGGAAATGACACAGGTCAAGCAGTTAGGATCCTGCATAAGTCCACTGAACTACACCTAAGTCCTCATCCTGCTGGACTTCCTGCCTTGCAAGACTAGTATGGGTGCTCTGCATACACTGTCACTCTTTTTTGCCTTCTAGTTGTCAGCATTAGCAAGCATGAGATCTCTGTAACGAGCTCTGCAGCAATGATTTAAAGAATTACTCTGAAATCTTATTTACCATATGAAGAATGAAATGAGCACCCTGGCAGATGGGCAAGCATGAAAGAGGTTTTGGACTGTAAATCATTTTTATTTCAGGAATAGATAAGCCCTAGTGTAGCTTTCTAAACCAAGGCATCAGACATCTGGAGCCCTAATTGTAGCTTAAAACTTATTTTAATACTTTTTTTATTTTTTTGATATGTAGGACACTGTATTCATGTGAAGGAAAATAGCATTAACTAGCTAATCAGCTATTACATACTGCTTACAAACAAAATCTATTATGCATGCTTTTCTTCTGGCTTGTATGAAATACCAGCCAATTCTTGGAGTAGCTTAATGAAATGACTGGATTCCCATAAGGAATTTGTCCAGGTGTAGAAAAAGGTATGTGTGCATGCAATTTACCAATTAAGATTCAGCAAATAATCTGCTGGAAAAATAAGAAGTATTCTCTGCAATTCACTCCTTTATTTATGAGTGAGAGAGAGAAGGGGAGAGAATACTCACTCTAAATACGTACATGCACAAAAAAATGACAGGCTTTGTCTGTATTACTTTTCAACTCTTTAAAGAACGGAGACATGGGAATTTTCATCTTTCAAAATAATGTGAAATCTTCAGAACACTATTCTCTATGGTGTTTCCTAGAAGCTTTTCTTCACCAATTTAAGTAAGAACAAACAACGCTGAATTTTAATTAACTGTCAGGTACATCAGTGTGTACTCCAAGCCTCCTCCAGGAAACAACTATTTTAGAATTTAAGACAGAAGAGTGTTTATACCACAATAAAATGATATGCATCTCAGTGCAGCACAGTGTCAGGCCCTAAAGGTAGCAAAGTACGGTATTCTACGCCTTGTACCTATTTCCCTAGAGAACACTATCCATTCAAAAATAACACTTTTGATTTAAAAAGATATAAACACACTTACAGAACACAGCCTGAGATCACACAGCTGAAAAAATAAATGCCCCTACTGACCTCGTGGGTGACAACCCTGCCCACAGCAGAGACATTGGAACTGGATGGTCCTTAAGATCTCTTTCAACTCAATTCTATGGTTCTATTGAAAATACAGGAGGCCTGTGTAGGTTCAGGGTAGGATCTCCATATATAGATGCAGCGCATTTGCCATATTCAGATTCAGATTTCATTTCACTAAAACCAACAGCACCCACTTTAAAAGAAGTTGTACAGGGTTACGTTATGAATGCTCTTAAGCCTGACAGAAATATGGCTTCATGGTTGTGGTTGGGATTTCTCGGCAATAAATGCATACTGAATCCATGTACCTTTTCCCATTTGGAAATATACTATGAGATGCTATCTAGGTCAAAATTATGTTTTCTGTGCAACACTTGATAGCAAATCAAAGCTGAACTGGCAAGAACACTCAGCTGCACTTCCAAATACATTGCCGTAGTGGAGCACGAAGACAGGTGGAATATCCTAAGGTAGCTCTTACTCATTAGTAAAGTTTACAGTAAAGCAAGCCAAGAAGAGCCTGTCTTAAAACCGAGAACAGTGGGCCAGCTCTTATATTTCAGATGCAATGTCTGGGTTGCACTGTTTGTTGTGTTTTTAACAGCAGTTGAGGAAAGCCACTTGATAGCACCAATTAAACCTTCCCAAAATTAATTGCTGCATCATTTTCCATTCACCACATATGCTCAAAGCATTCTCAGGAGAGACAGGGCCACTTTGGGCTGAAGGCTTCTTTGGGCAACACTGAGAGCACAGCCTACTACCTGTGCTTCTGCTGAAGAGTTTCCAGGTGTGGCTAAGCTGTCTGGTCTTACAAATGTCACCACAGCCTATGCCTACAGCTTTGTTTGAAGAAAGCTTAAACAAGACCCACTGAAGCTCTTCCCACAGAAAATGGAGGAGTAGTGGGAACTGGAATATATTTTGTGTTTAGGACGTGGTTAATTCCAGGAAAGTCATAATACGCTACATGTGGTAGCAAGCTTTTGCAAGATTAAGCCCCAAAGAACTGACTTTGTTTTCATATCCAATGTCTGAGTCACCTTTGAATTACTTTCTAAGTAATACAGTATTTCGCAGCAGGTGAGTTATTATTGTGATCTATTCTGGAGGGTTGTTTGGGTTTTTTTGTTTGTTTTGTTTTTTTTAAAAAAAGGAAGCATGGATGTGATCTCATAGCAACAGCAGCCACGTACACAAATTAAAGTGCAGTAAAGAGAGGGGAAAAAAACAACCAACTATGTCTTCAGAAAGCTTTCATAGTTCCCATATTTCTACATAAGCAAAACATTTCTAAACAATGAAACAAACCATGACAATAATGGCCTATATTAGTTCTCTATTAAAATTTCCACATAACAAGTCACTAACACATTTTGATCTAAAATTACTTTCTAAAGAGACAGACATTATTAGAAAAAAAAAGAGTACATTACAAATAGGAAACTATTCAAAAAACCTTTACACTACTGGTAAATTAATAACATATGCTATCACTCCAGAGAAGTAGTTTTTCACCCTATAATTATCCATTCCTATTAAGCACCATCTCAGGCAGCATCTTGCAGGTATCTTTTACATATGTGCATTTAATTATGTTGTTCCTGAAAAAGCCCTCCTACACACTCTCCATCATCTATGGAAAGGATGTAAGTGCTTCCCCTCCAGCAGAAGAACTGACAAAGATCTGAGCAAATATTTCACTGTTTTTGGACCATTAAAATGATCCACAGCATATGCATTACTTCCATAACTTTGCATGAGGGGATTAATACACCTCCTATAAGTACTAACACCATTCAGGTCATTCTAAATAAACATTCACTAGCAGTTGTGGGGTTTTCGGTGTTTTGTTTTGTTTTTTAACATTTATTCATCCTTAGGATTCTTCTACAAATATTTCCACATTTTGCTTTCTTAAAAAGAGACTTTAAATTGTGAAGGCAACTTCAGCAAATTTGAGAGGTATTGCATTTGGGGAACTTGTGACATACAAACAAACCAAAAAATACCATAGATATTACTCTTGTAAACTACTTGTAAACAAAATCACATGTTTACAAGTTCTTAAGTGTCATGTAATAACCTCCCTTCTACAACACAGGTAAGAAATGGCATGTTCTCTCTTATTTTACAGCATCATAAATGGTTTCTTGAATTAGATTGTTCACATTTATCATGACTTTAGGGGGTTCTAAAAACAACACAGTAGAACTCACATTTACTTACCCTAGTATGCTTTAGATTTGTTAACTTTTCCCAAGCACTTAACTATACTCACGTCCTATTAGGCTGTAGCACCAATCTTTGTGTAAAGTGAAATACCGAATACTCAGGTATAATAATACTCTTTTCACAGATGGAGAAGATGGAACTGCCCATCACTTCTTGGCTACAGGACCACATCAACAGCAAGGGACAAAGGAAACAGTACATGAGCAGCCAATGTGTATAGAGAGGAAGCAGCTAAGTACAAGGATCTTCAAAATCATCTAAAACAGATGACTGCAGACACTCCAATACATTCTGCTTGTAGTATTCCTAGTGCGTTGTACTCATCCCTCACATAGAACTCATTTTCTCATGTTTTGCATGTATAAAGAAGCCAATTTTCTTTCCACCTGTGCTGTACTGGAAGAATTATTAGATGGAAATGCTGCTTTTGTGATTGATCCTCTGTAATAGTGGAATGAACACTAGCACAGAAAAAGGTTTCTTTTCAACATACCTATCAGTTTTGATAATCATACAAAGAGAAAAGTAAGAAAATTTCAGCAGTGCATGCATGCAGTAGGTTTTATGCAGTAAGTAAAGAACCTAACAAAGGCTAATTGACTTACAGGAGCTTTACATCATACAGCACTTTTCCAGCATTTCTAAAATTACTCCCTTCTATTTCCTCAATGAAAGAGGGGAAAAAAAAAAAAAAAATTGGAAGCATTTCTTTTTTCTAGTCTAGGTTTTGCAGGCTGGTTTCAGTCAATTGAATATTTATTTTTACCTGAGCGAATCAGAGGTCTGCAAAGTATTTCTTTGTTTATTCAGGACTCGGTAGCTGAAACAGAGTGTTTGGCTGAAATCAAATCTATACAGTTCCAAAACTTTCTCTCCAGAATGAATGCTGATAAAATCTACATGATATTACAAAGATTCTTCTTTCTGGACATGAAGGAACAAAAATTGTCAGAAGTATCGACAGAAATAAAGTGAGAGGTGCAGTCCTACTTCATCTTTCTCTTTGCCATTATTCCTAAATAAATCTCTGTTATCACCTGGTGAAATAAATACCCACTATACTGCCAAAACAGGAGTTCACCTTGTTACTGGATATGCATATATATACAAAAAAAACACATCAGCAGCCGCTAGCCTGGCAGCTTCAAACACACGCACTCCCGCGTACCCTTTGACAGAGAGGAAATCATACAAAAGTCACCAAAAAAAGTCACATCTCAGTGAATAATGGAGAGAAAGAACTGAAACACACAATCTGAGAACACCTCTGATCTACCCAAAAGGTTAGCACTACCGAGTTTAAGCCTTGACTATAACACTACTATGGAAATGGAGGTAGAAGAGCTATGAGTTTCACACACTTATCTGTCCATCCTTTTCAACTGAATAAAGACCTACACCAGAGCTTTCCTCATTCCAAAATCTTCACGGATCCAAAAGCTTTAGTCATATACCTGGAGTATATCTTGGTGAACAGAGAGGAAGTGGAGCATCTGGCACAGTTCCTGACACTTGTCTCAGAGTCCTCCACTTCATTATTAAATGATGAAAGAGAGCTGACTGTAGCTGTATCCCCAGGTGACACAGCTACATTGGAAAACATATTTAAAGAAAATGTCCTTAACTGCTGAAATATACAGTAGACTGAAAACAACGTACAAGATCTGGAGAGCTCAAGTAGCAAGCTTCTCATCACTACACTTGGAAATCCGGTCAAGCTGTGCAAGTGCATCTCCCAGCAGCACACACTAACCAGTCTCTGTTCTGACCAGATCACACTCCTTATTACAAGCACTGGCAGCACACCTTCAGTGCACAACTCCCTGATTGACTTATTTTACATCTCTACATTATCAATTGGTATAGAGGCATCAGTACACTTGTTAACTCTCAGTCTTTTTATTTATGTAGAACTCTCAATCACAATTTGTTGCAGTATTCTCAATATGATCATGACACATACAAGCAATTACGTGCAGCAAAACGTCATGTTGCTATGACAGTCCTAACATACACAGGCAACAGTTTTGTCTTGATATTTCAAAATAGTGTGAATGCTCTAATATGAACATCACCAAGTGAAGAAAAATACAAATTATCTGGCTCACTGTAGCTCTATTTTTTAGGAAGCTGCTCCCATTAATTATTTCATGTGGAGACCAGACTGACCTTTTCCCCTGCTTTCATTTTCCCCTACCTTCCCTTTTGCCATCAGGACAGACTAAGGCTAAAAGCATCCCTTCCTAATAATTTCTTTGTATATCACGCAGACGAAGGAATAAAACCCTGCAGCAGACGTGCTAATACATTATGTAAACCACAGAAAATAATTTATAACTTCCTGAAAGCATTTTATGTTGTACTGCCTCTCTAATGGCACAGTTTAAAACACAGGTTTCAGTGAGCTAAACCTGATCTGCAGAGTATATTGATACTGAAATATAAGTAAAACAGTTAAAAAAAAAAAAAAATCCACCACCACAAAAAAAAAATAAATTATTCCAGTTCAGAAATCCTTGCATAAACCTTGTTTGCTGTCATATTTTGTTCACTGAAACTAGTCAGACTCCATAAATATGGATGCTGAAATTTCAAAAGAGATGCTCTTTTCATTAGGAATAAACTCAAACACATACCTGCACATATCTCAGCATTACGTTTCAATTAAACATCATAATTATTTTCTTCTTCCTCCTCTACACAGGCAGTATTTATGGAGCAAAGTATGAACTTCATCCTACATATGGTGCACAGACTTGCTGGTGCGTTAAAGAGCCTGTTACACAGCTACAGCATATCACCTGAATAAAACTGTGCCAAAAGTAAATTGAGGCGTACCAGCTAGCACCAAGCACACACACAAGCTGTCATTCACCAAAGCTGTAGTCTACTAAGATTTTTGACTAAATCTATTCAGCAGTATTATGAGTGTCAGCATGACTACTTCTGAATGCACAAAGTAAATTTTTTGGCCAAGAAAGCAGCAAGAGAACAAAGCAAAAAACTAAGACTGAAAAAAATCTAAGGATATTACCAAGTGTGAAGTCAAGCTCATAGAGACAGAAAGCAATTACACTCCCTCATTCCCCTGTATGTGAAACGTAGTTCAAATGTTTATAGCAATGCTCTGAAAATACAGGGTTATATTTTCAGGCAGGACTTCTGCTTAGTCACTGGGATTTAAAAGAAGTATTTGGATGAACACTGTGTCCAATTATTGAATTACTTTGTTTTTAAACAATCCTCGCTGTACCCAGCATCTCTTCTACTAACCTTAAATCATACTTCATTAGAAGTTACTCCAATAGTTATGTTTATGTCCTCCCAATTTTACAAATAAGGCTTGTACGTTACTTGTTATTGTTGCTGTTGTTAGAAATAAAGACTTTGAGTGATTAAAGCTGGGTCTCCATTAAATAGTTTGCAATACTAACATAGGACCACTAATTTGCACTCTGAAACAAATCCTATCATGCTGAAATGATAAGAGACTGCCATTTGGACTACATGTGCCATTCCTTAAGCAGCTGATTCCTATTGAGAGTTCTTTTCAGGAGGAGTGGGGAGAATTATTTTTTTTCCTTATCAGCCCCCCCCAGTCCCTCTTGCCCCAGGAACAACAAATATGAGAGATCTTTTCCCATACAATCTTAACTAAAAGAAAGATCCCTTTTGAACTGCCTGCACTAATTACCTAACTAATCCATGTCAAGCAGGACACAAAGCAAATTTACTTCGGATTAATCTTTATCAAGAACAAATACATGGCAGTATATGAACGGTTTTATTTCTAGAAGAGAGCATTTTCATTGATTTGCTATAAGAGAAATCACACACCTGGAAACACATATAACCTAATTTGTTATTCGTCAAGTTCTGAGTTTACAATAGGAAAAAACAGTTGGTTCCTGCATTTCCAATTTGTTCACCTACCAAAGTTTAGATACAAAGCTGTATAAACCAAGAGCACATTGCTAACTGATAGTAAACGACATTATTATAAAGTCTCCTCAATTAATGAATATCAGTACTTATTAGATATTCAACAGTGAGCATTTTTGTCAAGGAAATAGTACTAACATTTCACAATACTTAGGTTCATACTTAATATCTTTCCAAGAAGCCTACAGCCTGGTTTCTGTTCAATTATTGATTTCCTAATCTATGGTGCATATTGAGAAGGGTAACATAAATCTTTAATATATTAAAGTGTGTTTACAGTCATAACATGGAGCATATAGGTCAAGACAACATTTCTCTATCTACTGTATTTCAGTATTATTCCATGCTACGCTGTGAAACCACTCAGAATATGAAAAGATAAGACAGCATTCAGGGATAGTTTTACTTCTAGAATTCTAGTCCTTGTACTGCTGAGCAACAATAAATAAACAAGACAGACAAACAATACCAAATCAGACCTTCTCACATCTGCTATGCGCTTTTCAAACTCTCATAGTTGCTGTTTTAAAATTATTTTCTCCCATTTGAATCACAAAGAGAATAATTTCCCACACATCAGCTGGGCTGTCAAGGAAGCATATTTCAGTATTCTTCTGACTTTAGTAATTTCATTTCCTTTTACTCTGATATAATGTATCTTCATAATCAATGCATTCCTGGACTTTAGTATGCACTTAAAGTGAATGGCTGAGTTCCCATATAGGAGATTGGTGGGAGTTCTGTGTTTTGTTGCTGTTGTTGGTTTGTTTTGTGTTTTTTTTTTTTTTTTAATTGAAATATGCACCATTCTCAGTCTTAACAATGAGTCTTGGGGGTAAACGCTCCCCAGATTTGCATTTCCACCCACCAAATCTTTAATACCTAAAAAACACCTGCTAATAGAAGTATTTTATTGCATCTTCAGGCATTGCTTTAACTATTAATAGAATTGGCACTGACTAATTTCAGATTCTACATTAACGTGCTTTATATTCTATTTTTATTATTTTAGTATTCAAATTGTTACAAGGCATAAAAATACTACCCCAGAAAGTTTTCCTTCATTATTCCCCCTCGCATATGTAATGTGACCAATAGGTCTTCATAGATTAAAAATACAGAAAAATAAAAACTTCCTAGCTCCCTGAAAGTAGAAAGGTACACAGTGGGCATCTCTGCTCCTTAAAAACAAAAGCAAACCAAAAAAGCAGCACCTAAAAAGAAAACATAGAAACATGCAACTTGCATAAGCAATCAGCATCGATTTATTTATATTTTTATGTATAAAATCTGTCAGTGTTTATTAATGTGAGATTATATTAAAAGCCCATACAGCTGTCCTTCTGCACTGGAACAAGCAGACAGACAGGCTCACATTTTACATCAAGTTCTAGTCCATCCCAATTTTAAAAGATTTTACATTAGCTGCACAATACGTTCAGTGCCAAAGATATTTGTCACCAACTTGCTTTGCTGATCTCTTTCAGCAAAACACTGAGGATGCCTCTGTAGCTTACACACACTGGTTTTGGCTTAAAAACTGTTTCCCTACTAATTTAATCACCCTTCAAGCATTCTTTTCAAACTAATAATCTAAAGGTGGTGAAAAGTAAAGCGCTTCTTACCATTCTGATCCAATATTTTCCACGTCCCTGGAGTCTCCCAGCAAGGAGCTGTTGCACTGCTTACTAGAGACACCGGAGGCTTTGGAAGCAGAGAATGTTTTATGTGGTTAAAATGTATCACCACTGATTATATTTCAGTCCCTCAATTCCTAGCCTTGATGCTCTGGAAATCAGCCAATCCAAGCAATAAAGAGGTTTGCAACAAGAAGTTGCAGGATTTTCACAGCGAATGCTTCATGAAAATGTTTTGCTTCTTGACACTTGTTTTTTTTTATATCCACTAAATGTTAAAATAAATCCTGGCTCCCTCTTCCCTCCTCCTCTTTTTTTTTCCTCCCTTCAAAATGAGATTCATATATTGTTCACAAGGGACTTCAGCACTTGCTACAGCTAGGCACAGTGCAGACAGGCTTTGTGCCAGATTCTGCATACATCACTGCCAAGATACCTGAATCTTGACTTGCAACACACCCTGTTATTCCAAACATGCATCTTCCTAAGCCAAAGCTCCTAACTTTGCCAAAGCACACAGTGTTTTGTGAGGTAGCCAAATGCCCCTTTGAATTCGTAAAGTTTGTTTGCAATGTGTTTGTTATTTGTTGGATTTTTTATAACACAGATTTTTTTTAGTGAAGTGAAGGTGATGAGTTCCAAACAGATGAAATGATCAGTTGAAACCTCTACATGCTTCCAACCCCATCTCTCTCAAAAACATACACCACAGAAAATCTCTCTGCAATGCTGCAATTAAGGTTACTTACTTAATTCATATTGTAATGGTCTTAGTGTGCCCAGCAACTGTCAAAGATGCTGTGCTAGGCGTGATACAAATAAGGGAAGAAAGATCTGATTCCATGGAGTTTATTAGCATCAAAGAACAGAGTAAGAAGTGGAAGAGAGATGGAACCAAATCAAACAATATCTGGTTTGACATGGACTTACAAAAATACCTCAACAACAATGAATTTATTTTAAAATTACGTCTAGGAATAAAATTTAGATATTGGTAAGCTTGAAAACTATCTTTGCACACAGAAAGATCATAGTAAAAAAACCCGATACATATGTTATGGACATCATAGCAAGATGAGGCCATTTTCCAAAAGGAAGCACCAATACAGAAATCTACTAAGCTAGATATCTAAGCTTGACAGCCACAAACAATCTTCTTCAGTTCTAGCTGAAGAAGAAACATCTGAAATATATTTATTTACAAATCTTTTTATAAAGATTAATTTGATTTACATTTACAGATGTGAACATTTGGTACAAATAAATAAAGTTCAATCCCTTTGAAATGCAGGAAGATGGAGTGGAAAGAAGCACTGAAAGACTGATTAAGAAAAGAAGTGGGAAAAGTTTGGGAAAATAGAAAATTTCAGGAAGAAAACAGGCCACGGTGTCTAAAACAGCTGAAAGGTTAAAAGAAATCAGAACAGTGCACTAATTTTTGTTATTTCACCAGAAAGCTGTCCACAGAATCCCTGCCATGAGGAGTTTCAGCAGCATGGAAAGAGCAGGAGCTGCACTGGGAAGCACCCAGTGCTACCCCAGAACTCAGGCAGCAACAGCAAACGACTCATAGGGAGACACTAGTCAGACTGCTAATGGACTCTACTACGATAACACTGAGACCTAACAGGCAATTCTGTGAGAAATTCAACCGCAATTCATCAGGATTCAGTGGATTTTTAATAAAAACTTTTTCATCAGAATATTTTCAGTTATCTTCCTAGTCTTGATAGGGTGCAAGGCAACAGAATAAAGTTGCACAAGGAAGAATTTCTTCGCTGAAGGGGCGGTTCAGTATTGAAGGGGCTGCCCAGGGAGGTGGTGGACTCACCACCACCAGAGGTATGGTATGGACATGGCATTTAGGGACATGGCTTCCTGGTCAACTTACACTGTTTGGTGGATAGCTGGCCTTGATGATCTTCAAGGTCCTTTCCAGTGTAAATGAATCCATAATTCTATAACGTGCAAATTTTTCCCAACATCCTTTTGAGAAATTTCTGAAACCCTTACATCTTCTGAAACACAAGATATCTACTGGGATAGGGATCAAATGCCAAATACTAAGATATGTAGCCAACACTTGTCTCTGTGTGTTTCTGCAATAAGTCTGTATGGAGCAGGGTAATATGACTCTATGCAAAACTCACAGTTTTCAAGTTTGCCTCTCAGTCAGTGCGGCCAGGATGCCTCCATTGTATTACTAAGTAGTTAAGCATTAACTGAATAAAGACAGATTTCAGAGTGAATTCTGGCACTGCATTCTCGTAATTAAAATACACATCTTATGAATTTACAAATATAATCTCTTAAACTCAACAAATATTATTGATACAACTAAAGAGGCATAAAAAAAAATACTTACATTGACTTCCTGCTTCAATAAATCACCTTTTTCCTTACTCCTTCCAACATACATACTGAGAAAAAGGAGACACAACACATGGTAGACATAATATACTGATGTAATTGCAATAGTTTAAACTTGAACCTCAACGTCTACATCTAGACAGGCCTTAAAGTTGAAGTTTTTGCATATGTCTTCTGGACAGGTCTACAATTTATCTTCTTTATAAGAAGAAATCATATTCCTCCCAAGTTTGAGTTAGAGCCCTTAACTCAAACCATTAACCCTGTGCTGATTGCCTACAACCTTGTCCAGCAAATGCAGGCATATGCTGTCAGGCTTGACTCCACTTGGCAGATTATCATCAGGAACCCCATGCTTTAGAAGCCATTTCAAAAGTCAGAATAGATCTCTCAAAGGCAACTAACCACATTCTTCTAGCACCTGTAGAAATACAGCTAGTAGCCCATGTGATAAAAACAATAAGCAATAATGTTGTCAATGACAAAAGGGTATCCTTGAATGATCTGAATGATCAAGGAGAACAGAACAAAATTCACTGACAACCCAAAGTTGGATTAAAAGTAATCCAATAACTGTGATGAACATAACCGGTGTTATCAGATCTACTTCTGCCTTCATGTTCTTTGCAGCACTTAAAACTTCAACTAGAGCCCTCAATCAGCAACAACTGAACAGCTGAATTAAGAGGTACTGAACAAAGCAACTGATCAAAGAGTTTCTACTCTGGTGGAATTTCTTTTAGTTTAGCATGTGATTGCTGCATTAAGACAGGATAGGAAAAACAAAGTATCTCAATTTTTCAATTAAGGAAAGACCTAGAAAAAAATTAAATACAGAACTGTTGAGTCATTTTGGATTTGCTTGAGATGCTGCAAAGCCAAAGAGGACATACAGTTACAGTTTTCTTGGCACACTCTGTAAGCCTGACCAAATTGTCCCCAGCATTATGTAGCATCATCTCTGCCTATAGATCGTAATAAATAATGAAAAGATCTATAGAAATTTTGCTATGAATGGCTAAAGATAAATCACAGTTCTAATATTTATTAAGACAAATGTATGAGCTAGTACTGTAAAGCCAAGTAATAAGGTAAACTAGGTTATGTTTGTCTGCATGAAGTCTAAACATCACAAAACAAACGAAGTCCAAAACTTCAAAAGCACTTACACAAGAGAAAAAATGAAATAAAGGAGTTTGAAATTTTAAATAATTTAATATTTCAGAAAATATGCACTTTTTTTTTCCTATTCCTTTCGCAAAACATCACTCAGAAAAGGTTTAAAACCATCATACCATCATGATAATTGGGATCAATATAGAAAAGCAAAAATGCACTCTCTCATTTTACGTATATTCAATTCAATCAGGAATGGGAAAACAGCAAATCAAAATAGAATAGAGTAAATTGTTTCAAAATCCTTCGACATTCTCTTCAGGCTTAAAATTCAAACCCAGTTTAGCCTGTCTTCGTCAAATAGTCTTGAAAATATAATTGTTAAAGGCTTCGAGCACAGAGAAAGAGTCTTACACTGTACAACGATGGCAGAGAAATGGATAATCAAGACTGAAGAATTGATATGGCAGTAAAAATCTTTGCTCTTTGTGTCTCCACAGAAGCCTAGTAGATGACCAGATCCACAAAACCAGTGTTCTGTGGAAGTAAGAACAATATTCCTACATTTTTTTCTTTTACTATGATATTATTTACATGTAACAAATTCCAAGACTGCATTTCAGATAGCACCTTCTCTGTTTGCTTAAGCCTTTTCACTAGGCCCATTACATCAATATGGGCCCTAACATCCCAGCAGTTTGTTGCAGCCTTTGGCTATCATGATTCAGACTGGTTTTTCAGCTGCGTTGAATACAGGGGTAAGAATGCTTACAGAATTGCAAAGCCCGATTAACACCACCAAAAGATGAAACACGGATGTAAAAATTTAGCTCTCTCCATGACTTCTTGCTTACTCAGCCCTGAACTGACATGCCAACTCACAATACAGGCAACAGCCCTGTCCAAAGCCAGCATCTGCTATTTAATAGGGTAGTATCAATATACAGACAAAAATGAGTTTTCACTATCAAGACCAAACTTTGCTTATTTTGGGAAGATCTGAAATCATGAGTTAAAGGTAAGAACAGCCACAAAAGAACTGCCACCACATTCAGTAAATTTCTTTCTTTAAATAAAGTTTTCGCATCTTTCAGATACAGCTGCAAAAACATATGAGTGCTGCCTCCCAGAGTCCAGCTGTCTGGAAACGATGCTTTCATTTTTTGCCGTGGAACACTGATTCAGTGCCTAAGGAATCATCTTCAGTGAAACAACAGCCAGACTCCCTGCCTCTGCCAACCTTCACAGAGAGGGGGCCATGCAGGGCCTTCCCAGATCCTGCTATGCAAAACTTAGGCCTCTCTATTGCCTTTGCAGTAACGCTAGATAACAGTTTCAGAACAAAGTTAAACCTATCTCTCCCACTCCCACAAGAACACCTGCCCACACAAGCCCATATCAGAAAGCAGTTACCAGGCCGGCTGTCCCCAAGGCTGCACAGCCTAGGCCACCCACTGCTCCTGCAACACCTGGAGCAGCCCAATTACAGACAAGCCTCTACAGCTCCCTATAGAGACAACTATGAGGGAGGCACAGGAGATACACTGAGAGGGTGGGCAGCTTCCACCTTCTGTCACCAGCAGAGGGGAGGATGCTGTTTCTATACATGCCACAGCCAAACAACTCCAACCAGCAGTCTTTGATCCAACTACTGAAATTAGCACATCACTGTAGGTGTGGTCTAGAGCAAGAAACAGACATTTAAGGAGTCCTGTTTAAAGAAATTAGGGCCCGAGGGAACAGCATGGAGCTGTGTCAATGGATGGGCAGTGGGGGTTAGGGCAGTGGGCATGGAACAGGCTGCACAGGGCAGTGGGCATGGCCCTGAGTGCCAGAGCTTAGGGAGTGTTGCAATACTGCTCTCAGACACTGAGTTTGGATTTTGGGTGGTGCTGTGGAGCCAGGGTCAGATTCGGTGCTCCTTGTGGGACCCTTCCTGCTCAGGATAAACTATCATCTACCGTTCTGTGTTTTAAGCATCTCACCATCACAAATTGATTCAAAAGCTGTTTCTTAAACAAACAAGCAAAAAGACACAAAAAGTCTGATCCTAATTTGTTTAATCAAAAGAAAAAACAATCTTTATAATCTTTCTTCCCATATATGTTAGTGAATATAGCACACAGCCTTTAAATACTGAAATTGTTACCAATGCGAGACCTCATCTATAAGCAAACAATTTCCAGCACTGAGAAAAGCAGTTAACGGAGCAGTATTCCCTCCATTAACTTCCGTTCCCAAAGAAACACTTGCCCATGTTCCCAGCAGGAAAGAAAAGTCTCAGTGCCGACACGGACGAGCACAGCCTTCATTTCCGCGGCGGATCCCGGCAGCCGCTGTCCGCCGCCTTCCACCACGAGAGGGAGGTGCAGCACTGCGGGCCCCCGCTCCGCCGGCAGAGCGGGCGGCAACCACGCAAGGCTCTCATTCTTTTATAATAAGCACTTCAATTAACTTAATTAAGCTTAGTAAGAACGATTGCAGTATATGCTAGTGAGTACTTAATTAAACATTTTTATACAAAAAGCTTACATAATGCATATGTTGAAAAGCAGCTGATTTTTAATGCAGCTAGTCATTACACATACATTAGTACTTGGTCTCCTATGTAACAGCATTACTTGTTGATGTAATTCAGTTTTGTTTCCATGAGAAGTTAGATATAATGTGATTTTCTTGGGTTGCAGAAGACATTTAATTGTGCTGCAGTACTCTGCTTATGCCAGTGTCAAACTGAGATAGAAGAGGAAAATGGCAGAAAGACCAAAGTTGGTGCCAATGAGCTGAGAACAATCTGAGAGAAATGGAGAAACTGAACTGCACCAAGGAGATCTTCAGTTCGGTGTGAGCTCAGGGCTACAACAGGTGAGGATTACCTACATCCATGATCAAGACGTTCCTGCAGCACAGCCTTCAGAATGCAGGTGCCTGTTACAGAGGTGCACGCTACAAAGAGAGAGCTCTTGAAAGCCCTGGAGGAAACAAGCACAGCAAGGTACTATTGCAACGTCACATCAGCAAGAGAAGGCTCAGAAAAGCACTGGATGATCAAGAGTCATCCAGTGGTGATAATAAAGTACTTGACAGATCAGGCAGGCGTGATCTGAAGCAACAGGGCCAGGAAAGTACCCAGACTGATCCAGCGTAACTAGCTCAGTGACAACTATAACCTACTTTGAAAATCAGCATGTTAACCTCACAAGCTGGAAGTGGACAGTTGGTAAGAAAGAACTGAAAAGCAACCGAGCAGGACCAGCATTTGTTCAGGTACCAGACACTGGGATGCTACGTGAAGTTGGCAGAGCTTATTAAACCCCTCCAAACAAACAGAGGCTGTCAGCAGGCAAAAGACTGCTACAGATCTGTGAAATCTTGAGAAGCGTAGGTGTAAGCAATATGTATCTACAGTACAGACTGAGCAGGAAATGGACCCACATGGTTCTGAATGACACATGAAAATTCCCTTTGCCATGGAAAAAGAACAGCAGCATTAAGAAGCATCTGGACTACCATCCCATGAGCTGTGAAGTCTATCTGGCACGAGCTCTGTGAGAAAGAAACTGTGAAGATACAACGAGGATGAAGCAATTGTCTTAGAGAAATTTGGTGGGATTTGGCCCCAAATTAATCCTAACAGGCAATAATGTGAGGTGCACTAGGGATGTACCAAAGAAGCCTTAGACATCACAGAAGAGTTTCCATTCATCCACTGAAAAATAAAGAGAAATAGTAAACAGATGCTATCAAGTATCCATATATGATTCTGCAGGTACACTGCAATATATGCAAAAAAAAGTCAAGAAAGTGCAAAATACTCAAGAAGAGCTCAAAAAATAAGAGTTTTCAGTATTAGAGCTGAGATTAACAAGAACACTCAAAATAGTAAACAATAGTAAGGACAAACTTCCAAAGGCTTTCTTGATGTTCTGAGAAAATGTCTGAAAAAGTACTTAGAGGATTACCAACACTTTTATCAAAACAACAGACCAGATAGTACATTGGGAAAAGACACAGCAAGCAGCCAGACAACTGAACAGAAACAGTGTCTGAAAATGACAGCACATCTGAAAAACTGGTGATAGAAGCAGATGATAATCTGTCCCTCATGCAACTAAGTGTGAAAGAAAGTACAATAAGGATGAGTTGATTTTAGTGACAAGATCTTTCAAAGGCTTTTGGAAAAACTGCACAAGCTTCTGAACTAAATTTTTTACCGCAAGTCCTATCTATCTACGTTGGGGGGGGGGAGGGGGAAGATTTAAGGAATGGGCTGCTTTTCTAAAGACAGATGTAATATGCACTTGAGATTTTGTCTTAAACTAACTGGGCAAATCCAGTGAGATTAACAGGAAACATCTTTCATTCATTTTACCAGGCTTTAAAAAAAAAGTTTGTTTAAAGAAGCATATCAAAATGGATTATTCTTTGTCAAGTAGTTTGAGGCTCCTACCTTTGGAAAAGTGAAGTCAAAGGTCTCACAATAAACTCTGCAAACTGATGAGTTTAAAAATAAAAATGCTGAGAAAGAGTTGGGTTATCTCACTCTGAGATGGACAGAACTGATATGCAGAACTGCCAGTCCGAGATTTAAAGTACATACACTTTCAAATTAGACTAACAATCTGCTGCAGTGCAGCTAAATTTGACCTAACAGACACACAAAACAGATGTCCAGAAAGCAACATTGCTTGTTTACAAATATACATGCTCTTTATTATACATCATAAATATATAAAGTATATACATTACACTTAGATAAACTTTCATGATGTGACAAGCTCAGTCAGCAGACAAGCATCCACATAGCGGCTTGCTCTCTTCTCATTGATATGAGGAGAGAAAGAATGGGAGGAAGCAAACAAACTCATGAATTGAACCGAGACAATTTAGTAAGTGGAGAAGAAAAGGACAGCAAGGGACACAGGAAATCACTCACCACCTCTAATAAACTGATTGATTGCCAGCTAGTTTACAAGAATCTACCACAGAATTCAATCCCCTCTACCCCCTTCTTCTTCTAACTCCAATCACTCCAATCTAACTTCGATCACTGACTGCAGTGCAAGGAAAATCCATCCCTCTGACCAATTTGGGTAAGCTGTACCAGCTGTATCCCTCCTACAAACCTCTTTCCCACCTCAGGCTTCTTGCTGTGGGTGGCAAGTGAGAAACAGAAAAGGCCTTTAATGAAGTGCAAGCACTGTTCAGCAACAGCCAAAAAACATTAGTGCAATATCAACATGCATGTAGCCACAAATCCAAAACACTGCATCACTCTGTGCTATGAAGGCTGACTACATCCCAGCTGGACCCAGAACACCTCTTTTTCAGAAAAGTTGACTGTAATCCCAGGAGAAAAGAAGAGGACAACAACCTGAACAGCTTCATGCACTTGCAAAGTCTTAACGCGAGAGAATGTTACTACATTGTGACAGTAATGCCTCCTATTTATTTCCACAGAAACTAAAAGCAGACACAAAAAAAAACACAATAACACTAGTTGCTAGAGCAAATTCTCAGCTATAAAATACTATTTTTCAACATAGTCATTGCTATTACTTATGTTGCTAGCAATGAACAAGAGCCTTATAAAGCACTAGCATAGGTGACCCATTGTTTCACAGATGCTATAATGATACTGCTGCTAGGAAAAAGTTGTCCATGCAGTCCATTTTTCACTGGTCCAAACCAACGAAACTTAGAAGGCTCTCTATTTGAACAATATGGTGAGCGTGATACAACAGTCCAGCCAAAATTAGCAATATGGTCTATGATCTTCAAACTGATATAGAGCCTGGTACTACCACGTTGCAAGAGAAAGACTGCCTTCTTCTCTGGCCTAGTTCTGGAAGTTTGAGCCTTCAGCTTAGTCAGCATCAAAATGTAGTGGTCAGAGCTGATAGTTTGTCTACATTCCAGGAAGTACCAGAAGGCAGTGCACATGACTATCCACTGAAGGCTACATCTTGAGCTTTTTCTTCTATGGGGAATTCACGTCACCACTCTGTGGACTGCTGTTTTAACGCCATTTCATAGTAGTGACACCACTTCTTGCCACTGGAAATTATGCAATCCAGGAAACTGTCACATTCAGCCTTCTATTGGTTAGATAGGTCCTGACAAACTTGCATACAGTGTTGTTTCTCTTCCTGTGTGAGCATTCATGGGACCTGCTTGGTACAGGTTCTGCAATAATACTTCAATGTTGCCACCATCATTTTCCATGCATTGAAGCCAATACTTGGCTCCATTCACAGTTCCCTGATTGTAATCCACCAATTGACATGGATGAGCTGGTTGAGATGTTCTTCATTTCATGGTATGACAGCTGAGCATGGCTTTCTGGAACGTGACTTGTTTTTCATGTTGCTGTAACCACTGCTGAAAGACAACACCCACAACCTCTCTGCATTCACATAAGCGTCAATGAATGTCAACAGGTACCATTTTTTCTGCATGGAGGAATTCAACTCCACACATTTGCTTTGTACACACTTTCATGTCAGGCACCATTCTGTCAGACTGCCCCTTTGCTGCCATCTATTGCACAGCAACAGCATGTAACAGAATATTGGTGGGAAGGTTCAACCTCGATAGCCATATCACAACCATCCACTTCTGATGTTGTGCGCCAACGTAATAAATCAGGAGGTATTACTTTCCTAGTATGGTTAAAGTCTCCCTTGAAGCCCTCATGGAATTGATGTTAACTCAAAAGATACTAGAAAAGTAGATGGTCTAAAATCAGCTACAACTTAACACATGAATATTCTCAGCATTACTTATTGATGTTTCTCCTGTTTGCCTGGAGTCAGTTGGTAAAATAACATCAACAGCTACAGTAAAGAAACAAGAATAGGAAAGAACTGATCAATAGAGTGCAGTTAAAAAAAAAAAACAACACAAAAACAACCAACCAACAAAACAGCTTCACTTCTACAGACATCTTCCAGATGAAAGACGACCTGCCTGCTTTTAAGGCAGTGCTTTGCAGGCTAGCAAGAATGACTGGACAGCAGAATAGTGATGGAATAGCAAATTTGTGCATGTATGTTGAAGCATGAGATAGAACAAGAATTTACTATGTACCAGGTGCATAGAGTCATCGTAAGGCACTGATGGAAGTAAAAAGGAGTAACAGACATTTACAGTAATTTAGATTAATACCCACATTTCTGTAGTGTAGGTGAAAGCTACTGTTCAGAAATTTAATGCTGAGTAATGAAAAACTTACTGAATTTATTACTGGTCAAGTTGAACTGAAGGCACAGTTTAAGTTCATTAACTACTTAATTACCTAATGATTTTAAGTTGTCTCCAGCTAGTCCTGGGCATAATTAAGGCATGGGTATCCTTCTTAGCCAAATTATTTACTGGTTCAGCACATAGCCTCCAGTAGTTTCAATTGTGTTTCTTTTGTTTATACAACTGAGAAACATGGCCTTGAGACTGAAGAGTATCAGTCTGACCTGCCAGGAAAAAAATCTGTTTTGAAAAACTAAGGATCAAAGAACAGAGAGAATCTCACGTACTACGGAAGGAAGTCTTAAACTCTTACTTTGAGTACTCATACCTCTCTTACTTTGCTTAATGTATCTTTGGGTGATGAGAACAATGCTTTCACCCAAAAGATGACCTGATGCCATGTTCTTATCATTTTTCAGATAAGCAAATGATTTCCCAGGTGATGCACAAAATTCTGCAGAGCAAAGGCCAGCTCTCAGTCTGAAATTAAACTAAATCACAGCATACTTCTCACTACTGACTCATATCTAGTGCATTCCTGAAGAGGCAGTTCAATTCTACTGTTAAAAAGTACTTGGGCTCAAAGTAGAGGGAAAGGAAAAATTATCTGAAGACAAATAAATTACCGGTAAAGTATTACATGCCAGACATATATAAGCCACGTCATTTAAGACTTTTGCCAGTTTAGGCATGTGGAAAAAAATTCACCTGCTTATAAAACTTTGTATAACCTGATGATACGAAGTAACCCTAAAAAAGAAAAATTCATCAGGAACTAAAAAAAATAAAGTGCTGGAAGATTCTGCCCTATCAACACACAAAATTATGACTACTAAATATAGGAATACACAAAACATCAAGAGTGGTATCCATCTGTGCACTCAATGTTATGTTTGTGAATGCTGTGATTTTATTTTCAGCTTCATCTGAACAAGCTTCAGTAAAAACAGATCCCAGAACCCACACAAGGAGCCCAAGAATTTACAACCTGCCCATCAGAATACTGAGAACATGGTTGAAGCTGCTTCCACACTGCAGCACTCTGCTACATCCTCATTGGTTAAGAGCTCAGAGAGGCTCATCCCAAAAAGAATAATCTCCTGAGAGAGACATTTGTTCTTGACTGAAGAATCTGAAAGATCCATGGCTCAGATTTAGCTGATAGATTAATTAAAATGCTCTCTATATAATATAAAATATTTCCTACCTTGATAATCCTTCTCCTAGGGGAGATCATGAAGTTTATTTCCACTATTTACAGGGATTACATGGCATTTATCTAGCTAACAGAATAAAACTTGCTGAATATACAGAATAATTTCCTCAAGACTACAACAGCCGGAAATTGCTGTAAATAATTTGACCACTAACTGGAGGCAAAGCCATAGCCTGTCAGCATAGTTGGAACAGTTTACAGGAACCACTCAAAACATGAATCAACCTAGGCTGAGTTCCAAATTTCTTACCATGGACCTGAATAATTGATTTCTTTTTTTCCTCCTGTTTTGTTTTGCACCACTTTATTTTCCATTTATTATTAGATAAATTATATTTGAATTCTATTTGCTCTATTAATAACTGGAGGTAGATACTGACACCTTCTTCTACATTGTCTTTCTCTAGGACTGCATTATTCTGTTTTTCAGGAATGTTATGCTTTTCCAAGCAACTGACTGTGACTACAAAAAGTACAATTTTTCATGTCTCCCCAGGGCCACATTGCACAGTATATGCAACATTGTCTAAAAAAAAAAAAAAAAAAAAAAAAGCCAAAATAAAATAAAAACACCTACAGATTGAATTTGCTCTTGGTCTCAAAGCTGAGAAGTTGATTGCTCCATGAGAAGCAGCCTCAGAAAAGGAAGTTAGACTTCCAGTGGAGTTATATCTAGGTATCTTCTGAGCACCTGTTTTTTAGTAGGCTGTTTTCAGAGTTCTACTGAGTCCTCTGAACTGTGCAGAACATTCATCTCAGACTTGATTTGAGAAAAAAAATTGAACATATTTGTGTAGGAAAACAACAGATCCTTTCCCAGTCAACAGACAAAAGCTTCAATTCCATGAAGTGAATTTTTAAGATTATGCAAATGTAAGTCCTACTTTATTTTACTGAAGAGTCTATTTTTCTAGCAATATGATGGGTATGTCTAAATTCCTATTTTGGCTTGCTCCAAGAGTGTACTTTTGCAACTGTGCAAGTCTCTTAACCATCCCTGTCTTGCACTTGGAGATGAAGTGCTATTCTTTTTTGGATACCAAGAAGTAGGAAACAAATGCTCCCAAGACAGATAAATTCATTAATACTACAGAAAACAAAAGTGACAGCAAATTATAAGATCACTTGTCTCTTCTGATGCTGGAAAACCCAAAACAATATAGGTTTGGATGAAGCTCTGGTCAGGGCATTGCACATGCACTGATCATATCTTTAGTGAGGCTTACTCATTCTACTTTCACTTTTGTTTTTGTAGGGTCTTACTTCTTACACAGAGTCAACTACCACTCACAGTAATTAAGTGTGGAATATGGACTTGATATTGAGGAGGTCTCTGGTGTCAGGGACATATGAAAACTGGGGCCAGGGTGTCTTTACAATATTTACAATAAAAAAGACAAACCAAAAAATGAAATACAGTGGCTAGGATGGTTCAGCCTCTATTGCCATACCACCAACATCCGCCTCTGACATTGCGGGGCAACACAGTAAAATAAGAGGCATTACTTTTGGAGCAGCCTTCCTAACACTGGACATACGATACAGAAAGGCTAAATCCGAATCCACAAGAATGAATGTTAAGGTCTGTATTATACACACGTTTTTTATTTGTATTAAAAAACACGCTAGAACAATCTATAAGGAACCTATTAGAAGAAGAAAGATAAAGATTGTAACCTGAAATAATCTAAATGAGAAATAACATTTTGAGAAAGAAAGAATTTGTTTTAACTTGTGTATGTGCCTTTACACAGCTGGAAATCAAGTAGTTAAAAAAGCAACAAATCTGGTGAGCTGAAACATAATACAATTATGGATGGATTACAGTACATATACATAGAGATGTATATAGATGTGGATGCATTTGTTACAAAAACATATTTTCTGAACACTTTACTGAAGAATGTTGACCCAATAATTCCAATTTTCTGAAAATCAACAACTATTAACTGGCTGAAGGAATACAGCCATTACAATGGACAGAGTAAAGTCTGCTTTATACAATCCCTTAGCTCCTGAACAAGGGCTGCCTATTCTGCAACACTCTCAGTCTACAGGCACTGAAAACATTGGGTCCCCTGATGACAAGTAATGCAGAACCTGAACAGGGTCTAAATAATCTCCCAAGCTCAAGGTAGGTGGTAGGAAATGAGGCTAGGATGGTAGAACAGTTAATCTTTGTTATTTAAAAATATCTATATATCAGAAACTAGTACTTGCTTCCTTCAGCATGCCCAATTACAGAATCGCTAAGGTACTTAAAACTACAAGATCTATTTGCAGGAAAATACATTTTTGATAGAAGATAACATTTTCAGGAAAAAAATATCATGTCACACCTGATAAAACATGACTTTCTATTATTCTAGAGTTTTTGTTTTTACTAGAAGAAAAAAGGTACATTGTATGTACGTGGTTACCCATTCATCTTTAAATAGAAAGGAAAAAAAAAAAAACAAAACACCCTAAACACCAAACCCTTCAGTAACTGCAATATAATACTACAATCCATTTATAAAGAAATAGTCTCAAAATTTTAAATGTCAGGTTAATTAGCAAATCAGCATCTAGGCTGAATATAGACTTTTAAATGAAGCATGACTAAAAAACCCTCAAAACAATGGCTTCACAGTAACCAGCATTGCATAAGCCATCAAAATTTCTTCTTGCAAATCTCAACTCTGAAAATTTTAAAGCCTTTATTGCAAGTTCATTAGAAACAAGAGAGCTTTCAATGGCTTCAGGTTACGTTCCAGAGAAATAAACCGACACAAGACAGAGAAGGCAAGACAAATTAGCAGAAAAAAGCACGTTAACAGTGTGTGAGAAACACACGTATACACACTTTGCTTCAAAATCCTAACCCAATTATACCACAAGCTACATCTGTGGATATGGCAGACGTTCCTTAGAACTGAAATTCAGTAACTTATTCAAGACACAACAGTAAAACTAAGTTGTTGTTGTTGTTGTTGTTGTTGTTGTTGTTGAAGTATTAATAGCTCCCACAGACCTGGTAAATTTGTAATGAAAAAATATTATTTCACCACTTTAATATTAACTGTAATGAAAAAGACCAGCTAAAAGTAATAATTCCGGAAAATGCAAGACAGTATAGTAAGCTCTAAATATTTTCAAACCAGCAGATGTTATTTTTGTTTGTCCTGATGCTTAAAAAGTAACATCATCCACAGTTATATATTACACTAAGAATCAGTGAAAACAGCCCAGGGGTATAAGCATGGAATATGTGCATTTCAATGAACTTCCAGCTCCTCTTTTTTGTGATTCACTCAAGAGAACTACATATTTTGTGGGCAAGTTTCCAGCAATGCAATTATGAAATGTAGCTCATTGTAAAAAATAAAAGTATATACACACTATTACACTGTTTTTCTTCTCCACATTTCCCAGCAAAGCAATCTTTACATTCCAAGAAAGAGTTACATAAGACACTTATTACATATATTTTAATTCAGTAGTCTTTCATCACTACAACAGATATCAGTTTGCAGGTGTTCAACACATTGCTTGCCTATATAGGCAATAATCTTACTTTAAGAACGCATTTTATAAAGTTACATAGAAATGCAATCAAAGGAGTTAATAACCATCTGTCAAAGGCTGCCTGTTGGTTTAAATAATTACACCAGTTATCTAAGAAAAATGAAACGAGCTGGTAATTTTTACAGATTTATTCAAGCATTTACATGATTTTGTTCTTGATCTTTCACAGGCCACGATGTGCCCAGTTTCACTGAATATATCATTTAATGCATATCATAAGCTGCAAGTCTCATTTTACACAGGAGGTGAGAACGTAAACAAAACCTACATGGGTACCAACTGTGACAGTCTCTCAACGTGGAGCTGGACCACTTCAGCACATTCCCTGCTCTCACAGTGCCAAATTGCTCAGGCTGGCAGACAGATTTCACCATGTGCCAATAAGGTAAGTACCTCTCATGATGTCTAAGTTGTATATGAAAGCTTTCAGAGGATGGAAACAACCAAATAGCACAGAACTGTGAGACTTTCTGCATAAACCAGCCTCAAACTCCCTAAAGAGATTTGTAATACATCAGTGTTAAATATTTTTCTCAGTGCATCAGTACACAGAAACATACAACAACTATTCAATGAGATGCTGTACCTATGCCCCAAGCAGTTGACTTCCCAGAAGACAGCAGCAAAGATCAGGAGGGAGCCTGATAAAAGGGCTAAATAAGGCGTTAGACACTGTCTTCAAAAAGACTCTCATGAAGAAGGCATTTAAGTACAATCTGGATGAATAGACAAGAAAGTGAAATGAAAATCAACTGAAAGGCAAGGCCCAGAGGGTGATGATCGAGGGCAAAAAAAAACCCTGTTGAAAGCCAATAACTAGTGGCACACGTCAAGAGACAGTACTGAGTCTGGTGCTGCTGAGGAGTTTAATTAGAGAGCTGGATGAGAGGACAGAGTATAGCCTCAACAAATATGCAAAATTGGGTGCAGTGGCTGACACACCAGAGAACCTTGCTGCCATCCAGAATTTTGACAAGCTGGAGAGGTGGGCTGACAGAAATCTCAGGCTACTCAACAAGGAGAAGTGCAAGGTGCTTCACCTGGGGTTGAGCATGCCCAGCTATCAGTACAAGTTGAAAAGTATCCAGCTAGAAAGCAGCTTTGCAGAAAACGATGAGGGGGTCCTGGTGGACATCAAAATGAGTAGGACTCAGCAGTGTGCCCTCATTCCACAGAAGTTAACAGTACCCTGGGTGGTGTCGGACAAGGCATTGCCAGCAGGTGAAAGTTGCTAAGTGCAGAGGAAGAATCAGTTGTCTGATGTGACATCTGAAGTGTGGCATTCAGTTCTGGACTCCTCTTTACAAGAGTGACATGGACATAGGGCCACAAAGATTAAGGTGGCAATGTGTGATACACAAACTAAAATATGGGAGGCTCCATCAGAAACTTAAGAAAAAGCTTTTTTACTGTATGAGTGAATGAGCACCGGCACAGGTAGTCAAGGAACGTGATGGAGTCTTATTTGAAAGCTAAGACAGGAACAGGTCCTGAACAGCCTGCTCCAGGTGTCCCTGCATGAGTGGGGATGTTGGATAAGTAGTCCTTTCCAAACAATTGCTTCTGTGACAGCACAGCAGTGATTTCACACGCAGGAGCTCTTTTCCCAAATCTTCCTTGAGTTTCTTTCCTCCCCTAGTCCCAGCATTCTAGGCTTCTGTTCTGCTTTTTTATTTTGTTTGGGTATTTCTATGGGAGATGTCTAGCAAAAGCAAGCATATTTTACATTGTTTATTCTGAGAGCAGAAGTCACGATCAAGATTTTGACTGTGCTCAGTATTTTCAATTTTTTCAATATTTTTGTGTGGTATTAAAACAGAATAGTTTTGATGTTAGACTTTTTCTTCTCTCTCAAGAGCAAGTTAAAAAAAAAAAAAAAAAAAAAGATGCATCTGGGTTTTTCTGTTTCCAGAGGATTCTACTTCTTTCCAGAAACAGGATGAAATTGCTTTTAGCAGTTAGATCCAGCAGAATTCACCATTTTTCATTTCTATACTATCTTTTCTATTCAATGAAGGCCATACACCACGGTAACATTTCTCAGAACATTCACTGTACCAGCAGATCCACATTTCCTGATGGTTTTTCATTTCACTTTCTCCAACAATATCTTGTATTGCTTTTCCAAATGTTCAAGGATAAGGTTCCTAAGTCACTCTCAGAAGCCATGGTCACCCAGAATACAAAAAGAATAGAATATGCTATAAAATAATTATTGCAATGTATGCATCATCTGTGTCTGTGTTAAGTGCACCTCTGAAGGGAGCCAGATAAGAAGCATATTGGGGGGAAATGAAATGGCTGGTGAGTAGAATTAGAAGTTATACTACTAGTACATATTTAATAAAAAAAGAAATCCAGTAACACATCTTAAAGTTTCACCCTTCCTTACAGAAAAGAATAGCTAAATTACTATATTACAAGATTGAAGACAAAAATTATCTGAGGTTGCTTAAAGTCACATAAATGTTCTCCAAAATATTTTCTTACTGATTGCTCATATTAATACTGCCTTTCATTCAAAAAACACATGGTCCCACAAGGCTCTAGGCCCACACATTTTTCATGGAAACACAGACATTTCCTAAAGAACAATCAAGCCTTACCTAGGAAGCAGAAGGCTGGTCTACAGAAATAACTTAATCCTGTTATTTTTGGAAAGTATTTTTCCTTTAATTCTTTCATCTTGGGTAAACAGAATTTTACTTTCTGAGAGATCACTGGATTATGATGATATTTATATTTAAAAAATCTACAGGTAATTGAAATAACCTATACTCAAATATAACTGTGTATCACAACAGCCTGGAACCTCAGGCTCAGATATCTGGGTTCCTACTCTGACACAGACAGCTCTAGAAAGAATACTCAATAAGAGGTGATGATGTCAAATGCATCCCTAATGATATTACTTTGCTTTGAATTTCAACTAACCCAAAAGTATAGCAGCCAACAAAAGAGAGAAGCTACTGATGAGCTCCTCTACTCACATTACTACTTCCCTCTCTACAACATATCGGCTCACTTTTTGCAGCATGATTAATGGGTCTGATTAATCATCTAAAAGAAAGTTAGCAATTTCATTAAGGTGGAAAGGTATCTAAATTGCCAGTAAAATCAATAAGTTGGTCAACTCAGTTCCTAGCCACAAGATCACAGTCAGCAAATAAGGAAGGTGGCAGACTATGTAACCCAGGAAGCTGGGCATTACTGAAACAGACCAGACAAGCATAGAACTGCATCTAGAGTTGTCATCATGCAATTTACTTTGGAATTCTGTTATGAAAAACATTACATTATCTAAAGTATTCATATAGTTCACAACTTGCCTATAGGTAGATTATATTGACTGGACATATGCCCACAACCCATATAAAAAGTTGAATTATGCTCTTAGCCCATCACACAAGCAGAGAAACCAGTTTCTGAAGGGGTATGATATCCTGCCCAAGGTCATACAGAGAACACAATCACCGTTTTTACTCTTCAATAAGAATAGCAGGTCAAACACCATCTTGAGAGATTTCCTGCCTATGTCTAAAACGTATTTACATTAGGCCAACTTTATATTTGTTTTCTGAACTGGATCATCTAAATCCAAAATGAAATGAAAGTTCAGTACCATTTCCCACACTCAGCTCCATCACTCTTTGACAGAGTAGTCATTTTCAGGGAGTCAGAAGACCTTCAAGGTAATCAAGCTAAGCTAACTTTACAACAGAAGAAACCTCTTGCAGATAAGGAAACAGTCACAATCTTCAGTATCACTTCTATTCCTATCTCTACTCCAAAAAAAACCTGAATTTCAAATACAGTCCTTAAGTCTCTCCATCAGCATAGCAGACAAATTGCAACAGTTTAATTAGGGAGTCATCCTGAGAAGGTAATAGCTAGATGTACTACAGGACAGGTAGAACGGAGAAATTTACATCCCTTTCCTTCTCTAGAGCAAACCTGCTTAACATGAGCTTTCTTGACTAAGGGACAGGGGGGATAATGAAGTGAAAATGGTTCCTTTCTGTGTGCAATGACTAAACCTGTGGACAAGAGGAAAGCAGAACATGTTGTGTATCTCGACATTAGCAATGCTCTGGGATCATCTCCCATATAATCCTTCAAGAAATTGGAAAGATGTGCATTGGATAAGCAATAGTTATTTCCATAGTCGTGTCTTAGAATCTTCAAGACTGTATTTTATTTTCAAAGTAGTTTTCCACTGCAAAGCAGTATAAAAACTACTTGAATGCCGACATGAATCAATTGCAATTTACCTGGAATAAGGACCACAGAAAGAAAAAACCCTACATTTCAGAATCAGTATGTTTAAACAAACCAGGTGAGACAGCTACATATCAAAATCAAAATATAACTTTTAATCCATTTCACCTGTTTTCAGGTGACATTCATACATACATTTAGAGTGGGCTTTTCTTTTTTTCCACCAGGAAAAAAGCTCCAGAAATATTTGTGCAAGTGAATATTTGCAAACAATAACATCAAATGTGCTAGCAATGACCCTCTGCATGTGTGCTTTTAAAAAATAAAATAAGATAAAGACATAACATTATTTGTATCCAGTTGTACATGGATTTGTAAATAAATAAGGATTTTAAAACAATAAAAGCTACCAAAGAACTGGTGTACTGAAGTGGGACTGCATTAAAACTCTGACATTATTCAATTACAATACCTCTGCCATTGAAAGGCAAGAGTTGCCTCTATGTTCAGTCTAAATGTTTCATATATTTTTTTCTTAAGTGGTCTGTGTAGCGTCCATGTTCCTTATTTAAATCTAACAGAAGCTAGTTAAATGAACCAGTGACTCCACACGTCCCAGGCAAAAATCAGAATAAGTGGTTCAAATATCTGTTTCTTTTATTACATCTAAAAAAAAACAAAGCCACAAATATTCTTACATATCTCACTAATACACAGCCCTGCCAAAAAGGAGTTGGAAGTATTGGTGGATGGCAAGCTATGATAAAGATATGAGCCAGCATTATACCCACACAGCCCATAAAACAAACCATACCCAGGGCTGCATCAAAAGAAGTGTGGCCTGCAGGTTAAGAGAGTTTATACATGGACATTCATGACAGAGTTTCATTTCAGCCAGAGCCTTCAGGTGAAATCACAGTTCGCCTTTAAAGTGACTATGCCAAAGGACAGAAGAAAAAAGCAAATACCAGGAAGAACAACAAAAAAAAAAAACAACAACCCTATTTCTAATTACTCACACAAAAATACCAAGCTAATACCCTATAACAGATTTGAGATTTGGCTTTTGTAACTGAAAAATAAACTTTGGCCCTAAGTTCTTTCACAGCAGTTCTTCTCTTTAGATTTGCTCTCTAGCCTAATAGTTTTCACTGGCTGTACTGGACAATCTAATGTTTTCCTTTCCGAGGCCCTAAAAGAGCTTCTATGTTTCTATCACCACCCTAATATAGACAACAACTTCTCCAATACCAGTGGTTATGTTGTTTTTAACATTACATCATCATGAGGTCTCTAATTAGACATACAACCGTTATTTGGAATTATATTTTGGGAAGGCAATAATGGTGGCAATAATCGAACTCCCAGCAGTAGCTTGTTCCTCATCAAACTACTATACTCAAGGTGGAACTTCTGTTCTCAGACCCTGAAGAAATTACCCAAATATGCTATCAAAAATTCACAACATCCAGAAGTAAACTGAGAATATTTAATATCAAACAGAATAAAAGGAAATAAAAAAAAAGCAACAACTGTTTCTAAAGGTTCTTATGAAAAATGTTCAGCTTCCAAATACTGAAAAAACAAACACTTTAAAAATCCCAGCCAGTTGGTGGGGAAAATCTTAAAAAAAATAATAATAATAACAGCAAGAGCTCAAATATAGTCCTCCAATTATTCTTACTATGAAGGAATCTCTGTGCCTTTTTAAGAAGGGATCTACGAGTGCTGGTTGATGCTCGGCTGAACATGAGCCAACAGTGTGCACAGGTGGCCAAGAGGGTCAACAGCATCCTGGCCTGCATTAGAAATAGTGGGAGCAGGGAGGTGATCATCCCCCTGTACTCAGTACTGGTGAGGCCGCACCTTGAGTACTGTGTTCAGTTTGGGGCCCCTCACTAGAAAAAAAGACAATGAGGCCCTGGAGCGTGTCCAGAGACAGGCAATGAAACTGCTGAGGGGTCTGGAGCCCAAGTCTTATGAGGAGCGGCTGAGGGAGCTGGGATTGTTTAGTCTGGAGAAGAGGAGGCTCAGGGGAGACCTCTTTGCAGTCTACAACTTTCTGAAGTGAGGTTGTGATGAGGAGGGGTTTGGCCTCTTCTGCCAGGCAACAAACAGGACCTGAGAAAATGGCCACAAGTTGCACCAGAGGAGGTTTAGATTAGACATAAGGAAGAACTTTTTCTCTCAGAGAGTGGTCAGACACTGGAACAGCTGCCCAGGGAGGTGGTGGAGTCTCTGTCCCTGGCAGTGTTCAAGAGGCGTCTGGATGAGGAGCTGTAAGATATGGTTTTAGTGGCTTGTGGTAGCAGTGGTAATGGGAGGATAGTTGGACTAGATGATCCAACCTTGTGATTCTATGATTCTAAGTATCTCTCCCTCTATTTAAGAAAAGTGGTTTTTTAGAAAAGAAAGTCAACAAAAACAAAACACTTAGAAGAGCTTCTATATTTCTATCATCACATACAGAGGTAGCCTGAGAAAGCTTAGATATTTCAAACACTTCAGGTGTTTCTTGTGCACTGTGGCTTCTAAATCACAAAGTATTAACATACAGTATTGCTCCCACAACAAGCAAGCGTTTCTATATCTGCTTTAGACTGCTGCTCAGATCAGAAGTAATCCTATTTATTACCTGCACAAACTAGCTTCAAAGAAGCACTCTGCTACCTACGTCTGAAAAATAAGAAATGTGTGTTCCCCTGCTCAGGAAAAAGATTCCATAACACTTAGAACAAGTTTTCTTGTTCCTTTCAACGTACAATGGTACAGTTGCTTTTATTTCCACTCACTGAAAACATCCAAGCTTTCATTTAATTACAAAGAGAGGAAATTCTGAAAGAACTCACTGCTGGTTGGCATAACACAAACCACAGTGGTATCAAGAACTTCATGTAATTGTAGCCTTTTAAATTATTAGATATTCACAAGGTTGGCACACAACTCAAACCTTCCATTTTCACTGCAAATTCAGGGTTTTCAGAAATGCAAACTCAGGATTTATGTGGTTAAGTCACTTAAGATCTTCAGAAAGCGTTATCCTGCAGTTCAAAAGTTAGATATAACCCTTGTGATAGAACATATATGTAGAACTTACAAAATTATTTCACTCACCATATCTTCAGTGGGAGATCTACACAAAAAAATCCAGCTGGGAGGTGACACACAATACATAAATAGGGCTGTGGACTTGCCAGATAAGTCAGAGGGAGGGGCAGGGGGGATGTGAAGCATGGATTAGGGTATTAAAAAAGTAATTATCAGCTTCATGGAAGAAGCAATGAGAAAAAATTACAAAAATTAAAAAGTCTTGATTTGGGCAAGTAAATTGGTTAAAGTAGGTAACTCTATCCCTGGAAAAGTAAAAAAGGGAAATAGTTGTACAACAGTTCTTGAAACTGGATAAGAAGCAACAATTACTTAAAGCCAAACAGATTGCTTGGAACAGACTCGGCAAACACAGACCAGGTGAATAAAGTACACAAACTTAAAACTATATACACTTAAAAACAGAGATTTCAGTCTAAAGTTTCAGTTGTCATATAGTCGCAGAAATAAACTGGTTTAGGCTGATGCATGTTAAGACCATATGCAATACATCTAGAGAAGAGAGACTGGTATATTCCAGCTTTTCACAGCAGGAGTTTGCTGCACCTGAACCAGGAGAACCAAACTCGGTCAGAAGAACACTGCATGAAATGGAATAAAGCAATACACAGGGCTAGGTGCTACCTGCCTGCCACATGCCCAATAGAGAACTGAAAGAAAAGACTGCTGAGACAAAAGCTCATGTTTACAAAGACAAGTGCATTGTTTAAAGGGGTAACATTTTCAAAAACACTTCAGTGACTTTGTTTCTCCTTATGCCCAAAAGAAATGTCAATGTTCAAACAATGTTCAAACAATAAATCGTAGTCCCTATGGGGGCCTGCAACAGCATTTGTATATTTATGATCTTTTCGTGCTCACGGCATCCCAAATACATGCCAACCTTCAGCATAGCAGACTTGGCAAAAGTCACATTACACAAATATATCACTACAAAAGAACTTTAAGATAACGTTTAAATTTTGGGGCTCCATTCATCAATATTCTTTCATGTTCACTTGTTTTAAGCCATTTCTAAGTTACGTTTCCTTCAAACATCCCAATCATCTGCACCAACCAGGGTGACTATGAAGTCTTCAGTTACGCAACACAACTTACTCTAAAAATGCATCTTCTTAGGGATGTAGAAATTACAGATGCAACAGAGCAAGCACAGAAGATACTCCATACAGTATTGTTTCAAGCAGCACTTACAGGACTGTAAGTGTGCTTGAAGAGTGCAAATGACTTTTTATCTAGCAAACAGCAAAGGTTGACTCTTTATGAAGGAATGCCGATTTTCCATGAAAAGACACATGAATAAATAAAAGAGTGTAGCAAATACTTCAAACTGTGACTGAAGCCACCTCTATGGGAAAGAGAAGCTCACTACTCTACCAGAATATGTACTTACATATACATTACGTATTCTGTTAAAAAACTAGGGAAACAGCTTTTTCCATAAGGCATCAAAAGACTACTATGGTCAGTAGAAAGTCCTATAATCTCTAATGATGAAGTTATGCTAAACACATTATTACAGGCTGTAACACATTATCTAATGAGCAGGAAGAAGTTATCTGAGATTCTGAGTTAGGAGAAGAAAAGAAAAAAACATGATGCCTACCTCAGCCAATCATTTGCTCAAAACCTTTGAAGAAATGCATTCCAAAAGGTAACAGTGAATGAGCAGCACAAGGTTACAAATGAACAGCAACTTCCATTTACAGAGGCAGAAAATGCTCACTCATCACACTGCACAGGATCCTAGAGTTGTTCAGGTCCTAAAGCAAACTGACAGAGTCAGCCCCACCTTAGATCTATTCCACTCATCTTCCCAGCATATCATGGGTTGTATCATCACCGCCAATCAAACAGCTAACCACAGGGCAGCTTCCGTCCGCAGTCACAAGAAAGAATTAGCATTTTTCCTGAGGCTAAGTTCCTATAGATCATCTGATCACTTGATTCCTTTTCTTAGTGTTCCAGGAGTAAAACTTCATAGATGATCATTCATCCTCCCCCAAACAACCATGTAGAATTAGCAGAACTTGACAAGTCTTTGTTACAGCCGCCAGTCACATTCACTCTTTGCTCACCTCATTCATTTTCCACAGTTGTTTGTGAGGCACTACTTGTTTTTTTTTTGTTTTTTTTTTTATTCCCTGTCCTTAAAGCACCCACATGTCTCTACATAAATAAGCACATAACACATACAAAAGATGATTCCCATTATCATTAAAGTGATATTTTTAATTATTATTTCTTAAGCCTGATGGACACTTTTTCATCCACACTTTCTAATTAGGACCAGAAGTACACAATCTAATGGGAAGCAAAGAAAACATTTCACAAGTATTCTTGTTTTTCTGAGTTACCCTTAAATATCCATTAATTCACTGTTTTTTCAGCTAAGGGAAAGTTCAAACACACTTGTTTGATTTCTTTCCATATTCCCAGCTACACCCTAAAGAGGACTTTGACCTAGTTGTCAGTTACCTCATTTCCTGCATACTTTCATAAACCTTACAATTTCTTGTATCTCATCTGTTACAATCAGCATATCTCCCATCCTTTTGATAGCCTTTAATGGACTTTTTCCCACGCTAACATGGAATTGTTCTATATAAGTTACCCGGCAACTAGCTTAAACCAGACTTCTCCTTTATCTGCTTTACATACTTCAAGGGCACTTTCATTTTTTTTGCCCTAAACTCGTAATAGCTGAGCTGATCCATAGTCTTCCCTCAAGGAGCTGATATACAACTGAAATCTGTAACAGCAAAGTCAATGGAGACATTACCATGGCTCTGGGACAAACAGCGTTGAGAAAGTAGGGTTCAAATCACTGTTATCTTTGACATCATTCTCGAAGTTTAGTAGGTAGCCTCAATTGAAGTAATGCCTGAAGTCGGTTCAGCGTATGTAATACCTTATTTAAAAAAAAAAAAAAAAAAAAAAAAAAAAAACAACCCTGCCTAAGAAGGATCAGACAAGGAACTTAATGAGCAGCAGCACAATTTCTGTAATGCTGAGAGCCCTATTGAGACACCATGCTAACTCTTACAAATGTCAAATAAATAAATAAATAAATCACATTTCTCATTCTAGTAGGCTTTTTACAACAAATACTAACATTCATAGAATTGTTAGCAAGTAAATTTGCCTTTACTTTGGTATCATCATGATCACGAAAATTAAAACTTAAGACTGATAGCCTTACAATCAATCACTGACAAAATCCCCTTCTCAGCACTGCTCCACATTTGGTTCTGTTCCAAATGGCATAAAATGCCTTGGGGAAATCCAGCCTAATTTATCAGAACGGTAGGAATTATTTGAATCACTCTTTGCTTTATTAGCAGCAATTCTCAAAACCATTAGATCTTTTTTTTATTTTATTACACATTTTATTGTAAGTGTAAATAGCAAAATACGAAAAGCAACAAAATTAAAGCAGAAAGACTATAATTTGAACTACAACAATCAACTAATTTGTAAAACAAGCTGCTGATGATGGTGACATCATGCAGGCAGAAATAGTAGTAGCTATGCTTTTTGAAATTCTTGGTTTTAATAAGAATTAGTAATGTACAACTGCATTTATCTATAAACACTGAATACTACATCTAGAGAAATGGGAGAATAGGTTTATTGTGGTTGTGTTCAAAGAACAAGTCAATGAAGCAATGCTAAAAACACCTTTCATATTTCTATGTCCAAGGTAAGATACTACCTATACAGTGAAATTACTCAACACAGTGATAAAAAAAGTTATCCAAAACATCATAAAAACACTCCAATTCTGTTTCTTTATAAAAACTCAAAGAATTGTGAGTACTAAGCAAGAAAAAACAGTTAAAGCAAGTTTTGATAGACATACATCCAAAAAACAGGAACAAAATTGTAACCTAATAAAAAATGACAGATTAAATTAATTCATCAATTGTACCAGAGTGGCATCAATTCCCTCGTTCTCCTTCTGAACCAGAAGTTCTAACTCCTTGCACGTATTTCTTCACTTTCACCTGAGTGGCCTCTTGCCGACTAAACCACAGTAAGAGTGTCACAGTCACAATAAACTCACTCTTTAGCTCTCTTTGAGAGAACAGCAGGCTAACTTGCTTCTTCTATAACACCTGAATATGGGATAGCCTCAATTCTCAATAAGTGGTTCAACTGCATTCCCACCAGATAAGGTGGCATCTAGGTACATATTCATTATTCCTCATCCTGGAAACCTAAGCATACAGGTCACATAGTCTAGTAACACCTTCTCATGCATCTTTCCCTGAAGGAATGCATCCATGGGAGCAAGCCCACATCAGAGCAGGGGAAAAGCAATGAGGAGGAAAGAACAGCAGAGATAGTGTTACACCGGACAGAGATCTTACCCCCCACTGCCAGCGGGTGGAAAAGCATGTGAAGGAAGAAAGAAGGACCAAAGTCAACAGCAGGAAAGAAAGAGATGCAAGGTGGTTAGATTTCTTTCTCACTATCCTACCCTATTCTTAATTGGCAGCAAATTAATTACCCCTGAGTTTGTTTTGTCTATGATTATATCTGTTAAGTGAATTCCCTGTCTTCATTTTAACCCATGTGCTCCCTAATCTTATTTTTCCCCCCGTTCGTGTTGAAGGAGACATGTGGACTGGAAAGCACCTTGGTGTGCATCTAACAACCAGCCAAGGTCAACTCACCACAACTAGAAAAATGAATTACTAGGCATCTTATTTTCAGACTTTAGAACATGAAATTATGTTTATTATGGTGACTACTCAAGTCAATTCTTTTCTCTGTAAATCCAGAGACACCACTCTATTTGTCAAGTAGCATGGGGAATTTAAATTCGTTCACATTTTCTACCCTAAAACTACTTAGTATTTTCTCTCTACTGTTCATGCATCTTTACCTCTCCTTTTCCATGCTTTTCTGAATGTTTCTTTTTCTCTTAGAAAAAAAAAGTCTATGCCTGCAAAGAAAAAAAAACATTTTCTACAGATGAACCTCTCCAGTCCATCTGACAGCACGGAAGATAACCCTGTGCTGCTACTTCAGCAGGGACCTCAACACATGCTAATGACACTGGTACACCCAGGCAACTCCAAATGTCAGCTTTTTGTAGAGATGGAACCAAAAAATTACTTCATGTAATGGAGTTTGATCTCTTGACTTTAATTATAAAATCTAAATATAGATATCAATCTCCAGGACCAGATAAGTATTTGGGATTCTAATCTACCATGAAAAGCTTCTTAACCAATACCTCTGACTCCTATGAATAGTTTTCATTTATGCAGCTTCATGTACGGAGTACTTCCTGGTATCCAATGTTATTCCATTACTTATTCTTTCCTAATGAAAACTACCTAATTTACGAACTCTCCCCCAACCCTCACCCTCCCAAAAAAAGAACCCAAGAAAACTCCAATGAGTTTGCATTCACAGCAATACAGAGGCTGCTTTGGAAGCACGTGGAATAGTTTTCTGAATTCCAATTCAGATTCTTTTAATTATTTTTATTTTAATTAATCCAACACCTTTCTCTTATGCTCAAGTGACTTGGCTTAGCTTTGAGTTGTAAACCAAGTAACAGGAATGCATTGAACTACCTTCACCTTCTCAGTTTAAATATTATTATGCAAATGGTATCTTCCACCATCCTTGGAACGCGTTTTATTTTTTATTTGGTTACAAGGCTCTGAGAAGTACTACAGACATGCTAGGTCTAAGACAATTCACTGTGCTGCTGAATATCTGTCTTTGTTGCCATACAGCATTGCCTTCCCTCTACCTTATCACCTCCTTCCTCCACAAATAATAACACAGCCAAAGGGACAGCAGTATGCTGATCAACTGCACAGCACCAACTGGTCAAGACAATTCCCTAGCACAAGAGCACTTAGAATCTGAAAAGCCCAGTATTGCTTTTGCACTCAATTAGAACTTACGTAAAAACAAGAGATAATGCAAGACCTCATTATGACTATGTTAAAAGTAATAGATTGAGCACGTCCAAGGAGGTACAACTCTTCTAGTGCCAGGTCTCCCAACAACACAAAGTTTTGAATTTGATTAAAAAAAAGGAAGTTTTTTTTTTTTTTTTTTTTAAACACAATTGACTAACCAAGTAACTTTAAAGGTTTAAAGGAAGATTGCTAATATTTGAGAAGTTGTATCTGTATTTGTAATAAGAAAAGAGTATATGCTTGGAGCATATCTGTGCTAGATTTAAGAAATAACATTAAAAAAGAGACTTTTTATGTTCTCTTTTACAGGGGAAGATACCTAGAATCTCTTTTGCTGAGCTCCTACAAAAGCACCTGTCCAATATTTATCATTATTGAAAGATGCACAGATATGGCTGAGAACAGCTGCAAATTAAATTAGATCCAGGTAACTCCCACCAGCTAAACGCTTGTTAGTCATTATTCCTTTCTATCATGTTATCTCCCTCTTACCCAAGTCACATCTGATTAAAAAGGCAACACCAGAGACAAACAAAAGAAATGCTATGCGAAAAGAGACAGTTTTTCATAGAACAGTTTCTACTCCAGTTATTTCCAGTAGCAGACAAATAACTTCACAAAAGGCATTTGGAACCAGCTGAAGCAGAGCCTCTGAATTTAAACAACCTGAGCTCTGCAGGAAGACCATCAAACACCTGCAGCATCACTGTGGTCACACCTGCAACGCTCCTCAGACGTCTATTTTCTCTGTTAACATATAAATTTACCTACAACACAGGTAAACAGAGGCCTCACTTCAACAAAACCTGCTCACTGGTGTGTCTTTATACTTATTAAAGCAGCCCTATAAAATCTTAAAGATATCATTTGAGTTCATAGGAGAAAACCATCCAGCTGTGCTCAGAACCTGTGTGAGATGGATTGCATTACTCTTATCTGCAGTAAAGATAACCCATATGAAAAACCAACCAGTGACGAAACATTGTATGAAGGTCATCTGATGTAAAAACAGTTAGCAAGATGCCAGCAATACGTTTCACCTTTTGACTTCCACGGTCAGTCTATAATGAAGCATAAAACAACTTAAAGAAACTGTATCATATTTGTGCATCTCAACTTCTTCTTGGCTTTTAGCATTTAAAAAGCTATGGCAACAGTTGAATTTTGAACCTCTTCACTACACTCTTCAAATTTAGATTCATTTAAAAGAAGCAACACCAAAACCTCCAACTTTGTTTTGCAATCCAGAAACAAACTGTGCATTTGAGGTTTTTCATATCATGTACACATATTTGAAAACCGACTTTAGAAAATGTTTTTCAGTCCCTCAAACTATATATGAATTCATAAATGTCACACATGAATAAGTCATGCCACTCACTTTAACGAAAATCAATACATTTTATCTACTGTGGTCTACCAGAATTTACTGGAAATAGCATTCAAAATATACAGGCATAATTTTATCCCTATTACAACCACAACGAGGTCAATTTGAGAGAATTCCAATGAAGAAAAAATAAATAAATAAATAAAAATCTTTCCACAAGGCTTACAGAATACCTATATTCACTATAACTATATGCAACTTCTTTTGCCTATACCCACCATCACAGAGCATCAAACTTATGATGACGTACTTTTAAAACATAGGTGCCCATGTGAATATTCACTCCTTGCATATTGATTTTTTGTAGGTATCAAATAACGTAATTAGTTCAGGGAAAGCATAGGAGGCCAAGGGGCTGCAATGAAAAATTTTTCATGACTGCCATCTACCTTGAAGTTTGTACAACATCATCATCCAATACTGGCCATAAGCTATCATCTATCAATGTCTACACCATTCAAAGCAATGCAACTCTAATTAATAGGTTTGTCTTTTGGGCTGGAAGAGCAGGGTGTAGAAAGTAATTTCTTTGGCAATAAAACACTGAAGCTCTTGAAGATTTATCTGAAATAGAAAATAACCTTGCAAGAAAAGTGTATAAGCAAAATGCAATCTAGAAATTAATACATGTTTTATTCACATTCATTAAGGGAACATATCCAACACCTTGCCTGTTACAACACTCAGGACTAATGCAGTTACTTTAAATCACAACAATATTTTCACATACTTGAAGCTGGCACATCTAACACACTGCAGGGTATTCACAATAAGTGCCAATTAAATACTTCATTGAAAGAGAGAAATATTAATGTTATAGATATATTTTTTTTCATGGTTCAAGTATGGTCTGGGAATAAAAATAACTGGATCAAATGAGAGGGAAATCCCCAGAAGAACATGCATTCATATTCAAGTGAAGCAGAAAAAGCTTTTCACACTAATGCTGCAGGGTTATTCAAGATAATTGCTGTGACTAAATATCCAAAGATCCCAATGACAAATAAAGAAACAAACAAAAAAAAAAGCCTTCCAAAGTAAAGGTTTAGCACTTGGTCATCCAGCAAGCTAACACCTATTTGATTTCAAATGCAGATATTTGAACATGCAAATATTCAGCTACCAGAACAGTATTTAGCTATGTAACTGAACAGATCATTCACCCCCACCTCAAATGAATAATCAGTCATTTGCTGATACATATCAACATGTAGGCACATATAGCAAAATCCTGTCACAAAAGCCAGAGGTCAGACCGCTGTGTGTCCTGTGTTTTAGCCATCAGCTGTGCTGAGATAATGCACTGGCCTTTCTTGATTCACAATGGGAAAATGCTCTCCTTACAAGCTTACTACTGTGAAGCATTGTTGTTAGCAATGAGAAGAAAAAAAAATTTTTTTTTAAAATCACAAAAATGTGTGTGGGAAGGCAGATAGGATTCAATATCTTTGTCAAAATTTGAAATGTGTTATTTCCAACAGTTTATCAGTTCTCTTCATTTCCCCAGAAGCATAAACAACTCAAATTTAAGATTCCACTAACAAGGATAAGATATTCTGCAGGTTGGTGGGTAGACAGGGAAAGGGGTGGAGGTGGGGGGAGGAAGGGGAACTGTGATACTCTATCAACCACTCGAATGAGGTTTTTTTCAGGTTTTGTCTTAAAAGGACTACACTATGCCTTTTAGGATTTTCATATAATAAAGACAATTTATCCTGGTAATAAGAACATTTCTACCTAAAGAGACTTCAGGTAGCTGTGTCACAGGAAATATTTTTCTGTGCATCTTGAAGTCAATGTGACTGATTACAAGTTATTCACCAATATAAAGGATGAAATTTTTGCATTATGCAAACCCATCCACATTCTTTTGCATCCCTGTACACATGCAGCCACTTTCATGTTCTGACTGTACTGTACACTGTAACAATGGAATTAATCTAATAAGCTACTCAGAAAACTCTTAGACAGTATGCATGCCATCTCAATCAATTTCCTTCCTGTTAGAAGTAACATGAAAAATGCTTTCAAATATCACACGAGGCAGGAATACTTAGAAACACCTTAAATTCTCATAAAATATTTACTACAGCTACCCACAGCATCAGTTCAACTCAATGGTTCCAAACGCACTTAGTTAAGTCATGCATTGTTGCTGCAAAAATAGATGACTTGAAAGAAATCTCTACTCCATACAGACTGACATTTTCAGGGTCCTATGCAGGAAGGAGGAGGAAGGAAAAAGCCACACAAATGCATAATAATTAAAAAAAGAAGAAAAAACTATTTTCATTTGGCAATTATAGAACTACACAAACACTGCAAGATAAATGCTCTAACCTCCATCTGCACCATCCCAATGTTTCTCCTCCCACATTTGGAGGAACAGAAAAATAAGCCAAGAACATTCACAAGTATTTCCATTGAGGGAAAAACTTCCATGTGGTTTGGGAACAGCGCTGACATCCTATTTACCTCGGAACTGACCAGCCTGGGACCTCTGAGTAGCTCCTTTCTCTAGCACTTGAGAAATGCCATGCTCAACCACTTGCGCAAGACCTCTCTTCTGGAGCCCAGTCTGATAAAGACAGCCTACTAGAGCACCCACATAGAGGTCTAGAAGGAAAGAAAGAAGAGAGGGAAATAGAAGCTGGCTTACATGCTCTAGTTTGTCCTTCCTCCTCAGCCAGACGCTGGCACTGTAGTCCTGCTGCTTGACGGTGCTGTAGAAGTTCGCACCTACTCTCGTGAGGCTCGGCGATGGCTCCCTGGGTCTGCTCTTCAGCCTCATCTGCTCGAAGCCCTCATGGGGGGATGAGGAAAGCCAGTCATGCCTGACTTCCATCTTGACATGACAAGGCACAGTCCAAAGAAAGAATTAGAAGAAGAAAGTGGAAATTAAGGGACACTAGAGGAAAAGGGATTAAAAAAAAAAAAAAAAGAGATGGGGGAAAAAGAAGAGGAAAGCAAAAACAATAATAAAAAAAAGAACAACACACAAAACGTGAAGAGAAGGGGAAAAGAGGAGAATAGCAAGGAAGGAAGGAAGAGGGGTGGAGGGAGGAGGAGAGGCTGCAGGTACGACAAGGCAGCGGACTGAGAGGACTGAGGGGTATGAAGGCGCTCCCTGCCGCCACTGCCTGCCGCCTTTGCCGCGGGGAGCGGCTGCGTGCTGCTCCGCGCGGGACGGCGGCGCGAGGAGGGCGGCCCCGTGCAGGCGGAGGCCGGGCGGGGCCGCAGCCTCCAGCCGCCTGCAGGTTGGCGCAGTGGAGGGGCCGCCGCCCGCCCGGGCTGAGCTCCTCCCCGCCTCCCTCCCCGAAGGTGGCTGCCTGCGAGAGCACAAAGCCGCGCGGCTCCAGGAGAGCGGTTGCCGCAGCCTCCCTCCTCCCGGAGGGCAGAGGCTCCTTCTCTGCAAGCCTGGGAGCCTTTGCTTGCCCGTGCCCCTTAGCCTGCCGGGTCCCCTGGCAGCACCGCTCCGGTCCTGGGCGGCAGCTCCCGGGGCTTCACAGGACCCGGCCGAGCTGCAGTTAGCGGTCCTCGCCCCGAGGAAGGCTGAGGCGAACACAGCGCGAGCCCCGTGCCCAGGTCTCGCCTTGAAGCACCGTCAGGCCGTTGTCGTGGGCCAGGCAGCACCGGCCTGCCTGCACACCTGCGTCCCTAATACTGGCGGTAGTCTCAATGTAGAAAATGCTTTGTGATAGCTTTTACAGCCCAGTGCCATCTCGTTTTGTAGAAGTTACTATGTGTTGCTATTTAGCTGAAACTTGTTTCAGCAGGACAAAAAAAAAAAAAAAAAAAAAAAAAACACAAAGAAAACTACAACCTTTCTTTTTCACTCTATGAAAAGCCACATCAGTAGTTGCCCAGGCAGACTGCAAAGCTATGATGTGAGAGCACAGATGTGAAAGCTTTCTCATATAGCACCAAGAAATAATTACTGGAACTCAGCTCAACATTTCAGTTTGGTGACTGCTTACTGGTAGACAATCTGCAGCTTGCCAGAAAAGTAAACTGATGCAGTCATTCAGATAAAGCGATACCGAACTCAAAAGTCTACACTTGCATCTAGTTAACTGAGAGTAACTTTGAATGGTAAAGCTAATCATTCATATCATTGGATGAGAACACTGGAGAAGAGCCCTGAGCTTACCACTTCAGCTGGAGAAAAGCCTACTTCTGTACGAATGGAAAGAACAAGATAGTTATAAACAGAGTAATTTATGCCAGTATAAAGGACTTGCAGGTTTTCCCCAATTCCAACAGAAAACAAGAGAACCTTCTCTTGAAAAGGCCATCAATGCGTTTTCATGACACCTGGAGCAAAAATCAAGTCCACATGAGCACTGCATGCCAGATGCCCCTGAAGGATCTAAAATTCAACATACAGCAAATCAGAGCTGCAGTAGTATCTTAATTTAAGACTATCCTGATTAAAATACTGAACAAAGCTTTATCTGCTGATGCTGCCCGCTTAAGAAATTTATATGGGCACAGATGCACCTATTACCAAAGGACAGGAATGCATTCAAGTGTTCACTAAATAAAGAAATAAACCAAGCAAACAAAAGGATCCAGACAACTTGGAGGTTCTACAAATATCTGCGTGAAGTTCTTACAGAAGCACGCTGTAAAGAACTGCCTGCGTTATGCTGTTATTTGCATAGGAAATATTTTTATATCAGCATATAAAGCACTCTAATGCTTTTTTTGTTCCTCTGGCTTTCTTGGTTATGGTGACTGCAACGATTTCCAAACAAGTTATTAGCACTCTGCAACTGCCACCTGCTTTCCTTCCCATCCTTTAATAGGTCACTCTGTGACAGATCAGAATCAATATGCCACTGTACTTCAAGACAATACACTGTCAGACTCCTCTATGTATTTTAATATGCAGGCTTTGTTTTTTTTTGTGCAAGGTTAATTTATCTCATCTTTCCTACCTATTCTACCAGCAACATCCTTATCTGCCAGACCAGCTCCCTTCTACCTATCTAGAACAGTCACAAAATGGAGTGCTGATGTTGTTTTAATCCCTAGGCTATAAAGTAAGTTTGATCACCTTTCAAAATATTTTTGTAGTTGGCACCCAACTCTTTTATCCGTGTGCCTTCCTGCTAGTATTACTGACATTATCCCAGTACTCTTCTGATTAGGAATTAGAGACAAAAAGAAATACAGAACAAGTACGTTCAAGTTATTATACTTCCTGAGCCTTTTTTTCCTAAACCTAAGCAGGAAGATTTTGAGTGGGAAAACGGCCCATTGGCTACATTTTTGTGCTTTCATTAAAATTTTGCTCAGGCAAACTGAATCTCAGCTAATACACAGCAGTTAATTCAATTTGAACTGTTTTCCAGATTTTCCTTTCCAGTTTATTTCTACTTTGTACCTATGCAATAAACAAAGTTATTCAGACCAAAAGCATAGCATCCAGCTTAACTCAGAGATAATTCAACTCATTAAAATTCAATCAGCTCAGTAGTAGGTCAGCCATTCCAATTGGCTGTATGAGGTAGATTCAGCTGCTGTCTTTCATGCAATATTCAGAATTATCAAACACCTGCTTCTGTGAAAGCCCTTTGCTTCTGTAGCCAGGTGACTATAGCAGCAAGGCTGACTGAAAACAAATGTACTTACATCACTAGCAACAGATGCATGTCAAGCATAGGATAATGCTATTTTACTTTATTGTGGCTTACACTGCCATTTTCTCCAGTTCTTCACCCTCTCTTAACATCAAGACTCAGAGAAATACCTTCAAGGCAGCCTACAGAGCTCTCCATCTTTTATATCAATATGTTGTAGGGTTAGTGTTCACTCAGGCCAATGAGAAGAATCAAGATATGGGCAGAATCTTTTCAGATAGTAATAGTATGTGTATAATATATAATTAAAATACCACAGACAAAACCCACCACAATCTTTTCCCCCAGAAGTCATGCCCAGACAAGTTTTAAGGGGTTACTCCTTGTGCTATAGCTTTCTAACCGATTTTTAGATAAGTGACTCAAGCAATATGCCACATGTACAATACATTACATACACATTAGACCAATAATCAGCAAATATCATACACCTAGACATATTTTTTTAAAAATCATACCTGTAATAGCTTCCAGACCTCTTCATAAAGCACTAGACTCACTACATTTGTGCTGCAGATCTAGACAGTGCACAAACCCTGGCCCACTTTAATTTCCTACACCTGCCCAGAGCAGCAGGCAGTGATTGCCTACAGGCTTCACCTGGTACTCAGGCAGAGGGCTGTGTCAGCCACCAGCAGCACTGCTCCTGGCAGCCAGGCAGGAAGGTAATGGCCCAGCTGAACTTGCCTTTTTACCCATGGACTGTCAACAAGACTCAGCTTGGGGAGAGGAGAATCTCTGTAACTTCTTGTGTAACATTGGCACAACCCGGCTTGAGCTACAAGCCTTTCAAACAATGTTAGAATTGCGAACTCCCACTTGGCTCTCTGAATTCTGGTAGCGTACAAAGAAAAATATCCATTGTAGTGGTCTGCGTCCTCTGTGCTGACAGCTTTGTAATGCATTTCTGCTAGCTGGAAGCATCTGGCAGTAACTGAAATGTGGGTCTCACAGGAAAGAAGAACCACGGGGGAGAAGGTTTTGCCCATGGTGTGATCTCCTACACTACCATCCACAAGGTCAAAATAGTAAAACTCACTACATGAGAAACTAAAAAAAAATAAGAAAAAAGCTGGACTTGTACGTGGAGTTTTTTAGTTACAAGTAACTTCCATATTGTTGTTTTCCCAAGCCCCATGCGACATGACATGCAGCCTTTGGACAGAACATATCTTCAGTTTTTGAAGTCATAAGTATGTAATAGTAAGGTCAGGGTAAGGTTACAGCAAAAATTTGGAGCTTCAGAGTTAAGGTTGTGAACACATCAGACACCTATCTCAGAAATAATATGGAAATATTGTTACGTTCCCTGTTTCAGGCCTCCATGTCTTTATGGATCCAGCTATTAAATTATTCTGTGTCTATTGCCTCAAACTTTAAGCCCAAACTTTCCTCTATTCATAATTTCCAGTTTTCACAAAACCTGACAACCACTAGGTAGGAACATTTGGGCATCACTCTCCCCTCTGTCAGACATAGTTGAAATCAGTCATGTGTTTCAGAACACATTGGTTTGGGACCGACAGACAATCACTATAGTTATATAAGGTTTATTTCCTTTAGAAGGCAAATAAAAATATCAACTAGCCTATCTCCCATTTGAAATATACAATTATCCTCTAAATATCATTTTTAAAAGTTCCAATTTAACTAGAACTCCAGGATTAGAATTAATCTTCCATACCATCCTATTTACCTTCATACAATTAAAGCTAGTCCTTTTGGTTCATCATGTGCTGAGCACATATCAATGTGGATTGGGATGCCCTCAGTTTCACCAGGGATAGTGACAGAACATACGATAATTTTCATCTCAAGGCCAACTCTGCCTCCACTCTTTTATCTCTCTTTCATCCCTCCCTTCTTTTTCAGATGTGGGCCTTGTCCAGACAAGTTTCATCTTGCATCTTAAAATAACGTTCATTAGTGGCACATAATAATTGGGCCAAATACTGTCCTCCTTTACACCTCTCTGTCCCCACCAGACTCAAGAGACAAAAATAACTGTATAATGAAGGTGTATCCAGGGGACAGAATTTGGCCTACATTTCTTTAAAATAAATCTGAAGCAAGCAGTGCTTGTCTAACTCCCCCAGGAATGAGACCCTTTACACTTGTGTGAAGGACACTGGCTTTCTCTTTGTTTATCAGGCAGGTAAGTTCATGTCTATCTCAGCTTGGGCTCTTCATGCTGAGTTTATCTTGTTGGTACAGCTAAGTGCAATAGGCAGACTGCTGATAAGATCTAAGCTCTTGAGTGCTCATACTCTGAAGTGAGTAGTTTAAATTGTTCCAGGGGTTTGTTAGTCAGCTGAGGAAAAATACTTTAAGGAATGCTTTTTTTCTAATGAACTGAAACAGAAAGCACAGCAGGTGAGGGAAATGCACAAGCAGAAGGAGCAATCTCCAGAGACAATGGAATGGTTTTCATTTTTATTTTCAACACATACATAAATTACGGTTGATAACAAGGGATATATTCTCTACATCTACACAATCTTAGGTGTTTGGAGGGAGAAAAGAAAAATTGAACCTTTTATGAATGTTACTATATAAACAGCAAATAATGTGAAAAAAAAGAAAAAAGAAAATCCACTTAGTGTGTTAGGGGAAGAAGAACAAGGGGAAGGGCATGTTTGGGAATGCTTTCTGTGGCTGGATTGATAGGGTCATATAGAGAAAGAAGGTGCTCTAAGTTTAGCATTCTCAAATATTCCTCAGATGTATTCTCACAATGCATTAAGACAGGGAAAGGAAGAATCATATTCCAAAAAGGATAAACACTATGGAGACTTTTTTCTTTCATCTTTTATATATGATGTATGTATATATATATAATTCATCTATAGTATACATTTCTTCTTACTAAGGAAAATTTGTAGTAAAAGTAGTATTATATCAGGAAGTATCTAAAGAGATCTCTTACATGTAAGACCTCTTCTTCTAGAATATCTTGTTTCTACTATACCAAAGAATATACTTCAAATTAATTGGAAATCTCTTAAACAGAACATCTTGTGCCTCCAAATTATTCTTCAGTATTTCTACCTAATTTCATAGGATAGCAATTATTTAAAGAAATTTCTATATTTCTTGAACCAAAGAAAAATGTCCTAAATTCTAACTGCCTTTAGGGAATTAGCTCAAAGCTTCCTGATCAATAACATGAGGCTGCAAGCTACAGTAGCATAAGCTTTAACACAATTTTTTTTATAATTGCAATAAAGCTTAGACATCAAAGTAATTCATCTTTATCTGTTTCGTACTGCTACTGTAGATACAGATGGCTTAAAACATTTTTCAGTTAAGAGTTTTAAAGAGTCTGGAGGCTGGATTCCAAAGAAATACAGGTGTAAGGGTCATTATTTACTGGAATATTTCCCACTGAGAACGAATAGAAAGTGAAGTCACAAAAAGCTGAAATGATTTTTTCCCCCAAAAAGATATGTTATGTTATAAATATCAGACTTATGTGACCAGAATAACCAGAATTTACTGGTGTGAATGCACCTAAAAGTGGATGAAATAAAACATATGAGACAATAGGCATTATGAGTTCTATAACTTCATGCTTATTTATGTATTCTGATTCAGCTGACCCAACAGCAGTTAGAGTGATAGGCTTTCATTCAAACCAGCTATGTATTGAAGAGCAGAGTGGGAGGGCAATATTTTTTCAGGAGAGGTGAAGGAGAGCTACAGCAGCTTGGATTTAGAATGGTTCAACCAATGGGAACCATGTCCTTACGTGTACCTCATATAAAGTGTGACTGGCCTGTAGAGATTGTATATATATGATAAGCTTTATGGAGGGTAAGTACACATCAGTAATGAGCATACATTATAGCACAGGTGCAATATAAATGAATTAAAAGACACTGTTATATTCAAATTTACTGTGACAGAGACCTTGGGATTCTGCGCAAGGCATTACACAGATGTACTCTTAGTAACATTTTCTGTCTCTCAAGTTCTCTATCAAAGAAACAAGACAGACATTTTTAAAAAGAAAAGGATAAATGTTTTTTCCCATTTAGCAGGTATAATTTGAGATACAAAGAACGCACATGACATGCCAACGCTATTAAATAGCCTAAAGAAAAACTAAAGATTGAGATATGGCATCTTGGTACTCATTCCACTATTTAGCCAGAAGATCTACCAGTGCATTTTTGTTAATCATTAAACACCACAGGTGAAATTGTGGAGCCACTTCTTTCATAGAAAAAGAGTTCACTCTCTTCCTCTGCAAGGGCTTTACTATCATAGCAGCGAGGGTTCTGGAAATACCACAGATACCCTGTCAAATTAGTATGTGCTCCAGTGAACTAATGTTCATTACACAATTTTTACGATTGTATTAACTTCTTCAGGTGCTCAATTATTTTTACAGCCTTTATACAATTTCATTAAGAAGTCTGAAAACAAAGCAACATAAAGTGATGGAATAGTAAGGTACAGTAAAACAATTCAGAATGTGTGCAGTGCTATTTATAAGGAGGAGAAGAGGTGGGAAGGAATAACTTACAGTACCAAATTCTAACAGGAAAAAAAAAAAAAACCATAAAAGGATGATAAAAAGCCAGCAATATGGCCCAACTTTTGAGTTGTAAAAACCAAGGGCAATAAATAAATAAATAAATACACAATAGTGTTCAGATATTGGGAAAATGCACCTACCTCAACAACACTGAAAATAAAATAAGTGAAGCACATTCTCAGTGCAAAGGATTTACTGTTAGAAGGCTAGAGCATTTCTACTGAGACAAACTATTTCATGGAACAGAACAAATGCAAATCTTGGAACTCATTGACAGATTTAACTGTAAATCAGGGAACTGCATAATTCTTTTCTTGCTAGCCCACTCAACAGCGGGGAGGCTCATCGCCAAAAGTTCAAAAGTCTTGAGAAGATTCACAAGAAATTGTAAGACTAGCTTAAAAAACACAACATTTTCTATTTAAAGGGATATAAATGGGGACTTCTTATTCTGGGGTTTTACAAATGTCTAATGTGATATTTTCAAGCCTTTTGTTTCATTATGAGGGATAGAAAATCCCTTGGTTTTGTGTTTTTTGTTGCTGTTGTTTGTTTATTTCAGTCTGATTTTCACAAAATAACTACACTATCAGGAAACTATGTCTTTAACAATATTATTCAGGATAATACATACACTAAAAACAAAGCATTGTAATGCTAGGGACATATCATTGCTAGTTTTTCACTTGGTATAGATCACTTCAGCAGTGTTGCTTGCTGTATTAGGGGCTAAGAGCCAAAGCTGAATTTCTGTCTGTGATATATTGTTTCCACCAAGAATAGCAGTAGCTGCTTTGAAGATTAATGTTTGTATAAACTATTTCACATTTCAGAGAAATGGGGAGCTTGAACGATGTACTCTTTTTCCCATATTGATGTGCAATAAGCTTTTTGACCTGCAGTTGTGTGAAAGTCAGGTGATCAAACACTTTGCTTGATCATTGCTGGCTACAGTTCTGAAAGAATTAATCAATCTGTGGGCTCCTCACAACTTAGGATAGTCTTACTTTCACAAACCAGTATTAATTTCTGTGGTGAGATGGAAGTAATTAAACATAATGCATTTTGCCTTCAGAGCCACAGCTTTAGAGAAACAATCTTAGCTCATCCTCACTTAGCAGTATTCTCACTTGGATGAATGAGGGATCACGGGCATATACATTCCTCCAAGCTGTGTTTCTTCCATTGCATCAAAGTTAGGTCCTTGCATGCCACAACAGACAATGCTACCAAAGATCCACACAGTTACCTCTGTGTCTGAGATATGCTTCAACATGAACGACACTGATCTTAATTTGTTGTTTTTGTTGTCGTTGTTTTTGTTTTTCAGCTCTGCAGACTGTGCAAAATCTGTTTCATTCTAATAAGATCCACATCAAATGTTTTCCAAGGGAAGAGTGAGTTTTCTAATGAATATACTCAAACAAAGTCTTCTTATAATGTAAACATAAAATCTTCTAGAAAATTGGAAAACTTCTCTTAAATCCCTGGAACAACAGTAAACAGGTAATGGAAGAGGTGCAGTCACGACACACTTACTGCACTCTAGAAATAAAAACTTCCAACTCTTTGTGGGACTGAAAAATAGAAATATTTAACTTTTTACAACGTGGAATATTGATTATCTACATAGCCTAGAAATTGCTTCGAGTGTTCAAAATATACTGCATTTCTCTCTCCTGAAAACTGATTGTGGTGAATACGCTCCCTTCCTACTCTGCACAAGGATTAAATTAAACAGATGTACAGCAAGCAGTTCACTGAAACACTGCTTTAAAGATAAGCATATATGAGATAAACGTTTCATCTACATATTTTGCTTTCTTCTGTCAGTATGAATTTTCATGCAGAAATGCAGAAAATGTTTGCAATTTTGATAGTTTCTGATTGTAGACGATATACGCAATAAAATGTACCAGTATTTAGAAGGTATAGCTAAATTGTATCAGATCGACATCTAGACCACAAATATCTGAAGGAAACTTCAGAGGCGTGGTGGAAGAAGAAAACAAGTCATAACAATGCTGCAGAGGTCTAGGGGTTCCTGTGAAATTGCAAAGAATCATTAAAGTTGGGGGCAGAAAAGACCTGAAATGATTATCTACGTTTTCCCCAGTAATGAAACCAGACAAGCGCCTCAGATTCAGCTTAACACAAATCTTCCACTCTTCCTTCAGTGAAGATTCCACAGCTTCTGTGATTTACTCTTTACAGTCTTTATACTTTACTTATTAGCATCTTCTTCGCTATAAATTATTATTATTTTAGTAACTACCTAACAGCAACAAATGAATAACTGATTGCTGTCCTTCTCATAATACTCTTTCCATGTTTAAAGTCTGGTTACATGCCTCCTTATCATTGCTCTTAGTTCCCTCTTCAGAGCAACACTGATTTTAGTTTTTTGGGATTTTAGTTGTTGTTTTGTTTTCTTGAAGGTATATGTCCTCTAAACACTATATTCTTATTGTTTTCTTCTTTAGTTACTTCTGTTGTTACACATATTGTCTAGTAAGGGTGAAAAAGACGGTCATAGTACTCCAGCTGAGATACTGCGTGGCCAACCAGGATAAGATTTTTATTTTATTACTCATATGCAGCTCTTCTTTTTCTTTAGCAAAGACAGAGGTTCAATGTTTACAATAGAACCACTTTGTTGACTTACATTCCACTTGTGATTTCCTATGAAGTGCCTATTAACCTCTGCAAGATGGGAGCACACTCAGTCATCAGTTACATTTTGTGCATGGACTTGCGATTCTTTTGTTGAAATGCAAAGCCTTATTAACAGGAGTTTATTCATTTCAAAATACTTCTCCAATTCAAAATCATTTTGAATACTAATCCTGTCTTCCACAACAATAAAAAAAATCTCAAGTCTTCCACAAGCTTGGTGGTAGTTATTGACACCATAATTACTGATATGAAAGGAAACGTGACAATTCTGGGCATAAGGGAGAATACTTAGATACTTGACACCTCTACTCAAATTTACATCAGAATATTTACATCTGCTTTTCCAAGTATACTTTTTCAGTCAGTTGGGCCCCTGTTTTATTTTATTAGTTATGTTTTTGAGAAGATAGTTATTGTGAGAACATAAGACAAGCAAACCTCTTGGGTACATTTGCTGTACAAGGAATACGCACCTTCCCTGGAAAAAATTATAAGGAAAAATAATAGAAAGATAATAGAAAGAAACTGAATCAACTGACACAGCTCACTCTTTCTCTAGTCTGGTTGCCTGAACACTACGCGAGATGGAATCTAAACATAATTGAAGTTTTGATGTACTGTATTAATTGCTTTTTCCTTCTCAATGAATTCATCAAATAAGGCAAAGTACCTCCCTTTACTAAGGTTGCCAAATGAAATTCTCCTTATTGGACAATGTTCTTAATTTAGTAATTTAGGCTAGAATTTTTCATTCTGCTTTCACATTCTTTTTCATTCATTACTTATTGTAAACCCTTAGCACCACAGCTAAAATGTATTTTTTATGACAAGACTAGGAAAACAGATTGTGCAATGCACTTCACAAATATTTTTGAAAAGCTTTAATATGATTCAGACTTTGGAAGATAAATGGAATTCACAGGGCATTGATTTTGTATTAGGAATTTGCTTTCTCACTTCCTGTAAAAATCCATCCAGAATTGACCATATTAATACTTCTAATTCCTACAGTATGCTCATTACACACTTCATAGAACTCACTTGAAATTCCAAATTCTGTAGTTGTATCACATGCATGGTTTGGGAACCAGAACTAGAAAAGACTTTCCTTCTGACACAAGAGGCAGTTCAAAAGGGAAAAAAAGGTTAGAAATAGGAAATGAGAAGTAGAAGTTAAGTAGAACTGGCTTTCTAGGAATCTAGGCAGATATTTTTGATCAGAAGAGACAAAAAACTTTCTTTTAGACAAGACAGATGCTTCTGTTTCTGAATTCAGTACATCCAATTTGGGGCTATAATCAAACCGAAGTTTCTACTGTTGCTTCAAGTGTCTTAAAGAACTACGACCAGAAAACTCAATCTTTTCCTGCAACTCTAAGCTAAGCCAAATGCAGAACTGTCAGGCTAGCACCATTATAAAAGCAAAAAACAGTATAATCTCAGTCTTAGCTAATGTGATCGTAGGGACTGTATCAAGTAATACCCTATGAATGACAGAGTACAAGAGTGGCAAACAAAGAGGATGAGGACGGAGTAACATGATGAAACCTGGTAATTAGATTGAAAGGTAAAAGAGACTTGGAGTGAACAAAGAGGATGGGGAGAATGATGGTATTTAATGGTATGCCTACTGTGCATTTCTCTATTCATACTAATATCAGTCTTGTTCAGTCTGACATGGTGAGGAGTCCACAACTCAAGATAAGATGCTCATTACTTACATTCTATTCTAAAATAGAAGTGCATCTTTCAATGTTGTTTCATATACTTTAGGTTCTATTGGCTAAAAAGGATGAAAATCTTTGTAAGAATTTAGTGTCTAGTTTTCTGTGCTGGTGATGCAATAACACCAACCAGAATATTTAAGAATATGTTAAGAGTATCCATTTTGAACAATTCTTCACAGAATAATTTTTTTCAAAGACTAGGTTATTAACAATGAACATATCCTGCAAATCTGGCAAAGCAATGAACCTATTTAGTTTCTTCTTATAGCATATGCTGTAAAGCAGTTCAAAACAGAAAAAAAGCATGCTAAACAGTTTCAAATTATGGCAATATCACAGTTACCAAACATTAAATGTTATTCTAACATTTAATCACAGTATTTTTATATTAGTAATCTGTTCTTATATTTTTGGGTAGGCGTCTCAGAATTTCCCAAATTTGACATAATTGTTTAAAAGTTGTTATTCTGCTTTTCTTGTATCGGATTACTTTTGCCTGGCCGCTTCCTGGCATTCTCCTTGTCTTCTCCATCACTCATAGTTACGTTTGAGACCATTCTGGAGGGTTGAAATGACCTTTCTATTCACTATGTCTTTCTGGCATAGTTCATATTGCTCATGGCCTACTGCTAGCTATAACGAATCATTCTTCTCTCCCTGCCCACACAGAGAAACTAAGATCTAGATGCAACTGCATGTTTTCAGCAAAGGTTTGCACATTTACTTAACTGATAGGGTTGGTAAACCTTAAACTCTAACTCAACCTAACATGCTATTCACCAACAATTATCAAAGCAGAATCACAGAATTGTAGGGGTTGGAAGGGACCTCTAGAGATCATCAAGACCAACCCCCCTGCCAAAGCAGATTCCCTACACCAGGTTGCACAGGTAGGCATCCAGGCGAGACTTGAATATCTCCAGAGAAGGAGACTCCACAACCTCCCTGGGCAGCCTGTTCCAGTGCTCCGTCACCCTCACCGTGAAGAAGTTCTTACGCACATTCGTGCAAAACTTCCTGTGCTGCAGCTTATGTCCGTTTCCCCTCGTCCTGTCTCCACGTACCACTGAAAAGAGACTGGCTTCACCACTATGGCCACCACACCTCAGATATTTATAAACCTGGATCAGGTCCCCTCTCAGTTGTCTTTTCTCAAGGCTAAACAGACCCAGTTCATTTGGCCTTTCCTCATAGGGGAGATGCGCCAGGCCCTTCACCATCTTTGTGGCCCTCTGCTGGACTCTTTCCAAGAAATCCCTGTCTTTTTTGTACTGGGGAGCCCAGAACTGGACATAGTACTCCAGATGAGGCCTTACCAGGGCAGAGTAGAGGGGGAGGATCACCTACCTTGACCTGCTGGACACGCTCTTCTTAATGCACCCCAGAATGCCATTGGCCTTTTTGGCCACGAGGGCACACTGCTGGCTCATGGCCAACCCATCGTCCACCAGGACGCCCAGGTCCCTCTCTGCAGAGCTCCTCTCCAGCAGCTCATCCCCCAGCCTGTATTGGTGCATGCAATTATTCCTCCCTAGGTGTAAGACCCTACACTTGCTTTTGTTGAACCTCATCCAGTTTCTTACTGCCCAGCTCTCCAGCCTGTCCAGGTCTCGCTGAAGAAAAAACGAAGATGCAAAGTCACTGGAAGCTGACATATTCCACTAAATGTTCTTTCCAAACTAGTCTTTTGTAGAACTGAAACAACCAAATAGGAAACACATGTCATGCACCTCATCTGAAAGAGCAGTGGGATGTGCCCAGACATATCCACAACAAGAAAAAATAATGATATGGGCAGGAATTTGCTGCAAGGAAGTTTACATTCAGAACAAACTAACCCAGGTACTGTTGCCTGAACAGATTGGGAAATAGACTTATCCTTCTATTATAGTACAATTTTTAATCATTCATTTCTGTTGTAGTACAGCTTGCGTTTTCTCTTGTTCGGGACAATAGAAATTAAAATATTCTCAATTATAAAAATGAGTAATGCAGTAGCAAAGAATTAGCAACAATGAAAAATTAATGCAAGCAAAAAACAAGTTTTTTTGCTCTAAATTGAGTTGTAAAAACCTCAAAGAGAGCTCATTCAATGAAATGATTTTGAGATAGGTTACTAAAATAACGGTAATAAAATTGCACACAAAAATAATGATGTTCTTGATATTGTCTCAGATTCTCACATTCCTAATTATTTTTAAGAAAAGTTTAGTAGACAGCAATCTTCTAACTATGGAGTCCCCATAACCTGAGATATCATGACATTAACTCTGATGGTATGAACTTTTCAGAAGAGCTGACATTTAAAAGGAGAGTATCCACAAAGACTCAAGCAACAGCTGACACAGGTACAGCAAAACGCTGTATTTCCTCTAATATGTCTTCAGTACTGCCAAGAAGAAACTGGGTGAGAAAGAACATGAAAAGGATGGTTGGGATGCTGGTAGGAGGAAGAACTCTGTTATTTTCCTTAGATACCTCTCGAGCAAAAAAAAGTTGAGATGTTTGGGATGAAGAGAACATAGAATTGAGTAGAGAGAAACGGCTAACCTAGACAGTGTAGAAAAGCATGTAAAAGTAGTATCCTGGGGAAGGTATTTAGAACTACATGGAAAATACAAGGAATGCAAGAAATTTCATTATATGTTCAATCATAGAATCAAGGAATCATTATGTTAGGAAAGACCTCTAAGATCATCTAGTACAACCATCAATCCATCACCACCATACCCACTAAAGCAAATCACATCTACCCTATTCTTGAAAACCTCCAGGATTGGCGATTCCTCCACTTCCCTGAACAGCCTGTTCCCAATACTTCATCACTCCTTCTGAGAAGAAATTTGTGCTAAAATCCAACCTGAACACACTCTGCCACAACTTAAAGCAATTTTTTCTCATTCTATTGCTAGTTATCCAGGAGAAGAGGCTGAATCCCACCTTGCCACTACCTACTTACAGGGAGTTGTAGAGGGCAATAAGGTTAGCCTAGAGGAGGCTCACAGAAAAACAATCTCAATTCCTTCAGCCACCCCCATAAGACCTGTGTTCCAGACCCTTCGCAGCTTTGTTGTTCTTCTCTGAACATGTTCCAGGGCCTGAACCTCTTTCTTTACGTGAGAGGCCCAAATCTGAACACACTACTCAAGATGTGGCTTCACCAGGGCTGAGCACAAAGAGATGATCACCTCCCTAGTCTTGCTAGATGCAGTATTTCTGATACAATCCAGGATGTTATTGTCCTTCTTGGTCAGTGGGCACACCATTGGCTCATATTCAGCCATCTGTCAATTAACACCCCCAGATCCTTTTCCTCTGCAGCTTTCCAGTCACTCTGCCCCAAGCCTGTAGCAGCGCATGGGGCTGTTATGAGCCAAGTGCATGACTCAGCACTTGGACTTGTTAAAACTCATACAGTTGGACTCAGTCCATTGATCCAGCCTATCCATATCCCTCAGATCCCCCTGTAGGGCCTTCCTATGCCATGGCATATCAACACTTCCCCCCAGCTTGGCACCATCTGCCAACTTAATGAGGGTGCACTCAATCCCCTCATCCTGATAGTCAATAAAGATATTGAACAGGACAAGCCCCAGTACTGACCCCTAGGGAACAGTGCTCATGACCAGTTGCCAGTTCCTACTGCAGAGTCTATGTCACTTACAAGCTTCTTCCTTAGACATATTTTGTCATGTCTTTACTACACAACCTCCTTGACAGATGATTGATGAATACAATGTGTTGACCCCAAAGCAGTTTGGAAGATCATCTAGTGACATTCACAATATTTAACAACAACAACAACAACAAACAAGCAGATAACCCAATCCAAAAGAGCTTTTGAAAACAAGAAAGATTTTCCTGTGTTGCACATTTGGGGGAAGAAGGACAGTAAAGTATGTTTCTAGAAGAAACCCTGAAAATATGACCCACCTGCAGCCCATAGTTTCAGAAAAAAAAAGTAGTTATAAATGTCAAATTTAAAGAGAATTCTGTGTTTTGGTTGTTTTGTTTTGAGAGGGGAGATACATCGTGAGTCATCTTTTAAAATGATTGAATTTACCTATAATATTACAAAAGATTTTCTCTTCTGGAGAGTACACAGACTTCCTAAGATGAGCAAGAAGCTTACAAATTAAGGTATTTATAGCAGTTCTAAAGAATAACCTACAGTTTTGCAGAGTATCTGTTTTAGAAATGAGAAACAATACTGTTACTCTTCTAGTTCATAGTTTCTGTAGATTTGTATAGTGTGATAAAAACATACAGAGTTTTGTTAGAGAGCTAACTTTAGGAATGCAAACATTTGCCAATCTTATGTTTGGCACCAATTAGACATGTTATCAGAGATAAAAAACACTGAAAACACCGCAAACAGGAAAGAGCCTGAAAATAGAGATGAAACCCTGTAAGAACAGCATTACTAGACAGAAAAGCTGGGAAATATCTTGTTAACAAAATCCTCACACTGCTTGGGACAGGAATAACCTTATTACTTGTATCAGTGGAAATGGATCTTGCAAAAATGTATATGCTTGGGCTTCTGTTAAATTGCAAGGGGATTTTCCTTAAGTACTTTGACAGAAAGATCCCTAGATAACTACAGGTGCTTGGTGCTCAGCAGTTCTAAGGCAGTTTCCTCTGGGCTTCAGTTTCTTTGTTTTCACATAAGTTAAATGATATAACAGGTACTCCTCTGCCTATTAAGATCCAAGCTAATTTCTGGTGGTTTGGTTCTTTTTAAAAAAAATTATTAGACTGGGTTAACAGATGTGGCATAATTAAAAACATTTTTGTAGGAATGAGGAGAGATTCTTCTGCAGCAGTAAATAAATAGTAAAAAATGTGTGTTGCAATTCCTTACAGTACTGTAGATGGGTTCACAACTATGCATGAACTAGACATCCTTTTTGAACTTCTGGTATGTTCTCCAGCACACTGGACCAACATTCTGCCTATTGTCCTTAAGGTCTACCACAGAGGAGTGGGACCAAGAAAGAAAGAGAGAAGAACAACAGCATAAAAAAAAAAAGTGTGCTGCTGCTGAACTTTTCTTCCTGCAAAAGGAAAGCAAATGGCCTTTTGCTGCCTGTGGCACTTTCCTCTCTATGGATCCCATTAATTTTAAAACACAGGTCTTATCACATACACCCAAGCTCTCATCTCGTTTTTGGAGCCTTTTTGTTCCCAGAAGATGCAAGAGAGGAAGTAGGACATAGATTCACAGGACAAAAGAGGGCAAAAACTCTTAGTGAGAATTTTCTGAAGAAATGTCAGATTTCTGGCAGTCCTGCAAAGCAGTATTTTGCACTTCCTCTCTTCATTCATCTTCATTTTACAGACAGAAAGGAGAAAGGTTTTTCCTGCAGAAGTTGAGCTTTGTTCCATTTCCTAAAGGGTTAGAACTTGCAGTGACATGTGATTATTTCTAGATTGTAATATATGAATTCCTAATCAAGCAATAATTGTATTTCAAAGTCATAGTGAAATAAAAATGTGGATGTTTCTTTGCAGTTTTCTTTAGTGTCTTAGAAATGCTACTCTTATTAGGTTTAATCAATGAAATGATGTTTAAGAAGGTGGTCTACAGGTTACTATTGATGATCAGTGACTGATTACCACACTGCAGTGTGATTGCTGTCACCTTCAATTGTAGTTGAAGAAACCCCTATATAGTTTTATCATACAAATGCACAAATGCAAGTTGGAATAAACAAGATATAAGTAATTTTTTATTTTTGGGTGAAAGGTCTCTTGTTTACTCTTGGTTCCTAGTACACAAGTTATTTTTAAGAACAACTAAGAACAGTTCAGATTTTAACCAAATTTTTCTTAACCATTTCTGCCTGTGATTGCAAAGGACTACGCATTACATCAGGTAGAAAAAAAAAAAATGAGAGGAAATTATACAATCACAGAATCACAAGGTTGGAAAGGATATACAAGATCACATAGGCCAACCTTTCCCTGCATCAATCTCCACATTTTTTTTTCATATTTGATTAACAATATTCTTCTCCAGTCCATAAGCAGAGGACCTCCCTTGAAGAACTGAGCACAATTCTATTTTTATGGAGATTGGTATAAACATCTACTTACTGCCTATTTCTTACTACCTTGAAGTTTTCAGAGATATGATTTTTGAATATCAATGTACTTCTCATATTGTCAGAAATTAACACAAAGAATTGTCAGAAATATTTATTATTCAAACTGAAGGTAGTTTAACATGAACACTTCACAAACTACTTTATATTCTACTAGGCACTTCTCTTATGTTTCTGAAAGAATGTCTGTTTCCTGTGAATTCCTGGACATTGTGATTTAACCCTTACAATCCTCTAAACATATGAAAAAACAACAACTATCTCCCCCAGGACAGAAACAGATACCATACAAACATTACATCTTCCCCCTCCTTCCTTCTGCTTTTTTTCCCCCCCATCCAGTATAGCTGATTTAACACTAGAGCAGACTGTCATTCCTAGCCATAGGGAAAGCATAGTGGGTTGTGGATAACTACATGAAAACTACAGCTATCACATCACTTCTTATAACTGACAAAAGATAACTAATTCATTGTAATATTTTTGTGTTAAAAAAAAAAAAAACAAAAACCAACAACCAACCAAAACAACCTGAAAAAAGCAATGCCATTTTTCACACCTACAGAAGATAAACTGACGTAGAGGTGAAAACAGGAACTGCTGTTAAGTCCATAGCTACACTATTATTGCCAAATATGTGTTTCTGGTCACATGATTCTGAAAGATTTAGGCAGTTCCTTACCTTTCCCCCTATTACCATTCCAGTATGCATACTGTACCTGTATGTACCTAGTACATAGACAACAGTTTTAGTTCCCTGGAGAAAAATTATCAAGCGATAGTGGAAATTAATTTTTTAAAAAGATAATTTTTTACTACACTGTATGGGACACAGAAATGCTTTATGAGCTGCTGGCTGCAAAGCAATGCAACGGAAGGCAGAAGCCACGTAAAACAGAAGAATTGTGCTTTTTTGACAGGAAAAACAAGCAAAAGCATCAGCAACAGACCGGCATCTAAGTTTCATCTATAGCATGAACTTTTTAAAAGTGCTTTACCCAGAGAAAGCACAGCATAACATCATTATATGTTGTACTTCCAAGCTTCTTCCTTAGAGGAAATAGTAACCACAATACTGTCAACCTTAGTGGTAACTTTGGTTAGGAAGGAAAGCCTTCGAACCTGTATTTAAATGAGAAATGCCATAGGTTAATGAACACCAATATTCTGCTCCTTGAATTTATCTCCCCTACGTTTTTAGGAAACATGGTAAAAGAATCTGTTGAATAACTATAACATTGATTAATTATATCGATTTAATTTAATTTGATTATTAAAGGCATTGTATATGTGCATTTTCACGTTAGTAATACTTGCAGTAAAAACATGCAAATCTTAATTTTCATTTCATGTGAACTTGAAAGTTTTAGGCATATAGCAGAAAGAAAGAAGGAAAAGGGGAAAGCAAACAAGCAAGCAAGAAAATAGTTTGACTGCATTAGCAGGGAGTTTTTTTTTTTTATGCCAGTTTTACTACTACATCTGATCTCCTCTGTTTGGAAACTTAGTAATCTTTAAAAACTCCACAGGGGATATGAATTCTTTATCAGGCTTAAGTCATACTGGAGTAAATTCAGATAAAAACCCAAGCTGTTTTTTGTATTAATGCCCCATCGATCTAATAATGACATACAGAGCAAAAAGACTCATAATGGAATCAGTCTGGGGATTAAGTGGAAAGCTTCTTGTTATTCCTATGCACAGTGCTGGTTTGTAAGATTCCATAATGGAGGCCAGATTTTTCAGACATGCAAGACTCCTTCCATATCTTTTCTTTACACAAAAGTAGTAAGCAGCCTCATAACTCTCAAGTCTATTAATTGTTTCCTGTCTTCAGCTACCCTCTGTTTACAGGTGCAGAAATAGTTCAAGTCTAAGCTTTGTATTTCTGCCAACCTCTTTTTGTAATCTATTTCATCAAAGAATGCCAGAGAAAGCAAAAGGCATCATAGCTGGGAGAGGCATTTTGGCACTTTGAAAAAGCTCCACTCTTTGTTCTTCGGTAGCCAAATAAGTTTTTACCACATTTGTCACAATAGAGGTCTTGTGATTGGTACAATTATTAGTACAATAAACAGTAACACTCAGGAAAAAACAACACATAAATCCATGTTAAAAACTGTGCTATTACTAGACTGAACTGGTGAGTGTTTTTAGAGTCAGGAGAAATAGCTAGAAAGAATTTACATCAATCATTTCAATTCCGGTGAATTCCTGCAGATTGATACTACTAAAACTTAATAGCGCTGTCTGAAATGAGGGACAAAATACAATATCATCTTTATCCATAGCATAATGTCATTTACTTCAATGTGATTGCAACAAAATATGTACTGTTATTTTAAGATGCAGGTACAAATTTACAATCATAAATGACTATTACAGAGTATTTCCAATATATTGTTCTTTGCATGAGATGATTAACATAGAAATGTTCTCAACAATTATTAACAGTAGTCCTTACTTAACAGATCTTGATTTTTTTCCCCTCAGTGTCTTCTCAGCACATGTAAGAATCAATAAATGTCTGAGAGTCAAAGTCATCTAGTCTGCTCTTTGGCATACAGGAAGATTTTCTAATGTATTTTAGTTTCCATTACAGGGAGAACACACTGAATTTGCTTTGAACTTCCATCTGAGATGACTACCAGCATTACTGCACAGAAGCAGACATAGGATTTACAAAAACCTACAATCAGAAATCTTCTGTTGGTACCCATTGCATCTACAATCTGCCTGTTTCATTTCTTATCAGCTAGCAAGACTGGGATACAGTATCAGAAATGAAGTTTAGAATGAAGAAAAACAAAATGTCAATTTATTTCCAGGACCAAAGATGCCAGAGAAAGAAGAGGCACTTTAATCAGAGAAATGCCTGAGTTATAGCATTTAATCCTCCAAAGAGTTATGTTCAATACTGTACTTCTAAATTTGAGCGTGGCTGGAGGGCCAAAAGGAAGAATGATAAAAAAAGATATGTTTCTGCAGCTTTTCTCCAAAACAAGTAATAAATAGAGTATCTTCATTCTTTTCCTGTCATTGCACGAAAAAGGAAAAGTGAAGAGTAAAAGAGTGCTGTGAAAATCACAGTAACAAAGGTAAATTTGAGGGTAGTTTTCAGAAATTAAGACTTAGAGAAAACAAAATTAAGGTTCTTTTATTACTACGTTATGCTTACAACAAGTTATGCATATCATCTTACTTTTCTTTCAACTATGCTCAGGTAAAACATCTGAATAATATCTGATATACTGTTTGGTAGGAACATTCTTAGGTTTTCTTCTACAATCTTTTTTCTTTTTCTGTTTTCATCTTGTAGCATCACTGTAGAATTTCAATCCTTTCAAGATTATCAAGAGAAAACCAGAAGACAATCATCACAAGACAACATGCATGAAGGGAGTTCTGAACATGACAGAGCAGTGTATTATTTTCCTTGACAATTGTCTGTGAATTCATCAGTCAGTTAAAAAAAAAACCAAACAGACCATAAGGAGTTTGTGCATATTTGTGTGTGTTAAAGTACATACATGCGTGTTTGTAAACAGTATATGAGGGCTGGGAATATTTTCTTCATGAGAGAAAAAAGGCCCTACTTACATAATGATAATATAAGTGAGACATGTATCCCCACTTTGTGCTTACAGAAACAAGGTGTATTTCAGCAAACCATACCTTTTCTTTCTATAACACACTTTCTCCTTCTATCCTTCAACTCAAGCCTTTATTGTCATGTCTTGATCTTATAATCCACAATCAAATGTATTGTAGTGGTTTGCAAATTTGAATATAAAGGTGAGAATTGGGAAGTGACATTTGAAACAATGCACACTAGAGATCACAGAATTGCCTGGGGCTGGAAGGGACCTCAAGGATCATGAATTTCCATCCCATCTGCCACAGACAGGTACAAAAAAAATGAAAAGCTGCTAACTCAAGATGACTATTGTGATGTTAATCAGTTCTATAGTACCACCAGGTTCCCATCCCTGTGATGTTATCACAGAGCCTGGCCGCATTGTTTGCGCTCCACTCCAGCCTCCCACTATCTCTCAGAGTCAGCACACCAAGCTCCCTTGGAGTTGCTAGCTATCTAAGATTTACAGATCTTATGTCACTTAAAGAAATATCACAGAACAGACTCCTTACATATTCACCACATTCCATACTGATGTTTCCTCAATACCGTATTTTCTTTTAAGAGGCAGACATCTTTATACATTACCTCCAATAATTATTCTACATAATCCATGCTGAAACTATCGTCAAACTTCAATTCCTTCTAAATACTGTGGGGAGGTCACATGCAGTCTTGTTGTGAGGATTAGAGCTCAAGGGGATCTTGAGCTGCTCACTATAGGACAATTGGCTCATAGTCATACTATTCAGCAGGCCAGTGTTATCCATCCTGAGCAAGGCCTTCAGCCAGGCCAAAGGAAGCAGAGGGGAACACACTGTCACAAATGCCAAGCTTCAAAGTTCACAAGGAGAATGAGAGGGATTTTAGAGATGCCAGAATTCAGATCAGCTGCTGAAATCTGAAGTTTGCAGAATTCAGACTGGAAGAGACAACGTATATAATAGTGAGATAGTCAAAGTGACTATCATAGAATATGAGCCAGCAGTTAGAATTCATATTCTTCTAAAAGTTTCTTCTAAAAGGATTAATATTCTTCTAAAAGTTGCACTCAAATGGATCTTATAGTGTCAGGTATAAGAATCTTTTTCCTGGATTCTATCAAAGGTTGAACAGACATTTAAAATATTTATCTGACTTCTGTGAATGCTATTAATATGTACCTCCAGAAAAAAATTGAATATATAAAATGGGATTATGAAAAGGTAAAGAATGAAATAAAATTTTACTCTAATGATACTATTTTCTTTTTTATACTTATCCTTAACAAGAAAATAAATTGGGTAGTTCTATTGGATAACTGTAAGTAATTGTAACTCATGTTGTAAAATAGCTGCTATATGTTATAAATTATATACAAATGATAAATAGCAATAAGCCTGCTTTAGAGAACAAAACCAGAAATGTTTCTTAAGCTTGTTGAATCACTTGTTTTATGTGGTTCTACCCTCCAACTGGAAGATGCAATCAAAATGGATCCATCAAAAAGTAGCTACAGCCTGTAAGTGGTTTCACCATGGTCACAGCTGGAGGCTGAGCTGTGGATTTGTAGGTCAAGCTTTTACACTTATTGCTGATAACTGTTAGAAACTACATGGAGTGCTGACAGATTCTTTTCAGGCACTGACCTAGATTTAGACTGTTTTAGTTCAAAGTACTTTTTGTAGAGAGAAAGCCCCAGTCTTCTTTGTATTCTAATTTACGTGTCTCATTTAATCTAGAAGACTTCACAGCCAGTAGAATAAGACAACAATTCAAAGCATCAAAGGAAGATACTAAATATGAACAAATCCCAGTCCCACCACCTTTGTATAAATAACTACAAAAAAAGACCACTCTATAGCATTATAAAATCACGATTCCTACTCCACTGAAGAACATCAATCAAAGTTTCAATCTCATTACAGACTTGCCAGCTTTCATCTTCTTTTACAAGTTCAAGTTCATGGTGATGAATCTGACCTTCCCAGAGCACTTTAAATTCACAGAAATGGGAGAGTTGGTGATTTTTTTTTTTTATAATGGGCACATTTTTCTGTATATACAGCAGATCAGCTATATTCACCATAAGCTTAGATTTCACTCTTTTGTGGTAGTCCTTAATAAAATATCTTCATCACACCTAAAATCTCAGAGAAAGATAGAGGACTTACTACTTTTTTCATCTTAATAATTTTCTACTAGAAACCCACACCTCTTTAAAATAGAAATATGACTTTAAATTATATCTTTCTATTGTAATTCGTACATTTAAACAAAAAATAAAAACATTTTCTTTCCTCCTAAAAGACTGTGAAAAACTTTGGCTGACCTCAAAAACAAGAAAGATGTGCCCAACTACACATGGAGCTTCTGTGATCTGCCTTCAACCTCAAACTTCCCAAAATACAAAAGTTTTTTTTGAAACTACTGGGACTACTGAGATCATATAATATTCTTTTCTTTAAATTGTTTGAAAAGTTATCCAGAAGAATATGTAGTCAAATGCAAGTATATATATTTTATGACAATGTCTGAAATAATCCATGCATTTTTCTTCAAGAAAAAAAAAAAAAGAAAACACAATAATTTTACCTCCTCATTTAAAAAAATAAAAAACAGAAAACAACCACTGTAAACTGTGGGAGAGCAGTATAACCTAATAATGAGCTAAATGGAATCAGTTCAAATCTCTACACCAAGATTCATCCTGTTTTTCAACATGGTATGCCAGACACCTTTTTGCTTACCTTCACAATGAAGGCACTGTGTTCACTGTCAGTGCAGGACATTACAACTTACACTTACTCATCTAGAATGTTCAGTAACTCTAGAAGCCATCAAAATAGCTTTCAAATGCTATTTCCAGTGTCTTTTCAGAGGTTTCTGTGTTCACTTTATATTAGATCCAGGAGTACATGAAGGAGCAAGTAGACAAAAGAAAATAAGTAAATTGAACCCTGGTTTTGGCTCTCTTGGAAGAGGGAGCTCACTCTATAACTGGAATAGAACTATTGGAGTGAGCAATCCATAGATTGGAAAAATCTGATTTTTAAATACACACTGCTATTTCAGAAGCTTAAAACCTTTCTTCTCTTATTGGGTCATTATCTTCCTAGGCAACTTGTATTCCAGAAGCATACATCACCTAATTTCAAGCCTCCTAACTCTAACTACTTGAAATTCAATTAAACATTGTAGCACTTATTAACAACAAACGCACTGCCATTTTCTCCCCTGTTTTACTCTGTTGTTATTTTTTCTTTTTAATTTTTTTTTTCTGTTCTACTTTTTAAAGACTCTAATGCTATAAACGATTATGCAGTCTGCCTATTTTTTTTTCCTCTTTAATTGAACTCTCATTTATTAATTTTCAGCACTATAGAGGTGTTACAGCTGGAAAGTTTATCGCAGCAAAAATGGAAAAAGAAGCAAACAGGGAAGGAATGCTCACCTGTATCCAAAGATCTAGGTTCACAAAAAAGAGTCCACAGAGAAGAGATCTCCAGAAAGAGATCCTTCCCCACTGGCAGTCAGTCCTTAAATGAGGTCTAAGAGAGGTGCAGCCAGGCTCCACCCCTTCTGGTCACACAGCTGAATTGCCTTCACCTGTGCTCCCAGGGCTGAGGAGGTCCTTTCCCCAGGTGCTCAATCAGTGGTTCAGGCTGTGACTCAACAGTTCCCATACAGATGGGGTGTACTTTCAAATAATAGGTTGCATTTAATTTCTTATTAGTAGCACCACTGAAATTCTTTTTTCCTTTTTAAGAAAATCCGTGATGAGTATCCAAAGACATGAATTGAAACACATTTCAATTCCTTCACTCTGAGACTGGAATTAATTTTGCCCATTTAAAGAAAAAACAGAATATCTATGAAAAAATCTAAGTCACTGTTCTGCTCTGTTCAAAGTTATTAATACTTATGATAAAATCGTTAAAGCGGCCTAAGTTTCTATTCCTTGAATTCTGTTTGCCAAACTGTGAATTCATATAGTTTTTTGTTGTTTTTTGGGGTTTTTTTTTTTAAGCAAGCCTTTTCTAGTTGTAAGTAATCTAAACAGTATCTATATGTTTGTCCAACTTAGTTAGCATAAAATACATACCTGCTTCTTGGATTGCCACCGATATATATCATGAAAATTATTGAAGAAGAATTAACTATGTGTAATTTGCAAATATCTAACTGAAATACTTAATGTAGTCTTTACTTTTCTTGTGCGGTCAGTAGTGAGCAAGAGAACACTTCACAGGACCTACCTCCTTTGTTTTGCATAGTAAATAGTTACTATACAGGGAAGTGAGATTTATCTGAGCAAAACCAGATACGAAGAGCTAGTCTCTTGATGCTCCTCTTTTAAGACAGTGGGAGAAATAGGGAGTAAATCTCTTTCTAAAACAAAGGCCTAATGAATCATTTTCTGTTTCTCCCATTGACCTTAAAAAGAAGCCTCAAGTGACTTGCTTAATTGTATATGCCTACAACATACATTAAAAATGTCTGACGTTGGGTGAGATGAATTCCACACTAACCTCCTAATTTGGTAGATTAAATTTAGTCAGTAACTTTATGCGTAGCTCTAGGGTACTCAGTAGTTCATCTTTCTCTTCCACCAATTATTGACAAGTGTATTATTTTATTTGTTACCTCCCAGTGTTCAAAGCACATTTCATGTCTAGTTTTCAGGCAGTGAAAACAGTTTTGCAGATACATTTCACTTCAAAACTCATCCCACGTACTCCTTCCAGACCTATCGTTCTGGCTCCATCTCCGCGTTAGATAGACAGATTCATGTAGCTAAAATTCTTTAACTGCCAAAGAGCCTGCAGTCTCTGTTTTATGCTTGCATAAGATGCATAGCCCACCTGAGAACATAGGTGTACATTTTTTGTTCAAATTTACAGCCAGTCATCTTAATCTCACCACATCTGACAGTTTGGAAATGAGGTTCACAGGCCACCAGAATATCCTTCTGCTGCAAGAGCACCATTCTAGGCCATTGGATTAGTAACAAGTATGATGGAGATCAAGGAGAGAGCCATCTGTGTTATGTTAGGAGTAATTAGACTGGACCAATGGGGAGACGATGAACAGGGCTCCATGGGGAAATTAACAGGAAAACAGAAAACAGGTAGGAAAACAAAGACCAAATAAAGACATAATCTCAATGAGAGACTGAGAAGAAACAGTGGGCACTTTAGATGTAGAGAAGCTACAGCTTGAAGCTGGACTAGTATGTGGCTGAAAGGCCAGTGATCCAGCAGCTTTTCACACATTTTTCAGATTTGTGAAATGCACCAACAAGATCTCATGGCTGTGTAGTTCACCTGCAATGTCATGTGGGCAGAGTCAACACCTTTCATGAAGTCCTTGTAATCACAGCCCTCAGAAGCACAAATTGATTCTTTTGGATGATGGTTTCTAGGAAACTGGAATAATTTCTGGATGCATCAGGAAAATACTGGTGAGTTAGAGGTGTAAAAGTACTAGAACTGTTTTCATGCCTGTAAACAAGAAATATTCACGGAGACACACCTGAGATGACCGCCAGAGGTTAATTCATAGCAGTCAATGAAATTGGACCATCACCCAGACAGTAGTGGTAAAACAGAAAGCAAACACAGAAGAAACAGAAGCAGAGAGGAGTCTGACCTGGACATTAAAAGAAAATATGTCGTCTTTTTCCTGGTAGAGTTCTGTCTTAACTCAGAATCTGTACATTTTGGCTTGAAGGCATTCCAGTGTGCAGCTGGAATACCAGCATTCTGAAAAAAAAAAAAAAAAAAAAAAAAAAAAATTGAAGTGTAAACCATAAATTTTGTTGTATTCTTATAATGAGATACTTCTAATATTGTCAAAGAATTTTGATAAATAAGAGATCATCAGTAAGATAATTACCAATTCAGTTTAAGGTGGGTCCCACTTGGCAATATGTATCAGCAATTTTTTTTTCATAAATTTAAAAAATATTTTTCACTCTTTTAATGCTCCACAGATTATGATATTTTTTTTCTTTATACAATACCTCTTAAAAAAGAAAAAAGACAGCAGCCAGAATATATCTGTATGACTTTCAAAAGTTAATGCTTCTAGTAATAACATGAATTTTCTGTCTGATTAGAATTATACATAAGCAAGTGACCCACAATTAAAATAATGCCAATTTCTGAAAGGCTTTTCATCTGTTTGAAGGAAACATGTTTCCCTCAGCAGCTGGCAGCAGATTTGGAAGCAAGACCAACACTTGCATTGTGTACCTGCAAAAGGGAAAAATGAGAATGTGAATTCTACTACCATTGCTTCAGTTGGCATCATAACAGAGCTGTCTGAGAAAGGAGATACAGGTATGTATCACAGTCCCCTTCTGTCAGTAACATGCTCTACGGAGCAGTGACTGGAACTCTTGAAGAAACAGTAGCAAACCAAATCCCCAGGGAAGGAAAGGCTGCAATCTCACTGATGTGGGTAAGTCAAACTGTTGGCTTCTTTCCCTACCTACAAAACATACTTTCAGGCTGATGTGAGAATCAGAGTCGTCGTAAAGACCAGAACTTTACAAACTGTTCATGACTACAGTGATAACTGAAGCTGTAGGTCCAGAACAGCTCCTTTAAGAAGCTAAAAGGATTACTTCTGCAAGAGGCTTAAGGAGTTGAGCTGCAGGTCTCAGTTTGCAGAGAGAGCAGGAATGCACAGTGGGAGCTAGGGGAAATGTCTATGACTCTGGACTAGAAACACTGACCTTGAAGGAAAATGGTTAAATGGTAGAGATAGTATGCTATGGTGGTGGATTAACAAGCAGAGTGCACAATGGGGCTAGAGGAATTACATATAGGTATATATGTATGTACACTGATGAGTTTCTTTGTTGTTGTTGTTGTTGCTATAGAATATTGTTTTCTTTGACTAAATTTGTTATTAATTTTTAAAATCATGCAGTGGCAGGAATATATTTCTACTTACAGTGAAGTTCATTTATCACAAAAATTAAACACCATATCACCATTCTCCTTTTAATGACTAACCTTACTGAAAGCTGCTGGCATGACTCACAGAACAGTAGAGCAAATGCAAGACTACACAGACTTCATTATAAGCTGTAAGTACCTATGAAAATGAGGCTAACGCTGTACTTGAGTGTTGCGGAACTCAGAGCTAATGAGCCAGCCAGACTGCTCAACATCTCTTGTACAAAGCAGTAATGATGTATACTACACATTGCAGTGTGATAGCTGATATTTTGAGGCTTTGTTTTTTAATCAGTTTCTTATCCCTGTGCTACACAATATCAAAGAGTACAGAAACATGGAGAGAGACAATGACTTTGATTTTTGGTGGCTGTAATCATGTGACATTTTTATTTTAAGTGGTATTTATGAGTATATTTTCATGCTAAAATATTGGCACAATATGCTAAAACAAATGAGAATAGCAACATTTCTAAATATAGATGCACTAAAACAAAGTAGAAGGTTTGCTCCAAAAGTAATGCCTCCTGTTTTATTATGTTGGCTTTTGATGTCAGAGGCAGATGTTGGTGGCTCAATTTTCCCACTAGTATTCCACTGCATGCTATTACTGTGTGATAGATAGGAGCAGAGGGCAGTCTGACAAAATGGCATATGAAACAAAGGTATGTCACTGAAATCCTGCCTGCAGAAAACTGACATTCACTGAGGCTTGCTAAATGTTTCTGGAGACCAAACAGTGGATGCGAGCATAGTGAGGCAGTGGGTGGTGCCTTTCAGCAATGATGAAAGCAACATGAAAGACAAGCCTGGATGCCAGACAGATTTTTCCAAGCTCAGCATGCAGGCTCTTGTTCCTTGCTGGTGAAAATGCATAGCTAATGGTTGTGATTACATTGAAGAGTAGTGCTTGGTAGCTCTAGAGAATTTGCTATATCAACTAGCATTACTGTGCTTTGTAGTTTCCATGTAAATAAATAGGAAGCATTGCTTTTACAGCTACTTAGAATCATAGAATAGCCTGGATTGAAAAGGACCACAATGATCATCTAGTTTCAACACCCTGCTATGTGCAGGGTCACCAACCACTAGACCAGGCTGCCCAGAGCCACATCCAGCCTGGCCCTGAATGCCTCCAGGGATGGAGCATCCACAACCTCCTTGGGCAACCTGTTCCAGTGCATCACCACCCTCAGAGTGAAAAACTTCCTCGTAATATCTAACCTAAACCTCCCCTGTCTCAGTTTAAAACCATTCCCCCTTGTCCTGTCACTGTCAGATATATATTTGATAAGAAAGTTCAGTGCTGTCCACCTGAAGATTTTAGTTTGATTTCTGATGGTAAAAAAATGTTTACATGTATTTTCCAAATTTCATGGCTTCAAACATGATGATGATATTTACTCTTCATACTCCTGAAATCAGGACACGACTTATACTGTGAATCCTACCAACCTGACATAAAGTAAATTCCCATAGGCTTGTACAGTTTGAACACACCTTTCTCAAACTACAGCCACGCCTACTTTTTGAAAAATAATGTGTTAGTTTGTGAGAATCCTTTTTTTTTTTTTTTTTTTTTTTTTTGGCTCAAAGCTTGCTTCCAGAGGTATTTCTTGTGATAAGTCTCTAACTGATTTATTGAGGAGGCAAGTGATGGGTGCTACATCAACATCACTTCATGGGCATTTGAAAGCACCTTCCTCCAGAGCTATTTGCCTCCAGAAGAGAGTGCTCAGGAGTATTTATTGGTGGAAGATCTAGCCTGTGACTAAATAATTGCAGCTTGGTATGGGAAAACTGGGAAATGATACCATCATGTCCTGTGAAAAACAGGTGGGTATTTCTGCTCCCTCCTATCTAATGGCAAGGCCCGGAAAATGGGAACAAAGGAGTTTCTGCTGAGATCCCAGAGCCAGAAACTGTCCAAAGAGAGCTGACTCAACCACTTTGGATTTGAGCTGTCACTCGACCACTTCAGTCACCATCAACAGAACAACACTGCCCGATGACCCACCTGAAGATCAGTGACTGAACTGTGAACCACGCTGGATCCATGGTGGTGACTATCTCCCTCTTGCTTCCTACAAAGAGTTCTTGCTTCTATTTCCTGTCTTTTCTATCGCCCTTCTTCCCTTCCCCATCTCCCTGCTTAAGATATGTAAAAAAACTGGTCAGACCAACATTTGAACCCTTGTTTCTTAATATCATGCCGGGAATACATATATCAAAGAACCTCCTCTCTCTCCTATAAATTGGAGCGAGACATAGTTGAGATAGGGAAAATATCATGTTGCATGACATTTGGGCCCAGTCTGAGCAGTCTGAATTCTCCTTGTTAATGAAGTTTAGACTACACGCAGCTGAATTTGGTCCACCACTTTTGTAGAAAATGCGTTAGAAGTCAGAATTTTGCTTTAGAGCTGGAAATCTTCTTGTTCGCATAATGCTTCTTGTTTGACATTAAGGAAGTATGAATTGCCAAATATTACAGCTACAACTGTAGTGTCTGTAGAACAAGAGTACTTTTTCCAAAATCTAATCCAGTGCTGCTTGCAGAGTTGTTGAAAAGCACACTAAGGGATTCAAAAATGCAATTGCAGTTCATACATGCCCAGGAGAGCTGAGTGCTAAGCAATGATTAGAGGCTGTTGCTGTAAACTAAATGACCTCCCCAGAACTGGCCATGGTGTATTCATAGCAGCAACATTAATTACGTGTAATGGACTGCACCTCCTCTTCGCTAAATTAAAATCATTACAAAGCACTGATATATTAAAAAGTGTTAAGAATTAATTGATCTATAATTGCATGATGGAAAATAACTAATAGAAATTTTGGAGGAAGAGATAACCTTACCAGAATATTAATGCTTTGCTTTCTAAATGTTATCCAGCAGTTCAATCCATTAAACTGTAATATCTTTGCTGGCATCAGTCAGAATTTACCATATATTTCAGTCAGCATGAGATCTTTTCTCTTGTTCAAAATTGTCACTGAAAACATGAGAAGTATGTTTAAAAAAGCCTAAAATCACACAAGTTTAGAGTCTAAATGAAATCTCTCTCATTCATTCTAGCTTTTCTACAGACTGCAGTATAATACGTGAAACAGACTGTATTTACATCTTCACAAAAGCTAAGAATTAGACCTGGCTTTGAGCTTAATTGATCTCAATAAAAGATCTAAGTGAAGAACTCAGTATGGGGCCTTGTAATTCATGTAAGAATAAAGGCACCCTATCCACACCCAACTGACAAAACACAGAAACGTGGCATCATCTAAATTATGATTCCTTAGTAACATCTGTATGCCTAGAATCTTTTTGTTTTAAAAATTATCAAGAATTCTATTATTAAATCTTTTGAGGAAACCTTGGTCTCTGCTTGACCTCAAAGTACTTGCATAATCTAACACTTGTCCTTCATCAAAAATGACACAATTACGTTAGATATTTTTAAACTGAAGATTACCCTTACAGAAAATATCAGGCTTGGATGTTTTAATTGCATCAATTATCTTAACTAATTCATTAAAATGTCACAACAGTGACAGATGATGCTCTCCAGAGTTCATATGTATGTGATCTCAGTTCCTTTAATGCTTATTTTGTTTCATTGATTATCATTTTACTCAGCAAAGATGCCATCCTCATATTGTAAAAATATATGTTTGTACGGTGCATGTAAGGAGAACAATGAAAAATTTGTAATTTCAGGGCGTGTAAAATTTGAAGAACATCTACATTTTTTTTTTCTCTTAGTATGTTGACTTAGTTATTTTAAAATCTATGTAAAATGATTGCAAAACAATAGACAAATAGCTACACATCGATAAAAACTGGAACATGACAATAAAAATGTTTTAAACATAACTGAGAAACTGGTCTATGGAACAGTGTAATCTTCAATGCCTCTGCATGGTTAAGAGTCTTCAAAGAAAATGTGTTTTAATTAGGAATTTAGCACTCTTAATTATTTCAGGCCACAAATAAAGACTTGTTTTAAGGTGATGAATGTCAAATGACAGGAGAAAAAAGAGGCAACTTGATTTCCTGGCTTCACAAAAAAGTAAGACATTCATTCATTAATTTAAATTGCCACTGCCTACAAATATTGTAAAGGAAAAAAAATGTATCCTATGTGATTAGTACAGCAAAGTGATTCTTATCACATAGGTTAGAAGAAATAACCTCTGTCAAACTAAATAGACATCTTTTTTATTGATCAAATCATATGGTTAGCAGATAGAATTATCAGCAAGACTTGTTGAAGTAGTTCAGTTTGACTAAAAGTGAAGTGAATACATCAACACAATTTTTACACTGCATATATTAAAAAGATTGAAGCTCAGTTACAGGTTCTGAAATGTATTGGTAAGTTAGATAAAAAGATCCTCAAGCACAATTCCAGCTGGCCCTACTGAAATCAGATCAATTGTTTTGATTTGGATTCTCTCCTAACAGAATTAAATTCTGGCCCTAGTCTACTTCATTTTTGACTTGTTTTTTATGACAAAAAAAGAATATGGTAGAAAATGAAGGTAGACTTTTGATACAGTGACAATAAGTCACTATTAATAAGTGGTTAGTAGGACACAGTCTTTAGACACCTCTACATATAGGTAGCTAAGACTAGAATACAGTTTCAGTCTTGTGTTCACAAGTCCATACTGTCAAGCGTGGAAATAAGAATAGATCAGTGCCTCACTGTCTGGAAGTAAATGTCATGGATGTCTCTTTTAATTCTGTAAATTCTGTTTTACAGCCACTTTGGTTTGTTCTCATCAATAGGATTGGTAGGTTGTTCTGAGGTCCCACTTTTCTGATCCATAGGCCAAGAAACCCTACTCCAGAAAGCTGAAGAGTTACAGAGGGATTCTATGGATTTGATCTTTTCAGCTTGCTCAAAAATAGCTTGATTACACCGTACATAAGCATTCTGAAAAATATTTTGTAAACAACATAATTAGTCCAGTAGATGAAAGCAAAAGAATATTCAAAGGCTGAAAGATAAAGTTAGACAACATCAAACACAATATGATATATTTCCAATAGCTAAAATACATAATGCTTGGAGCACTTTAGCAGGCATTTACTTTTTAACTCAGAAAACAGATCACAATCAAGAAGTATTGTTTAGAAAATAATTTGTAGAATCTAGGGCCATTGACCCATATTAATGAGAGTCTTTCATGCTAACGTTTAGCCAGTTCTTTGATGCTCCAGTGAGCCCAGTGAGTCTTCCCATACTTCTGAAGAAGATGGACAATAGTAAAGAGGAGAAACTATTTCACTACAGAATATTCTGTTTACAATGATGAGGAACACAACAAAGCTATGAATGATACATATGGGAAGAGAGACATCACTGGTAGAATCGGTATCACTAAATATATGCTAAAATAAGTAACTTGTACAGTTAATTTTTTTAAATTAAACTCTGCAAAGACATGGACATACAAAATAAATATTCGCTGTTGATGATATGTGTCTACAAGTACAAGAAGTAACTGGCAAGCTCAGAGGCCTGTAATTGGCTTTAATTCATCCACATTTATGAAACATCATCAATGAACAATAAGGAGAGCGGAAATTTTATACCATGACAATATTTCAGTGTGCTTGTGCTACAAAAAACATACGTGATGAAACAAACTTCTAAAACTAAAGAGTGTCGAACGAGGAAAGAAAAAAACACATTTTAGCATAACAGAAAGACAGAACTGAAAGAAACCACAGCATCTCATCAGAACTAGGTGCATTTTTTTTTTATTTTTTTATTTTTTTTTTGCTAGGAATAGACTTGAATGAATTCAGATGGTATTTATCTCAGTATATAAGTATTACTTAATCTATTTATTTATTTATTTTCCTACTAGGAAAGTTTAAGCAAGCCTATATCTATCAGAATACTCAGGTATATACTATAAGTTGAAAATAGCATTTTTCCATTCTGGCCAGGATTTGAGAAGTAGTTTTGTGTGAGAATTCCTGTAGACTTCAGATTTCAAAAACAATAAACAAAATCATTTTAACCTGTCTGAACTGTTAATATAAAGAACAAAACAAATAAATGATCATTTGGGTCTGTTATCATCTAGTTGTGTACATCTCATAATCAGGAGGAAATTATTTCTGTTGTTACATTTCTGCTACTATGGTTCATGAATACAAATTGCTATTAAAGTCTAATTATGCTACAGGTGTACATACAATAGATGCACTTGTTCAAAGAATACCATATGACAACTCTATACCTAACTAACCCTTTGGATTCAAACCATATAATTTGTTTCATAAAATAAAATGGTGCTTTGGTTGAATCCAAAACCGCCTGCTTAAAAACTGAAGAAGCTACTCCATAGTACTAGTCTATATAGATCCAAGAAGAGGGGAAGAATAAAGGAAAGTCTGACCAAAGAGGAACTTTTTTTTTGTCTGTGTACAGGTAATGCCTAATCTAAATTTAATTCTCTGAGCCAAGTACAAGAGAGATAAAGAGAAAAAAGGTGAACAAATAGCTCTAAATCCAAAACTAATGAACTGCTGAGTTTTAACTTGGAGATAATCAAGTTTCCACAAACATGAATGATTCAGTGATCATATCAGTTAGCTTTATTGATCTCTGTAATACCTGAAATAGATGTTTTTTTTTTTAATCTGATTTTGGACTGGGTGGAAGAAATGTCTTGTAAATACAAGTATCAGATCAGATCGGATTATTCCTAGCAGCCAGAATGTTCAACTGACAACCAGCAGCAGTTCAGGAACTGTAAAAATCAGTCTCAGCCTTGCATATGATGAAAATGACTCTGAAGAAGAGAAATATGTACTGGCAAGCCTACCTATTGAAAGAGAACACTTTAAGTTATCATGAAAAACAAATTTAACATCTACAGGACTATGACATGTTAGAGAGCAGTATAAAAGCAGTATCTGTGTCACTATTAAAGACACAAGGATTGCATTCAAACAAAGTTTTAACTTATCCAAATAGTATATGGCATTAGATATGACTCTAAAGGGGAAAAATAAATAAATAAATAAATAATAAAACCAACACGTACATAAATTAAACACATACGCTCCCTGTTGAACAGGCTTTCCCTATCACTTTTTTTTACAGATAGAAGTAGTTAAGTTCTGGATATTCATACTTGCCCTTCAGGTGACTCATACAATGCAGAGGAGAATTCTGGGTTTGCCTGTTACTACGCTGTCAGTACTCCGTTATAAATTTAGGCATCTTGATAGAAGTTACATTTGCTGTTTGCAAAATATAAATAATTAGGAGTAGTGGCTTTTCAAGACTTACTGAAAACCTACATGCTCTTAAACTTACTCAGTTTAGTCTAATTAGTCCAATTAGACTTTAGTCTAATTGGAAATACCTGCATGCACAAAATAAGAAGAATGGGCCTTTTAGCATTAGAAAATTCTTACAAAATAAAGCTTTTAAAAGTTATGGAAAACTACTAAGTTTTTCTGGCAATTCAATGCAGTCATGTCAAAAGTTTTTTAACATAATATCTATCATGTATAGAGGGCTATCATTCTTCATTAAGTGGCAAACAGAGGCTTTTTTTAATTCATCAAAGCAAGCCGAACAGGAGAGAATCAAAAAATTACTGATGCTAGTGAAATGAAAGGTGTTCAAGTCTCTTAAATGGCATATCTATGAAATAAAGTTCAATTTTATTTTAACTTTACTTACGTCAGTTACTACGATTTTCATAAGCAACCAAAAGTGACAAGCACATTTGGTCAGTAAGAAATTTGATCTTAGATTAGTGAAGACGTGAAACAAAAATCAACAAATAAAACATATACTCAGAAAGAAAAGCTTTTTGCCTCTTATTTGCTACTTCACCTAAAAGCAGGCTTTGAAGCTTCCTGGTGGAATACAGCTATGTAAATATTTACTTTTCAAAGCAAAAAGAAATTAAAATTGCAATATTATACTAAAGTTTCATAAAAGAGTTGCTGTGACAACCCTATGAAGTTGTTTCCTAATGTTCTCAGTAGATACTGCTCAGCAGTGCATCAAATTTTGCTTTGGTATTTGAAAAGGCAATGATTAAAGGCAATGATATCTTCTGTATTAATGACCTTATTGAAACATAGTGACATAACTGTTTCTGCTGGGTTTAAAATTTAAGTAAAGATTATACATTTTCACAGTAATTGTTTGAAGTGCCATGTGTATGTAATTAAAATCCTAATGAATTAGAATCTCAAAAAATTATACAACAGAAAGGGATCTTAGATTTGGCTGATATAAACAGCTACGTACAGAAATCATAAATTCTCTGTATTTAGGATTTTGACACATATTAAGTGAAATGGAAAAGGGAATTGAAGAGAATTGAATGATTTTTTATTAACAGAAAATTTAAACAATGTGATGAATGGCCATGATTTGAGTCAACAGAATTTAAGTAACATTTTAGCTAATTTCCAAGAATTACTTCTGATATATCTAGTACAGTCTTTCCTTGAATTCTATGATGATATTATAAATATGTTCATGGGAAGAATTTATTTGTGGTCATAATCTGTGCATTATAAATGCTGAAAAGTTGATCTGAAGAGTCAGAAACACGTTTAAGTACATTTAAAAATTAAACTTTAATTCCACGGTATTTCTTTATATTGTAAACAAATTAGGATGTCACTTCAGAATAACTCCAAACAAACAAACAAAAAATCATAGACAGAAGAGAAAAAAATTGACATTAACCTAAAGACAGTTTAGACTGTCCCTGCAGTGTCATCTAAAAAGGAAAGGTAGGAGAAACTCCACCAGTGACAAGGGACTTGTGTCCAAGCAAAAGCAATCTGAAAATATAGACTACAAACTCTTTGGCATCCTTCCACATATAATTAAGTGCATCTAGTTCATCCTAGGACTGGATGAATGATTTTATTTTAGGCAATGCCTCAATGTATGCTGTGCAAGGGCTGCTCTGAAAATAATGTCTCTTGTTTTATTATGTTTGCCTTAGATATCAAAGGCAGATGCTGGTGGTATGGCAGATGTTGGCAGCTGAATTTTCCCACCAATATTCCATTGCATGCTGTGTGTCAGGTAGCAGCAGAGGGCAGTCTGACAAAATGGCACCTGACATAGAAGTGCATATGAAACAAAGGTGTGTTACTGAAATCCTCCCTGCAGAAAATTGACATTCACTGAGGCTTTCTGGAGACCAAACAGAAACCACATCCACATCCATTTATCTCCATTCCAATTTTCTGAAAATTTCTCAGGAACTTCGCGGGATTTAAAAATATGAGTGTAGTGAGGCAGTGGGTAGTGCATTTCAGCAGTGATGAAAGCAACATGAAAGACAAGCCATGTGCTCTCTGTTGTAGTTTCCATGCAAATAAACAGAAGGCAATACTTTCAGAGCAACCTATCTAGACTGAGATCCTCCTTCAGTCTTAATAATAACATAGCCACAGTATGCACAAGATAAAAAGCTAAAAGATCTAGAGAGGAACTAGATGGCCTAGTAGACTCAGTTAATAAGCCTTGTAGGAGATGGGCACTGAGAAATATACCATGGATCTTGAAAGATTTATTTTTGATAAGAATGAACCTAAGCTAAAACAAAGAATGCTTGTCTTTCCAAAACTTAAAACAAAGAGTTCTCTAATTACAAGATGTGTCCTCTTCCTTTCCTTTTGTATAAATGCTCTTTGCACATGAAGCAGGAATGTTTACTGCATTTTCTGATCCACTCTCTTCTCTCCCTTTTCCCCATAGATCACTTTCGAGCCTTAACAAGTCCCTTCCTGAATAGCTGGTCACGGCCTGTAAATAATTCTGCAAGAAACTCTACAAAATAACAGTGATCATGCACATTGTATTCCACACTGTTCACCAAGCCTTTAAGTCAGTGTTCAACCTATCTTTAAATCTGAGTTATGCTGTCTTTATACTGATATAAAAAAGAAGAGAAAGCAACACAGATAAACTTAATTGGACATGACCGTTCTTAAGGTAAAGAACTCTCCAACTCAGCACTTTACGGCCTCCAAAACACACCATTCTTAATTAGTTTTGCCAGTTGGTTTAGTTATACAATCATATCCTTCAACACACTCAGCACACTTCAAATTACTTCTCCAGTTCACTGCCCCCTGAATCTATGAAGCTGAAAGCCATAAGTAGGCTGAATCTTGTGTATCAAGGTAAAGTTTTGCTGTATTAGTAGAATGCACAATTAACAGAGACCAGCCAGCAAAGATGCTTTTAAGAAAAGCTGTTTGTTTCAAGGGCTCAAACTGAAAAGAGAAAACAGAGAAGCTTTCCACAGCCAGATTTCAATTCTACACATTATATCCAAAGGAATTATACTGACAGTAATACTTCCATTCACTCACATACTTAACTTAAAAATTAAGATTTATTTATATTTAATGTTTACTTAATCTTAACTCAATCCATTAACTTTGTGTTGTAGATAAACCTAATTTAAACAATAAATGAAAACAGTCATTTATGTTCCCTTTTCCCCTTTTCACTTAAGAAGGCAATCACAAATATGATTAAAGCATCATTCAGTACAACCGAGGGAAAAATGAAACTACAGGGGTGTGAGCAGGGTCTGACAGACGCCAATACAGGAAATGCTCAGGAATATCTACCAAAACTGACAAAGATTTCTATCATGTGGTAGAGCTTCTCTTTTGAAGGCTCTTGAGCCTCCTGGTCTGGATTAAAGTGCATGCTTTATCCTGCGTTCAATTGCCTATATCACATCTTCACATTCATTCATTCATTCATTCACCATGTGAATTCAGTGGCATTTGTGAAGTCATTCTCAGCTTAACCAGCATTTTAGTTTTGCTCAAGAGTGTGCTTTTGAAGTTAATCTCCTGTTCATCAATATGTATCATACTTTTGTTCACACCATAGAGCAGCTGCAAGAGAGTTTTTGAGTGAAACTTAAATGAAAGATGTGCTACAGGAACATACCTCCAGTACACTAGAGAGATCTCCCACATAACCTACAAAAGAAGTGTCCGTGTTTCTTCCCAATAATAATTTGGAAGGGAGATGCAGGATGGGGATCTCTCCTACCTGAGATTGACATATTGCATTAAAGAGAATGAAGTGACCATCTGAATCCAGATGCTAATGCCTAGGACTTAGAGCTATGGTTGTGGTTGTAGGCTCAAACTCATGAGACCCCTGCCCTGCCAAATGTGAGACATCACCTTCTGGCTTCCAATCACTTTAGAAGCAGCTGTCTGCTACTCTTCTGTAATAGACCCTTTCTCATAAAACCTGAATTCTTCCCAGTTCTTAAATCACCACTACAGCAAAAGCAGTCATGGGTACATCCTGACATCAGTAAGAGGACTACACCGAGGAGGTTTGTGTTACAGCCAAACAGCCAGTTCCACATCCATTTATCTCCATTCTAATTTTCTGAAAATTTCTCGGGAACTTGGAGGGATTTAAAAATTATTTTCTTTGAGTAAAGGAATACAAACAAGATGACTGCCATTTGGCACAGACTGCTGCTGTAGCTTAATAGGGGTTTCCAGTACAGATAAACAAGTAAGACAAACCAAGGATTAGAACACAGTGTGGTGTAGCAGCCTGTGATGACATCTCACAGCTGTGTCACTTCCTGAGAGTAACAGCAGGAGAAGCACTTCTCCTCCTACAACCAACTCTTCTCCCAGTTACACCTGAACAAGAATTCAAGCTCATCTTAAAATAAATGTATATAAATACATCTGTCTGTGTAACAAGGCAGAAAACATGGCTTTCACTTTAAGTTCTTTACTGTGAGAGTGGTAGGTGCTGGAACAGGCTGTTCAGAGAGGTTGTGGATGCCCTGTCCCTGGAGGTGTTCAAGGCCAGGTTGGATGGGGCCCTGGGCAGCCTGGTCTAGTATTGAATGTAGAGGTTGGTGACCCTGCATGTGGCAGTGGGGTTGGAGATTCATGATCCTTGAGGTATCTTCCAACCTGGGCCATTCTGTGATTCTGTGATGCAGAATCTTTTAATGAAGAAAGAGTTTTTGATGTCAGGAATTAACCTGATACGTGCTTGTATTTAATGCAACCTTGAGTAATCTGAAATCTAATGACGGAGCCACAGATGATTGTCTTAAATGTATGCATTTCTTAAGTTATCATGCAGGAAAGTATCTTTTTCACTTTTTTCTTGATTCATTGTTAAGTTGAAATTTTAGGAGAAAAAAAGGAAAAGAATTTGATTTCACACGATAGTATGATCTAGTAAGCTCAAAATCTCAGAAATACTGCTTCTTGGAGTAGACAATTGCAACCGATGAAAATATAAACATATAGACCATGAAAAACAAATTAAAAGCGTGGAAAATGAGATACTAATTCTGACAGAAGACATTGTCATAAAGTCATATATATAGCTAGAAATAATCCAAGCCATTTTTTGACACTGCAAATTTCCTGTGCTGGGCAGCATTTCCCTAAGAATATACTAAGGTAAGAACTTCAGCATTATTTTTGAAAGCAGTGTGTTTACTCTGAATCATCCTTGCATCCTCACTTTGGAGTTTTTCTTTGTTTTCATTTGCTTAAAATGTCAGATGTGGTTTCTGAATAACTTCAAAGATGTTAAAACAAAGATGTTCAAACTCTGCAGCAACAACTGGAGGAACCAGAGGTTGATTCTGAGGAGCAGCAGAGCTACATCTCCAAGTTGAATCAGAGAGCTCGAGTCTGAGTCATTTCCAACTTGATTGTTTGATGCTTGTGGTAAAAGACAATATTTCTACCCTTGCTTTATAACCGACCACAGCTCCCAGCTTTTAGACTCTTGTTACACTGTTTGTGTGCACTGTTTGTGACTCCTGTTTTATGCAACTGTCAGCATGCAAGTAGAGCATGGTACAGCTTGAATTTGATTCAAAGTAAACCAATAAGAGAAGAAAGCCATCAGAGTACATGTGGTACTTCAGAGTCCTGAGACAAAAAGAGTCCAAGAGCTAGCTATGGCTGACAAGCAATATTTTTACTTAGATCATTTCAAGTCTGAGACAAATTTCTTATTATTTTTATTAAAAACTAACATAAGAGCTCCTCTCATCTTACTGTTCCTATAACTGCTCTTTTTTCCTTCCCACTCTCCTTCAAACTCAGTTCTCATCTTCCTCATTTTGAAAACCTCATTCAACACCATGACCATGCCTTGCTGTGACCTTTGATAGGTTCTTTCCACGTTTCTCCCAGCTTGATTCATTTTGTCTGATTTTCTTCCTTTGGTACTCTTATTAGCACATGCTTCTCTCTTATACAGTCTCTCTGGCCTTTGTCTCTATTTACGTTTGTCTCTCTCTTCAGCCCTCTGCATCCTGCCCTCTATCTATGCTCTTCTGAAAGAAGTAAAATGCTTCTTGCTGTTCTCCAACTATTTTTCTTTCTTCCAAGACAGCATTTTGACTGCCCTCTTTTGCAAAGCCTTACTGTAACATATTCCACCAACAGTGTTACTGACCTTTTGTTTTTTGAAGAGTTTGTAAAATTGCTTAGCAGAGAAACCTCAGGGATGTTTGCAATGCTAAAATGAAAGAGATCAAAACTTAGCAGAGAAACCTCAAGGATGTTTGCAATGCTAAAATGAAAGAGATCAAAACTTTGCTTGAATCAGAACTGTGTATAATGCTTAGCTGTTCTTCCTTCCATAAGCTTTGTCTTGACTGTTCAGATTAGTTTTCTCAAAAGCATTCTTACTTGATTTGGGGATAATTCATAGCAGGGATCACACTGTAGAAAAGCAGAAGACTGAATGGGTTTACACCCTTCGTAGTTATCCACTACTGCATCCTCAGCACCCAGAGCACTTCTGAGCATGAAATAAACAAAATCTGTACCAGGTGATAAAAAAAATGTTCTGGTGGAACACAGAACATCCTTCACATTATTTCAAACAGTTTGAACAAGGAATTATATTTTAGGGCCACAGGAATTAAAAAAAAGGACACCTAGGGCCAGGTGCTATACTGTTACTCTGCTTTAGAAGGAACCAGAAGAAAGTGATATGGACATAAGCCCATCTAATTTGGCTTTACATACAGGGATCTTTCCCCGTTGCCTTTTATTTCACTGTGTAGATCTATTTGCAGTTACTAAGATTGTAACAAGATTAGTGCAAAAAACTGTCATATCACTCTTTCCAAAATCCATGAGGGTTTCTGCATTAGCAGAGAATATGTCAGTTACAGTTTGGATGGAGAAGAGCTGTATTTTATGGATGATTAAGATGGAAAAAACAGATAAGCATTTTTGTAAATGCTTTTATTCTTTTCAACTCAGAAAACAGAAACAATAAACCCCAAGTAGCTTATGAAAAATTGCCAAGAGTATAATATAATTATGTTTATTAGTCTGAAGAAATAAAAAGAGCTAAGAGTTACAAGTTTTATATCAGGATGGAATGTAGGCAAAGGAAGAGACAAGGTCAATAGATCTATAAGAATTGGGGAAAAAAGAAGTAATTACATCATATGGAGTGATGAGACATGCATGATGTTTGGCACAAGACAAATTCTAAAACCTTCATCTGAATCTATGAATTTTTGTGTCTAAATATTGTGAACTTCTGTTCTTAGTCTTGCATTTAATGATATTTTGAAAGAGTCTGGGGAAACACAATTGCTGTATCAGTTTGATGAGTGCAAACCTGTTCCCTGCTGCTCTTATCATCTGTGATTGTCAACAAGCAATTTTTACTCTTTCATCGAGGATGATCCTGAATTCAGAGTAAAAAAATAAGAAAGAGAGAGAGCAGCATCAGACTAATCAAAATAATGTCCTTATTATGAAGAGCTTAATAAGCCAGAAACTCATCTTAATTAATTAGCTTTAAATCAGATTCTAAAAAAAGGATCTAGGTTTTAAGTGGGACCTCAGATTAACTAATTAGTTAATGTTTGCAAAGTATGGTGAATATGCGGAGGGGGAGTTTGTTCTATAGCGCAGGATCAGCACTTACTATGGAGGAGTCTGATCTCACAGCTGAGGCCCTGTTTGGAGTCTCAGTTTCCACCTAGAAGAAAATGTAAAATGATGTTTATATGCAGCTATTGCCAAGACTTCTTGGTTCTGAGCTATCTGTACTACTGACTTAACTGTGATTAAGAGCAAGCCCATTATACTCCTCTAAAGAACAAAGACAAACAAAGCAAACTACTTTGGTAAAGCAGTATGGCTTAGTTAGTTGATGGGTGTTACGTTCCTGAAAGGCTATGGAGAAATAATAGGTTTGAACCAAATCAATTGCAACCAAATGAAGTCCTAAGAACAGTGCTGATAAGAGGATAGAGAGTAACAGAAGTTCCCTATGGCTTTCACATGAATGAATGAATTCAGTTACGTTATGTCTTTGCTTTGTTAGCACACTAAACTGTTCTGTTTTGTGGATGCACAGCCAAGGTTAAGACACTGTATTACATAACAAAGGCTAGATGAGATTAAAAACAGAAGAGATTGGGGGACAGCTCTCAGTGAGAGTCAAGATGCAATGGATTGAAAAAAGAGGGAATGTACAAGGTGACATGGAAAAGGGTAAAGTGAGCAGCAGGTATTTAATGTTATAATTAATTAATCTTCACTTCCTCTACTGACAAATAAGAACACATTCAAAGACATTGAGAACTATTCAGAAAAAGGCAGGCAGGGGAAATTCATGGGATATTTGGTTATTATGGAGTAATCTTTGAGCATTTGTGACAGAAGGAAGAAAACTCTATTCTTGATGCTGCTGCATGGACTAAAGGCATTATAAAAAAGTAGGCATATCCATTTACCACAAACTGTCTTTCTTACACGCAGATGAAAACAACATGGCAATCGCTTTACAAAACCTTGTGGCTGCTCGTGTTAGCTGTTTTCTCCTTTGATGATCTATTTCTCTGTCTACTCTTTGACAACAAACAATTCTTGTCTTGTTGACTATTTCAAGACTCACCACCCACGTGTCAGGATACACAGTGAATGCATCAGAGCTTGCATCTCTGTCCATGAGGACATTTTTTCCTATATTAACTTTATCTACAAAGTAGGCAGTAAGCTAGGTCTCAGGCTCCTTCATGAATTTACCAAGCATAAAATGCAATACTAATGCCAAAACAGCTTGCTGTGATGTTCAGCTGGCACTAATCTCAATCCAACAAATCAAAGCCACATATCCATTCCATGTCTACTTACATAATTCCTCATAGTAGTGTGCGCCTCTACATCATGACTTATATCTTCTGCTATACATTTACTTTTCCTCATCGCTCATTTTCATTAAAATGAAGAATATTTTCATTTCCGCGCAATAAAATGCTATTCTACAATGTTTATTATTTCCACTTTTTACAGTGTATTTTCTTTATTAATCATTACTCTAGACTAAGCAGCTCTGATTTTTTATATATCCCAGGATAAAAATGAAATTCCTACTGCTTTTTGCCTTTTTTTTGAAAACTTCATATGATATTGCACATGATGGCACACGCAATTTCTTAAGCAGATTTACTGATTAATGAGTTTCAGAATTGTTTCTGTTCCGTTCTCAATATATATCTTTGCTTCAATATCTGATGCTGTACTCTTCAATTCTCTGGGAAGCAAGCAACTCTGCGTATATACTTAAGTATATTGTCATTTAGAACTTAACACTGCCTTACATTTGTCCCTGGGAAGATTATGAAGCACAACCTCCTGGAAGGTAAGTTACAACACAAGTGAGAGAAGAAGGTGATCCAAGACAGCCAGTATGGCTATACTGAAGGCAGATCATTTCTGTACAATCTGTTTGCCTTCCATAATGGAGTGACAGCATTAGGAGACAAAGGATGGGCAACTGATGTCATCTGATCTTATGCAAGGCTTGTGACATGGTCCTGTACAACATCCTTATCTCTAAATTGGAGTGTTAGAGATTTGAAGGCTGGACTATTCAATAGATAAAGAATTGGTTGGATGGTCACAGCCACTTTTGGTCAATAACTTTATATCCAAATGGTGGATGGTGATGAGTGGTGTCCCCCAGGGGTTCATCTTGGGACCAGTGCGCTAGAACTTCTTTATCACTGATCACTTTATCACAGACAGGTGATCAAGTGCACTCTCAGAACGTTTGCTGAAGACACCAAGCTGAACAGTGCAGCTGACACAATAGAAGGAAGGGATGCCATCCAGAAGGACGTGGAAAGGCTTGGAAAATGGACCCACTTGAACCTAAGGAGATTCAATGAGACCACGTTCAAGGTGTTTTATTTGTATCAGGGCAGTCCCAGATATGCGTACAGACTGGGGGGAGAGAGGGAAGAACTCACTGAGAGCAGCCCTGCAGAGAAGGATGTGGGAGTATTGGTGGACAAAAAGCTTGATGTGAGCCACCACTGTGTGCTTGCAGCCCAGGACAACAGCATCTTGGGCTGCATCAAAAGAGGGGTGGCAAGCAAAGTCAGGGAGGTGATTGTCTCCCTCTACGCTGTCCTTGTGAGGTTCCATCTGGACTACTGCATCCAGCCCTGAGGCTCCCAGGACAAGAGAAATGCAGAGCTGTTGGAGCAGGTCTAAAGGAAGGCCACAAGGATGATCAGAGGGCTGGAACACCTCTCTTATGAATAAAGGTTATGGAGCTGGACTTGTTTAGCTCAGGAAAGAGGAGTCTTTGAGGAGACCACATTACAGTCTTCCAGTACTTGAAGAGAGCTTATTGGTAGGAGCAAGAAAATTTTACATGAATCTGATAGTGATATGACAAGAAGGAGTGGGTTTAAACTAAAAGGGGAGATTTAGGATAAATGTCAAGGGGCAATGTACTCAGAGGGTGGTGAGGCACTGGATGGAGCAGGCTGCCCAGAGAAGTTGCAGATGCCACATCCTTGAAGACATTCAAAGCCAGGTTGGATAGAGCCCTGGGAGCCTGATCTAACATTTGGCAACTGCCTATGCCAGGGGGTTGGGACTAGACAGTCTTTAAAGTCCCTTCCAACTCAAGCCATTCTATGATTCTACGATTCTATGAATATCTACAAATAGTATCTAGCATGCATTGTGATGGATTTATCAGCAATAAAATTTATCTTTTATTATGTTGCCAATTTATCTGCCTTTTCTTTTCAATGACTTTAGTTGTCTTAGCTAATAACTTTTGTCCTTCAAAGCTGAGAACACCTTAACTTCTCTGAGAAAGCCAGGATCAATGAAAGGGTAATGTACAATGGAGCTGAGTAGCAGGGAAAACAAATTATAGTGAGTTCAGTATTAGAAATACTGTCTCCTTATAATTTTTTTTTTAATATTTTAGCTATGTTCTGGAATATACTCTAACAGAAGATCATGCCATATTTACAGAAAGTAACTGTGATGATTCACACTAGAATCATCACCTAAACAGTGTTTTGAGAAAGTAAAGCAGTATCAGAGACCCTCACTCTTCTATGCAGTAGAAATGAAATGGATGAAAATTGTAGAAGTTTGACATGCAAGTTTGGTACTAGAGATTGACTGTCCTGTTCTGAGGAAGATGTGGCTCAGTACTTCTTTTGCCTGCTAATTCTGATTGTTATTAAGGTAAAATTGCATTGAGTACCTTGCAGAATGAAAAGCTCAGGCTACGCAAAAGGTCATATATCCACAGATACCACGTTCTCCATGGCAGTCAGAGAGATTCAAATGCATGAGAACATATGCAAACATCTAAGGGGGATAAATCCACAGTTCCTATCAGAGATCCAGGACAGACCAATTTTTTGGCCTCATACTCAGTATTACTCTTTTTGTTTTTGGAACTTCATCCTTTTCTCCTAGAAGAAGTTCCTCAATACATTCCCATTTACTGCAAGTATCTCCATTTATCTTATTGCCACAGCATTTGTACCCCTGCCTACACACTCTTCTTTTTCTGAGTTCACCATGAAAATATTGTAATACATCCTCTACTTACTTTTTAAAAAAGGCATATGTCCCTATATCTCTTTTAAAGTATATCACTCCTTCAATCTTTTGTACCCCCCTAAGAAATACCTGAAATACACAAACAAGCAAACACAGAACAGTCAACCATACTGAATATGAGCGATTCATTCTTTCCTTTGGTCATCTATGTTTCAACAGCTATAGGCACTATATGGAATTCAGACTAATTTTACACATTGGAAAAAAGTACTCATTTTTTAAGATGGCAATGCCCCTTTTAAGTGATTCTAGCTTCTCTTTAAAAGATAGAGAAAAACATAAAATACTTCTAATGTGAGGTATACCATCAGAAGACATGAAGTGATAGGTTTCAAAGAGAAAACTCAAATAAAGAATTCTGATAAAGTAGAGAACATTTTCTTTGTTTCTACTTAATTTGATTCAACAGGAGATATAAATATAGCTCTTGATATCTGCATTCAAAGAAAAAGAGCATAGAAATCTTTTCTCCACAAAGTAAAACAAAGTTGAGCCAGTACCTTCAAACAGAATTTTTGATTACTACCTGTTTTTGTTTTTGTTTTTTCATTTGAAATCTGCTTGTCAACCCTGTATTTAGATCAATTTTGTCACATTTTAGATTAACACGATGAGGAAGAAACGGTTTTTAGGTTTCTAGAAGAAGTAGAAGGTTCAAAGCATTTTTTCTTTTATTTTGTGGGCAGTTTGTAATTAATCTCCCTGACATTTTGTCCACTGAACACACACGGTATTTTTAAATGGTCTGTCAGGACAGACCTAAGGATAGCACAAGAAAACAGTAAGTCAATAGACATGTTTAGTGATATCAGATGCACAGTTAACAAAACTCATAAAAGCTGGAAGTTTTAGAATTGTGGGTTTTTTTTCCTTTAATACTGAAATGTGACATTATCTCCTGTCTCCTCTGACACAAGTTTGGCTTAGGGACTGAAGAATTCATTGTCACTAGCTACGGTGTTGAGAGGAAGATTTTGAACAATTCTTAAGACAGTGTTGGGCAAGAATAAGAAAGATATATGTTTCAGTCCAGATGATTCTTTTTCCTTCCCTGGAAAACCAAAATGGCTATAATCTATACATAAACAATATCTTCTTTTCATTCCTTTCCTTTGTTCCTTACAAGAATAAGAGCTAAGAGATGTTTTTAATTTTTACCCAAGCTATGATTTAAAACACGGAGTTCCAGAGTTTTAACAAAGGGGGAAAAAAATAAAAACAGTGACTTATAAAATTTTAAAAATCTACAGAAAATACCTATTGAAGCCTGAGGGGAATTAGCTATCATTGTTAATAACTCACATTACTAATTAGCTATTGACTAAAAATACCTATGTAGGTATGAAAAACAATATCATGGTAGATCTGTCAGATGTTACAAACTGAAAAAGAAGCAATGGCTGTCTAAACCACATAGTTTGCAGACCAGCCGTAATCTGATGTTTGTTGTTGTTTTGTTTCTACGTATGCTACTCAATTGCGGAAATATGGAAGAAATATGTACACATATAAACTAAATTTAGCTTTCATTGTATCTCGTCTGCAGACTGGGAGGTATCTGTGTGAAAATATGCTTTTCAATATTTGCTTCCTTTTGTTCTCTTTCTTCACTATAAGGATTTTAGATACTTCCTGAGCTAATGCCATGAATGCTTTTTCCAAAAGGCCTCAGTCTTCTCAGCAGGAAGCCAACAGTTGAGAATATCCTGCTTCTTTAACTGCTTTATTTTTTTTTCAGGGAATTCAGTGTTCTCAAAAATTAACATGGTGGAGCTGAAACTGTGTTTATCCATGGAAGAGAGAAAAGCCAATAACCAGACAGATTCCTTCTGCAGGTCCTGTGCTTGGTGGCTCAATGCAGAAATGAGTTGGCCTTTTAAGCTCCATACATAAGCATTATTTGGTCCTTTTCTGAGGCTGCAAATAAGCCTGCCAGTTAGCGGTGAGAGGATAAGCTATCCTCTAGAAACTAGAAACGAAGATCATTTCATACAGCCCAACATCATCCAAGCAGACTATGTGACTATGCTGATCAAATATTCTCATGACAAGAACACCTCCCAGGGAAGGAAATGCTAAAAAAAAAGTCTCTTCCTACTACATCTGCTGATGAATAGTTACTTTTTATTTCATATCCTATGTGTTATGCTCCTCTTTCTATACTCTTAACTGTGGAATTCATCTTAAAGGTAAGGTGAAATGAGGTCGCTGTACTAGGCTGTTGTGCTAGAGCAGCTTCTAATAGGAAAAAAATAAGAGCTACAGATGACTGCTTAAATAATGGAGAAAAGTCACATTTAAAGTGAAGTTAGTATAGCAGTAACATACACTGCGTTAGTTACAGATCTTCATTTGTTAAGAGGCCTGACTCAGCTAGGTACAAATTCCATAGCTTATCAGCAAGTCAACATTTGAAATACTAACCATCTTCATAATACAGTTTGATGTTGCTTTAGAACACAAACCTAGGTTTTAGATAAAAATGGGACTTTTTGGTATCACTAATGAACTCAAAGGGAAGACACTGCGTGTTTATGCCAAAAAAGGAATCAAGAAGTAAAATCAGTGACCAATTATACTGATCTAATTAATAAGCCTACAGAAACAAAGGGTATTTCTGGCAGAAACTAACAATAAAATAAGATCTACCAATATTTTTATAAAGTAGTTGTGAGAGATCTTTATCTCAGAGAACTTACCTTTTCTACCAATGCTCAGCCTCTTTAGGCAGCTAAACACCACACAACGAAAACAGTAGTAGCCATTGCAGATCTTAGCAGCATACAAATTACATTTAAACAACAGTACTTTGCTCATTTACTCTCCTCTAGTGGGATGAGGAAGAAAATGAGAAAAGTAATGGTGAGAATGTTTGTGGGTTGAAATAAAGACTTCTTAATATGTAAAGCAAAAACTGTGCTTGAAGGCAGAACAAAATGAAGAATTCCTTCACTACTTCCCATTACAAGGAAGATATTTAGCCATTTCCAGTAAAGCACAGCTTCATCTCATGTAACAGTTACTTGGGAAGACAAACACTATGACTGTGAATATTCTCCCCTCTTCTTTTCCTGCACCTCAGCTTTGTGTCTGAACCTGATACGATATGATGTGGTATATCTTTTTGGTCAGCTGGGGTCAGCTGCCCTTGCTGTGTTCCCTGCCAACCTCTTGTGCACTCCTTTCCTATTTGCTTGTAGAGCAGAAGCAGTAAGAAGCAGAAAACTTGACTCTGAATAAGTACTGTTCATCAACAGCATGAACATTGGTGTGTTATCAACAACTCTTCATTGCAGATCTAAAATACAGCACCATATGAATTACTATGAAGAAAATTAACTCTGTCTCAGCCAAAAAAACAGTACAAGCAGAACTTCATGTTCTACCATTCTGTTTGGGAGGAAAGACTGAATGGAAATAGCAGAAAATTGAGTATATTAGCATATATATATCCAGCAATAGGAACCATATCAGTTCCCCAACAAAGTTGTAACAGGTATGTAATTTTAGACAATTTTTGAAGTGTGACTACACAAAACATCCCTCCACTATATTTAAACGCTAAACGTCCATCTTCTAAAGCAATATGAGTTTCTTTTTGTTAAGTCAATATTTCTCCTCTTTCCGCTTCAGATCAGTGCTAAATACAGATTTTGTATGCCTGCAATAAATAAATGTATCAATCAAATCTGGAGCAATTGAAATATGTACACAGAAGAAATACGTATTTTGTTACAACTAAAAATTATATGAATGAAGAGTTTGTGTTATTTTTTAAGAGTTTTGTGTACTTCTACGTCTAGCAAATGCATGTGCAAAATCACAGATTCCTAAACACTTCTGCCAAAAGGGATAATGAGCCTCAGTAAAATTCAGTCTCAACAGCATTTCTCTTCCTCACCACAGCTCTCATCTCTTTGTAGTGGATTCGAAATATTATGGAATTACTTGTCAAAACAACAGTACTCTGCCTATTTACCATCCTGCCTTCCCTTCTCAAATGAAAGAGTAAGGAATGCTAGATGGACAGGGTAGTGAGCTCTCAAACAAACCCATACCGATTCAGATGGGATGAGAAAAGGGCTGAGTGGTTTTATAAGCTGAGGACTCCAGAATGAAAATGCAATTTTCCTAGTATCCATTGCCTTAACTAAGAAGATAATAGTTGCTCTGCATACCACAGCTTTTGCAGGATGCTACCACAGATTTTGCAGGATGACAGGAGAATGTACGTTGTCTTTTAAAGAGATAAGTCCTAATTTCTTAATATCTTTGTCTTTGAAATGAAGACAGTAGTAGCCATTGCAGATTTTAGCAGCATACAAATTATATTTAAACAATTTTAAATGAAGCTGTCTCTAATTAATGTGTCCAGTCTAGTCTAGCTATCTAATCTTCTTCAAAAGTGAATGAAGAAAGAAAAACATCTTCACCAAGTAATACTATTTTGTTAGTTTAGTTTGGGTAGTTTAAATTGCTATTGATGGTAACAATAATGGAAGATTAATTTTTTACATCTGCTCTATGCTTTTGGAAAATGCACTACTCAGTAAGTGGACATCACGTACTTTTGAGTGCAGTGTGTCTAGTTCTGGGCTCCTCAACGTCTCAGAAAGATACAAACTAGAACGAGTCCAGTGGACTGCAAACATGACAGTTGAGGAGCTGAAGCAATTGATATCATGACTTACTGGTAAGAAGCTAAGGGAGGAGTTTCATATGTTCAGTCCGAAGACAAGAAGGGAGATATCTAATTGTAGTTTTCAACTATCTAGTGAATGGCTATGGTAGAAAATGTAGCAAAAAAAAAAAAAAAAAAAAAGCCAGTATCTTCACAGAGGTGCACCGTAAAAGGAGAAGTAACATTCCCAAGTTGCAGAAAGGAATATTCCAAACAGAAGAAAAATAATCCTCTAAAGGAGTGGGGTCAAACATGAACTGTCTGCCCAGATAGGCTGTGGAATCTCTGTATCTGGAATTATTCAAAACTCATTTGCACTAGGGTCAAAGCTGTTCTGACTGCACAGTTACTCTGCTGTAAGCAGGTTTATACTGTCCTCCAAAAGTCCCTTGCCAGAAAATCTCTAAACAGTATTTAGAATCAATTCACAGTAGCTGAATGTCATACTAACTAGAAATGAAATGGCTGCATCAGAGAAAAAAAAAGTTGATAAGGCTATGCAAATATGTAGCACTATGTAATCTCAATCACACTCTGTCATTTCAGCGTGAAAAGTTAATTGAATTTACTTTCAAAACAGGGACAGAGAAAAAGTGCTTCATGAATCACACTCAATTTAGTTTTTTTACCTCATCAAAATCAGAAGAATCAGAAAAAGTTTGGGGAAAATATTTTTGAGAAGACACCACGATAAATAAAACTTGATATTCTATAAAACCAAGAGATTATCTCATATATACTAAGACATAACACTGATAAAATATTGATTCTGCCAGTGACTTTGGCAGTGCTCAACTTCAAATGCTTTGATTCAAAGCTGTAAGGGCAATTGGACTGGTCAAAATAGCTTAGAGTATGAAGACTTATTAGCCTATCCTCTTAATGTTTCATCAACACAATACTCATGATTTTGTACTTGCAAATGTGCCTACAGTTTAATAAAACTGCAAGAACTATTTTCAATTGCACTGTTCATTTATGTTATGCTTACATACATTTATCATGAACATAAAAGGGAAAAAATTGTTCCAAGTAATGTTCAATATTGAGAGCCCCAATGCCAGCCGACTGAGAAATTCAGAATAGTAGTTTTACTTTGAAAATAAACACCATTCAAAACATTCCTTTTCACAGATAAACTCTCATTTACAGTGTATTTAAGTCAGACCTTACTAATTTAAGCACTATTTACTCCAAGGAACTGCAATTAAAATAACAACAATAATAAAAATCAATTACTAGTATTAGTCATTTAATGATCTGAACAATCAAGATCTTCATAAAAATTAATATGCATGAGCAATATTATAAATGAACATAAATTTAACGCAATTTTTGCCTGTTAAATCACAGCATTTATTAAAAAATTGTCTCACTAAAGAAACAGTATATATATTTATGTATTTATATGCATATGTAATATATATATGGTCTAAAGACAATTTAGATATTTGTCTTACAGAAGTGCTATAATGCAGTAGCATGGAAAGTTAGCATGTTCACATAACTAATTTTTGCCACAGATTTTTTTAAAAACAACCTACTTTGCAACTAAGCAAAAGTCTGCATTAATCTGTTACACTATGCTTGTTTCCAGTAAAGGCCATTGACTACCATAGAAACAGAATCTGGTCCTGTTGGTTTCTGACATAAAAACTAGCTGTGTCTTATGGTTCATTTGCTCTAGATTGTCTGTGCCCTTCCATAAGTCAGTAGTGTGGCCCTGTGGCCAAAAATGCCAGTGGGGAGCATTAAAAAGAGAGTGGCCAGTAGGTTGAGGGAAGTTTTTCTCCTCCTCTACTCTGCCCCAGTGAGGCCATATCTGGAGTGCTGACTCCAGTTTTCGGCTTCTCAGTTCAAGGAAGAACTTCTTGAAAGAGTCCAATGGAAGGCTACAGAGTTGATTAAAGGCCTGAAGCATCTTCCTTATGAGGAAATCCAAACAGATTTGGGACTCTTCAACCCAGATAAAGAGAAGTAAAGAGAAGACTGAAGGGCGATCTTATCAGTGCTTACAAATATCTGGTGGGAGTAAAGTGGATGGGGACAGGCTTTTTCAACAGTTTCCAGCACAGAACTAGGAACAATGGTTACAGATGGAACATAGGAAGATCCATATAAACATGAGGAAAACAATTTTTATTGTGAAGGTCACACAGTGCTGGAGCAGGCTGCCCAGAGAGGTTGTGGAGTATCCTCTGGAGATATTCAAGACCATCCTGGACACTCATCTATAACCTACTACAGAGAACCTACTTTAGCAGGGGAGTTGGATGAGATCTCCAGAGGTCTCTTCCAACTCCGACAACTCTGTGATTCCCCATAAACAATCATGCACTGATTAAAATGTATTTCACTTAAGAACTCTAGAAGCAGAAACACATAACAGCACAATATTGTCCCACTTTTGTCTGCATCCCTTTAAAGATCATTTCACTGAGAACCTTAGATTTTTTTTTTTTTTTGCCAAATACTTTGTAGCTACTATGCCATAACTCCTATTCCTGACAAATATTTTCTGTAACATTCATTAGAACTCAAAATCTTCTCACAGCATTTTAGTGCTATTTTTCCTTTTGTAATCACCATGTTTCACTCTAAAGAGAAAATCACATTAATTATTTATTTCTTGATTTAATGCAACGGTGAGTAAAGAGTAGCAAAATAGCTTCAGCTTTCATGCCATACCACAGAAAACCCTGAGAAATTAGCCTGTTTCTTTCCAGTATGAATTCTCCACAGCAGCTGCACTAAATATTTTATCTAGCCCTTCTTTTGCATCTAATTTATTCACAGATTACTTTTTCTAGAGACAAAGTAGAAAAGAAGTGTAGCTTGAACAGAGTGAAAAATAGGTTACTCTTATGCAAGATTTGTCATTTCGGGAATTTAACATCTTCTCTTATTAACCTACAAATGCATAACAACAGAACAAGAGTAATCACATCAAGAGTAATCACAGAAATACTCAGGAGGGCTTTCATCATGTATGTTGCTGATCAATTACTTTTAAAAAACTAGATCAATTTCAAAAGGAAGTGTATTTTAAAAAGAAAAGTTTACTCAAAATATTAACAGCAAGTAGGTGGGAGATTCATGGTAAGTAGGCATTATTTCATATTATGACACACAAGAGTGTGAAACTAGAAGTATATCATAGGTAGTCGTCTTTTAAACGGCTTAATAACATATAATTAGCTTTCAGGTTTAAAATACTTTAGATTTTTAATACGTAAAACACTTTTTTAAATTATCAAGAACAATAATTTTGTACTGTAGGAACAAAAGAGCCCTCCCTTGACAACACCTAACCACTCAAGCAAAACCCATAATCAGACTACTGGGAGGTGCTGGAAATGGCAGAAATTAACGCACCAGGCAGAAAGATTCCTAAAATGTTGGAGAGAAAAAAAAATCTTTGTTCTTCATTCTATACAATCAACACACTTTCCATTGTAATGAACTAAGTCATTTAATTCCCACATGTCATTTGCTACCTCAGATTTGGTATTAGGACAAAACACTGTTTGCCCTTCCCATACCCAGCATCAACTAATTCTATAACTTGTACATTTGTATTGACCTATCTCACTTAATCAGCTGTAGGGACAAAGACTGCCGGCCTTAACTGAAAGAGCCTGGAAACTTTAAATGCCATGCATTGGAATTTGTGAATTATTTCTTTGGCAAGTAGAAGTTTACACACCTAGATATTAATGAGATTGTTACTAATCCACTTAATTAAAAAACTAAATAGCCTTTTGATACCTTTTAGCTTTCTGAATAAATTGAATGAGAGTCAATACAATTATGGAGAATCTAACACTTGTTTCAAGCAGCTCATGTATCAGAGTAAACATATCACTCAGATTTTGGCTGATTGTCATTTCCACTCCATTGTGTTCACCAAGTGGTAGAATATGTTTCATTCTAATTGATATTTACAGAAGAAATAGCACATACTATAGAGGAAATGTTGTGCAAGGAACAAGCATTTCAGTCAGCTGTCTTCTTGTGAGAATTTTACTACTCTTGCCCCACTACAAAAAATGTCAAAACTCTCAATAGACCTCATCCTTATGTTTGCAGCCATTTGGAAAGTGAAAAGGTAACACAATAAATAACACAAGAATTTGTACTCCTGTTTCTGAAAGTAGACTGATTATGTACTGACTTGATGCTCATCATTGCAAGTTTGAAAGACATAGTATCATCCTAGCCAGTTCATCCACTTAAAAAAGCAGCTTAACACAAGCAATATCACAGACATATATATTAAAATTGTAAAAAAAAAAAAATCACAAAAAGATAATCAGAAATTTCCTTTGCATAGTTGAGAACAAACATTGTTAGGGAGTTCAAGTAGCTAACAGAAGAATTAATGGATAGCTAAAGAAGGACATTCACGAGATTCCCACATTCTTACAAAAATATTCACACTGTAACAGGGTACTATCATCATATTCTCATATTCCATAATCAAATATTTATGTAGCATTTAATAATGAATTTCTTGTAATTTTCATCCTTCCTCAGAATTATGAAGAGATAACAATCTGTCCCAGTCAAAATCTAAGAAAAAAATTCTTAATGTCTTCAGAACAGACAGGATCAGTAGTGTGTTTGAGAAAAGGTCACTGCTAAAAGTACTTGCAGTGGAGTCAAAAACACTAGCACTAATGCTTTGTATTTTATTTATTTCTCCGTTTCATTTGTCTTATGTGTACACACTTATACTGTTACATAAAAAAATCCATATTAAAAGAAATGAAAATATTTGAACACAATAACTCGAAAATAGTGTTCTTGTACATCTGAATTCTACTACAAACACCAGTTTGAACTGAAGTTTTATGAATTGAAGTTACATTGAGAAATCAGTTGTCCTATGTATATCCAGTTATATGGTTTCAAAGACTTCTTTGTCCTAGTCCAAGACTGGACTGGAATGTTATGAAATAACTATACAATAACTACATCACTCAATGTAGTTCTGAGTTCATAATTATTGTAATATCATGAAACAGAATGGTAAGTAATAGTTGATAAAGCAAGCATGCATGCACAAAATTTCTATTCTGAGCATCATCTTTTTTTTTTTTTTTTGTAACTCTACTGAACTTTAAATTTGAGATTTCAATTTTGATACTATTCAAATTATGAAAATGCATTTCTGATAATACTAATTCCAGAGAATAATATTTCTAGAGTGGATTCAAGGAGCATGGATTTGCCTGTGCAGTTAAAAGCAGAAACTATTGAGCAGATAGAATAATATATAAGTAAATCTGTGGGTCTATGAGTACAAACAAAATGAATACTCCTGGAGACAAAAGTTCTGTCCAGACTGGCATGATTCAATTTGAAAGTGACAACTGCTTTCTCCTTACCATGGATGTACCCGTGCCTTCATGAATTTCAGTAATAAGGAAATTAAATTTCTATGTCTACTAACTTCTTGTTGATACTGTTGCCAGAGGATACTTTTTATACGCAGTGCTTCAGTGACCAATATTAACAATAAGTTTCATGTTGGCGACACAGGAAAAAAAAAAAAAAGAAACTGCTAGACTGCACTCATATCTTTGCAGACATACCAACTGAAACATCCACTAATATGAACAACTTCACAGTGGGCTAATGAGCACAAATAAACAAAGAGGGGCAATCAGGCAAAAAGATTCACTGAAAACATTTTATACTATTCGCAACTATAGTTTGCATTTTAGGAGAGTATAAGTTGAGAAAAAAATAATTGACTGTTTCCTATGCGCATCCTAAAGAAACACTTTTGTTTTTTAAGTTGTGACAATTGTTTTTTCTCCTGTCCTTGTTTATCCACTCCTAGTGAATTTATTCCAGTTCTGAGTTCACTAAAATCTTCTCAGTAGGTCTACAACATCATCTTGACCTAGTACTCTTCAATTGCACAGAGCTCATCACTTTGTTGTGAATAGATAAGTAGGGAAAGAAAAAGATCTATCAACTCACTGTCTGCTCCATTGGAAAACACTCTCTTGGACTAAACTCTGCATTAGGAAAGATCTGCCAGATATATCAGAGAAGTCAGTTCAGTGTCACAAAATGGTTTGGTACAGTGTGCTCACTTAATAGCATCTAAAAGTGGAAAATACAGTGCCAGCAGGAATGGAAAAGTAAACAGGTGGTGTCACTGCAGGAGAGAGTTATATGCAATGTTATCAGTATTCTTACTGGCTCCCTTCCAGATGATATAAGCTGACTGATGAAATCCTGTGGTAAGGCAGAAAATCAACAAGCCTGAAAACAAGAAGATCTGCTACTCCCAGTTAAGTTTGAACATTAAGATATATCCACTGTGCCGCTACTAGCAAAGTCAATCAAGAGTCAAGGACAGCCATTTGAAAGTGCATTATATTAATTGCTGGATGTATTGGGCTTACGTGGCAGGGTTTTGGTAGCAGAGGGCTGCAGGGTTAGCCTCTATGGGAAGAGCCCAGAAGTGGCCCTGTATCAGATAAGAGCTGGTTCTAGATGGCTCCAAAAGCAATTCAGCACTGGCTGAACTAAGCCAATCAGCAGTCCTGATTGCGCCTCCATGAGAGCAGCAGCTGGGTGAGAGGAATGAGAAATGTGAGAGAAGCATTAAGGCTACTGTGGAAGGAGGGCAGGAGGGGCTTCATCCATGGAGTAGAAGTCCCCTGCAATCCATGGAGTCCCATGGCAAAGCGGACTGTCCCACTACAGCCCATGGGCAGAAGGTAAAGCAGATCTCCACGTTCTGACCATGGAGGAGCACAAAGTACTGGATGGATGTGATCTGAAGGAGGCCATAGCCCACAGAGATTCCACAGGATCGGACCCTGGGCTGGGGTTACAGCCCATGGAGCGGAAGGCCTGAGAGAACTGCATCCAGTGTACAATTTGCAAATGAAAGCTGGGCCCTGTGCTATAGATGCAAATTGGAGCAGTGCTTGGAGAGCTGCAACCTATTGGAAGCCCATGCAGGATCAACTCAGGAAGGAATGCATCCTGTGGCTGGGATGCCAAGCTGGATCAAGAGCAAAGAGTGACAATGAAAGAGTAGCAGATGACAAAGCGTTACAGAATAATTGCAGCCCTACAGATTGATTGCAGCCCTCATTCCCTGTTCCCCATTGCTATCTGGTGGAAAGAGGTAAAAGTACGTGGATGGGGAAGAATGTGTTTTTATTTTGCTTTTAATTTCTCATTTCTCTAGTCTGTTAGCAATAGGCAATAAATTACATTAATTTCCCTATGCTGACTCTGTTTTGCCTGTGATAGTAATTGGTGAGGGATCTCCCTATCTTATCTCAACTTGTGAGCCTTTTTATAATCATATTTTCTCTCCCTGTACTTTTTGAGGAGGAGGATTGAGAGTGGTGTGGTAGAGCTTAGCTGCACATCACTGTAAAACCACCACACTGAAACGGAGATTGGAAATTGAAATTTATGTGCACAAAGCCAGTCAATCTGTACTCTAATGTTCCTAACACCTGATAGCTTTATTTTGCACCTATTTTTGGATTGTTTGTGTTCATAACATCATCAGTGTTATTTGCCAAGGAGTTATTAATTTTACTTCTTAAATTCTAGATGAAATATCCCGACTTATTACCAAGTAGGGAAGAATTCATGAATTGGGTAAGAATAGAAGATAAAATGACTGCCTCAGCTAATTGCATTCTGGCACAATATAGCAGGATTGATTTCAAAGATGTGCCTACTCTCTTCATTGATTATATCAATAGCTCACCATTGATATTTTTCAGCTGAATTGTCACTTCCCAAAACACATCAAAATGCAACCAAGAACTGACTATTGACCCCAAAAATGTTGTCATGCATATTTAAGAATTATTTCAATTTCTACCAGAAGTGATGAAAATTTCTGCATATAATTTTTATCTTTTGCAGCTCTTTGAATACTTCAGTGCAATAGGTTGTGCTTAAATTTGTTATACTACTGTCATTATTACACAGCATGCCTAAAGCTAGTTCTAGCTCTTATTGGGTGCCCACAGGCGTCCTACACAAATCAATATTGAATCCTCAAGTCAACTTGTTTCTCCTTCAGCTTAGATAGCGAAGATTATTCTATGAAATTTGTAGACAAAATAAAGCTGGGCTGCAAGAGTGCTTTAGGACAAGATGGGAAACCAAAGGATTTTGAAAGATTAGAGGAATGGTCTGAAAAATTTAGGATACAGTTCACTAAGAACAAGTACAATGTTCCACAAATAGCCCATAATTTCAGTGGAAAGAAAACAACCTATGCAGGAGTCCTTGTAAAAAGATCTGGGGCATAATGTAGTTGAGAAACTATTCCAACAGCAGTATGATGCCAAGAAAAAATAAAGTCTTGTCAACAGTTACTACCTGGGTTATTTTTGTTTGTTTTTATTATCTATTATCTTGTCTCTACCATTCAAATGAATTCTTTTAGTTCAATTAAAGCTGGAAAAGCCCCATCTAGAGTATGAGGCTGACTTGAACACTGTAATGCATAGGAGATGCAGAATAACTGCAAAAAGTGCACAGCAGAAAGCATCATCTGAGTTCTCCAATGATCTATAAGAGATACAGGTGAAAGAAGTGAGTATGTTTGGTCAAGAGAAGAAAATGTATATATAATCAGTAACTTAGAAAATAATGGAACAAATATTCAGCTAGATCTCTCTGAATATGATTTAGAAAAATAATAAATTTAAATTACAGCAAGAAATAATCTGAATCGTTTTAAGAATACAGCAAAGTTAGGAGACCCAAGGTCTGAAAAATGTCCAGGTTTTGGAAACACCATCACAGAATCACAGAAACACCAAGGTTGGAAAAGACCTACAAGATCATCCAGCTCAGCCATCCACTTATCACCATAGTTCTCACTTAAAGAGAACACCATCATTTCAGAAAAGGCTATATAATCATTCAAGAATTATGTCAGGTTGAAGAAGCTCAATGAGATGATATTCTGTTACTTTTCCAGTCTTATTCATATTATCCAGTGAATATACATGTGCAAATATATATAAGTATATGTATTACTTATTCATATTTTCATGAGAGGCCTTTTAATTGAAGTACAAACCAGTAAAACCATGAATACAGTGGTAACTGTGAAAAAAATTAGTCTCACTTCCTAACTTTATCTGACTAGTGCACTTTACAAATTTTATAATCGGAACATGAAATAGTCATTTCATATTTTTTTCAAAAATTTAAGTATTAAATTTTAATTAAATATGTCATTGTTAATGTTTATTCCACAGCAACTTAACAATTGCAGTATTAACATAAAGCTATTCATATTCACATGGAACACGCTTGTCTAACATTTTGCTGGTTTCACTAAGTGAAATTAAGTCATCAGCAATTAAGTATGCACCTCACTGATTCTAACCAGTTCTGCCCAGAGTCCAATGACACGGTATCGTCTACTGATATTGAATAACATGTGAATACATTTTAAACAGGAAGATAAGCATAGAAAATGATCAAAATTTTAAGTTTTGTCATGCTGCTTTATTTCAAAGTAGCTAAAATGGGAATATCAAATATTTTATATAGTGATAAACAGATTGTAATATAATTTATATAAAACATAAATCATAATAGACTATGAATGGAACACTTTAAAAGATCCTATCCACCCATTAATATCCTTGTCAGACAGTAATTTTCATTCTGATATCATGACATAAACTAGGCAAAAACTTATTTGTATCAGGATATTCACTTTTGTGTAAACATGATATAATTTCCACAATATGATCCTCACAGATTTGTACTCTAAGTTTGTAAACCTCACAAAATTCATCATTTTGATCCTGTGTACAGTAGTAAGAGAATCTATGCTTTCATTTTTGTCCAGGATCACTTATCCAAGTAGTTCATCACAATATCTACAATAATTTATGAGTTTTATTAATTTGTGATAAGTATAGAATCATAGAATACTTTGGGTTAGAAAGGATGACAAAGATGATCTAGCTCCACCCCCCTGCCATGAGCTGGGATGCCACTCACCAGATCAAGTTGTCCAGGGCCCCATCCAACCTGGTTTTGAACATCACCAATGATGGGGGATCCACAATTTCTCTGGGCAACCTGTTCCAGTGCCTCACCACTCTTTCAGTAAAAAATTTCCTCCTGACACCTAACCTAAATATTCCCTCTTTTAGTTTAAATCCATTCTTCCTTGTCCTATCACTATCAGATCATATAAAATCTGTTCTCTCTCCTGCTTATAAGCTCATGTCAATTACTGGAAGTCAAGTATTGATGTCTCCTTGGAGCCATCTCTTTTCCATGCTGAGAACTAGCTCCCTCAACCTTTCTTCATAAGAGATGTGCTCTAGCCCTCTGATCATCCTCATGGCAGCTCTCTGGATCCAATCCAGAGCTCTGCATCTTTCCTGTGCTGGGAGCCTCAGACCTGGACTCAGTACTCCAGATAGGACTCCTGAAGGACAGAGTAGAGGGAGACAATAATCTCCTTGATCCTACTGGCTATCCCTCTTTTCATGCAGCCTAGGATACAATTCTCCTTCTGGACTGCAAGCACACACTGCTGGCTCATGAAGTAACACTTGGATCCTGCCTGTCTGAAGAGCAGAGCTACTGCTATGTGATACACCCTACGTGAAGAGTTTAAAAACATGACTCTTGCCAGTGGTTGTCAGGTGAGGATATTTGTACCTTCTATGTCCACAACACAATAGAGCAAGTGGGATCTGCTGTTTGCTCCTGGGGATCAAAGGTGGCATGTATTCTGATTATCTAGATTTGCCATCTGTTTGGAATATGTTGACACTCCCATGTGGTCTGTATGTCTGGCTTTACTTTCTGCAGATACCAGAAACAGAGAAGAATAGTGTGTCCAGCTCTGGAATCCCGTTAAAAAAAGACAGGAATTTCCTAGAAGGAGGCCAGCAGAGGGCCACAAAGATGACTAAGGTCCTGGAGCATCTCCCTTAGGAAGAAAGGCTGAGTAATGTGGGCCTGTTAATCAGCCTGGGGAAAAGAAGACAGAAGTGGGGATAAAATTAATGTCTATAAAAATCTAAAGGGAGCTGGGAGATAAATGGATGAGGCTAGGCTCTTCTCAGTGGTGTGTAGTGATTGGACAAGGCCCAGTGATCTAAAACTTGGACATAGGAAGTTCCATACAAACATGCTGAACAATTTTTTAGCTTGTGACAGAGCACTGGAACAGGTTACTGAGAGAAGCTGTAGAGACTCCCTCTATGGAGATACTCAAGATCTGGCTGCCTACTTGTGTGAACTATTGTAGGGAGAAGAGTTGGACCCAGTGATCTCTTGAGGTTCCCCCTGATCCTTGCAATTCTGTGATTCTGTGGTTTGTACTCGGGCTTGGTTGTTCAATACAGCAGTATGTAAGACATAGCTACATATACCAAACTATGGATAAAATTTCAAAGCAAGTTAACAATAAAAATACTTGACAGGTCAGTCTCTCACTACACCTAGATATATTAGCATTTCACAAGGCTAATCTTCTGTTGTTTTGTATCCCATATTTTTAATTTAAACCATTGAAAACAGATTGGAGATCTGCTTCAAAAATACAATTTCAAAGAACTCAATTTATCTTGCACCAAATTGTTAATAAGAGGTGATAAACCAGAGACTACAAGAATCTACACAGTGAATGAAAATGAAAAAATAGCCTAAGAAGGAAAATGCAAAACACTTGTTGATATATGCAAGCAAAAAACTGACAGATTCAGATTAGAATTAAGAAGCAAGTTTTTAAAAATGAGGCAGCTAAGCCATTGTATCTGAAATCTTTGAAAATCTTGAAGTTGAAGAATGCATAAAATACAACAATCACATTTCAATAGTATTCAGTATTCACTTGGTCTTCATGTGCATGATAACTTCTCCCTCACAACTACTCGTGTCTTCTATGGAATGGGGCTTAGTGTTCTAAACTTATGTTTAAAGAAATCTTACTTAAGGTAAAATTTGTAAAAAAGAATAAAAAAGTTGCATATAACTTCAGACAGGAAAATTTTTTAGACTGGGAAATTTGTCCTGGAAGCACATCTGCTTGAAATTCTTGAAAATGCTTCAAAAAATAAATCACTAGCTAGGATCAATTACTGCTCTGAATAAGAGAAGATAGACAGTATTTGGAAGTTGAGTTGAAGTGGTTTTATTTATTGGCAAACACTGCCTTTTTGATAGCTGTTACTGTTACTGTGATTCTTCAGTTCTCTAGTTGCTTTCGTTCTTATTAACTAAGCATTACTCAGCACAGGCAAGTACATTGTTTTTAACAGCTATTTTACCTCTGCAAATCTAGAGGCTTTGGTACTAGCAATCTTCAAGGACAGTGAAGCCTAATTGAGCAAAGATGAAGTAATAACATATGTAATTGGGCTAACAGAGATGGAAGTCCTGAAAAGTGCAACCTAACTGGCATTACTTTCATTCTGAAGGCTGTGAGATAAGAGTTACAGCTTTTGTTTTCTCTTTAACTCACTCCTGACATCATTGTGTTCTGCAGTACTGGAAAGAGCATCCTCAAGTCATCCAACTGAGAAACTAGATAATTTTTTTAAACACATTTTCTGAAACACACAAAATCCTTGACTTTTAGAGGACTATATCTTGACAGAATTGGCTTTGACAAGATCTGATATGGCTAGCTAGTAAAATAAATATTTCCTTAATGTAATTACAGAGCAGAAACCCACCCACTTCTTTAATGTATTCTCAATAAATCTTAGGAGACATCATGAGTCAAATAGCAAGCATGCAATAGGAGACTGATTACTCATGTGCTATTAAAATATTTATAGGAATAAAACAATATAATGAGTGTTAGAGTCCTCAAAGACAAAATAGACAGATATTTTCTTTCAATTTCTGTTACTTTAATGAGTAAAGCTATGAATTACCCAAACTGCGACAATGGACAAGGTATAACAGAATAAAGTAAATTGCCATGAGTAATTAGAAAGGTAGTTCTCAAGCTGTATTTTCGCTGACCTTCATGATTTAATTGGCAGTGCTGTAGAATATGTCATATTAGATACAGAACTAGTTGAACAGTTGTCTGCAAGATTTGAATAAAATTTGCAAACTGATGTAATTAAGATGACAAAAAAACACTTGCAATCATATTTACTCATGTAGGACCACAACTCTGACATTTGGACTACACGATTCAGCTCCAAAACATGGATTATGTGCATTCAGTTAAGCATCAAGACATAAAAAAGCTGATTTTTTTTCCTGTAATTTCAACAGTTCTTTTTTTCTAAGCTGTATTTTCTTTCCTGAAATCAGATCTTTAGCTAACAAAGGTGCAACAATCTGACTTACTAAGTTGACATCAAAAATGCATACACCAATGTGCTCTCCAGCAAATACTGGGACTTCTCATTAAAAACCCATTCTCGTGTTAGAGCACATAATCTGGGTATTCAGAGGAAAGATGACTACTGTAATTGAAGCCAGTCTGAAGGTGCATATCTATTTCATTACCAAATGAGAAGAGAGTGTAATTGTACCAAACATCCCCAGACACAAAATAATCTAGATGAAGAGGTCAGTGAGCATTATGCATACGTTCAATTCTGTTTTGTCACCTGTACTTTATATTTATGGTAATAGCCATCCCAAGAACCCTGGAAAAATCTCAAGTAAAAAATGATGTATTAAGTATCTGTACATTTCACAACAAATAATCAAAATTTTCAAAGTAAATTAGACAGAATGAAACACACAATTCTAAGAATGATCAGTTTTTGTTATTCTCTTCTAAGTGAAAAAACAAAAACAACAAAAAAAAAAGAACCTCTGTTAAAATTCTTGAATAACCTTGAGGTAATTGTAAAGCCACTAATCTTGGAAGTGAAATTTTCTTATTCCCTTGAAGAGTTATCTGAAAAAAGCATCGTTCTGCAAATGACCTTATATCAAGGATACATTCAGGAAGATTTTGATACTTGCTTGCAAGGTAACAGACTGGAAGTATTGACATCATTTACTTTTCAGAAGCCATAACATGTGGAGAGCTTCAGGTGATCCGCAACTTTAGAGAGTGAGACACAACTCCAAATTAAGATTTCCCCTCATATAGCTGGAAAAGAAATGGACTATAATTTTATCTTCCTCTTCTCGTGTTTGGTTGCATTTCTTTTCAGTTTTTTGTTTTGTTGGTTTTTTTTTGCTTTTGTTTTTGTTTTTTTATTCCTCCTAATCTTTCCTTTACCTCCATAAACTTTAGCTGTTTTTTTGTGTTGTTTTTTTTGTGTTGTTTGTTTGTTTTGTTTTTTTCTTGAGCAGACTTTCCTTTCAAAAGAGGGAGGAAAAACAAAATGGAACAACAAAGAAACCACCACTATAAACACTGACTCTTCTTTGGTTACGTGTAAGATGAATAGTGACAAGCAATGTCTAACAAGCTCTCACCATGATTCACTAGACTGATAATTAGAGATGAACACTTCATCATATCTAAATGATGAGCTCATGTATCTGTGCTTCACTAACTCTTGAAATAACAGAGTGAGAAATTCTATCCCAAATTCAGTCATGCATATAGGATTAGACAACAATGGCACATCTTTGCACAAATGAAACTTCCAAGCAACTTCCTACTAGTAAGAAAGAAGCAGTTCATAATAGAGTTTTTTTATGGATTCTCATGGGTTCATATGTTTTCTTAGATCTTTCTAGCCTGACAGACTTGTTAGTTTTTTTTCACTGGGGGCAGGGGTGGGGGGGGCAATGGGGACAAATGCTGTATATAGACCATGTAACTCAACTATAGTCTATACTGTGTGGCAGAGACTTAAACCGTTAGAAGTTTCTTTTCATGGTGATGGATGCAGGGAGTAAATACAACAAAAAAAATGCTACTGAAGATCTTTGCTACTAGCTGGTTCTCAAGGTGGCTTGGTTTAGAATGAGATCCAGTTTGGATGTACACAAAATATTTCAAATAATTTTATAGACAATTAAATAAGATACAGGAACTGAATTTATGTTTTCCTACAGGAATGACAATTTGACTTATGTAGTCATTAGAAATACTAGTCTATGATCATGCACTTGTTTGATTAGCAATTGGTTTACTTAAGATATACTGAAAAAAAAAGAAAACTCTTGCAACTTATATTTGGTAATCCAAAAAACAGAAGCAACTATCTCTTCCCCAATTTTTTTCATTAAAAAAAGGGCATAAACTCTAATGATCCTTTATGCAGTTGGGCCACATGACATGTGACAAGATTCTAAGAAAACTGGACTCATATATGCAGAAGATGAAGGATTACTTTCCTCATCTACTTAAATATATGTCCAAGACAAGACAGTTACTCTCTGCTCACTGGTACACACTAGAATACAGATCTTCTTTTTTTTTCTTGTAATTTAAAGCATAATGCAAGAACAAATGGTTTGATTTTTCTCTCTTAACTCATAATAGAAGGCCCAGGCAAAAGTTTTAGAAGAAAGAGCTTTTTGCATTTTATTTATAACATGCCAGCAAATTCACATGTTTATGAACATATTTGTAAAGACTATTTAATAATCCTTGTTTTTGTTAGATTTATAGAAGATGGGGAAGAATTTTGTTAGGAAAAGCACACTGAGATATACATACTGTATCTTACTTGATCTGCATCAAATACGCATTGTAAGCAGTTCTCAGCCCTTCCAACTAATGCACTTGAAATGGATTTGCGAATCATTTTCAACAATCATAAAACAGATTTATTTTATTAAGTTCTAATATTATTACAGTCTAACTTCACCAGTATCTACTTTCATGACCAAGCATTCTAAATGAACAGGCTGTCCTGCTTTATTTTCCTTTCTGATGAACAAATAAGGTCACTAAAACCTTTCAGAATTATAATAAAATTCCTATATGAGAATATACAAGGCAATTAACTTTCATCAGTCTCCCCAGATTTGCTATTTCATCCAAAAATTTCTGCAAAGCTTTTCAATAGGGTTAATGGTACATAAATTAAGAGAGCATCTGCTAACACAAGCTGGTAGCCCAAAGACAGCAAACATAGATGGGACTTCTAGCATTGCTTTAACAATCCTCTTTATGATAGGAAAGAGCTAGCTTGGTATACCCCTACTGTACTAATTCCCACTTGAGGACAACAGCTTTTCAGGACTACATCCTTATGATAGAATTGGATTCTTTTGTGCAGTTTTTACTTTGGGATTCTACAGCAGCACTTCTTGCCTAATACTTTTATGTTCAAGATGAGGATGAACCAAGGTGGTCTCGTATTTTCAATACAACCTAATTCTGCCTCATCATTGTATTACATGCTCTATGCCTAGTCAGTCTACTGCAAGTTATGTTTCAGATATCTGAAGCCTATTTTTTTTGAAAGAACTTAAAACTAGCTTTGATTACATCATTTACTGTCTGCCTTCTTAAATTCACTTTGTAGTCACTTCTTTCACAGCCTTTTCTTGCAGAACACTTAATGGCGCTCAGAAATAGCTGCTGTATTTCATCTAGCTCTATTGCCTTTTATATTGCTAATATCAGCCTTCGTTCATTTCCACTGTGCAAATACCTCTACTATAGTAAATGTCATCTCAATGTAAACACTTCAGAACCTTCTGCATGAACTCCTACATAAAAATATACTTTCTTTTCTTTCTTTTTTTTTTTTTTTTTTTTTTTTTTTTTTTACACCAAGTGGACTGAGCTCCAAATACATGATAATTGAGCAAGCCTAACAGAGCACACGGCAAACAATTTCTTGCATTATAACTCATAACAACCTCTCAACTCAGAGGGACACTCAGAAGTTTTGATACTTTTGTACTTTTCTCTCAGCACATTAGTTGAATTGATACACAGGTGACATATTTTAACCAGTTCTTCAACTGAAAGAAAAAATACAGCAATGGCCAAAGAAATTAAACAAATAAATTGAGCATGATAGAAAAATGAAAAGATGAAAAAGATTGGCTTTTGTTCTTTGTTTTTTTTTTGTTGTTTGTTTGCTTTTTTTAATTGCATAACATTTTCAGTTAGGAATAGCAGAAAGAAAAGAAAAAAGGAAAAAAAGCAGATTTCATCAGTGCAGTCAGTGACTGCACTGAGTTTAAATTATTTACAAAATTCAAGATGTCTGAGTGTTTCTAATGAAATCATTTAGAATGATAAAAAGCTTTATAAAACCTCTCCTCAAGAGAGGTTTCTTCAAGAATCTACTTAAAAATGAATGTAAACCTAACAGACTTACTACCTTGTAAAATGATAATTTATTCGAAGAAGCAGCAAATTTTGCAGCAGTTTTGTGCAGTGATACATCAATTTCTCCACATATAACAGAGATGCAAACCTCCATCTCCATGCATAGCACAGCACAGCTTAGGGTTAACAATGGAGTTTTTGCTCCTTCTATAGCTATCCATTCTCTAGGCTTTCTCCTCATAAGAACTACGCAAGAACTCATAGGAACTGGGAAGCAACTCTCATGAAGCTCTTTGAATTTATTTGAAAGATGACAACAGTGAGCCCGAATAAATACTAAAGTTGAATAAATACTTAACTTGGTCTGAAAGCAATTTCTTCAGTTTATAGTGCAAGTAAAGATTTATTTTATTTTTTAGGTATAGGTTCTGGCCCTCATATGCATACAGAGAAATATTCTGTAAAACTCATTTTAGAGTAATCCGTTTCTAACCAATTCTCCTCTTAAATATCAGTAGTCCATAATCCTCATGTCACTGAGTAATGTACAGGAAATCTCAGGAAATGGATGCTTTAAGCAATTCAGAAGGGAAAGGACGTCCAAAAGCTCAGGTGTGGCATATCATCTTATACACTAGAGTCTTGAAGAGACAACTGAGGTATCTGAAGTCTAAACTAGCTATGTACATTCCATTATTCAGTTCTGTTGCCAAATAGGAAAGGAAAGTCACTGAGAAAATTAGGAATACTTGGTAAGTATGATCTTATGGAGAAATCTAACACAAAAATATTTGAGGTACAATTTTCAAGATGTGTGTACTGTCAGTAAAAATTTATGTCATTTTATATTTGGAGGAATTGAGAGGGGCTAGTAGGCCTGTACATGACTTACCTCTTTACATTGCTAGATATGCAGGCTCAGTGGCTCTCATCCTTTTGAAAGCCAAGCCTATGCTCCATGATTCTATGAATCTAGGTCTGCTTAATCCCAGTCCCACATCCGACATGTACTACAATCTGTCCTGAATCTACCCACTCTATGCATTTCTGTTAAAATTACCTCAATTTTGCTTCTTCCCTCCCGTTGCCTCTACATGGATCTCATTTCTTTCTTCTTTTCTCTGCACTTAGTTGTGGCCACAGTGGCGTTGAAACCAGAACAATCGAGATACGCTAACCGTGTTCAGGATCCAGGGTCATTCTGGTACCTCTGCACTGTGGGAAGTGATGCAGAGGTCCTGATGATCATGCACAGAGTCAGCACTGATCCACATGGATCATTGCTTGAACTGCATCATGGGGAGTGTCCGCTTGCAGAAATCGCTTTTCCAGATCACACTGTCTTCTTTCATGTATTCCACACTTATGCAGAGGTAGTAACTGTGCAATAAGCTATGCAAAGTAGGCATCAGGTCTCCCAGAAATTATATAGGCTACATTTGAAGACAACTATTTCTCTCCAGCTGGTTCACAGAGGAAGCAAATTTCATTAGTGATATATACAGACACTAGGATTTGACTAACGTATGCCAGATTGAAATAGCATGGTGAGAGTATCAGCATTTTAGCGAATTTTAATATATTTCAGCATATGACATAATTATTTATCTCTAAGATGAATGCAGATATCCACCCAAAGACTCTAGCTTAATAAAAACCTACAGAGGAAGAAATGTTGCTTTCACTTTTGCATAATACAAAATGCTGTTTTACAAAGAAGTACCTGACCTCGTTATGCAAATGAAAAATGTAATCAGTATAGCCGTAGAAACTTACATAACTTTTAGAAATGGCGTAATTTGGACTAAATCAGAACCTGCCAGGGTAGACACTGTCAAGATATTAAGTGATAGCTAATTAAAAATGTGATTTGTTAGCAGCTACTCCTATAAGGTATTGCACATAAAACAATCCACTGAGTTATTAATACAAACCTTCAGTCTCATCAACTTGCAAGCATGTAAAAGAAAACGCCATACACTGTACATAACCCTGAGTGATTGATACCACGTAGTCCACTACTGTAATACTCAAAAAGATGAAAAAGCAGTATCAACTATGGCATCCATTCGATTTACAAGTGTGTTTCATGTAAGTGTTATATATCTTTTTGAGGTAAGCTCTGGAAGCTAAAAGAAGAAATAAACATAGAATAGGTGCCTGATGGGGACTTATCTGACATTATTTTTTTATTTTTTTGTCAGTGTGGAAAAAATGCTTAGCTCCAGGGCTGTATAGGAAACATAAAGATCAATGGAGCAGGATAATGAGTGCCACATGTAGGAGAGGATGGGGCTACTGTTAAGATTTGTGAACTCAGTGGAGAAAGTGAAACAGTGAAACTGATTATTTTGCAGCAACAGTAGGAGACTAGTTTGTTTTATTCAGAACGCAAAAGAGGGCTCACTGAGCCATTCACACTGAGATGGAGCACAGATGGCTTACTGACATATTTATCTGTCACACTAGGGGTAGCAACTTTTACAATAAACAAAGGAATTTATGTTTCTGAAAAGCATTTGAGAAAGGATTAAACTTTTACCAAATTCACCTGCAGATATACACATACAAATCTCAATTCCTTCCATTAACATGGCTGACTGCAGATAAGAACCTACGTAATATACTGTGCTAAGCACTGAAATATTAATGAAAAAATCTTATTATTTCCCAGCATGCTGTAAATCTCATTATTGTCATTACTGGAAGACTTGTGATAAAGAACAGAAGAGTATTTAGCAGGTAGAAATATTTTTCTTCTTCTATTGAGTTTTTGTGCATTTTTTTTTTTTGTTTTGGTTTTGGTTTTTTGTTTTTGTTTTTGCAATACATAAGAATGGAATAATGCAATAATTGTTCTCTGAGATTGAAAAAAACTAGCAAATAAATTCTATTTTTGTCACAAAAGCAGATAAGTTAGTGCTGATCAAAAAGGCTTCTGAGAGCTCTGTATAATATAAAAGAAAGCACATTATTTTTAAATAGTCATCAGCATCAGTAATTACACAGCACATTTCATCATCAGTGCTGCAGAATCTTTAATATGAACATGCTTTGTGAAAGAAAGGAGAATCAGCTTTGTAGAGGGTTCACCTCTAGAGTAAGTTGTAGTTTAAGTGGAACTACAGATTATGCAAAGTTGTTGCTTTCTCATTCTTAGCCGAACTGTCAAACAATTTTGCTCTGCAATGTTGAAGAGAGCAGCGCAACAGAGGACTGAAACAAGAAGGGAATAACAAGGAGCTTGGCTGTGCTGCAGCACCTTGCTGATCAGTTCATACTCAGTCTTTGTTCCACCAGAAAACTCCAATCCCTCCTTTTTCTTAATCCATGCGATCCCCAGAGGTTTAAAAACAGAATGGCCATTGGAGAGGATTATTTTCTTCTAGTTTGCAATTTGAGAAACTGGTTTGCAGATATTGTTTGACATTTGTTTATTTCTAGATTCTTCTAATCACGGTTTTCATTTTTACTTTGTATTTGACTACTCTTCACAATGATTTTACTTCTCATCACAAATATTCAGAAACTGTAATATACTGCACAAACACAATATGTCAGTAGTTCCCTGTTTCTCAGCTGAATGAAAGTTTAAGGCAGCTGAAATACCAGCTTTTATAAAATGAAATGTTCTGCAAATATTCCTCCATCTAGCATTAACATTCACTTTCTGTGAATGTTTCTGCCAGCAAAACTCTGTTCTTCAAACGCTGGTATAAATGAAGCACAAAAAAATGTGCAAGTTCAGCAGAAACCAGTTTGCCATAAACAGTTCAGTGAAATCTATGGAGAATTAAAAAAAGAAAAGAAAGAAGAAAAAGCAACTTGGTCTATTGCTTTTGTTACCAACAGTGAGATTTAAATACACATGACAAAAGAAGAATATACTTTAGGATATGTAACAACATGGAAGCAATGGGTGGAAGCAATACATTTTCAGTAAGAGCAGAGGAAGACATGTCAAACAGAAATAATGTATTTTTCAATGCTGATCAAAGCAGAGAACATGGATGTTAAAACTGACTGTTCGAACAGCAACTGTATGATGCAAGGAAAACAGATTTTTAGATTTTATTACATCTAAAATACCCAAAGGGTATTTTATATTATTAAAATTATTTACACATAATTATTAAAATATTTATATTATTAATTTTTTAAATATTATTTATATTATTAAAATACCCAAAGGGTATTTTAAGTTGAAATAAATGACCTATATCCTTCTTAGATAAAGTGCTGTTCAACAGGTTTTGAAACTTTAATGACTACAGGAATGACTATTAAAATGCTGTTTCCCAGTCAGATGGGACAAAGTACATCAGGAACAGAAGCATCTTCCATACAGTCAGTCCGCTATCTTGACTAATTTCCTTTAATTCATTGAAAATGTATTCTTTTTACATAAAAATGGCTTGGGGACTGGAGAGGACAGCCAGAGTCACAAGAGTCTGCTTTCAGAGGCCATTACATCATCTAGAGCCTTTTGTGAGGCAATGACATAACACTTTAAAGTAGCTAGGGCTTTCCATCACTATTCCAATTCTTATTGGGAAGCTGTTTCCAACTCACACTGCTCTGTTACTTGGTAAAATGTACTTGTGACCATTATATATTCAGTTTTTCTACTACTAAGAATGACTTGTAAATTCAATATTACATTTTCCTCCCTGGAACTATCACATTTGAAAGAATACATCATAATTCCTCCAAAATTATGGCAAAGTAGCAATTTATGTTTTCTTAACAAAATGTCTATAGTTAGAATATGACAATAATTATTCTTCTCTGATCATAAGTCTCTGGATATTAGTCTAGCTCCCTAAGAAATGAGTATATTTTTTACTCTTGTTAACCACACTGTCATGCTCATCTGCAGTGCATTTCTCTCTATAGGATGTTATAGAATATTGGTCTGTAAGCACAAGTCAGCATTTGTATGTTTCTGAGTATCAATTAATAAGACACACGATTTGAAGATCTATCATGGTGCAGAACTCTCATAACTCTTACTGAAATAGGTAAATTATATAGGTTATATGAAAATACAGGTTATTTTTTTTTTTAACAAAACAAAACAAAACCCCACTAAAATTGCACATATTAAAAAAATACTCAGTATGCCAAGGGCAAAGACCAGACCTTCTATTTCTGATAGTATGTAATTAACAAGAAGCTTTTATTCAGTCTTTCAAGCAGAAGTCATACCCATAGGCGGCTTATCAGCTACCTAACCAAAACCCTCTGCGTTGACTGGATGCCTGCTTATATAATTCTTCATCTTTTCAGAAATTCACATTTAGGTGTGAAATTCTGGCTGTAAGCAGATCTAGCACCTGGACCTACATACCACAAGTAAGGCATAAGACTTAAGTGGTACCTAAGAGATTTCATTGTCTTTCATCCAATTTAAACCCAAGCAAAACACTCACCTCCACCTCAGTATTTCTAAAGAGGAAAGAAATGATTTTCTGAAAGCAGGTAACATTTACACAGAAGGCTCCTGTTTCTACCTGTGCCCTCCTGATATACAAAAACAGTATTAACTGTAAATTGTGATACTTAAAATATTGTTAGTAACTTAGAATAAAACAATTTGTCCCCTTGCTTTCAAATTCCAAACAGAATGTTTTAGTTTGATTCAACATCAGAATTAAACACATAGTTTGATTCAAGAAGTTAACATGTAAGCAACCAGGATAACATTCCAATTGGTGTACAATGTTTGGCTGGTGATAAGATTTACGAGTTAGAAAAGCAGTATTACATTCATAATGTATATTTAGAAAAAATATCGTACAATTGAAAAGAGATGCATCTTTTGGCATGCACCTGACTTACATAATGTAGTACAACTATATTACCTATGTAATTTGGTTACAAAGAAAGTTTACCATTCTCTAGTAAATAACATCCAAAAGACAGCTAAACATTCCTCGGACTAAAGGTCTACAGTTGTTATTTTTATTATTTTTGTTAATATTTCTCAATATTTCTGCTGTATTCTAGTAATTCATGCCAAAATCTCATTTAAAAATCACTCCAGTAAAAACTAAATTTATGGCATCAGTAAAATTGCAGTATGAAGCAATATCTTTCCTTATACATCAGATTCTGCAAAAGTTCAGCTAAAATTAATGTTAGTTATCTTTCTAAGAAAAAGAGCCTATGAACTCAGAATTGTACTTGTAAAAAGGACACGGGAAGAAGAAAAAAATGGGGGAATGAGACACAGAATGCATGTAAACGAGCCTCAAATGATCTTGACCTAACAGCCAGCCTGATACCTTCCAGCTCCTAGTAAACATTTATTGGAAGATGTTTATAAACAACTCTTCAAACTCTGAGTAGAAGGTTTAGGAACTATCAACTTTCTGAACTCCTGTTTTCCTCTAATAAGTCACTCTGAGCCCCTCAGCATTTCCAGACCATCTGATGTGAGTGGAACAATAGCAGAGGAGCTGCAGAGGAACTGCCATGTACACCTTGTCCCCCCACCCAGAGTCTTTGCAGTATCAATCATGTGTTTAAGAACAGAAGAAATGCTTTTAGCAGCATTTTTCTTGCACAACAATTGCTCTACCGTTGAGCCAACATTGAGGTGTCAGCAATGCATTACATTCAGATATTCAGTGAAGTCTCCTGTGTTCTGTCAGCATGTTCACAGAATTACTTCTAAATTGGCAAAGCAGGTATACAAAATGAAGATGATATTCACCCTTGCAACAGTAGCTTCCTCATCCCTCTATACTCTCAGTACCCTTGTACCCCAGTGCACAATACCACTGCAGAGACTTGCAGTCTTTGATGAGGATATGATTTTGTCTTTCAGGATGCCCGCCTCCCCTGAACACCTGCTTTGAGATATATAAAACCATACATGTTGCTTCCCAGCAAGTTACAAAAAATAATTTAGATCACAAGGAAAAACAGTCTGTGATGCCTTGTAAAATATGAAGAATCATAGAACACTGTACCAAGGGTAGAAAGATCCATTAAATAATTATAACTCAGTTCAGAAGTAGAAGTAATGCGTACCAATTTCAAATGCACCACTAGAAGGTCAGATCTGATAGGAATCTGTCTCGCACTGGTGGCTGTCTAAAACCAAGCTGAAGTAAGGCTGGATTAGATAGTCAGGGGCCAGCTTATAGGGAAATAATTATTTACTGAATATCTTCTGCTTAGTAGGATCTAGTAGGATCTAGTCAGGCTGTTATCTTTCCAAAGTTTCTTCTTATGGGAAGTTACAGCAACTTTATAAGAAAGAATTCCTGCTCCTCTTTTCTTATTTCTAGAAAGGGCTTAAAAAAAAAAATTTTTTTTTAAATCATACTTTATTTATCTTTACTATGTTGTTCTGATGGATATGACACCGAAGTAAATGAAAGTGCTCTCTCTTTCAAAAGCATTTAATGGTTTTCAGAGGATCTTCAAGAAACTGCAGATATCTGACAAATATCTGGAGGTCTTTTCCCCTCCGTCAGCTATGCACTTAACCAGAACTTCATATGGTTGTGCTTGTATATATCTACAAGTATGAGGAAATTTATTGCTAATTTAATTTATTGCTAATTTAAAATTAGCACATATGTATCTTGTTATTTGCCTACTTTTTTTTTCCCCCCTGAAAACAATTCTGTATTTACTGGACTGAATGATAAAGGAGTATTCTGCTTCTTTTAAACAGGTAGGTTTTATACTGACCAAAGACCTGGTACTTTTCTGATTCTAGTTTAAAGCAGTCACGAGACAGCTATAGATGATGTCATCACACTGGAAGATAGAAGGAGTGAATTAACTATACTAGTGCAGACTTGAGACGTTCCTAGTGATGAGGTTATGAAAATGCTACAACGAAGACTTTCCCAAGAGGTGCAACGGGGCAATTGGCTAAACAAATGTCAGCTACTATTTTTAAGGCCTTTTGTTATCTTCAAGACAAATTGGTATAATAGATTAACTTAACAAACTTCACCTAGAACTCCCAGCATTCTAAAGAAGTTACAGCTATAGGCAGAAAAACAAACAAACAAAAAAAAACTGCTAAACAACATAAATAGCTTCTTTCCTTTGCATGTGATGCATCAGTTTAATTTGTGACACAGAGCAAGAGTGTGTTTAGCATGAAAGCAGTTATTTCTTCCTTCAAGCAGAGCTACCATAATTTTATAGTTCACTTCCTTCAAGTTGCCTGACCTCATTCTTTACATTGCTTATACTCTGTGTGCCTATCGCCTTGCAACAAACTTGCAACACAAATAGAAAACAACCTTGGGAACAAAATTCTCAAGTAACTGGAACAATATCATCAGTGCTGCAGTTAGAGTTACCAGCTTAAGACTCTTATAGGCCAAAATCTCACTAATTTTGACTGGAACTAGACACTCCAATGGCTCTGGAGAATTAGAGTGAATGTATCTTGAGATGAGTATACAAAAAAATTAGATAACCCATATCTATGACCGAAAAGAGGGTGAGAAGGTATACAATTGTTAGAAGATACTGTGTCATTACTGAATGATGAAAAGTGGTCTATGTACTAGCTGTAATGCTATTGAATTTAGTGACACTGTAACAGTTCTGATTTTGACAAGAACCTTCAGATGACACTTTAGAAAACTGAAATTTAAGTACTGGGGCTATTGCAACACTTTATAGCCAAACCGTTCACTGATGGCAAGAACGATATGTAACAAGACTTCTAACAAAGCAAATAGTTGAAAATATAACATAATAAAACCAGAGACTATGTAATAGAGATAGTAACTAACCATCATAATTAAAAGGGATGTTACCAAATAAAAAATGCAGAGAAATGCCTAAGAGGAGGCTTGATAATCTAACAAGTGGCAGATTTATTTGCTCTACTACTAGAGCAAATAAATAAATAAATAAATAAATAAATAAATCATTTTAGAGATATAAGTACTTTAGAGACAGAACTACTTCAGGCATTAATTGCTCAAAGAAAGCAGTGAAATCATAAAAAAAAAATTAGTTTCCAGTGTTTTATTTTTTGAATATGAAATATACTCTCATTTTCTCTAAAAGCTACTGAATGCCTGTAAGGAGATAAACTAAGAATCACATGTAGCCTTTTCATAATTATACAAGTTTATATGAAGTTACTTCATTTACCTCATTTCTTCCTTAATGAACATCAACAGTAAGTTGAGTTGGGATTCTGAGGCCAAGTACTTTTACTGATATTGATTTTAATGAATGTATTCAGATTCAAAGGATCATCCTTGTCACATGTTTTTCCCCTCATACAAGCCTGAATGTAATCATATAGGTGCAGCAGCACTTCCTCTATTTTAAGAATGTCTGGGTTTTACTTAAAAATAAATAAATAAATAAAAATCATCTTATTTCCTGTGATTAATATACTGTATCCTTTCCCAATACACACTACAAATCTGCAGTTGAAATGTCTTAGGGATTTTCAATTCAATTTGTTACAGTTTCAGAGGCAGAATTATAACCAAATTCTTGAAGCATACTCTCAGTAAAGATCTGTAAAGACTTTAAGATTTTTTTCTCCTTATTTTTCATATTATATTAGATTTCTCATTGCTCAGAATGAATACTGTTTTCCACTGCAAAGATTAATGTAGCATTGTCCAATAGGACTCAGGTCCTTTTGCCTTCAGTATAAGCACAGTGGTAAAACACCAACTGGGGGATCAGTAAAACCCAAGATTTTTACCATAGCTGTAAAAGTGTTGAAGTTCATGGAATTGTTGTTTGTGTAAGAAAAAAGAAGTCTAACTGATAAACTCCCAGTTTCAGTGATACAGAAGGTATAGTTTGTCAACAACAGTTTTGCAATATTAAAATTTAAAAACATGCAGTTGTTATACATTATGGCCTCCATTAAAATACAAAATGTGCATCGGTCTGCTTGGTTTGTCAACACAGTTATATTGATTTCTCATATGTATAAAGTAGGGTCTCAATGTCAATGTTTCTCTCTCCTCAGAATTTATTAAACAGACCTCCAAGAACTAAAAACCAAGCAAATCCTTCAATTTCCATAATTCCATCCTGTGGTCCTACGAAGTCATTTCCAGTAAGGCAGTCACATGAGTTAGACAACCAAGCTGAAAGAATAACTTAGTATTTTCATTGACCAAAATGCACAGGCACAAAGTCCATATTTGTGTATGTGGGTATAGGACTGCTTTTGTTCAAATGCAGAACACAGTAAAACAAAGATCCTGATATCAAATTCCAGTTCCTGTAGAAATATAGCCTAGGAATTACAGATGATTTAATTAAGCACATGGGTTTAGCAGATCTTGAGATAAGATCCCAAGAGCAGATCTTTGGATGAGGCAATTATGCAGAAAGTACAAATGTTATCAGGTGATATATTTTAATCCTCTTGTTCCTGCTTTGATACCTCTTTTCCATAGGTCAAGGAGTACCTATTTTCCCCATAAACCAGTAGCCAATTTTAGCTGAGTGTTCTGTTAGGTTTTTTTTTTCCTCTATGTGACATTAGAAGGGACAGTCTGTTCATGATTTCTGTCAGACTTCCTGTCTCATTGCAATGGCTGGCGTCTGGAACTGAAGGCTTGATGATTTCAGCATGCAGACTCTACTTTTGGAATTTGCAACCTTATGAGTTCAGTCTTCCATGAATCTAACTCAAGATTTGTAATTGCAGCCAAAACTTTCACGTCAGTGTTCTTATAGATTTGTAAAATTCATTTCCTTTTCATTTGTGTGACAATAAGTGTCATAAAACCCCAAGTCAGTCACATCAGTACAGTGGGTAATTTAGGAAGTGAGTGCTCAAGGAACTCAGACTTTCAGGATTTGACTCTGCCATTTGCAGTTTAAACAGAATATTTTGCAAGAAGATTCCTCCTTAAAAATCACAGATCAGGAAGGCAAATAATTTTCCTCCATGATTTGAAAAATAACAGACCATTGTTTCCTCTCTGTAGATCAAAAGATACCTTGAGAAAGCGGTCACAGCATTTTAGCCTGCAGACAACAGGCTCGCTGCTGACAGCACACAGCTGGAGTGCTAAGCCGAACAGAGATTACAGTATCTGCAGTAAATACAAGAGAGGTTTGAAGATGCTAATTGGATCTGCTGCAATTTGGAAATGCCTATGTGACTGTGAAGATGCAATGAATCCTGCTCAGCCTTCTCTACTGTTAGCACGCAGCAGGAATATTTATGACAGCAGACAGCAGCAAAATCACAAAGGACATGCCATGGTCACATCCCTGGGTGATGTATGGGTACACGTACTGGGAAAACTAATACAGTAGTGTATTTATCTCCTTCTATGGTCTTGCATAAGCTTTTGTCACTGACAAATGTAACAAAAATTGGTGTGCATATTTAAACCAAGCTTCATACAAGTTTTCAATCACACAAAAAATGGTGCAATTAGGCAACCAAATTTACATAATGCTCAGTATATATGCTGAGGTGATTTTAGTGCAGAATTTTCAATTTTTATTTTTTATTTTTAAAGAGACCATTATCTCATCTGGTTTATTAAGCTGAAGAAGCAGTACATTTTCATTTGTGGTGTGATGGAAACCTTACCTATCCAGCTGTGGGTGCTACCTTGATCATGATTTGTAATTTAAGGCTTAAAAGCCTGCCTCCAGTATTTTCAGTTTGCATTAACCAAGTTTACTGTCTTTAGACTGATCCCAGAGAGAAAATGATCATTTCTCAACTATCAGAGTTGGAACAACAATGTGAACTCAAGAATTAGTAAAGGGACAAGTCAAAAATCTGAATAAATGATAGAAAAAGCAACTACAGTACAATGATTACATGAAATCAAGATTTCTGTTTCTGACCTGCAAAGACCTGAAATATCATGCCAAGCACATAGCACATACCACTTTCTGGTCTTGAAAGAAAAAAGCTTAGCTGCTGTTCTTAATATTTTATTCACTAAAGCATCAGCTATCATCCTGACAAGGTTCCTGCCCTGCTAATGGTAGATGATAAAATGGTGTTCACGTAAGTTTTGGATATTTGTTTGTTAAAATTAGATGCCTGAATGCTGACATTAAAACAAAGGAGTTAACACTGAAAATTCTCAGAGAGAATAATGCCAGAATTACAAAGAACCTTGTTGCTGAGCAATTCAGACATGATTTGCAGCCCTATTGGGCACACGCAAGAAAAAAACTAGAGGTTTCCAGTGAATATTTAGGTGCCTGGAGAAAACAGGATTTGGACAATAAATACCAAATAACTTCCACCAATCCTCCACCCCAATAATTTCACATATATGCCAGATGCCACAGTGTCTTCTACACACAAATTCAGGATTATCTATCAATCGCTGCTGTTTGTTGGATATCTTTACAATCCACATCTTGCTACCTGGTATTTTTGTGAGTAGTATCCTATAAATCCTAATGAGCTGTAGTCCATTTCACTAAAGTAAAATGGAAAAAAAGACATTCATTTTTCATGACAAATACACATTCTACAAGTTCTGCTGGAGAATAATTGCACTGAATTAGATTGCTTCTGCTGTTACTAACTTAAATGAAATCTATGTATGTATCTATGTAGTTGACACTGCAAAAAATGCATATCAAATTAGAAACGGTTCAGCTTATCTAAAAATTCAAGATCCTTTGCATAAATTATTTAATATTTAGCACTATTCCTCAGATTTCAAATATGGACATATATGAGACAGAGAGAGAGAGAGAGAGAGAGAGGAGAGCTAGAAGTCAAACTTTTCAACTAAAATTTAAGGATTTATTTTTCAACATTTACCCAGGTTTCCTTTCTAAACATATACCACCATTCAAAAGTAATGGCTGTAGACAAGAATGCTGGCAACCTCCTAGACAGCTGACAAATATTCTTCAAGGAGATAGATGAGAATCAGGGGAATTTAAAATTGATTTTAAAATTATATTCATTAAGCTTGATGGAAGAAACTCAAACTAAGGTATGAACTACCAGTTATCACGTGTACAAAACTCCAATTATATTTTCACTTGCACTTCTGGAAGAACCATTCAGTAGAAAACATAGCTAAAGTTGCAAGCTTGATTTGCTTGTGTTTTACATAATACCAACTTTTAATATGATGCATGTTTCATTTCAAAATAAGAAAAAAATGCCAGATGTAGAATGGGACAGTAAACATGGACAAGCAGAAAGATCACTATGTCAGATTTCTGAATCTGCAGAGCAGGATAAGGCTGTTTAATTTTTTTCTCCTCTGATTTATCCTCCACTCCCAAGTCACTAAATTTTTTCAAAGCTCACTATGAATGAGATGCACACATTCTTACCACCACAATTTAACATTTGAGGTGCTAAAGCCACACACACTTCAGCTGTTCCTGCAAGGTCTAACTTATGCTTTCTGTGTCACCACAACATCTCCATGAGATGCCCACATATTAGCAACTGCAATAACAAAACAAAACAGAGACACGGATTACTCAGTTTCAATCAAGTGCCTCTTTTTTGACAGGTGACATCATTAGAAATATAATATCTACAAAAATTGTTTTGAGAGGGAAAAGTAAAATATTTAAGTAAAAAGATATAAGTGGAGATTTCATCCTCAAATGTATTTTGGTATGGAAACTATGAAATTTAATACCAAATTTTCTCAATGTGATTTTTCCAAGGATTGACATAGCGGATGAAATGCCATGTGAGGAGTTCCTTTATTTCATGATGACTGACTCAGAATTGATTTATATGTATTCAAGTATCTTTATGGATCTGTTTAAGCTCCACTCCAGTGAGTGGAGATCAAGTCAATCCAGCCAGTAGAACTGGAGATCAAGCAGCTGACTAGAAAGTAAGTGAGATCACTTTAGAGGAGCTGAAGATCTCTGCAAAATTTGCAAGAAATCCAACCAACTTTATACAGCAGAATCGAATTTTCAGCACAGTTGTGGACATATCTATGGAAATAAGTGTCTTAGGAAGCAAATTGACTCCTCCACGACTACTTATCAGACAACAAACATTTTATTGCAGAAGAGCATACACTGCAGAGAGCATACACTGAAAGCATAATGTATTGTAAACAATTCCCATTACATAAACTTCCTTTGATCCTCTGTATCAGTAATCAGTGTGTGAATTTTTCTTTTCATATTAGGCAGAACTAAAGAAAACAATGCAGAGAACTATTTTTTATCAAATGTAATTATCTGAAAACCTTGAAATCACTGTTATTAGCATCTATTTCTAGTTAGTTTGCAATAAAATAATAGCACAATAAGTGCTGCAACAATTACCCATTATTTTTTATAAGGGCATGATTCTGCCAGTCACACATATTTTGAGTGATAGATTGATCTATCTATACTGTCCTAGTAACAACAGATCATTTTATAGTTTTATGTACTACTCAAAGTGAGATTTTTTAGTCATTCTCTAGTAAACAGGACAACCTATTCAATGTATCTCAACTGATCCTTAAATAACAATGCCATGAAAAACTTCTCATTTTACTAACAATTCCAAGTTTGTCTGCTCAGACCAAGAAGCTTACTGTTCATAGCAGAATTTACTTACTGACAAGAACTCATGAACTCTTACAGTTTTGTAACAATAGAACATTCTCACCCACTTAAAGTGATGTGTCATTACTCCAAGACAATTTTGAAAGTTTCCGCTTTTAAAATTCTTTGATTTTTTTTTTCCTTTATGACAAAGTCTGTCAAGCAAACTTTAATTAATAAATCTTCATCTTGACTACTGCTGTTTGAAAGTAGGATAAATGTTACTCTTCTTCTCTGTTCTGTGCCTACAATTGGAGGCAGGGAAGGAGAGAGATTTCTGAAGGATAGAAGAGTATCTATTCCCATTATTCAAAAATTCCTTTCTGTTTCTTTAAATTTTATTATTGTTACCATTCAGTTGATAACTGTAGAGAGAGACTTCTCAGATATCCTCAAGACTGGCATCCACCCTCCTTATGTCATCAGTAGAAATCTATTCTGTTCTGACAGGAGTTACATTAATATTTCAGTTTTGCCTACTGCAGCATAGACATTCAAGGAAAAATTAGCAGAAGCACAATTGTCATGAACTACATACTGGTTGCATCTTATTGTGAATTTATAGATTAATATTTTGTATAGTCTTCATGGTTGATAATAAACTTCACTGATATGGGACAGCAGTCAGATCTTATTTCAGAACTCAGAGGGGAAAAAAAAAATCTGCTCATCTGCACCAAGATTTTCCCAGAAAAAAAATAAAATTCTAGATGATGTTTCTGTCAATTTTTCTCCAGCTGGTTAGCATTTGAATATGGAATTTAATTCTATACTTATGCATAATACAAACACAAGTAAAGTTAAATTCAATATTATTTAATTTTTTTAATGTTCTAACTTGCAAAAAAGTTGCATGTTTTGAGACAACTCCTCACATTTGCCCTTTTAAAATAATGACACTGTCGCCATGATTATATATCTAGCTGTCATCAAGCTGCACTTGCAGAGATGTTCTTTCCTTTGTGGGAAGATAGACTGGATGATCTAATAGGTCATTTTCTATTCCTAACTTCTATGGCTTACTGAACAATAAATAATATCACTGTGTATATGTAATGTCTTGTTCCAGCAATAAAATATCACCCACAAGACACAAACATTACTGAGATTGTGATATAATGCCTCAAGTGCTCAGATGCAAGATGAATATATTAAAAAGTATAATTTTTTCAACTCTGTGGGCCACAATTAACACTGGTGTTGCTCTACAGATTTGGTTTTCTCCACAAGTTAAAAAAAAGAAACAATTTCTAAATATTACAAAGAGAATCATACAAACTAAGACTACTTTATATTTTGCTTCAGAAAGTATGATATAGATAATAACCCCTTTCTATATAAAGCAAAAAAAAACCCACAATGATCCTATCATGTACTTAGATTTAAAGACATTTATATTTACAGGTAATCAGACTGCAAGTAAAGTTTTGCCTATTATGTTCCACATTTGCAGTGTTCAGATAGTTTAATTCTCTAGGAACCTATCTGACTAAAATGGTCAGGTATATCTTTAGGAGGATGCTAGATTTATATTTTCACATCTTACTTAAAGCAGCTCCTCAGATAAATCACTAGTGTAATCTGTGGAGTGTTTTCCCGTAATACAGAACAAAAGCACAACAGTCCCTACAGCTGGCTCTGTCTGGCAGTTAATCAAGTTCCTGAATTCTGCTTGATGTAAGGCAAGAAGTGTATTACTTCTAAAGACAAGCATACAGTTATCCTATAGTGTAGGAACCAACAGTTTCCACTGTTATCACAGTTACCAAAGTCCATGTAATAATTCTAGAATTAAGTCCAGCAAAAGTCTATACTATATCTTTCCCCTCACTATACAAGAATAAGACACAGATGTATAACTAGCTTCCTATCAATCATGTAATCAAAAGGAAATACTGTGCCAGAGATCCTTTGTAGCTTCAGGTTCAAAAACTAAATAAATAAATAAAAATAAGTGAAGCAGTTCCCAGCACTCGAAAGGACCAAAATTCCTAGTGAAATGGTTCTTCATTTTTTAAAATTAAATATAAAATAACAAAAGGATCAAGCCATTAGAAAGCGATGTATTGCTATTCTTGAGAAAAATGTCAAATTCCTCAATGCCACAGCTAAGAGAAAATATCTACCTTACAGAGATGGACAAGCAATTTTCAAACAATACAATCAGAAAATGTTATTTTTCTTTGTTTAAAGATTCCTTTAATGCAGTAACTTCAGCCAACTGCTTGCTTTTGAAAGTGAATTTTGTAAATGAATAGTTTGCAATACACAGGTTGCTCTACATACTCTCATAAACATGGTATTCAAAAATCAAACTACCTAGTCATGTTTTAAAATATGTTTCTGTATTTTGAACAGGAAATTGCTTCATGACCCTTCCACACACAAGATTTAAACCTAAGTCAAAGAAATTTCATTTAATGATTAACCAGATCTAGGCAAAGGGCTAATACAAGAGGAAAAAAATCTCATGGATTTCCATTAAAAATAATGAAAAAAATGAGGTCAAATCTTAAAGTAGATTTTAAAAACAGATTTTCTTACTATTAACTCACCTCTACTAATTTTGCAACCCCCCCACCCCCAAAATCAAATTGCATTTCAAATGAAAAACAGTTAAAAGCGTCAACAATTTTGTCACATGATGAACTTTGCATTTTAATCTCCTCCTTTTTATCTCCATGGCCTACAACAGTCATCCAAACTATGGAAAGGTTGCTAAAGTAAAAGGCAAAAGGTTTCTGTACTGCATATCCTCTAGGAAAGCTTTTTAGAAAGGTAAAATTTTCTCTCCCTTTACATAACAACAGCAAATTATGGCCTTATGTAGTAAAAGTACTAGAACAGAGCTCAAAACCTCATTATCAGGTCTGTAACAGACCGCAGCTTAGAGCGGATCAGTTTAGTTCACAGTCTCACTACAGTTTCCCCACTTCTAGAATGGAGCAATACCATACCCTTACTTCCAGTTTGTAAGATTTGGCTAGATTATAAGATTTTCTGTACAATAAATATCTAAAATAAGATATAAGAATAAGAAATATTTAAATATGCACATATCTCAAGTTAGTCTAATGGATACTCAAGTCTATTTGCAGCTTCCGAGTACAACTGCAGTTTAAAAGTGATTGGATTCAGTCTACGTTAAGATTCATCTAATCTTAGACTTAGGCAGCCATAAACTGTGAAAATCCAGCACAACACTGCTTTCAAAATCATATAAGCCTATCTATGCCAAAATTCAAAACATTCAATGCAAAGCTAAAAGTTCTGACAATAGGTCAGGAGACCAGAAATTCTTTTGCTCTGTAGAGTAGCTGTTTATCTCCCATTTGAAAATCCATCAGCTTATTCTAAAATATAACCAGTAACACAATGGAAAAAAGTTAAAAAATCTATATGAATATCAATACTGAATTATCCTTACGTAACAATAAAACAGCATAGATTTGTGGTTTGAGGACATTTATATCCTCTACTTATATTGATTTCAAATTTAACTGCCTATTTATTTCAAATTAAGTATCAGTTCCTACGGAGAAAATGATTAAAGCTTATTCCACATTCTCAAAATGAGCACATAGCTAATAATTTATAATGATGTTTATGGTGAATCAAGCCAAAAAGTTCCATTCACATCCTTGACTTCAAATAAAGAAATAGGATTCCTAGAAATTCCTGAAGGAGCCTGTGATTGGCAAGAACAACAAACATCATGTCAGGTTAAGTTTCATGACAAATTCATTTGCTAATGATAAGAAAATTTCAGAAGAAAAGGAAGAGGTGAAAAAAGGGATGTTATTCCATTAAAATTCTGCTAATGTGCATTCACGTGTGTTCTAGTTCTGCATTCCATTTTAATATAACTGGAAACTCTTCTAAGGAAGATACGTATGTCGAAGTGTTATGATAGAGTCTTGCACTATTTTGGAAGGAAATTCTACGGGCAGGGTGACAACGGTTGCATTCACAAAGGCTGCTCCAAAGGTAATGTGCCTCTTGCTTTATTATGTTGGCCCACAACATCAGAGACAGATCTTGGTGGTATAGCAGTAGAGGTTGAACCCTCCTGCCAGTATTCCATTCTGTTTTGTCATGGAACAGATGGAAGCAGAGGGGCAGTCTGACAAAATAGTGGCTGACATGGAAGCACGGATGAAGCAAAAGCGAGGAATTCAACACCTCCATGCATAAAAAATTGCACACATTAGCATTCATGAATGCTTGCTGAATATTTCTGGAGACCAAACAGTGCATGTTGCACAGTACAGTGCTTGGTGGTGCATTTCAGCAGTGCTGATATGAAAGACAAGCCATGCACAAACAGTCATGCACTGTTTGTCACACCACAAAATGAAGAGCATCTCAATCAGCTCATCTGAGCGAATCATCAGATGACAACCAGAGAACTTTGTACAGAGCTGAATATTGCCTTCAATGTGTTGAAAGTGACAGTGGCAACACTGGAATATTACAACACTTACATCAGATGGGGCCCACAAATGTTCACATTAAAATAAAAAGGGCACTGTATGAGAGTTTGTATTTTTTGAAAAAGTCCTGACAAGGCTGAAGGTGAGTTCCCTGGATTGTACCATTACCATTGGCAACACATGGTATCACCACTGAGAGCCAAAATCAAAATGGCAGTCCACAGAGTAATCATGTGAATTCCCCATAGAATAAATAGTTCAAGACAGACCTCAGTGGGCAAAGTGAGTGTCTTTTGGGATAGGAAATGTGCAATCTTTCTGGATTTCCTGGAACTTGGACAAAGAATCAACTCCGACTGCCATGCTGATGCTGACTAAAATAACAGGTCAAACTTCCAGAGTCAGGCCAGAAAGGAAGAAAGGAACCTTTCTACTGCATCACATTAATGCCACACCCCATAACAGTCTGAAGACTAGAGAGCACATCGCCAATCATGGCTAGTCTGTCTTACCACACATATTCTACAGTCTGGATCTGGAGCCTTCTGACATCGTCTGTTTGGGCAAACGAAAGGACTACATGGGCAACATTTTCCTATCAACAATACCATCACAGCAGCTGTGAAACAGTGGGTCACTTCATCTGGATTTCCACAATTGCAGAATGCAGATCTGAGTACATGCTCCAATCAATTAATCATTCAGAAGATGAAGGTGGCAGAAATGAATGTCATCAAAGCATTTCCAGCACCTAAGTCCTGATCATCTGAACAATTTAGCTAAAGAATACAAGGGTTTTTGGAAAAGACTAAAGGAACCAGGATTCCTAATACAAGTTAAAGTCTTGTTTCATATTACTGTTTTCTACCAGAATTCTCTTTACAGAATAAATCAGAAGACTTTACTACACAGTCTTAGATTTTTCCCATTTATCTCAAATGAAAGAATGATATTTCATGGTCAGTGCTGAATATGCGCTAGTCCTCAGGATTTATGAGCACAGATATCTGTCTATGAAACACTGAAAAGAAGAAATTATTCATCATGCCACTGAGTTCTGCAGGCTGGCTTGTATTCAAGTTCCTTATCCAAGTTTAAGGGAGTTCAGCCCCATACTTAAGCAGAAATACAATCAATATATTAATATAGAAAAGGACAGCCATTGATGCAATTCTATATTTGAAAAATCTATACTGATTGAAGGTAAGTATTTTACAACGTAATATCCATAATGCATCTCCTGTAAGAAAAAACAGAAGACTCAAAAGAATCATAAAGCCTTTGGCCTTAAAAATGCTTGACTGAAGGCTCAAAGTCCTCCCAGGCTTAGAATTCTTACTGAGTATATCCAGGACATTTCATGGAAGATGATAATGCTTTTCCAGTTTCACAGAAATGTTGGCATTCCTTGCAGTGATCACTGAGAGGTTTTTTTCTGTTTATTGTCAATGCTTGCTTGCTCACAAATGATGTTATGAGAAAAACAACACTGTTATTTGAAATTGGTTTAGGATAAGAACAAAGTAAAGCCAGGAGTTACTTGGTTCCCTCCTCCTTCCCTCTCCCCCCCCCATTTTTGTTTGTATAAGTCTCTTCCTGTATAGGATTTTTACTTGCTTCTGTTTCTTATGATTTCCCAAAGTAGACAAAACATCAATCATGAAAAGTGAGCACCTATTATGAAAGCAGTTTAGTATTAATCATACTTCAGAGAGCTAGCAGATAATAGACATCATAAACTAAAATAGATAAGGAAAACTTTGCCTTGCTCGCTTAAATTGTAGACAGAGACATACAGCTGAAAAAGCTTCTTTTAAAAAAATATTTTGCCTCCACTTTTCAAAAGGTTATCTATGGAACTAATGTCCATTAGCAAAGAATTCAATCAAAAAGATACTATAAGGAACTGCTTTGCAGATTAATTTTATTTATTTTTTAACATACTAGAATTAGCAAAAGGTTTTAACAGAAAAGCTTAATGCTGCTACTGAAATATAATGCAATTGTCCAGTGGTCTTGAGGGGATTTCTACTTTGAAATCAAATTGACAATGGTAGCAGCAACTTTACTAAGGATTTTACGGTTCTTCAAGATCACACAAAAATTATAAGCGCGTGTAGGATTGCTAACTCTGGGGATTTACACCATATGAACTAGTCCAGATTAATTTCCGTGGAGAACATGAATAGACCCTCTACATAAAGAGGACAGAATTTACAGCTCTGTTGGTAAAGCTGTCAATTATTCTAAGCTGATTTAGAAAATCATGAACTAGTATAAAGACAGGTAGGTGACTAGAACTGTAGATATTGTACCAAATAGGAATTCTGTGAGTCTAGCACAGATACTTATGTGTCTTTATTTTGTGTAATTAGTTGCAAATATAAAGCACCTATGGTCATATGGCTAAACATTCTCTGGAACCTCTCTGATGGCTGTGTAAGTACAGGATTTGGACTGTTAGTATCTCAGTTCTCTGTCTACTCTTTTTCAGGTTTTTAATCTTCATATGAACAAATGCATATTAACATAACTGTAAGAACTTTCCTGTGAAAAAACAGACATGAGAAGCAGAAGAAATCACACAGGTTGAATGTTGGTCACTCTGCTCCAGCAATCAAGTTGTTCAACGCATATAACGTAGTTAAAACTCTCCAGTATAAAATATATTTAAGTGATAATATTTTATTATAGTTTGTTTAGTATATTAATTAGGTTTGAAGTATTTATTTCTAGAAAATTTCCTAGTGAATAGTAGAATACATTCTAGATTTTGAATATAAAATCATAGTAAAATAAACACCAGGTTGCTTAGCTCACAAATACTAGTAAGATTATCTCTGGATTTTCTCTGTCAAATACATTTCACAAAGTATTTAGTAATTACTAGCCTCTTTAGTGAGTTTAGAAAGTATTGCAAAAAATAGTCAAAAATTTACAAAATAAAGTCTTATTACCATAGACACATTTCTTGTATTTATCTTAGCACTTCCTTGGTCTGCTTAGCAGATACAAAAAGATAATGATTAGCAACTTAAATAGGTGAAAAGGCATGAGAGGCAGAGAAGAGATGGCACTTGGCAACAGCAAAATAAGCCCTCTGCATTCTTAATATGCGGACATGGCTCCAGGTTATCATCATGGCAAAAGGACAGAATTGTTACAATCTCAAAATAAGTTATTTCTATTAAATTCTTTCTACAGACAAATGTAATATTGATCTAGAAATATTTCAGTAAGCTACTTGTTTCAACATGTGATACAGGCAGTCTTGGAGAAGATGGATAAGATGAAAAAGTAGATTTATCAATACTTTTCAGAATCCTTATGCAGTAAGTTATCTGCTGTTTCAAATTATAGGACAGGATTTAGAACTATGTAACTATATGACACAATATTAGTCATTTTAATCACATCTGTGAAGGCTCTGATATTTCAGGTCATAATGGTTGTCTGGTGCACCCACAAGCTCTTGTAAATAAGGTTTACTTTAGAAAGAAAACATTGAGTTTCCTTCAAGAATTTTTTTTTCATTTCTAGGACTTTTTTTTCAGTCCACTGCTTCAAGGAGTTAGGAAGACATCCCTGTAGAGACTCAAAATTCGTCTTTTCTTGAAAAAGCAGCAGAATTTTGGGGAAAAATTATTCCTTAACTTGGTTTCCAAGTTTCTGAAGCAGGCACAGAGTCGTGAACCATCATCTTGGTTTTAATATGTTTGGCTCCTAAGAGCTTCTGAGAGTGAAAACCACGCTGAGAAATTATTTTTCTGCTGAATTCTAATTTCTACTGCAGAAGACAAAGGATCAATAGAATAGATTGGTTGGGAATATCGTACAGCCTCTTTCCATGCTCAAGACTTTCAAGAACAGATAAGAAATCTGTCAAGAAAAAAATAGGGCTCATGCCTTCGTATGCTAGACTTTTCATATAAACTCTTATGGTCTCTGTCAGCCTAGTTTTTGTTGGTGGTGGTTGGTTTGTTTGTTTTTTAATTCTATGTACTCAGGGCACACTTTTAGCTATGAAAAATTCTTTTGGAGGCAGGTTTAAGGCTTCTATACTTACATGAAAGGCACACTATTAAGGCATAGTATAAACAGATCAAGTATAAGAAATTGCAAGCTATTTTATTTGCAGTTGTTTTGGACTGGTGAAAACTCTGGAGAGACTTCAATAAAATCTGATTAAGGAGGTAGAATTTCATTTTTAAATCCATGTCAGCTATTTACAAGTCATTACAGCCTACCCATAATGAAACAGTCACATTGTATAGCTATCTAATTTTTTCAGTCTCAATTCTTTACTCTAATGAGCAGAATTCACTCTGCAAACTGAGTTCTTATAGTAAATAACCTTTCTAACCAAAGCTATTTTGTTGAAAATATTAAGAGCACTCTTATTAAGAGAAGCATTGTTTAGGGTTCATTGACCTAAATTGTAATAATTTTAGATCTCACCAGAAACAGGGTTATTATGAAGGCAAACCATTAGAGCATTGCAAAAATAAACCTTTTTTTCCCCCCAACATTCTTTTACCCTTATATAAAATAGTAAAAATAATAATTCTGGCACAAATTGATGTCAAGAGAGACCTTAATGGTGAAATAATATTTCTGAACTGATTAATCACTCAGATATCTTGACATGACTCAGTATAGATATATCTTTCCTGGACAAATTATAATCAATTTAGGAGTAAGATACAAGCATTTTGAATACAGGAACTACTGAGTGAACAAGACAATCACAACTAAGGAACCCATTCCCCATCTGCATACAGGCTGAAAAACCCCAACAGTTTCCACATTACAAAGACATCAGTGTTCCTGAAGAAATTTTATATTCAAGAGATCTTCAAGAATAATTACATAAAGAACCAATGTCCACACACGTGCATGGTGTCACTTTCGTGGACCTTGCGAACCTAGACTGAACTGCCATGTTTTTCACTATACTTGAAATTCTGCCACATATGTTTATCATTGGAGGCATTTTGCATAAATACACGAAGTCCACAAACAAGAAGTGTGCTAACTAGCCTATAAATCTTTCAGATTATAATTGAACTGTCTAATGTAATGGATGAAGCACATAACAACGTGCATTTTGTCTGCATTTGTTTACTCAGCCTGCCAGCCTGGTTTTGGTTCACTTATCATTAAAGAATTGTTTACAGGCAAATGTGTCTATTAATGTCCATGTAGCTTCTTTCTAATTTAGCTTTCGAATGCTTAGCACATCTTCAGGCACGAGACTCATTAAAGTGAGAGACTAATAGTTTTCTTTCTGTCATTGTTCTAAGTAAATAGCTGGAATAATTTTAGAATGCCATGCCTTAGATTATTGATAGTCATATATTAAAGATTTTTCTTCCTCACAGTAGCTTCAAGTCTTTAGTAAGTTCAGTGATGAAACATCAGACAAGCGCCGCTAAAATTTGCTTTGAACAACCACCTTAACTTCTTCAATATCTGAGAAACCTTCTTTTATTCTAATGCATTTACTTGGATGTTTTTTCTGTGGAATGAATTTGACTGTGTTGCCTACTCAGCATAAATATGTTACAAATATTTATCATGGTTGTATTTGTTAACAAATATTTTGCAATTAAGCATATGCAGACAGGTGTGTTTACTGAAGATATTTTTGGGGTCCTGGTTTGGTCAACATAAATAAAAATTCCATTGTAAGTGAGATACATGGACACTTTGGATTTGAATCAAATCTCACCACAGTCAAGAGGAAGCTTCTTTTGACTTTCAGTCATTAATTCTCTTAATCTTTAATTGTGTTTGCAGAGATATGTTCGGAGCTTATGTGGATAGAAATCTCTCACTCATGCTCTACAAAGCACGTGTCCCTAGAGCAGTACAGATTTTCTCACCATTCACAATTCTAGCCTTAAAGATCAATATTATATGGTCTGACAGTATTTTTGTAGAAAAATAAGAGTGAAGCCAGTTTTATTACAAGAATGTACCAGGATTATTTCTGTTATAGTAAACAAAGCTGAACATCCAACTAGCTCTATACTCATAAGAATTCATTTAAGGACTCTGCTTTGTACCAAGTTAAAAGAGGGTATACCTAAGGTTAAAAACAAAACACACTATCCTCTGTCAGCCTTTGCTTTAAAAAGTCTAAGTTATCATCTAATTGTTACTGTTTTTTTTTTAAAACACGCTTTAGTTCATAAAAAAATAAAAGAATGTTAAAAGATCTGTATATTTCTACCTGCCTATGTATCCACCTGTATTCATACCCATAAATGGTTTCTAGCTTACCAGTCACTAATGTGAAGTGCATTTCTAAACAGAAGATCGGTATTCTCAGTCTGTTATTTCTACTAAAATAAGGTATGTGGATTCTAAAATCATGCTCTCATCTCTAAAAACAATCAAATACTTCTTTCTGACATCATGGATTATGAAGCCAATGAGTGAAATATCTTCTCTGAATTATGTCACAAATCTTACTTATTAGGACAGTATCCTGAAATCTTTGGTTTAATCAAACTGTATGTGATGTTCAGCTTATTCATGTTCTTTTATAAATGTACAGTGAAGGGCAGGGGGGCCCCAGGTTCTTTCTAACAATGTGCCATCTCTCACCCTTCCTAAGCAGAGCTGCAGATTTTCAGACTTCTGTGAATGGGCAGGTGTGAAACAGGAAGGTTCAGCCCTGACATAGATGTGTCATTAGGTCAAAGCTCTACAAGAAAAACCTTCCAGAGCAAATAAGTGGATCCCAAGGTGGCCAGATAAATCTGTAGTTAACAGGGTTGCTTGTTCCTTATATGAGAGAACAGAAGCTGTAGAAGACAGCTGAAGACACTGAAACACGGCACAACTTAGTATTTCATTATCATGGTTGTTCTTGTTCTGACATTCCCAAAGAAGGAGGCTGAAAGCATAGTTTAATAGAAAGATACTGTCAGACCAGGAGGAAAGCTCTCTGTCAAATATTGTGGCTCTATATTTCAGACACACTTTTCCCCCTTCTTTTTCCTTTTGGGAGAGCACTGGTTATTTCAGCTCCATTCTTAGAATATTCACGACAGAGGCAACTGACCTTTTTTCTCTCAAGGTGAAGCAACCTAATTTTCGTCTTGTTCCCATCCCAGGGGAGTAAATGATGTCAGCATCTCTGTGGAAATGGGATTTAGGCTTTGCAGAATACTTCCTTTGCGTAGTAAATATTATTAAAAAAATATTTAAAAGAAAATAGGTGAGATATGACTTCCTTTGCTGTAGATTTCTCTTCTTACTCTCTCATGGAAAGCAACCAATTGATTCTACAAATACATTCCTTAGCTGTAATTTGTTTTCCTAGTCCTAGGAAACCGTGTATCCGAAAAAAATTTCAGGTGTCATCTACAAGCTTAGAGAGACTATCCACATGGATAAGGAGATGCCCATAACAATCACCTGCAAATCTTGGATCTTTATTTGAAAACAGCTAAAACCAAACAGAAGAAAAATAGAAATGAATATCTGCTCCATTTGCTGCCCACATTGCCACAAAAACACAGCAAATTTTGCTCAGCACTTTTGAATTCTATTGATAAAAAAAGGTACTGCATATAAAAATGTGAAAGCCTGGTTAAAAATTGGAAAGTGTTTGAAGATGTTAATCCGTAATTATGAACCTGCAAAATCTAGATTTCAAACACGCACTAAATAAGCACAACATAAAGAACCATGAGAACTTACACTTAAAAATCACAACAAGCTGACCAAAGGTTGTATGATTAGACTTGCATTACAGGCCTCCGCAAATCATTTTTTCTTGTTTCATTCACAGTGCAAGCTAAGTTGTGGAGAGCCACTTGGACACCTATTGCTCTTATGACTTCCTTACTGACCCTAATTCTTGCCTATTTCATTATTAGAAAAAAACAATAATTGTGAAGTATTCAGCCATTTTCTTTTGCTTCTCAATTGCAAAATATGTTACTGAAGAGAAATTCTGAGCATTGATGTGAAGGCAATCCAAACTATTAGGTCACAGAACGCAGTGGCTTTTGAAGTGATATAAATTTTCAAAAGAAAAACACATTTTAAATTAATGCCTTATTTAAGGTTACGGTCTGTACTAGAATTTATCAGTCAGCATCAGTACAAAGGACAGTATTTGTCACAGATCTTTCTGAAGCATTTTCTCAATAATAAACGAAATGCTCCCAAAGGATATGCTTGCTAGCTATAGGATTTCTCTAAACCAATAGAGAAATCATCAGACTGAGCAAGAAATCTGCAAGTGTACAGAATGAAATGCAACAAAGAAATAATGATGGACAGTAGGTGCTAGAATTTGGATCCCATCAACATGGCTACTTAGATGACAATAATCCTCCTAGCATAAGAAGAGACTAAGTTTATTAGAGCTATGTGTTTATCACAGCCAGTAAACCCACTTATATTCCACAACAAATGTATGTAGAATCTATTTACAACAAATATTATATATATAAAAAAAAGATGAAGTATAGACACCGAAACTATAATACACAAAAAGGTCAGTCCTGAAGAAGGAAGTCTGTTGTGAATATAGCAATGTTAATGGGACAATAAAATAACTCTTCATAATGTACCATTTGGCAAGATGAGGTGACAGCAGGATATATATTCAAGGGAAGACAGCAAGATTAACAGATACAGTCACAGCAAAGGAGAATAAAGGAAAAGGTCAGAACAAAATAAGCTTCTGAGTCAGGCCACTTGCAAGGGCAACTCATTGTCAATTCTAGTGGATATTTTTAAAGATAAGATTGAAATACTGAGTATCCAACTGCCAACGTAGCATTTCCCTCTTCTGCATGGGACAACATGCCCATGTCATGATCTGCAGCAGTGTCTACACTGCAAGTTGGAGCCTCAGCAGTGGGAGTGTAAAACAAAGGGAAGCTAAGGGATCTCCACAAAACCACCAGGCTCATGGTAAGAACCACATAAGATTTAGCACTTGTTTCATTATGGGAATATCAGCAAGGCCCTGTCATAAAGGAAAACTTCCACCAACAGTTTCTCAGTTTTTCCTCAGAGAGCATGACATCCTCATCTTAATTCCTTCCACTATCAGATTAGTAGATTTAAACTGATTGGAGTGGAAAAGTGTCAGATTCATCTCATCACAGAGAAGCATTCAGATGCCTTTTCACAGTGTTCACCTTGCAGCTCTTTCACCTTGAAAACCTACGTACAGCTCTGACCGAGACATCAGAACCAAGACAGTGTCTTACAGGTAATAAGACATCACGCACATGTGTTTCTTCGCCCTATATATATCTAAACTACCAACTGCATCTCTGTTAGATTTGTTATCGCCATTAGCTGGTGGGAATCAGAAAGTGGATTGGAATGCCATCCTCTCTGGCTAACACATAGGATAAATAGTCTCTGCGCCACATAATAGCTTATTTGCCACACATGGTCTCTAAGAACAAAGCTAGCTACAGGAAGAAATATAAAACTATCCCAGGCAAAGATGATGGAAGAGTTGCCAATAAATGTGTTATGAAGCCAACACAGAGAATAGGTGAAAGAACAGTTAGGGAAATGGGTACTAAATTCTGATGTAAAAAAGGAAAGAAATTTTGAAGATTGAAATGAGAATGGTTAATTAAATTCTTCATCCCCAGGGTTCGCCAACTCTTCCTTCCACTGGTTAATGCTCACCCAGACATACTTTCCTGATTTTTTTCCTGGTTTCATTGTATCATTTGATTTCAACTCAGGACAATATTTCAAGCAATACTGATCAAGAGTGTGTTTTTTTTCCACTGCAATTTTTCAGATAACAGCACCAGAAAAACCACCTCTCTTCCGAGCAGTAGGCAGTTTTTATAAAAAGCGTCCTCATGAGAGTCAAATAGCAAATCCATTGAAGTTGAACACAGTTCCACAGCTAGAAAAAAAAAAAAGAGGCCTGTGTTCTTGCCCTCCTCTGGGTATACAGCTATTTGTAGGTATATCCCTTTCATGAATAAACAAAATATTACTGAACGGAACCTAGAGAGAGGATCAGGTTGAAGAAACCAGGGGAATAGAGTGTAGTATTGTCACAGATGTGCTAAAGGTCATAATCATATTTTTCAGTTTTGTATTCCTAATATTCATATGGGATATCTACAATGTACATTCCACTCAACTGTGAGATTCAGAAAGCTGTGAGGTGATGTAATGTGCTTTGAAAAAGAGGTAAAACATCAACATGTTTCTCCCTCTTACACACAAACACTAAATATTTTATATAACTGCTTATGTCAGGGCAAAATAAATATTACTATAGGCACATGCATCAGACTTGTTTTCAAATACATGGCTCTTAAGATGCAATTTCTATTCTCATGCAAAACAAAAACTGTTGAAAACTTGACATTATTACACGATGAATTCAGTATCTGATGATCTCAAAAGATCAAGTAAATCATCGTAAGGAAGGAAAAAATATTACAGTGGAGATAAAAGGAATAATTTGTGAGCTGTGAATATATCAGTACCAGGTTTATACTAAGATTTCAAAGGACAGCTAAATAAAACAAGGAAATCTCAACAACAAAAAGACAGTGGAAAATGAAATGAGACACAAGATTTGTTTGTTATGTACCAAATAATGGAATCTATTTGCCAGCAGTAAGGCCCTGTAGTCGTTAATTACTTGCCAAAATTTCAAGATGGATTCACAGAATAAACAAGCAAATAAATCCTCTTGTGCATTCTGAGATGCAACCTTTTAAATCCTAACTATTACACAGAAATAGAATACTCTGATCTTATTCTAGATTTTACGCATGTAAGAAAATGATCCCCTGAATGTTCTCCGAATATGCTTATTAGAGATCCCAGAAAAATAACCCAGCATTTGGAGCTAATTTATAGTCAATACTATCAATTATTAAACCGGAATGATTATTATGATAATTCATAACAATGGATGAGTTATTGTAATTTTGGGGAGGTGACAAAATATTTGTACAAGGTATTTTCACAGAGAAAAGATAAGTATGCTAAAGGTACCACAATAAAAAAAAAAAAAGATGGTGTATACTGGATAGCATTACATCAAGCCTGCGGGGACTGGAAGAGAAACACCCACTCACAGATGCACTATCTGCTGTTTAAAAAGGTTTGAGATCCACTTAATATTTTCCTTATAGTACTGAATTCATGAAGCCTTTTCCCACAGAGAGGATTTTTATAAAGTCCAGGTAAAGACTTCATGCAGAAGTTATTTCTACCCTGAATGCACCTACTGGCCTTCACCGTTCACTATTCTACTAAAATACTAACAAAACTGAGCATCATTTGTAGAGCCTACCATTGTTCTGTTTAGTAAAAACCTAAGACGAGGACTAAAAGTTTGGACAGATGGAAAGCATCATAATTTATCTTTTACTACATTATGAAACTAGTTCCAAAAAAAAGAACACGAACAAAGTAAGAAAATAAATGAAAACAAAGAAAAAAGCAGGTGTTCATGTCTGTGTATTCAAGAAGAAAACAGTATTCAGTGATTTACTGTGACTGTGTTCTGATGATAACTAAAGCAGTATGACTGTTTCTTCCTCCTAACAATCAAACTGAAGCAATCATAGCAGAAGACAGGTCAGTGAACTCAGTTGTGCTCCTCAGTGATCCACAGGTCATGCATGTCAGTCTAACCAGATTAAGTCAGAACCATATTCATTGCATGCTTTTCACAGAAAGCTATATTAGGGGATTAGCTTAATATTTCACTGTTGGCAACAATGTCAATAGGTCTGAATTTCCACATTATTACAGTAACGTTTATTACAGAAGCAACAGAAATTTAAGTAATCTGAATTGCTGATATAAGATGAAAAAATCCTCCTTACAACCTATAAGAACTTCTTCATCTTCTTGCGGCATGGTAGCATCAATTTTTTTTTCTGTAATAATGAAACTTAGCAAATAAAACCTTCAGCTTTCTTTGCTAAATTCTCACTGAGATAAAGGAAATCTGTGAAGCTAAAATTCATAGAGCTGACCAGTGCAGAAGGGCTTCTGAGTATATAGACAGTTTAGAGGTTGCAAATACTTCTCCACACAGTTAGACCAACATTATGTTGCTTCTGGAAGCAACATAAGACACCCTGTGAAGCCTTCATACAAGCCACTTCCATTTTTCTAGCAACTAATCTCTTCAAACATAGATATTGTGGATCTTTTCAGAAAATATACTAATTAATTCTTACAAACTATTTAACTATTTCTCTTCAGTCTGCAGGGGCTGTCAAGCTCCAACAAAAGTAGTAATCTCGACTCACAAGAAGATGGCACATTACCACAGCATATTGATAAACAAGATATACTACAGACACGTCTCAAACACAGAGACATCCGAGATAATTCTCTACTGAAAATTGACTATAACTCAGTTTAATGAAGTTCAAAGATGAGATACATTTTAAAAGTATTACCAGTTACTAATTGAGTAGTTATGCTTAACAGAACCCATAACTACTATTACAATTCTGTTTGAGCTGTCATTTGTAAAAGTCTTGGCAACAGAACTGAAAACAAATGCATCCTTTACCTTTTTACACTATAGAGTAAAATTAAGATTAAGTTCATTGAAAACAGAAGATTGAGGTATGCATCACGAAAAAGCACGCTCCTTGTCACATAGTTTAACTCTTGAAAAAGCCAGCAGATTTCAAAATACTGCCTCAGAATCTGTTACATCCACTACATCTCACTAATTTAAAAGGTTATTTATTTCTAACAAACCAGTGATCAATCTGAGAAAGAAAAATCACAAAGGCTGTTTCATCAATCATTTGGAAAAGAAAAATACAATAGGAAGGAAAAATACGTGATTCTGTAATTCTGTGATATGGTAAAAATGCCAGAAATCTGTCTTACTTACAGAGCAGAATCAAGATAAATACCAAAAATATAAGTACATTTGCTGGAGTCAATGAGAAGTTTTGTAGAGTATTTTCATCTGTGATGCAGTGGAAAAGCACAACAACAGCAGAGCAGTAAGATCACAGGCCACAGTGAGTGAGGATCCCCTCAGATGCAATGAAATAAGGAGAAAAAAGCTGCTTACGTCCAGAAGACCTGTAAGGTCCCCAGCTAGACAGGAATCTCCAAATGTGTTGCCTTTGCTTCCATTGCAAATCCCTAAGTGAAGTCTAGGAAGCAGTGGATCCTGGCTCCACCCATTCTGGTCACTCAGATGCATTGCATGCACCTGAGCTCCTCTGGATTGGCCCTGCCTTCCTACCAGGTGCTCAATCACTGGTTCAGGTCCTGACTTAGTAAATTCCACTGCACCACCTTCACACACGCTTTCCTATAGTTTTCCTTGATGGGAATATCATTCAGTACAACCTCTTCTTAACTTTGATCGATTCTGGTAGATACTTTTCTCACTGACCTACCATTAGCTAATCACATACATACAAGTCACAAAAGTCCCTCTATCTCAGTTAAAGATCTATAGTTATCTCACATCTACTTTCTCTGCCCCTCCTACATACAAGTTTTTTTTATAATACAACCATTCTTATAAAATTTTAAATAAGCAGGGTTAGTTTATCTTCTCAGCTTGACAGCTCTAATGAACACTGTCACGTCATTTAGTTTGGTTCTACTCTTTATTTATTTATTTTTGAAGCACCATTTAGGCCACTGAAAAACTCCACTGTCATTGGGTCAGTGTCATTAGGTAAGCAACCACCCTTTTTTTTTCCTCTTTAACTGAATTTTAAACATGGCTCTGTTTCTGGGATATCTCTACCAAAATAAATACCATATCTGAAATCACATACATACACTTATATGATCTACAAAAATACCATACGTTGAATGTACCAGAAATATCTAATTAAGACAGAAAGTGTTAATATCATTCTCCAGCTTGATGATGTTGAATAAGTGCTCTTCACAAATACTGTTCAAACAGCAAGCCCATCATTCACTTTGTGATTTCCTACATTTCACAGAACAGTAGTTATGAAATACTAATTTGAATATTTAATTATGTTCTTCATGTAGACATGTGATACTGCGATAACATAAGCTTTTTTAAAGATGATTTTCAAAATTATTAATTAGGCATAGATGTTGCAAAACACTTTATAACCTCAGCCCTCTCTGAATTGAATGGAAAGAAGCAGTCTAGCACCTTGCAGAAAGGAGCCTAAGGCAACAATTTCTTTGCTAAATTAAATATTCAAAAAGATAATTACTAGTAGAGGAGATGAAACAGATTAGACTATGCTAGCTGTAAGAGAAATGAAATGAAGACTCTGCCTACTCATGACTTGTACAATTCCTACTCAGTCACTGGATTTTGAAGATTTGACTAACAAGAAAAAAAAAAAAAAGCCAAGCTGGTAAGCATAAATAAAAATCTGCATGAATATAATTTAATATATTATAAACTCAGTGTAAGTTTCCAAGTTCCTTCCTTCCTGGTTTATTAGTTACTTTCAGGGTTGTATGCTTTATAAGATTAAAAAAAAAAAAAAATCATCATTTAGGTCATTCAGTCTAGTTTCTGTGTCATATGAGACATAATTTCATACAATTATCAATAACTTGTACCAGACAAAGGCAGTTTTTACCACAAGGATAGCCAGTCTTGGCTTAAATATATTAGAACAGTATAAATACCCAGTACATTCCCTGTTAATTTGTTCTACAGCTAAAATCAGTCTCCTTGGCTAAAACATATTTTTATATCAAGTTTGAAGGTATTTTTGCTTAAATTTTAGTGTTTGTTCTAATGTGTGTTTGGAGCAGCTCCTCTACACCTATTATTTTCTCTCTGCGTAAGTTCCTCACCCAGCGTAACTAAGCCAAATTTAAATATTTCTTCTGATGACTTAAGCAGACAAAGCACCAGATTTCCCTTTGGGGAATACTTTCTATATCTTTCTAATAGGACTTCAAATTTACCTCTGTGTTCACTGCAGGTTTTTTTTTTTTTTTTAATCCATATTAATGTTTGGAAATGAGAACTCAATAAATTTTTCCATCACCAAGAATATATACAGAAGTAAGGTCCCTTCCCTCATTTACATTCTCTCCTACAATGTTCAGATGGGTGTTTTGGTACTAAAGCACATAGGACAGTCACAAAGAATTGTTTTCACCTTCTGTATTCGTAGATTCTTTCAGAGTCACAGTTTCTCTGTGCTACATGCATAGGCAGATTGTACAAATAACAAACGTACAGATGTTATGGTATAGCAGAGAGCGTGGCTACGTAGTTGTTACACCAAAGCAGGAAGCAGAAATGTTAGGTACACTCACACGTATCCTGGGCTCATGTGGAAAACTCCAGTGGAGTGGATCTCCAGAAAAGATCCTTCCCCACTGGTAGTCAGCTCTTAAATGGGTCTAGGAGAGGTGGAGCCAGGCTCCACCCCTTCCGGCAGCACAGGTGAATTGCCTTCAGAGGTTCAGGCCGTGATTCAGCAGTTCCCATACAACAGATAAAAAACCAAAGTATCTTTCAGTGGGATCTAGTTAAAGAGCTCCAGATTGATTATGTCATTGTTTATGTCAAGAAGCAAAGTACAATAGAAATATTTAGCTGTACTGATAACTGCCTCTCCTTCCTATCTTCATCAAAGCTTTTTGTGTCTTCCATTATCCTGTCATTACTGTTTTCTTGTGCTTCTCTGCTACTGTTAAGGATATCTCCACTTAAAATGAGAGAATACAACCAAAACATTAATGAATGAGGGTTACATAACTTTTCTCTTGCTCCATGCAAAGAGGAGCACATGCAGTTCCAGATGGTGCTAACAGCAAAGTACATCAGACTATAGCTTTCTCATTCCTTCTACCCACTCCAATAAATAGATACTCACTTTAACATTTGGTAAACAGTACATTATTTCCTTCATATGAAAATATGCAGCTGAGGAAAGGGATAGATTTAGAGAGACATGTGTGATCACACACATAGCCTGATGAGAGACTAAACAAAACACTGCTGAATAACCCATGATAGGTTAGTTATGTTAGGAAATTCTAACACTTTATACCATAAACATCATTTATGTATTTTAGCAGGTATGAGAGAATTAATGCCACATCAGTAAGATGTCATGATCCTCAGCAAGCCATTTGAGCAGAATTATTGAGAAAGGAAAGACCATAGATTTTTATTGTCACAGAACAGATTTCTTTTAACCTAACTGACTTTTAATGAATGTATATGTATTCCGGAATGGAGATATTTCAGCAGCTTCCCTTGGGCTTTTATTTTATTACCTAAATGTTCTCACAAGTTTAAAGTCCAAATGAGCATCCCAATGTAGTTATTCTGCCCATGATATAAAATAGTATCATAAGGCAGAAATTTGCTTTATTTGTTAAGTTCTTCCAGTAAAGCAATTTTATTATAAAGGAAAATGATATTACAGGTTTATTGCCAATAGCGCTGATGATTCAAAATTCTAATCTGCCTGTTTCTACCTTATTCTGTAGAAAAGAGAACTACAACTCCTTTGTACCTCAGATTGGTCTGTCCTTGAAAGGGTGACACTGATGCTTACCATCTCTGCTCTTTCAGATCTGTTATTGAAATCCCACCTGTAAGAACTCAGAGCATTGCTACATCCTAATGAGATTCAGTCTGTCAGACAATGAAACTTCATCTATTATTTCAAAAATGAAGCTGGCTTGGACAAGAAGATTTCTGTGTTCAAGAGTGACACTACAAAAAATCAAAGCTCAAAACAGGATTTACCAAACGTACGAATCTGCTTACTTTGCTCCACTAACATGCTTAAGTGTCTGATGAAATGGGACTAATGTTAAAATTAATTTCCAATACGGGATATGAGACAAAAAGAATGTTCACATCCATATGGTGATTTTTGATTTTTTGTGTACGGCTAAGCTCTCACTACTCCATTTCTATTGCAGTACATACAAATGTTTTCTTTCCCTCCATCATCTCGTCCAATGTTTAGTGTTAAAAGTCTTCTACCCCTGAACTTGATCCTGAAACTTCATTTTAAATGGCAAACAAGTTATAGCCCCTTCATTGAAAAGATAATGAGCACCTGAGCCAGGGATGTTGGACATGGTTATGTCTGCTAAAGCTGAGAATAAAATCTGGATTCTCATTATGACAAACAAATATTTTACAGTGGTCTGGATTCATGGTAGTGGTTAACATATAACAGATCTTAACCAATCTTAGGTAGGGAGTGTGTTACTCAGTGTGCTTGTATTCTGACAGCCTCCAAGAAGCAGAAGTAGGTATTTGATAATCAGTCCTTGAAATTACTCAGGACGAAAGAAAAATAAACTGCATTTTCTGTTTTTGCTGAGTATTATTGTCTGCACTTCCTCCCTAGCTTTATAATTCTAATCTATTAGAGAAGCATCTGGAAAACACCTTCAGGATGATTGAGTTCAACCATCACCCTGACCTAGTGAGTCCCATCACTAATCTCTGTCCCCTAATGCCACATCCACAGACCTCTTAAATATCTCCAGAGATGGGGCCTCCACTACCTCTCTGAGTAGCCCATTTCAGTTCTTAACCACACTCTCCATGATGAAATTCTTCCTAATGTCCAATCCAGATCTCCCACTGAACAGCTTAAAAACATTTCCTCACATCCAATCACTTGCGTCTAAGAAAAGAGACCGACACTCTCCTTGCAGTTATCTCCTTTCAAGGTAATCATGGAGAACCACTTGGGCACATTGCTGGTTCATGTTCAGCCAGCTGTTGACCAGAATCTCCAGGTCCTTTCCTGCTGGGAAACTTTCTCATCTTTTGTCATATTTTCCATATTCTGATATCAAATAAAGGATGGCAATTCTCTTTAATCCTCCTGTTGCTGATGATGTAGTTATAAAGATATTTTTGTCTTCTACTGCATTAATCAAACTGAGTTCCAGCTAGGCTTTTGCCCTGCTGATTTTCCCCCTGCACAGCTTGACAGTGGCTCTTGTAGTCCTCCTGAGTGGCCTGTCCCTTCTTTCAGTGTTCTTAAGATCCTTTTTTTCTTTCTAAATTCCAGATTATGTTCTCTGTTTAGATAGGCTGGTCTTGCCCTCTTTGCCAGCTCAACTTTGGGCACACTGGGACAGCCTGCACCTGTGTCTTTAAGATTTAATTCCTTGAGAAGGCCTAACCTTCCTGGACACCTTTGCCATTCAGAACCACCTCCTAAGGGCTCCCAGGTCTCTAAACAGGACAAAGTTTGCACAGCAGAAATCCAAGATAGTAGTTCTAGTAACTGCCTTCTTTATTTGACCAAGGATCAAAAATTCGTTTTGTCATTACTGCACCCAAAGCAGTCTCCAACCATCCCATCACCCACAAGTACTTCCGGGTCATAAATAGATCAACAAACTGACAGAAATTTATCCTCCACACACTCTTGGAATCTCCTAGACTGCTGTATTGTATTTCCAGTAGACATCTGGGAAGCTGAAGTCCCCCATGAGAACAAAGAGCAGTGACCATGAGAAAAAGGGCTAGCTACTGCAAGATATTCAAACAGCATTTAAATTACAGTTTTATATGTATTAGAACATCTACACAGAATTAATCACAGAATATGCAATCTTCTATTCTTTTTGGAGCTGGTAAAAATGTTCCTAATTATAGAAATTTGTATCTCTGGACTAACACAGTAATCATTAAACTACGTGACCACAAAAAGCATTCAGCCATTTTAGGCTCTTTCAGACCCTAACATGGGGATTGGAAGGTGCCCAGCATTTTACTCTATTGAGAAGGAACCAAGTCTGCCATCCCTATGGCTTGAAGATAACAAAACCTCACAAAGACATATGACCTTTCTAGAAGCTTTTCAATCTGATTGCTAAAAATAATTAGCCTAGATTTTTTGTTTTGTCTCCTGTTTGTTTTTCCCTGGAAATGGCAAGTTTTCACTTTCACATCAGAGCTGGAAAAGGATGTCAGCTTCTAAATTTACACTAAAAGTTGATATATTCTTTCAGATGCCTTTTTTATTTGGTGAAAAGATAACCTGTAAGCTGTAATTGCATTACTAGTATAAAAGCCAACTAAGTAACTAGAAAAATGACTGAATATAAAAGCTAAAAGATCAATGTACCAGTTAATAATCACTTTAAACAGGGTCTTACAGTAGTGTAAAACTCTTCACACCTTTAATGAAAAACTTAACATCAGAGAGCATTGCCTACCTCTGGCAATCTGCATGTAAGCAGCAAAAAAAAAAAAAAAAAAAAAAAAAAAAAGTGGTAAGTATACCACTGCTTCAGCGTTACATCTGCCTGTCCACAGGTGCACTGCCACATCTCTGTGATGCTCTCTTGCTTTGAAGGAGAGTCTGCACTTCTTCCTCCCCAAATTTTGTGATTAGCTGCAGAATAAAGGTCACAGCAGTTTACACAATATACACTTTTATACACTTATAGAAAGTGTTAAAATAACACTCATGATCAGGTTTCCTAAAAGGCTACTGGTTGACAATGTATTATCCATGTTACTGAGACTCTTGCAGATCACATATTATTTTTAGTGCCAGTAATGCTTCTGCATCCCTGGCTCAAAGCAGTATTCAGCAACACACCACTATTTCAAGGAATCGGGTTGGATGATACAAGTCATTAAAAATAATCTACAGAATGAATAGGAATTTTTGTTCTTTTATTATTTTTTCTTTTCAGTTCTTTAAAGAGAAGTTCTGGTTCTGCCTTCTGGAATTTCCATTAGAATGCTGGTTCTTTTGTATCTTTGCTAACATTCTTGTGTCCAGTAACTTCCCTAGAATATTTATTCACGACTGGAGAAGAAACGTGGTCCATACTCTCATTTTAAAGAGGAAAATAAGATTATGACTGATCTCAGATTGTGCAGTAGGCCTGTGGCATAGCCAGAAACAGAACCCACGTTTCCTGAGCCACAGAACAATTCTTCATATTGGATCTTAAAATATGCTACAGTAGGGAGTTGCTCAAAGGTAAAGGAAAATGATTTTGAAACCCTAAGACAGAACAGGGAGTAAAAACAAACAAACACGCAGCAGGAGTTAAACATCTAAAGCAGCGAGAGTTTTCAAAGAAAGCTGACAGCAAATCACACACAAGCAGGCAAAAATACATCAGACAAACTGTCTATGGCTTCGTACTGCAACCTCAGTAAGAAGGTCCTTATCTTATTATTGTGGATCTTTTGAAACCACAGATAGGAAAAAAATGACTGTGAACAGAAAACATCAGTTTTTATAGGAGAAATTCAGCAGCACACAGCAGAAATGAGTGCTAATCTGAAATCCAGATATGAGGAAATGTTAATATAAGTAAGAATGTTTAAAATTAAGCACAACTATCTAAAAATACGATAAACATGCAAAGAAAAATTTTCAAGGGGGTGAAAAGGAAGATGTATGTAGGAGTAAATGGATTAAAGTGAAGAACTTTCAAGTTTTCATGTCAGAAACTGATTTCTAGTACTCATTTTAGGTAGAGTAAGTCTCCCTCAGGAAGGAGTTGCAGTGTTTGAGTATGTTATGTGGAATATTAATTTTAAAATTTTGTTTCAAAGCAACCCAGCAAATATGCTCTATTACTGCTACCCCCTTAGGGTAATGAATGCAACAATAGCTTTTATTTCTTTCTGCACAATATGTCCTGTAGATACACCAATGACATTTTTTCCATTTCACTGCATAAGGCTATTCAATTAGAGCAAAAAATATTTTACATCATTGAAGGGCTGCAAAATAATATTGAATGTGAAACAAAAACAAACCTGCCAGACTGAGATTTTCCTTCTTCTGCACAGCCCATTTGTAGGTCATCTCAAGTTGCTAAGGTGCCATGGAGGTACAGTAGCACTTTTTTGTTGTAAGGCCACTAGCTTTAGGCAAGGGAGACTTGCAGACATAACATTGTTTCTTACCACAGAGCTTACAGCTTGGCTAAGAATCTGAGCATTATCAAGTAGGCTTGTAGCTCAACAGCAGTGAAACCACACCAGTTAAATGCTTTGCTCTGCATTTCTGGTCTTATTTGCAAGTAAATGGTACATTTCCTCAAAAAGTAAAAAATATTACAAGATAAATGATATTAACTTTAGCATGTATTTCAGGCACTCAAATATATTTTTTAAAAATATGGCTCCATTTTCTTAGTAATCTTGCAATAGACATGCATGGGTCTCTAGTTTAATCACCTATTTGTAGACCTATAGTTTGCATATTATTAAAAGAGCTAATTAGCAATTACTCTAATTGAAACACTGGCTCACAGCAACTTTAAACTCTGGAGACACAATGGTTCTACTGAGACTCAGCTGAGACACACTGGAGTATTTATATAGAGACCACGTGTACTACAGGAGCATCTCCTGTGGAATGAGTTGGAGAAGAGGAAAAAGCCACACAGCACATTATGTAACATTCCCTGATGAACTGCAACACTTTCTGTCATTTCACTGCCACTCTGTAACAAAAGTATTTGTGAAAACAAATCACACAATAGTTTTAAAAATGAATCCAGTGGATTTTGATATGACACCAAATTTTCCATTTTGAAATCTTAAGATGGATTAGTGGATTAGCTGTATGCTTTAATTATTTCTATACTCAGTGAGGCTAAGGGTTCACAAAATTATTATTCAAAATAAGAAAAAATTCCATTCTCTTACAGCATCAAGAGATCCTGTGGACTACCTTCTCTAGTCTTAATCAAATCAGTTTTGGAGAATAGGATTAGCTTGGTTAAAAGGAGAGACTTTGTATTCAAATAAATGAATTAAACAGAACCCCAAGTAGACTTTCACTTTCACAGTAGATGCATTTTTGCATATCCCCTGTTATTTCCATTTATCTATCAAGACACAATGCCAAATCAATCTAATATTCCTTTGGAAAGTTTTCTAGTGAATTTCATTCTGGTCATTAAATTAAAGAAGAAATGTTTGCCCTCATACTTATGTAATAAAAGATTATTAACAATTTCACTCCAGAATTACAGACTAATTTTCAAACCATGATCTATTTAAAATGTTCCTTTAATTATCACTTATTCAATATATCTGTTGAAATAAAAAATCATTATAACAATTATTTTTGGTATTTCATTACTCAAATTCTATTATTCAAAAGAGTCATGAGACAGCAGAACCACTTACAGAAGGTTAATTATCTAAAATGGTCCATTACAAAAACATCTCCAACTCCCAGGTAGCTCTGTCCAGTGACCACTGTAAAGTTTGCCTCAGTTCAGATTCCATAGGAGGCAAGTGCTACTACTGCAAAAATAATGCTACAATTCTTTTCCCTTTCCATCTGTACTTGTTTTCAGAGAGGATGAGTACTAGAAGGATAAAAGCACCAAGCTAACTTCCTCAGCTTAGATCTAAGACATGAGAAATTACCAGTGTAACATTAAGGAAAGCAATTCATTTGACTCAACCTTTCTTTTTCTTTAGAATATCCTTGACTATTGATTCTGCTGTTTATTTTTTAGGAACCCAGAAGGTAGTTTTAAAAAAAGATATTTAAGTACTGGCATGAATAAGGAATAATTAGAAATGTAGGTGATAAACCATACAATCAATTATGTAGTCTAATATAAAGCAAAATGTAGATTTACACATGTAACTGTGATCCTCAATGATAATAACCAGGCAGCCTCCAAGATTCTCAGTCAAAAGAAATCTTTTTTGTGTTGGTTTTTGCTTTTTTTTTTTCTTTTCAAGATATTTATTCATGTTATTCATGAGAAAGAGAAATAATTATTCTGATACATGAACAGTCCACTCAATCATACATACATTTGAATCCTGGGACAGAAGCAAATCTTCTCTTTTCCAGGGTTTGAGTATTATAATGGAGGGGTAAGTAGTCTCTCTGTTGCAAACCAGAAAGAGGACTTTATCTGTGGAAGCAATAATTTATATTCTGATGTGAACAAATTCAGAACCAGCTGCTGAGCACCAGCCAATTTACCTTAGTTTTATAGGGTTTTTTTTTTTGTTGTTGTTTTTTTCTGTTGCTTTGTTGTTTTTTTTTTTGTTTGGGTTTTTTGTTTGTTTGTTTGGTTGGTTGGTTGTTTTTTTTTTTGCAGGTGTCATATGGGATGGAATATCCCTTCAGTGAGTTTAGGTCAAGTGCTCTGGTTCTGTCCCTTTCCAGCTCCTTGTGCCCCAAAACTCCATGCTGGAAGGACAGCATGAAAAGCTGAAAACCTGAAACTTGGCTCTGTACAGCATTGCTCAGCAACAACTAAAATATCGGTGTGTTATCAGCATTGCCTTTCTTCTGAAGCCAAAATATAGTGTCATATGTGACAGTGAAAAAAACAACTGAAACAAGGACTTTCTATAAAATATTTAGAAGTAGGGGACAAGAAATAACTATAAGGAACATTTCTGGAACACGAGGCAGAGTACTCCTACTCTATTTAAACTAACAGTTCTTGTACCTCTGGATATCTTTTCTTCCTCCATGCCCAATGGAATTAAGTGAGGTGGGAAATCATCAGTGAGCCATCTAGTTAAAGGTTCTTGTCCTGAATCATTGTTAAAAAGCATGGAAGGTATTTGGAGAGTAACATAACGTTCCCCACTGCAATTTAAACTCATTTTCCACTAAAAAAAAAAAAAAAAGGAAACCTCAATTTTGTGATTAAGAAGCTGCTTCTCAGCATATTTTTGAGCACCAGCTGAAGCCAAGCACTCTAACAGCTCTAAGAATCAGAAAAGAGGAACCTGCATTTATGACCTGCAACCAGATGGAAGAAATGGGCTGCGAAGCAAGGCTGGCCTGCATAACTACATAGGATGCTAACTGCAGTATTTTATGTCAGTTCCCAAACTGACCATGCAATTTGCACGTGATCTTTTAAAGTGCGCCTGCCAAGGGATATAGTTTTACATGAACACAGCAATCAGAGAAGCAGGGAATACCAGTTTTACTCAATTGAAAGGGTTAGGGGAGGAAAGGGAACCAGGGAGTCATTGGACCTGATAAAAGATAAAAGACAGGTTAAATTGTCACTCACTAAGCTGATGACCAATTCATGGTTGATTCATGCTCTTTTCAGTTTTATTGCTGTTGTTAAATCTACTAGCGATTTTCTTTTTTCTTCTCACATTCTGTGGCAACTTCCCTTCAGGTGCAATCACTCAGTACCATATTTAACATATCACAAACCTCTTAAATTCTTTCTAAGCCACACAGCAGGAATCTAGCTGCATCAGGGGCAAGACAGTAGAATTTTTGCATCTTTCTAGAAAATTCTGACCACGCACTGCTACAGTATTCCTCAACAAATGCATTTACTGTTCCTTAATAGGAAGGATCCTCCTTCTGAGTGACATATTCATACACAACTGATTCCACATTTTGATTACTTTTTCCTCTTCACTTCTTCTCAGTACAGTAACTTATGCTGTCTTAACGAGACTTTCAGCAGCCTAAAACAAGTCCCAAATTGAATACTCTCTGAAAAAAACTCTCAATTTCCATGTAGAAATTTGCTGTTAAAAAAAAAAAAAAAAAAAAGTAACTTTAAAAAGACCAAGAGAAGTACAGAACTGAAAGGGGAATTCCCAATAATAGTGACTGCATATAAATATTTTTCTGAAAAATAAATCAGAGGATTAAGACATGAAAAAGGTACTTGGTGTACAACTAGACCTCTTCCCCTTTGTGTCTCAGAAGATAGCAGACAAATCCACGCCTTCGAGCCACTGCTGATGAAATGCTCTAAAACACTTTTGGATATGAAACCCCAAGAGAAGTTTGCAGTCCCTGTTCAATGACTGGAGGCATCATGCTGGAAGCAAGCAAACAGTCTGCAATTCACAGCAGAAATTAAACCACCTGGTAAAATTCCACACAACCACATTTTTTTCTGAAAATTAAGGCTGTTTCAGATATTTTTTTTCAGCATTCTGTGCCTTCTCATTGTAAAGAAATAATGCTGATTTCTGAGAAAAATGAACAACATTATTTAAAGCAGCTGCACCATCTATTCAACACTGACAAATTAAATGAAAGGGGAGCTGAAACATGGAAAAGGTAGATGGCTTTCTAACTATTCTGTATGCAGTTCTTTCAGAATGCTCAAATACCAACATGCTTCATAATCGACTGCCTACGTGGTCTCTAAAACTCCTGCAGTGTTCAGGGAATATTTGTGCAAGAGAAACTGGAAGCAAGAACAAAAGTTTGGCAAGGTCCAGTGCAGGTCTTCTAAGCAACGGAAAGCAAAGAGCTTCCTGTGAGCATCCAAAGCAGCCCGCAGGGCTTCTTCATGACAAGGACTGAGTACACAGCGCAGACTGCCAGGACCCACTTCATATTTCTGCATCTGAAATCTGCTGTGCTATGGTTCCTTTCTTTGAAGGGAGAAGGGTAAAAATTTAAATACGTTATCATAGGGATTCCTGACTACAAAAGTTGTAGCCTATGTCCTGAAACTGATTTCTCACTGATTAGATGCAGATACAGAATTCCAAATTAAGGATATTATTATATCGTAACCACAGGAGAAATAGTGGATGTGTGCATCACCAGAATGAATGAAGGCAACCCTTATAATTACCTAAACGTCATAAGATGCTAAGTTTGGCATACAGGAATGATTTCTGTTGACAGAACAAGTTACTTAAAGAGGCTGATATTCAGCAGAGACCTGTGTTCAATCACTACAGAGACTGATTTCTCTGGATGTAAAACCAGGGTGGGTACAGCATCAAAACATAGAGCTGTAGATACAAGATTTACTGTCATCATTCAACATGATGAAGTCAAATAGTCAGTGTTCTCTATTTTTTGAGAGGATGCAATAAAACACATTCTTGTTACTTCAAGTGAAAAGCAGAAGGATTTTAATTTATTATTTTGAAAATAGCTGTGCCTTCATTATATTTGCCATACCTTGTAAGGATAAAATTTCCACAATCATTTTCAGGTGTTCAAAGCCATATTCTAGGAAGAAAAAAAAAAAAAAAAACCCAACAAAACAAAACTACATTTGGATGAGAATCAGGTCAACCAGAGATTCCATAGAAGCTGCCTGAAGTAGGATTCTCAGACCGGGTGCAGCTGCCCTTAAGTCTGATTGATACAGTCCCAGCTTGTACTTCTTTGCAACATGTTCACATTTGTTCCACAACATCCTCACCTTTGTTGTACAGCAGCTTCAGCCTCTCTATCCTTCCATCCACGGAGCTGTGGAAACAATTTGCTGCTCATTTTACCAATTCTGTTGATGTTCCCCTTTGGTTTTGAATCTAGGCAGATGACTAAATGTAAGAACACAATTCTATTCTCTGCTTTGCAATATGCTCAGATACTGGAGAAATTCAAGTGGAAGAGGTGAAAGCCTTGATGTGGCTTTGGTTTCATCTATTAGACAAAGATGTGCTGAGTATTCCATTCTCATCTTCTGACCACATAGCTGCTGCACTTTTCATTTACATTAGTGCTGCATCTTCAGTGAATGCCTAACATAACATTCCTGACTGACTCTTAGGAAGTACAGTAAAAGCATTTATAAATATAACTCCATATAAAATGAGGCTTCAACTCCAAGTTGGAAAATTACAGGGAAAGAAAAAGAAAAGAATATTACTGAAGTACATCTAGAAAATATTTCTCTTTAGTGATGGATTTTCCTGGGCTGCCATAAATACTGACTTGACTGCAGTTCATATAAAGCAGTATTTTTTTTAATTGAAGTGAAAGAACGTAATAGTAATAATAATGAAATAATTTGCAGTGGCATTTGCTTTCCACTATAAAGCCCAGAATTCTGGGCACTTGCAATGAGGTTGGCCATGATAATAAAATTTCCTTGTAACAGGGCTAAATAGGGGAAGCCAAATGAAAGTTTCTTGTAACAAGATCATTCTTTTGTAATGCTTCAGGGAAGAACACTTCCTTACTGCATGGCACCCTACAGTTGACAGCTTCCAGGAAACTGTGTCATTAAACTTCAGACAACCAGTCTGCTGTAGGGATGCAATTCCACTCACAACAGTTTTCCTGACTTCTAGTGTCCACTTCTGTTCAGCTTTCCTTTCCTTGCCAACCAGAGGTGAGGGGAAGACCTCACTGATTACATCTAAGCATTTCTGGCAATAACTTCTCCTTCTAAGTACACTTAATACACTCACAAGCTTTTTGCACATAGATGATGGTCCTGTACAGATACTATCAAGAAACCCACATCAACTAGATATCTAGCACCACTATCTAGGATATAGTTAGAAAAAACACTTTAACAAAGAGGCTGCACTCACAGTGACCCAGAGCAAAAATTAAATTCAGGCCTATCCTTTCAATTCAGAGTCCTCTTACCTCTGCATCGCATTAACCAGAAACAATGGCAAAAGAGGTTCAAAAACAAAATTATTCTTAGGAATCCCAAATAAATTGTATCACAGATCAGATAAACTATGACATTTAGAATTCAATTGCATTCCACATATCCCTAGATTACAATAACTCTTTTAAATGAAAACAGTTGCTTTACATTATTTCCCAATATTTTTATCAAAAATGATTTGACACGATTTAGTATCATTATTACTAAATTAAAAATAGAAGTGTAGAATGAGCTAAGCCTTTTTTAATTATTGATCTTAATTTAAGCATTTTGACAGTAACTTCAGTGTAGTGATCCATTCAGATTTTTTGCTTGGATTACATCATTTTCTAGAAGATGTTGAAATATTTAAAATCCAATATTATCACATGCAACAACCACTGGAAAGCTAAAATACTAAGATAATTAGAATGGCAGAATGGGATTCTGGTTCCAAAGGCAAGTTTTAGAATACAGCAGTATCCGTCTGCTGACTCAAATTCACATCTGTTTCTTCCATGCCTATTTCATAGCTATATTTCTCCAAAGGCCCATTATGTAAGTAACAATGATTCTGACTGCATGGATGTGTAAGAAAGAAAATCAGTGTGTGACAGTCTGGAAGAAATTAACCTGGATCTCAAGAATTTACAGCATGATGATAAACTTTTTTCAGGAGCCAGGACTGGATTTCAAACACCACCATCCAGCATTTTTTTTGAGAAGGATTTTAATCAGTTTGTTACTAGACAGAATCTGTTCCTTCCATGTTCTTCAGGACTCAAACACTGGTGTTGCAGCAAGCTAAGATTTAGAAGGTATAAAATGGTAAATTTAGAATAATACTGATAAAAAGAGAACTAAAAGAGAAAATAAGCTGTTTCATCTCCAGCTGTGCAACATGACACACTGATTTGAGATATATGGGTTCTCAGTATGTAAATCCTTTTAATTGAAAAAATGCCAGGAGAGAGTCCTGGAACTGAAGCCTGAAACTGGAATAAATAAGAGAGAAAGAAACAGTGAGGTAGAACTAAAATTGGGATATTTTATTACTCAAATAAAAGAGTTTTGAATGGAGCATAATATACATAAAACCATACATGGTTCTGGAGCTTAATTCCAAAAGGAACAAATAATGCGAAATGTTGTTTTAGCATTAAGGCAGAAAGTTCACAGCCAATCTGAGAACTGGTTATAGCTTACAATTCACATCTCTTTTCCTGACACTCAGATTTTGGGACATCTGAATAGATGCTAACAGCTACCACCTAATAATATCCATTTACTCTTTTTAAAACTATGCAATCCTGCAGGTCACTCAGTGTCTGAGGAGGTCCGATTTGTCAGAGCAAGCAGTAAAGAAATGAATTCCCATTGTCAAATCTAAACTGGAGTCCACTTTACCAAGAAATGCGAGGTTCTTTCAAAGTTGAGCTTCCTAGCACTTGATATCAGTTTTTGAAAAAATCTTTTTCTAGCCAGAGTTACAGCGTGAATCCCAATCATTTGATCCTTGCTCATGACAGAAAATTTCTCTAGGGCTTTCTGATGCAGCGGGAAAGACACACATTTCTTGAACTCTGTCATGATCTAGGGAGTTGAGTTAAATATAAAAGCAGCAAAGGGAAAAAAAACAATATTTAAATATAAGCCATTCAGATGGCCTAGATGCTGCAATCAGGCAGAACATGAAATCACTGATGAAACGTGAAGGAAGGTGTCACATTTAAGAGTTTTGCCTCTCCGTTACTATGGATTATTGTTACTGTCACTTTTTAATAACTGAAAACCTCAGTTTTTAGGAGGAATACAGCCTTGTTTCATTGTACAACATATTTGTAACTAACAGAGTTTTGAAAAATTTGCTCTATTTGCCATAAAGGATTCTTAATAAATTATCTTCTAGATTTTTTTCCTAATATGCAATTAGTTAATATTAAAAACTATTTAATAATTATTTTTAGTAGCCAATAGAAAGTGTTACATATAAAGCATATGGTAGTACTGTAAATTAATGTTTGTTTGACAAGTCAACAAACAGAATGAATTCTTCAAATTTAATCCTTAAAATCTATTTCAAGATCATTCATTTTATTACTCATAGGCTGAAAAACAAATTCTTCCTAGAGAAATATGAGAATTCTGTCTTATATTTACAAATTTTCAGTATATCTGCAACTCTCTTTTTATAAGCACATCTTCACAGATGCTATCCTGCTAACTGTCAAACTATCAACAATCCCTGAAGATCAAAATAATCTATTTATTATTTAGATTCAGAGATGAGTCAACTGAGACCTAAAAACGTTAAACAGAGTCAAAATTAGCCTGTAAAGTTGAGTCTACCATAAATTGTTAGAGAAAATTAAACACATGTGAAAGGGCATAAAATAATTTAGATGAATGCTAAGAAAAAGAACAGATATGTGATGAGTCTTTCCTCATAGTATCATCTAGTTATAGTGGAAAGTTTATCTTCCACTTTCTAGAGCAAATTTACAGTTATCCTTGTGCAGAAAGCTCATAAAGGTCTATCAGAACTCAGTCTCTAAGGCTACAACCCATTAAGAGTAATTTGTCACTTCACAATGAATTGAGATAAGGTATCATTAAGAAGAGAACATCTAATTAAAAAGAAACACCAACATCTCAAAAAATGTGACAAATGTGAGATCAAAGTTTGCAGATGACATCCTCACACACGAATCCTTTCAAATTATAGCTCAGCGTTCATTCACAGATCAAGAAAACAACACAGTTCCAAGGATTTTTAGAATCAATCTGAAGAAGCTGAGAATTGCCACAATTCCCTGAAAGTTCAAAGCAAGATAAAATCATAGAATCGTAGAATAGTTTGGGTTGGAAGGGACTCCTAAGATCAACTTGTTCCAACGCCCCTGCTAATAGACAGGGACACTTCCCTCTGGACCAGATTGCTCAAAGCCCCATCCAGCCTGGCCTTGAATGCTTCCAGGGAGGGAGCATTCACAAAAGAAGAAAAAAGAACTGTGATGAAATACGCACGCTTACATGTACGTGCTTCATCTCTCACAACAAGAAGCTGTTTCAGTCAAGTGATGTTGCTTTTGCTCAAACAAGTTTTATTTAGTACATAGAAGCTGTGCACAGTACTGTCAGAAGATAAAACTTACGTAGTTGTGTGAATGGATATTAACGTTAACAGCAGATTTTTAAAAATGCTTGAAGACTGTGCTTCTTATGCTAAAATACACTGCTACTTGAGTGTGCTTAACTGATTTAAATTTGGTTGGTGTTAAGCAGGTTCTCTGTAGCACAGAGGAGGATTGGACAGCATGTTTCTGTGCTTCTGTCTCTTTGTCTCTCACTACACTTCTTCATAACTTAACATATTTGCCTTCACATATTTGCCATGCTGTAGTTAAAATAACTTCCTTATAAATTTGTTCTCTGAATCAACTGGGTTCCCACAGCAAGAGTTGAATTCAGCAACAACCTACATAAGCAAGGCTTTCTTGTCTATGAAATTATCTTTGCCTCAAAGATAATTGTACTTTGTGATATTAAGCACTCAGGCATATTCAAGTTATTCTCAGAAATAATAATAATAAAATGCTTAATAAAGACCCATCTGAGGTTTTGATGGAAGCGTGAATTTAATTTCATAAAAATAATTAAACTGCTCAGCTTCCTATTATTCCTAAGGTCTTCTGTGCTCAATTCACCTATCCTGGGAGTCACCACTTTCTATTTTCATTGCGATTTAATAAGTGCTATCACTCCACGTTGTAGGAAACAATGAAGTGCAGTTGAGGACTCAAAGCCAGCCTAGGTGGGAGGGGATGGAAAATGATTGCAGAAACACCTGGACTCACTGCAGGAAAGTCTATTTCAAGGACATGTAGAAACAGCAATAGAAAATTAAGCAACTTTTAATATGCACCAAGAAAATAATGCATCTGATCTTGCACAGTAAACTAACACTTTAACATCATACTAATACTTCACTCATACTCTGCTTTACAAACTAATAAATTATCATCAGTGTCCAGATATCATTTGATCACTAATAATAGCTCACTCTAGAGAAACAGCCAGAACAGCAGTGTATGTATTTTGGCATCAAGGTGATAATGTACAAACTGCACCAAAAACTTACAAATGCTACAGAGTAGTCCAGCAGAGGTGGATGAAAGAATGAGGCAGAGGAAGTTACGAACATTTCTGCTTTTGTTGTCTTAAAGCACATGCCTATCTTATATCCAAGAGAACTGTAGGTGTCAACATTTCGGTGGTATTTAGCTCTCATCATACTCAGGGCTTAAATTTCCCTTTGAACAATTAATTATAGTATAATCAAATAATCTGAATTCAATACATCAAAGTGCTGATTTCTTGCTGACTTAGCCTGGAATATATTTGTGTATGTTTATAATGCCATCCTAACTAAAGCAGCCAACAACTCTATTAATCCACTATTAATTATGAGATACATTCTGACTAGATCTCTTAAGATTATCAAAAATGATTTCAAGTTGTAAGTTAGAAATAAAACGTTTTAAAAGATTTGGAAGGAAAGAAGGAACATAATTTTAAATTCTTTGTAGAGGTAAACAGAAGAGAAACATGCACAGAAGGCATGGTGCTTTTTATGTAAAGCAACTGTCAACTAAAGCTTTTCAAGATGAATTATTTTTTAAAAGCTCAATATAATATTTTAAAGAAAAATCTGATAGGCAGTTACAAATACATGCAGAAATTAATGCTATGAGATATAAATTCCTGATATTTTGGTATGAAATTATCATCCTTCAGTTTTCTTTCAATAAATAGAAAGGTTTTTTTTTTTTTTTTTTAACATCTTACCTTCAGAATCTTACAGCAGATTTCTATTACAATGGTCAAGTCACATGTAAAAACCAAGCATTAACTTTTACAATGTAATTTTTACAAATGTTACAAGGAAAGCATTAAATAGAAATTTGAGATTAAAAGAGGAAGAAAAGAAAAAGTGATCAGACCATAAAGATCTTAATGGGTAAATAATACTGTGCTGAACTAGCTGATGAAGCAAGCAGAATTTCAGAATACTTAAAATCTGCTAGTCATATAAAAGTAAGAATGAGAAAAAAAACAAGAATGGAAGCATTTCAAGTTTGCTAGAAGTAAATTTGAATAGTATAGTTTAAAATTACAGCTAAATTAACTTAATTCAATGAAACTAACAGTCAAAGAATTAATCATTTTTTTCAGAGATGAATATCTGCTGGTTTAGCTGCGTGAACCAACTCATCACAAGGTCAGGCAAGACACATTTTAAGTACCAAAGACACTGAAACTGCACACAGTCCATATACCTCTGGCACTCCTATCTGTCTTAGGAGCAAAGACTGACTTTTTCAAAATATTAAGCAGTGCCCTTAGAGTACCAGCAGTATTGATATAGACAACCATCCTGAGAAAATCCAATTTATTGTATTTGCAAGTTACGTATTTCTTTTGCTCACTCTATCACATGCAAAATAATGAGTTAATGTCATAAATATGTCCAAAACGACAGCAGCTTGCAAGTATGTCTCTGAAGTGTTTTATCACCACTGAAGAGAAATAGTTCTCCTTTTATACAGTCATAAGCTTCTTTAGTATTTGGTGAAACACTGAAAATGTGAGAGATCACAGAAAAATCAACAGCAAACATTTCCGACCGTAGCCTGACATTACCTGCACAATCTGACTACAAAGACTGGGCCATACCTGATTATTCTGAAATGAATAAAGTTACTATATTAATTTGCTTGAAAACATTTGGGAATCTCATTCATCTATTTTGAAGTTTAATCATCAAAATGTGCATTAACATTTTGTGAAATTCATACTTTTGGATTTGGAGGATAAATTAAGTAGTACTTATAATAGGAAACACTTAAATGTGATGGTACAAAATTATTTTGAATTACTTGATTACATGTTTACAAAATAATACTAGTACATCTGAATTTAATTTTCTTATACAAATCATGGAATGTATAGTTTATCAAGTTAAATACAGATTTTTCCTACATTACTTCTACTCAATACAACTCTAAAGTGAAGAATATTCCATTGGGTCTCTGGTCTCAGAACCACAGCAAATCTAATCTGAAACAAAACCCTGAAAGTCAGTGTGAATATCAAGACCTCAGCATCAACTATTTCCCTCAACTGATCAACTAATTCATAACAGTACTTCCTTTTGAAGACATAGTTGGAAATTCAAATTCCAAGTTTCCAAGTTTGGTCAGAGGAGATACTGTACTCTTGCAGCAATCAGGTAAAAAGAATTTTTTTTTTCCTCACTTCTCAGTTAATCTGCTTTAGAAAGGATGATTATTCTAAAATCTAAAAATCAGAGGAAATAGTCTTTTATATTGGAAAACAAAACAAAACAAAACATTAAAATAGAGTAGCCATTCATTCTCCCTAGGAGAAAGCTTTTAGTGAAAACATTCAGTATGAAAACAGTTACACAAATTCACATAGCATGAGGAAAGGTCCAGCTGAGCTGAGCTAGTTGCAATAGAGAAGTTGTGTGGTTGCCCCTTTGCCATGCTTATATGCACCATTCAAGGGTGCTACTAAGAGAGAGGAAAATAGATTTCAGCTCTTTCAGCCCCCATCTGACAGAACACATCCCAGGAGATCTTTGGGGATACAGGCTCAAGTTACCATTTTAGGAAGACATAAATCAGATTTGCTGTTTCAGAAAGCATAAAAATGCTTATTCTATTGCATAGCACCTAAAATCGTCACTGACAATTATTTGCTATTTTTAAAGTATTGTCATCTCCATTTCCTAAACACCATTTTAAAACCTCTAGATTATAACTTCAGCAGCTTCACAAAAGTGAAAAAAAGCAAGTGGTGACCTGCACTAAGGACATGAGAAAAATCCATCTTAGAACATACAGTTTTCTTTGGTGCTTAGAATTCCTTTCTTTCGTGACTGCAAATTCATTTGGATTTTTAAGCAGAGGGCCTTCCTTTCTCCTGAATCTCACTGAATTGATTTTACATACACTATTTTTTCTAAATGAGGTACTCAAGCATTTTGCTTAAACCAGTGCAGCTCCAGCTACCATGTCAATTCTACTTCTGCTAAAGTCTTTTGAAAATAAAACGGAATCAAACAGAATACATTTCATATCACATCTTTTCATTTCCAGATATACCAGAGGAATGAAAAAGTAACTTACAATACTTAACTCGGTATGTAACTATAGCAGTCATTATCTACCTTGCAACAGTTCACACTCAAATTTGGATAAAGCATTGAAGTATGTATTAGAAGGAAACAAGGTCAGTTTAAGATATAGATCCTTAAGCAATTATTCTGATTGTGATTGGCAAATCTGGATACCCGTTTTGTTGCAGAACAAATTAGGTGCTCAGGTACTCAAGCATTACTCTCACACCCATATCTATAGGTTCGAGGTGGATTTTCCATCCCAGTACTTCACATCCTCTGTGGTCACACAGGGAAAACCATAAGATGACACTCAGTGTGTACCCACTACAGCTTGTCTCTCAAGCAGAGGAATGCTTACTTCTAATAGCTGAGATAGTGATTTGTACAGCTGAAAGAGAAGACTTACTCTTTTTCTTTGAGCCATTAAACTAGTTTTTCCACAGCTGAGACACAGGCTTGCAGGGTAGAAGAGAGGTTTTGTTTATCTTCTCCTTCCATCTTAGTAGGAGTTTCTTTCCTTTTAACAGCTTGAAGAAAGAAAAAAAGAAGAAAAAAAAAAAAAGAGTGAAAAAGAACAAAATATTCAGGAAGGAATATATTTTCCAAAACCATCTTCCTTACCTTACATAGTTCAATAGAAAAATCAAGGAATTCCCTTTCTCCTTCTTTTATAGAAATTTGTGAAATGTTCAGACACTTCCTCGTCATGCAACAGTTGCTGTAACAATACACTCAGGCCTCTTTCTTAGAGAATGACAGAACTAAACCTGCACAAACTGCTTAGTGATATGAGGACTTGTGAGCAAGGACCAGTGTGCAAGTGTCAAAGTACTCAGTTCAACTCACTGGGTGTGGTTTAGATATGGTCCAAGCAGCCATGAACATAAAAAGGCCAAATAGTAACTTGCACGTTTATGCTACTGCATCACTCAAAATGGAGGGAAAAAATGAAGGCAGATAGAAGCAAAGGGCATCTACATTCCTTTGAATAGTTAAAGAAGTATTATTATATGTCATACAAGGAACAACAGACAGGTTCTAAATGTAATTACATATTCCCCTACATCTGAAATTTATCTCTGGCATATAGCAGACTTCTGAGTATTGTTTAGCATCTGCATCAGCTCGGGCATACAGAGCTGCAGCTGACAACAGCAGAATACTGATCTTTCAACAGTCATTAGAGGAAGAGACAACTCCTTTAAGAACTATATTTTCACCTTGGAAAAAAGTCCAATGACCCCAAGTTTGGCAGCCATACTTCCACAGGGCACCATATGTCTACCACAGAAACCTGCAGCTCAATCAATTGCACTTGGTCTCTTAAACAATTCCACCTACGCTGCACTGCTCTGGCACAGCTGTTTGGCTGCTGTCTCAAGCTGAGAAATGTTCTCCAAACATGCTAGTGCTGCACTGGCACACTTCACAAACCAGGATCCTCCTTCCTATGTATAGACACAGCGGCTTATTTCACAAAAAATATATCATTTGCCACCTATAATTTCTATGCTATTTTGCACTGAATAAAGACTGAACGTGGATTTACCAGCAAGGAGAGGCTCTTGTTTTGCTTTTCCAAGTCCTGCCCAAAGCTGCTCGTGCTGCTGTATCACAAGAGCTGTTTCAGCACTACAGCTGCAAGACGCTTCTTCTTTCCTCCCTAGGATGCGGCTGATCCGCCCTTTTAGCCACGTATTTTGTGCTTCAGACAGACTGTGGCTCTGCTGCTAGAATATAAAATAAACACTATTTCTCCTTCAGTTTCATAGTGGTTGTGATACACTTCACACTCTCTTTAATTTAACATGTTCCACGCGTGCGTACTCTGAGATTACACCTCCAGTAGCATCGTTCCCAACGAACAACCCGTGTAACTCCGAAAGTTTATCTCGGAGCCGGGAGTAACGGCGCCAAATTTAAACGCGGCGTAACCGCCACCAACGGATGACCACGAGGCGCTAACTGCGGCGCATGCGCGTTGCGCATAGCTGGCAGCTGCCATGGGCAGAGCCCAGTCAGGAGCCTGCAGCACTCACAGGGCGGCTGCAGGGGGCGCAGCGAGCCTCAGCCAGCCCCTAACCTGTGTGTGATGTGCTGCGCCTGCTGGATGTGTATGGGGGGGGTCCGGGGCTCAGTGGGATTCATTCCTGGGTACTTAGAGAGCTGGCCCACGCCGTTGCAAGACCTCTATCAGTTACTCTTCTAACAAGGCTATTCTAACTCTGTCTGCCTTCAAGTAACCTATTCCATTATGTCTTTTTTTTTTTTTTTCTTTTCACTTCTGGTTACGATACTTTTGCATCAAACAAATTTCTGAGGCTTGTGATAGTTGATAAGAACACTTTGAATTCAGCACTTTTGCATCAAGGCTGCACCTTATCATAAGTGACAGAGGCAGGAGAACTCACATCGCCATCTCTACCTGTATTAAATACACAGCCACTGTACTAAATACATGTTCGCCTTGGGAAATAAATATTTAGGCTACAGATGAGCAAAGTACTCAGAACATATACTTGAGACATATCTTGGAATCACCAACTCACATAACTAAAAAATTTGTTACAGAACACTGAAGAGTTTTGCCTACAGAGATTCTCTCTGGGAAAAAAAAAAGAAAATCCATCAAGTACTGAGCCATGGAAGAAGGGCCCAGCTAGGATAAAAAAGAAAAAAAAAAAAAGAAACAATCCACATGCTTGTGAGAAATGATTCTTGAAATGATTATTTCATTCAATATTTCTGCTTTCCAGAGTTTTTTAATGCCAAGGAATCAATGTCCTGATTGATTTTTCTATCATCTTTCATTTTCATCTGTAGGCAAATGGCATTAATATTGAAATGCTCTGTAGAAATGCTTTGATCTATTAGTAGGCTCCAGTGCCGTATAATGAGAGGCTTCTTTATTTCTTCTACCCTGTGAGCACTAGACACAAGATATAGCAAAATGGGATTATCTCCATAACTATTCCCTCTCTCCCAAATAGTTTTGTACTGCTTTTGTCCCCAGTGTAACTTAAACAACCTCACAGCAGTCTAGAAATTATGCTGAACAGTGTCCTGAAAGCTATCTCAGCAGTGAGATACCTTTACTACTGTGCATAAAAGCAAGATAGAAAAAAGTAGAAAGTTCAAATACATCCCAAGGGAGCTTGGGATTCCCTACACTGAAGAAACAAGTGACTTATTGAACATCCGTTTTTAAATAATCTATCAGAGAAAAAATTGCACAAATTTGGAGGCTTAATGACTAACTTGAAATTATTTATTGCTGAGCAGATTGCCTATATCTTAGCCACTGAGCATTATGCTGTAGTACTCTTTTAAACTTCCCTTTATTAATATCTTACTAGCCTCTTCAAAAATTAGGTAAGAGAACAGTTGTTTTTTTTTCATTCTTCCCAACCATACTGACGTGAATCAGAGGCAATGGAGAGAAAAGCAAAGTTCAGCCTTACACCAAGAATTTCATCTCAAGGAATACATGTTAGAGCAGCTCGCTGAGCAAGATTGGTTATATGGCTGATTTCTCTAAATATTGTGAGGTTGCAGACAGGAGCAGACGCTGTTGACCCTGTGCCCAAATTAATATATTATTTTCGTGGATCTTCTTGTGGTAAAACAAAGAAGCATCCTAACATCGTGAAAATGTTAACACGCATATCAATTTTGTATGTTCCCTCTACAACAAAAAAAAAAAAAAAAAGAAAAAGAAATTAAGAAATATGAGAATAAATAAGAGGACAGTCTTATTATGATTTACATTGAATTCATTGATTCAATTAAAATTTTCTTCAGTTATCTACATTCTTCAGAAGCAAGATATCACTGCAAAATTAAACTTTGGACAGTATATCTATAGTACATTTTTAGATTTCACTGTTAATGTGCACTAAAAAAAGGAAATGTGCACATGTAAATTAATTAAATTTCCTAAGTCCTTTTAGCAGCAGAAAACAGCTTCATTCTGCACCACATAATACTACTTATTTACAAATACTCTTACAAATAGAGAGCTCTTAGGAACCAGAGGTACTTCACATGCTTTATTTTTCATGGATCTTTATATACACATTGGTATTACCAAACTAATCTATTGATATCAGTATTTAAAAATATATATATATATATTTCTGAAACAAGGATCTGAGACTGGCTTTAGTCTACTCCTTTGTGATATGAGATTTATGGAACATGTTGGTTTTGCTCCCCAAGGTAACATTTAAGTCTATGAACTGATGACAATATTTTCACTAAATGGTTAAAGTTTTCGGAATGAAAGTTCTGACAAGTTACAGAAAATTTGGTAATTAAGTAAAGACAAAATGACTGATTAGAAAACAACTTTGTGAGTGAAAAAGGGAATAAAGCAGCTTTTTCAACATCTTGGCAGCATAAAACTTCTCTCTTATTAGTTGACTTAGGCGCGTATCAAATTCTGACTGAGTCACTGTATCTGCTGTATTTTTTCCTCGTGAATAGGTATATACATTAGCAGGGGAGCAGTTCTTCCAGTATGGTGTTAATGTAAGCTGCTCTAGATTAAACATGAGCAATAGCAATGATTATGTAACTATGAATAGGGAAAAGTGTGAATGCTGGACAGAAGTCATTCCTATTCCTCGTATACTGAGCACAAGGTGATGTGGGACATTAGGCCTCCAGAGAAAAAGGTGACAGAAAATAGAAGGCAAAAATAGGTGAAGCAGCAAAGGAAAAATGAGAAACAGAGTAGAAAAGCAGATAAAAGCAGTGAGATTACTTTATACATCAAAATAATGGATTGTGACAGGTATACATATTTGCATTTTGTGGAGTGCGCATTCTTCTACCTTTGATACTCTGATAGAATCCATCTAATAATCTGGCATTGTGCCCCATTTGCAGAACCAGAGCACCTCATATCTGAAGTCTGCTGAAAGCTATATGTACTCTCTCACAAGTACAGGCGCCTTATCAGATTAAATGCTCCTTTCAATTTCCTCCCTTTTCCCTTATGCATTTTTATTGTCACTAAAATGTCTGGATGTACAACCAAAAAGGGAGCCACATCTTTCTTTAACAGATGTTGCAATCATCCAGACCCATGGACTGTGCCTCATTCAAATTACAAAAGCATAATAAAAATGGATATAAGCATAAAAGAACAGTGGAGATAATGAAACAGGAAAAGTCCTTTATGACACCCCGCATGTGCTTCACTTTTTGACTGTGGCAAGCTGAAAGGGTCAAGTAAATAAAAATCTTTGCCCATTCAATTCTTGACCTAGATCTACCAAACATCAATATTTATTTTTTAGCTAATCAAGGAGAAAAAAATAATCAAGGAAACACTAATATAAGAGCCGTCCAACTTAAATGATTTGCTATCAGTATTTTTAAAGAAGTTGGAAATAATCACTGCAGTGTCTTCTACATTCAGGTCCTCTTTTTATAACACACGCAATCACGCACTTATGCTAGAAAGTAGCCTTTGACAGGTAATCAAGGTCAAGCCTTCAAACTTTAGCCAGTTTAATTTTCTGATTTGTTTTAACTGTTATCCAGTGCAATATTTTACTTGTAGTGCTTATCTTCATCTGCTTGCACACATTTTTCTTTCCCATTGTTTTTTATTTTTAGGTAAATAGAGAAAATGGCTCTTCAATGGACGCTTCTCTGGTTTTTAAGTCAATCCTGATTTATGCATTGCTTGCACTAGCAAAAATAATGGCTTTTTTTTTTAATTACTTTTCTATAATCAGCGAACCTTAACTCTACATACTGTAATTTATCCCCAGTATAAACACATTATTTTCTTTTCTCACCTCGCTAAGCAGAAATTTTTAAAACACTTAAGTCAAAGTCTGTAGTTTCAGATCAATAGAGTCAAAACTTAGCAAACATTTTGCTTCTAAACTCTCATTTAATTGTTTGATTTTGTACTTCGTGCACAATTTGGACCCATAAGACCAAAATATTTTAATACTAAAAAGTAGATTGTTATTGGCCATTTTTATTACTCTCTCCAGGTCCTGGGGGCATTCTTGTATGGAGACCTTGATATATGAGATGGAAACTCTACATAATGAGCTCCAAGTTTGCTTTCACATATTAAGAAACATTTCTGTGAGAAAAAAAAAAATGTAGTTGGAAGATAGCTGCATCCTCCTCAGAAGACAGCTTACTTTGCTGTCATGCAATATCAGCAGAGGTCAGACCAAAACAGTCCTCCTTCATGCTGCTGCATTCAGATCACAGCTGCACCCAGCCTACTCCTTGCATTGACCCTCATGTGTTTTAACAGGAGCAGAAGCTCTCCTTATGTTGCATATTTACTACATGCCAAGGAAATACTTTTGTGGAGTCATTTGTCTCCTTAGCCCTCACCTTCTCCTTCCTTCCCACAAGAATTCCAAATGAATTAAGAGTATGGATTAGGCAGTGATCAGAAAGTGAAGGATGAACACAAAAAGCAGCAGCTGCAGCTGTTGGCATTCCCTCACCATGGCAAGAACACAGCAAATGGAGAGAGTTGGAATGGGACAGCAGAGCCCAGAGGTTCGGAGGCCACTGGCTGCTACACATTGGCTGTTGACTGCAAGAAATGAGGAGGGAGATGGGGTGGAGCATTGGAGCATGCACTGGAGTCATGACTTTGCCAGCCACCACACTCCTCTAAGACGAAGGAAGCTGCAACATGCCAGCACTGTCAAACCCTTGTTTTTACCTTGAAGTGTTGTGCTTAGATGCATTAGGCATCTGCTGTTATAGACTTACTTATCTACCACGTAGGTCCAATAGTCTTCTCCAGTTAATTCTGAGTACGTATTAGCAGGATTAGTAATAATCAGGTTCCCATGGTTAAGGGCCCCAAAGAAAGTCTGAACAAAAGTCAGTAACAGAACAATGCAAAAAATTATATAAATTATATATATACATCTTGCTGTACCAGCCTGCCTTGAAACTTCCTTGTGCTTTCTAATCTGTTAGTTAAATAAGTGTCTAAGTCTTAAGGAGCAGCATGCTGTGCCATACAGATCACTTTGAAATTGGGATAATTTTTTCCGGTCTCAGATCTACACAACCAAGGGAAGCCAACCTCACCTGCAAGATTCACAAAACAAGCATTATGGTTTATGCCCTTTCCTCTATGAATGTGATTCTATATTTTCACTTGTCAGCCTACGCTTGTACTCGGAGCTAAGGCATGGTAAAGCTGTATCTCAGAGATCGGAGATATCACACAGTAGTACTCACCTCAGAACATTGTTGTCAGGTTTAATTATATTATATTATGAGTCACATATTACTAATCTGACAGAACTGATATGTTTAAATTAGACAGATAGTTAGACTTAATTCTACAGACTAGTCTCACTGCTTTCATGCATTTTCCTCAGGATGAGCAAGCAATTAACTTTCCACTTAGGTAAGAGTACTACTAATAGATATTTTCTGAGCTGGTTCTTAGTGTGAATAGCATAACTACACAAAAACAAGTTCTAACAGATGCCAAAAGCAGGTGCCTGAGGAGCAGCAGCAGAACGAGGCAAGCCAATATTCTATTTCTGAACAATGCTTTTCCACTCAGGCATTTTCCATCTCAGAGATGACATTTCTCATCCATGAACTTGACCAATCTCCGTATAAATCCGTGTACACTTTTAGCACCAAAATAACCTTTAACATGGACTCCGCAGCTCAGACACTGCACAAAAATCACCTTATTTCTGTTTGAAAACTTATCCCTTTATTTCTTTGTGTCCTTAGTTTCTGCTTCTGATGTTAAAATCTTTTTGTTTAGTCATTTCTAATATGTAGTTTTTCTATATTTCATTCCTTCCTTCTGCCCTCTCTAAAAGCATATTCTCTAACATGGAAGAAAAAGCAGAATACCTTACAATATTAAAGATACAAGTATACCATAGATGTATATGGTGTCATAGTCACATTACTAAAAATTCCTATTATTTCCTTTGTTCTTTTGTTTAAGAGCACTGATAAGATATTGACTTGGAGCCCTCTATCAGAACCTCTACAACTTGCTCCTAAAAGATAACGCTTAGCTCAGAGCTTGTCACTTCATATATGAACTTTGGAACTTTTTCTATGTGAATTTACATTTGTTTCCACTGAATTTTCTCTGATGTGCCTCCTAGCAACATAGTTCTGAAACTAAGATACCTAAGTTAATATAAAAACAATTTGTGGCAGTAGCAGTGAAAACGGTGGTGCCATCTCTTAGATCTGAAGTGTTCCTTTAGGTTTTGCATTTCAAAAGCAGTAACTATCACTGAAATGGTTTGTCTAAGCTAACTATTCTTTCTGACACAAAAGTGATACGCAGTTTCCTGACTGACATTGGTTTCCTGAGTTAATTTATCTCCACTGACAGGAAAAGTTATGCCATGGATACATTCCACATAAAACATGAGACTTTCCTCATGGAACAACAAATACTCTTCTTACACTTGGAGCCTGTGGAAATTTTTTCATAACGACACATGCTATCAGTAGAACATAAAAATAGAAATAAAAATTTTACCTACTTTCAATTTATTTGAATACAATAAAACCATATTTTTTTTTGTTGGCCTATATTAGCTACATTTGTTGAGCCAGAGAGTATATGAGAAACAGAAAAGCCCTAGGGTTTGATGGGTTACGAATAAAAAACAAAATGAATTACAAACCACAAAAGAAATGTGAATTCTGAGTTGTCTATATCCTGTGTTTTGTTGCTTAGATCTGTTCTGGCAGAAATAAATAGCAGTATTGAGCAAGATCTGATATTGCTTTACTTAACTATTCCATCAGTTAGAAATACGTAGATTTACTGAGGATTAAGGGAATTTGCACATATGATATACATAGTATTTTCATATTCTAGCTTTTCTCCCTAGTTCTTTGCAATAAATTCATAATACATTTGGTCCAGACCTATCTCCTTTATAGCACAATTTTTTTTTTTTTTTTTCCCCAGTTTCAACATGGGAGTTTGTTCTGTGACAGCTTCAATTTGAGATTCAGTTTATTATTAGGTCAATAAAGACAACAAAGACAAGGGCTCTTGCCTGCGTGGGCAACTTTTCGTGGCTATTCCTGGAGTACATATGAGATAAATACAGCTGACGGTAGGTTAGCAGCTAGAATTTGAGTAACAGGAAACAAAGGGCAAAAATGTTTTTGTACCTTGCAGTACCTGTGGGGTCACGTGCAGATTGCAAAAATATAACAATGTTGCTCATGACTTAAAATCCGGACTGAGTTCATGTAGTCTCAATTTTCATGAATGCATATAGTCATGGATTCACTAAGAGAACTGAGATTTGCATATTCCACAGCCTAGTCAACCCCAGTACAGTACTTGGAACAGTAGAACAATCCTTTTGGTCCATGCTGTTATGAACATAAACTCAAATCCTGTGCCACAAATAAGCCTGTATGTGGGTACAGTAATGTATCTTCACTCTGCAGCTAAACATAAAAGCCATTGACCATGTTTTACTAATCCTTATCCTGTTGATGTAGATTTTACATGACCTGTCAATTAACCTAAGACTTCATTCACTCTTCCATACACAGCTGAACTGTAACACAAGATCCAAATCTAAATAATAGTGCTCGGATTTAGTTTGTATCTTATTATCATACTGGTAGGGAATCTACCCAATCTGTCTCTGCTCCCAAATGTAGCCATTCTGGTCTTTTTGGAACCCACAATTTGGCAGAAAACACATCACTTAGTACAAAGTTCAGGTAAAATTCTTCCTTTAACCAAAGTGAAACCATAACAGGGTATTGGTACATAGCTGATGGCAGCTCTGTGGGCATTAAAGAAACATGAAAGTTCCTTACCAGTTGTGTGGCAGTACAAGTAGCATGGATTTCTATGCCTAAGTGATAACTACTGACTAGATTCTCAGAGGCATACAGGCATAATTTTGACCTAGAAGATCAGGTAGGTTCTCCCTACCTCGGTAGGGAGTCTGACTCTTATTTTATCCCAGCCTATCTTAAACATAACACAACTAATAAATGACATTATTACCTCAGAACAGAAAGCTTTTGTCCATGCGAAAGCACTTGTCCTCACTGTTTCCGTATGCATCTTGCAAGATTCCATAGTTAGCCTTAACCTTTTCTTCAGGATTTATCAGGAAATAAACAGCTTGCTGGCTTCAGTTTCTGTATGTCTTGCAATACTCAGTCATAATTTTTCAGTGCTCACTGTTCTAAGCCTCAAGTCTTAGCCTTGGACATAACCTACTATAACACATCCATCTTGTCTAGCTACAGAATTACTACTGATGAAAAACCACTGTCCTATCACAAGTATTTAACTGGCTTAGCTGGAGCATTTCTAGCAATAAGAACATCAAAATGGAGCTAGAATTCAAGGACTGTATAACTGCCACAGAAAATAATCAAAGGTTAATAGTGAGTACTGTGATTTTAAGTACAAGGGTTCTAAGTCTGATTGCAGCCTCTTCAGCTTGAAGGAGAAAAGTAGTGGCAAGAATTTCAAGCATAATTAATCAAGAGCATAGACAAGAATTGTAGAGGTCAAGGTATCACAAATACATGGATTTTGAAATAGAGCAGTTGCCCGCTCTGCTTAAAGAAACATGACGTTATACAAGCAGATGAGATTAGACCGAGAACTATGCCTTATTTTAGGTGGTGCTTTTTCATTCTAATGGAATAACTGAAATCAATAGTTTTGAATCTCATGCTAAAAGCAGGTACCATATGCAAGTATCTTCCTGATTTATGATCTCTTTTCTTTGAATGGAGCCAAATTCGTCAGAACACTGTAAGAACCAAAGTGAAAAGAAAAACCATGACTGCCTGCATAACTCCATTTCTCATCCATCAATAGTAGCTCTGAAATTTGTGCTCTAGATATGATAAGCATTATACTCAGACTTAGTTTTATGCACATTACTCACTCTGAAGAAAATAGAATTTTGAGTTGTTTCTGTACTGTGTAAGGGACCAAATGACTATTAAACCAAAATAAAGGAAGGCCATTTATTTTCATACTTTTGTTTCTTCTCCTGCAAAGAAAAAGAAAACATACAGAACAGACTAGAATTTAATGTAGGAAAAGAGGCTTTCCAGCCTTGGCAAATGAATTAGCTGAAATAATTATGGAAGTTCCATGTTGCTAACACAAATATTCAAAAGCAAAATATGTTGGGCTCCTGATGTCAGGCTGAAAGTAACTAAAATAGGCTTTGAGTGAACAAAAATGCATTACTCTCAGTAAGGATTTCCCTTTAGAACTTGAAGAATGAAGAATTTGTCTAGCTTTAGAGTACTGTATTCAAAAAACAAAACAAAACAAAAAACAGAGGTGAGTACTGTGAAAGATTAATAATTCACACTGGTTTTGAATCTAGAAGATAGTTTTCAAAAGTTGTGCTTAGTCAAAACACATTCCATCAAAGTGATAATGAAGATGTTGCAACTAATCACATAAGGAATAAAAACAATTTACAGGCAATGCAAAAAAAAAACTAATATCCTAAGCAAGCAGGATTCTGTAGGTTAATCTGTATACGGAACTTAAAAAAGGTCTCAGTCCTACTGAAGATTTCTAGTTCATTTCCATTAGTAAGGTTAAGGAAAAAATAACGGATATTCTGTGTCAGGAGTGCAAACAGAATTCTGCAGAAATCATGCCTTTCATTTAAAGTAAAATCCACTGAGCTCAAGGTGAAGAAAATTTGTGTTGGGAGGCATATGCACCAAAGAGAGAAAAAAACAGGGCCATGGAGACCTGAATTCAATTCAAAGATTCCATACAAGTTTGGACAACATACACCATTATCTTTTATTCCCTTAAGAACATTTTTCCAGTTGTACACAGTCAGAGTTCAATCCCCGTGAGACAAAGTTTGTACAGCACACAGTGCAACAATGTCAAGACTGAAATTAAAGTCTCTGGGTATGATAAATGAATGAGTGAGTCCAGAAAAAAAAAAAAGATAACCAGCCAATGAGATTGTATCCAAGAGTATGATCAAAGAGAATTGACTGTTTGCATCTGACACTATCCAAGTGTTAAATGTTACACTAAGTAGAATCACATAGCATAGTTTTGACTATTGCTACTGATACCACTGTGAAGATTTTAGTTAGAGGGCAAGTTCAGGATTTTAGTAAGACAAATTTCTGCCTTGCAAAACATAATTGAATCTGTTGTAGCAATTACTCTTAAATTGAAGAGTCACAACCATCCCTTTGATAATTATACTTTACAAGGTTTGAAAGAGGTTTGAATAACAATGCACATAATTGTTCTTTTACATGAGTGAAAGTTCCCAGTGAAGTTGATAGAATTCTATTAGTGAAAGCTGAAAACTGAGACCACGTGAGATACAGCTGTTACAGGAGTTATTAACTGCTACTCCTTAAACTTATTCTCTTTTTGTTTTAAAAAGGACTCTAATAAATTAGGCAACATTTCGCACCATACAATTAAGGCTTTAACTTTTCTGAAGACAACTTCATTGCTTCAAAGGATTAAATTTCTTAGTCTTGTTTTTCCTCTTTGTTAATTTGCCTCTTGGATTTTCTTGTCTCTAGTTAGCAAGCACTTGGAGATAAGAGTGTGGCCTTGGGTGCATTTTTATGCTTGGAGGGGAAGTCAGTGCAAGGGACAAGAGACCTGAAGTATTTGCAGTATGCTGTGTTGCAAAACAGAAATAATGCACTAACTGGATTTCCCTGAGTACTTGAGGGTACTTGCTCATTTTTATTATCTCATTATATGTCAGATGATGCAACAAAGACAAGACTAACTAATGCCAGCACATTACTTCAGGGTGAGAAAAGTCTCCCCACCCACAGAAATTCCCAAGAATTATTAGTCACCAGTGCTCAGGATTCTGATTGATTGCAGATCTCATAGGTCAAAGATAAATTGTTCGAATGCGGGTGTGAACCTTTCACCGAAGGAGATGGCATTGTGACTTCTCCAAGACAGATTCCTACAGGTTTCATCATCACCTCTTTTAATCAGATTTGCATTAAGGTTAATATCCTCTAAAGGCAGACTCCTGTCAAACACAGAACTGTCCCACAAGGCAGCATGTTTAGATGTATTTTAAACAGTAAGTGTAATAATGAAACAGTTACCTATTGATCATGTCATCAAACTTCTTTTAATCTCCATTCTAGAATAGGAATTGGAACATCTCACATATGAAGAAAGGCTGGAACAATTCAATCTAGAAAACAGAGGCCAGAGAGGTCTCATCAGTAAGTATAAATACCTGAAGGAAGGGTGGCAAAGAGGATGAAGACAGGCTCTTTTCAGTGGTGCTCAGAGAGCAAACAAGTGGCAATGGGCACAAAATGAAATAGTTTTAGTCTGAATGCTATCTGAACCTCAGGAAACATTTTCTCTCAGGTTCTCAGGTTACTGAGCGATGGCACAGGACACCCAGAGAGTTTGTAGAGTCTCTTTGGAGATTTTCAAAAGCCACCTGGACATAGTCTGGGGCAGGACAGGGTGTCCCTGCTTGGGCAGGGATTAGATTAGATGACCTCCAGAGGTCCCTGTCACCCTAACCACGTTATGACTCTGAGTACGCTGAACCTGATTTTTGGTAATTCTTGAAACACTGTTGAAGTTACAGATGTTAGGAAAAAAAACAGGTACTACAACCGTGTAGCAATTGAACAGATCAATAGGAAGGGAAAGACATTACAACAAAGATGTGACGATGGAAGGACCAACAAGATAGAAAGAAAAGTTCTATAAAGGAAGGGAAGAAGATTGCTCACCCACATAAGAAAGCTCACAGGAGAAAACTTCACCAAAAAGAAATCTCCAGAAAGAGAACATTCCCCAGGGACAGTCAGCACTTAAATGAGATCTAAGAGAGGTGCAGCCAGGCTCCACCCCTTCTGGTCACACAGCTGAATTGCCTTCACCTGTGCTCCCAGGGCTGACCGGATCCTTTCCCCAGGTGCTCAATCAGTGGTTCAGGCTGTGACTCAACAGTTCCCATGCAGACAGTATTAAAAACACTAACTAGAGGCCATCAGTCTGACATCAGTCCTGGTCAAGAGATTAGAATAGACTAGACGCATTAATGGGGAATTAGAGGAGATTAATAAAGCTAAGCAGCATGGCTACAAACAATGGATATTTTCATTAACTTGATTATTTAATGGCATTACAGTTTGGGGTGCAAACGCACTTCCTCAAAACAGTTGAAGCTGTTGATGTAATACATTGCTTTGACATTAAAAAAAAAAAATCTTTGATGGAATTAAGATTACACGTTTTTTAAAAAAGTGAATGCCTGATTAATCTTCCCATTTATGACAGGATAAGACAGTTATATTCATAATGAATTTCTTCAGGTTTTCCCCCTCACTTTTTTTACCCAAAACAATATAAAATCACTAATGAGATTTATGGATGAGATTGGAGAGCTATAATGTAATTAAAACAACAGACTACTGCCAAAATCAAAGGAGATTGCTGGGTAAGCTGTCCACAAGAAGAAGGAAAAAAATGGCACTCAAACTAGTGACCCATAGTCTATGCAATGTATGTGGCATATTCTGCTTGTAAGACAGGACTATATGCTGAGAAGTGCATGTCTTAATAAAATTATGTCCTGCACTGTGCTTTTTTCACACTATAAGCATGCTTTTGAGGAAACAGTAATCAAAAGCAGTAGGGAAATAATGCTTGTGTATTTTGGAACACATACTGTGTAAGTCAAAACATCAATATTCTTCATGTTCATGCTAATACCGCTGAAGTTGTGTATCTAAATCTCAAGATGGGTAGCAAATAAATATTATAGTATTTGGAGAACATAAATCACAAGGATAAATAAGATGTGGAAACTGTTCCTTGCAATGGAAAACTTGATTGTTATAAAAAAAAAATATTAACTTATTTTAAAATTGTCTCTGCATTACATAGTGGTGACAATGTCATCATATCTCTGAGACAACAGTAGCTTCAATCCAATAACATCTAGTAAAGTCTTATAGCTGAATGGAACACTCTTAAACATAACATCAGCTACATTTAATTAGATTTGAGTTTCTCTAGTTCTCTAGCCCACTCTTTCAAGAAAATAACTGTTAAAGATCTTCTTTAGACCTCCCAGTGCTTGATGATTCACACAGTAAAAGAACTTCGTGTAGCAGAAACATAATATATGCAAATGGCTTTTTCAGTTACCTCAGTGAGACCTTTTGCCTCATCTTACTAATTCAATATACACATTTGAAAGAGTGTGCTTTGAATTCTCTTTTTTTTTTCCCCTTCAGAATGAAAATATTACTAATTATACAACTGAAGTCCTGACATTTAACTCTCTAAATTGTTCACAATGTTGAAGTCCACCAACCTTTCATGAATTTGTATTAAACTTCTGCTCATCTCTATTTTCTGTGTTCCTATTCCAATTGTAGCCATGGTCACAATTTCAGGAAAAAAAATATCCATGAGGATTTGGTGAATGCTAATAAGATGATTACATAGCAAATTTCTTTAGTAATAATAAGTGTGGAAAGATGTATAGATAATCAGGAATTATTCTGCAGGAGAACTATTCTAGTTTATATGTTTTATAGTGCTCCTTTAAACATCAGGCATCCAAACTGTAAATGACATGAGCAAACAATAATCAGTTATTTTGGGCAGAATGCTGTGAAAAGCCTCAGTAACTATACTATTGTCATACAGCAATACATCTTTGATGTTAACAAAAGAAACAGCTGCCAAGATTAAATGATTAGCCAATATCTACATATGATACAAAAAAGAAAGATGAGAGAAGCAACTATCACTTTGATCTACAGCATCGTAGTTAAATCCAACTAATATCGAGGGTGTAAATAAAAATCAGATTCTTGATATAGCCTTTGACTCTATGTCTGAGTGAAGCCAGAAAGTTAAAAGGAAAGCATTGTAGCTTAAAAACTCGATGTAAACACTTCCTTTATTCAGTGAAGCCGGGAAAAATCTTTTAAAGCCGGGAATTCTGAAACTATATCCCCACAAAAGACATAATCCAGGAGTTTGAATCCATAGTCACTTGACAAAAAGCTATAATTACATTTTCCCCTGACTAATTTTTTTTTTTTAACTGAACCAGACACTGTGGTGACAGTTCCTCCAAATTCTTGCCATTTTGTCAGCTCACTTGCTTCCTTCAGAAATGGTCTTACATGGCTGATTCTGACAGACAGGTTTGTGATAAATGCACTAACTTAATTAATCAAAATCTTATGTTAGCTAAACTTACGTACTCCAATGCAAAGTGAAGTAGATGATAATGTACTGATTGAGTAACACTTTTAAATTTGCCTACTGGTAATATCTGACAAGAAAGCGGCTGAGGTACTTAACATTTTTCTTCAGACTTCTCTGGTAATGCTCATCACAAAGCCTTCAAACATTCGGTTTGGCAGTAGGAGATTGGGAAAGCAACATCCCTCTCACTGTAAGCACAGATCAGGTTCTTGACCACCTGAGTAACCTGAACATCCACAAGTCTATGGATCCTGATGAGATGCATTTCAGAGTCCTGAGGGAATTAGCTGATGTAGTTGCCAAGTCACTCTCAATGATATTTGAAAAGTCATGGGAATCAGGTGAAAGCCCTAGTGACTGGAATAAAAAGTAACATCACACCCATTTTTAAAAAAGGTTAAAAGGATGACCCCAGGAACTACTGACCTGTGAGTCTCACCTTTGCTCCAGGGAAGATCATGAAACAGATCCTCCTGGAAGCTATGCTAAAGCACATGGAAGGCAGGAAGGTGATATAAGAACTAGCATGGCTACACCAAGGGTAGATCCTGCTTTACCAACCTAGTGGCCTTCTATGGTGGTATAACTGCAACAATGGACAAGAGAAAAGCCACTGTTACCTATCTTGACTTCAGTAAGGCCTTTGACATGGTACCCCACAACATCCTTCTCTCCAAATTAGAAAGATATGGATTTGATGAGTGGACTCTTTGATGGACGAAAAACTGGCTGTAGGATCAAGTCCAGAGAATGGTGGCCAATGGCTCAATGCCTGGATGGAGATCGGTGATGAGTGGTGTTCTTCAGGGGTTGTTACTCTTTAATATCATCAGTGATATTGGCAGAGGTGTTGAGTGCGGCCTCATCAAGTTTGCTGATGACAGCAAGCTATGGGGTGCGGCCAACATGGCAGAGGGATAGGATGCCATCCAGAGGGGCCTAGAAAGGCCTGAGCAGTGGGCCCAGGTGAACCTCATGAGGTTCAACAAATCCAAATGCAAGATCTTGCACCTGAGTGGAGGCAATCCCCATTACGAATACAAGCTAGGATATGAGAGGATTGAGTGCAGCCTTGCTGAAAAAGACCTGGGGATAATGGTGGATAGGAAGCTGAACATGAGTCAGCAATGTGCCGTCGCACCCCAGAAAGCTGACTGTATCCTGGGCTGCATCAAAAATAGTGTGGCCAGCAGGTCAGAGGGGGTGATCCTGCCCTAATATTCTGTGATGGTGAGGCCTCACCAGGAGTACTGCATCCAGATGTGAAGTCCTCATTACAGAAGAAACATTGACCTGTTCGAGAGCATCCAGAGAAGGGCCACAAAAAATGATCCAAGGGATGGAAAACCTCTCCTACAAGGGCAAGCTGAGAGAGCTGGGGCTATTCAGCCTGGAGAAGAGGTGATAAGATAGTGGCCTTTCAGTAAAGGGGAGCTACAGGAAAGAAGGAGACAGACTTTTTAGCAGGGTCTGTTGTGATAGAACAAGGGAATATAGTTTCCAGCTTAAAGAGGGGAGATTTAGGTTAGATATAAGGAAAAAATATTTTACACAGAGGGTGGTGAGACACTGGAACAGGTAGCCCAGTAATGTGATTGATGCACCATCTCTGGAGATTTTCAAGGCAAGGCTGGATTAGGCCCTGGGCAACCTGTTGGTGTCCCTGTTCATTGCAGGAGGCCTTCAGAGATCCCTTCCAACTCTAATGATTCCATCTACTACAGAAATAATTGAGGTGGCATGCTTATAAACGAAGATGTGACATTATTGGTATAATCACTTTTCTTTAGAGAATTAATTAGTATGGTTTCTTATTTATAATATGTTTGTTTACTACTATATTGTAAAGAGAAACATGTCATTTGCATGTGACTCAAGCTGTTAAGCATCCGGTTTCTTCTTAGCACTGAAATGTATCAGAAACAAATTCTAAGTTTGTAAACACCACCAAATTAATGTCAGTCCCTAGTGTAGGAGTCAACTGCATTTTCAGATTAGCCATGAGTTGCATCTATTTTCTGTAGAGATATAAGAACATTGTTTAGACACGTCATCTTGGAAGGGAAATATGTTTATCACTTTCCATAGGATGACAATCATTGATCTCAGGCTGTTCTCTTCTCTTGCATTAAATTTAAAACCATGATGTATGAAACTAAACTGTCTTTGCATGTACAAACAACAGAAAAATGCCAGCCTGCATCTAATTGACATTAAATTCTGTTGATGGTATGATCGTTTGCAGTCATTGTTTTAAAACTCTACACTTATTCAATGTTTTGTAGGCTTGTAAAATTTTCTTTAGCAGCAATGAAAAACACCAGCAACATTGTCACTGTCACTTAGTTCAGCCACAACTCCATAATGAGCTACGTTGTGGCCCTCCATCTCAGAGTTTTTAATTAGGTCACACCTAAAATTGTAGCAGGGCTTATTTTATATAATTTCCAAAACATTCTTTCCACTCTTGCATCATCTATCCATGCTTTCTTTATATTTAGCAAATAAATTTTATTCCGCTCTCTTGTGCTTTCAAAATGCCGAGGGAAATTCAGTTCCCTCTCCCTGCTGATTCCTTCTCCTTCACCACTTGGGAAAGTTCCCTCAAAAGGGAGCTTGATTTCAAATTTGAGTAACAGAAAGATAAATCTCCACATTGCTCATTTCCACTCCTGCCAGTAATGCCAGTCTATCTGTTTACTTTTCATACAAGCAGCTCAACAATTTTTACTCAGCATGACTGGTCATGGATCCCATTGATATGGACTCATCCCAAACAGACAGCTGTTCCGCCCTGGCCTCAGCATGGCCCTCATCATCTTGGGGCTGGGGCTAACCCTGGCTACCTTTATCTCAGGGCTGATGACCCAGCCTGATCTTAGCCTGTCTCTCCAGATGTCCTACCCCCTGCCCTGCTGCATTGCTTGGGACTGGTGGAACATATCCCGACTGACGATGCCCTATACTACCAGCTCAGGGAGTCCTCACAGCATCAGGCTCCCTGGCTCAGAGAGAGCAGCCATCCCACACACTACCCTGACAATTGGCAAAACTAGCTGGTTGCCTGCCTTCAAAGCCCTCCCAGTAAATCTGGGCTGTGATGAAGCTGAATCAAAGTCTGGTTTCGTTTAGTACGTTAACAGTGCTTCTCACAGACCAACACTGTTACACATTGTTATTTTCACTTCTTCTTTGCATTCAAAGCTGTTTGTAGAGCACCGTGTGAGAGAATTCATGGCATATTCAGTGACTGAAAAGTATTATTGGCATTAGAGATGTCAGCAACTTGGAAACTCAGTATTGATCTGAAAACCTGGGGAAAAGATAATGAATTATTCTACTCTCAAGTAATTCATGGCTCTAAAATGATTTTTTTTTTCTTTTCATTTTCATCTCTCTGTAAGCCGTACAGTTTTGAAAAACCAATCAAGAAATAGATGGATGTTGAATATTTTGCATTTTAATGTCTCATTATGATTTGGTGATTTAATACTGCCCATATGCAACTATAGGCTCTTTTGAAATCTCAGTTGGAGGTACAATGAACAGGAGTCTTTCAATCTGGGGAAGACAATTTAACTCTACATTCTGAGGTATTTGTTATCTCTGAAAATTAAAGATTTTCTCTGAACGTACTTCCTATAAAATTAGGTCAAATTCTTTTGTCACTGTTAAGATCTAAGTCATAGTAACTTCATTGACTTCAGACAGGGAACCTTGAGAGCTCCAATATTTATATAATTTCACATTTTCTAATGTCATCAATTTGAGATCCTTCCCCAGATTTGTATGGACATCAAAATTATATCCCCAGATACTTACCCCAAAATGATATTGATTAGTTAACAGCTTTTGACGCTATGCCCAGAATTATCTTTAATAAATAATTATCCTGCTCTCTAAAGATTTTTTTCTGCCTTGAATTTACATAGTTTTTACAAATCTATTTGATTAAAAGCACTATTAACTATGGATAAGAGCAATTGAAACCAAACTTGAGCAATTCATCATTTTGAATTGCACTGGCCAATATTAGTAAGTATAGAGGTAGATCTGGCTGTTCTTCACTTGCATATGTGTAATTTTTCAAGAGATAATGCTTGTTCACCCTGGCAGACAGCCACAGGGCATCTTATAAAAATTCCATTCCCCAGCACTGTTGCAGTTACAGTGCTCAACAAAACCAGACTTTGTTGACTGATCTCTGTGGAGTTCAGAGTTCTCTAGGATCTAAGTCAACAGTTTATTATTGTCCCATATGAATTACTTTGTAATTACTTTGTAATTCATATATGTTCTTTTCAGTTATAGTCACAATATTTTCTTTTTTTCCAGGTAGATATTCCCAAACTCAGAAGCAAAATGAAATTGCATGCTTTAGAAATGATAAATACATGAGTATGTAGATATTCACATGTGGTCTGCACACTCAGAGGTGGCAGATTACTTGTTTTATTGTCACTGTTTTGTCCAGTGCAGCCAAGCCGCGTTCACGCTTTTCCATTTTGTGCTTGTGTCCATTTTCTGAGCAGTGTTAGGATTCTAAACTATAGGATTCCTAAGAGATAGAAATACAGACAGAAGGAGAGGATTTACCTCTGCTGGCAGATAAGTCCCCATCTAGCTCCTCACTCTCCAATAATGGGATGGGGGAGAGATTCAAAGGGCAAAATAAAATTTATAGGACAAAATAAAGATGTTTGTTAAGTGAAAGGGGAGGAAGAAAACATTATGCAAAGGCAATTACTTGCTACCAGTAGACCAGTGCTGCTTGGACAATAGCTACTTTGGGAAAATCTCCTTTTAGCTTAGCATAATATTACGTAGTATAGAATATCCTTTTGGCCAGTTCATGTCAGCTGTCCCAGCTGGGTCCTCTCCCAGCCTCCTGGCCACCATCAGCCTAAGCACTGGGACAGCAGAGTGAGAAATAGGGCCTCGACACTGTGAGCACTGTGCAACAGTAGCTAAAATATGGGCATGTTATCAACACTGATTGGGTCAGCCCTCTAGAACATATCACCATACGGCTACAATGAAGACGACTTTTTCATTTCTGGAAAACCCAGTACAATGCCTCTCATGGAATAGGTATACATGCTTTCTGGAAACTCCTACAGGATAGCACTATTTTGTCCAGTTGCACAGAGCCTATTTGGTTTAGCACACTGAAGGTATTCCCTGGCTAGAACCAGGTAACTTTTGCTATTACTCCTCTTATCCATAGTCTTATCATTTCAGTTTCTAGATAGTCATTCATACAGGTAAGAGAGGACTCATTTGTTCTACAAAAAAAAGAAAATAGACACTGAGGTCATTAAAATACTTTGCAAAATGTAACTGAAAAACATGACAAGTACTGCTCCTTGTTCCATCACCCTGATCATGGGTATTGCTGAAGATATACTGCATAAATGGAATTGAGCACATTTGCAGACACAATTTGGCTAAGAATAGCTCCAATATGTTTTCTGAGAAAGCAGATGTGGAAGTTAACTCCTATATTGTTAAATAAAATGAAGCCAGTGAATGATTTACTGACCTTTAGCCAAATGGCATGAGCTACCTCCACACTGCATAGCACCTGACTCACATTCTCCTCTGGGTTCTATGTGGAGTTTGATTTCCTGTTCTCAGAAGCTGTGCAGCTGTACACCAGAGAGATGTTCTTGTAGGATGAGGGAGAAAAAAATAAAATTCTTTTTTTCTTGCCTCTAAATGTGAAATGAGGGCATATAGCAACATCTGAGTGTACAAATCTTACAGGATGTTGCTGAAGGATGGTAAAGGGCAGAAGGAAGTAAGTCTAGTGCAATACTTTCACACAATGTACTGAAAATGGTGTCTGGCACGTACTTTCCCCTGGACTGTCCTTGGCATTGTCTCAAAGAGCGTTAGTTGGCACAGACAAAAATGGCATCAAGAGCTAAGCAGTGCAGAAGTGCAGTCTCATGTCTTAAGCCAGTTTTGCAGCCTAGACATAACTAAGGTTGGACAAATACCTTTTTTTTTTCACCACTGCACACAAGTCAAGAAAGCCATGGTCTTATGGACTTAGCTTTACACTACTAAGGTAGAGTCTAAGGTAGAACTTCCCAATACTGCTACCGGTGCACAGCTAACTTAATATTGGCAAGTACTTTTTTTATTACTGGTGATGAAAAGCTTTTGCCAATTGGAAACTTGATTTCAGGAATGCAGGTGAAATGAAATAGTTTCCAGATAAAGTAGATTTCCAACTGCATCACCTGAACTCTAATGCATATAGACTGTGCTCACACAAAAGCAAAGAGGCATACTAAGAAGGGTATTGTATCATGGATTTGGGGAACAGCATGAGCATCCGTCAAAGCAGTTACAAATTGTAGCACAGAAATCTTACAATATCTGATATTCATATTCTTTGACTTTGCCAGTGACAAAGCAATCATGAGGATGCTTTTGACAACTTGTATTTTGAGGGATTCTGTCTTTTCTTTCTCCATTGAAGGCTAAGCCCTGCTTACAAACCACACCACTGCAAACAAGTTCAGATATGCTTTCAACAATTGTGTGGCTATGCCTGTTCACAAAGCTGAAGGAAAAGCAGCAGTTGATTCAGAAGCACATAGACACAAATGTTACCAACATTGCACAGGACACCAAGGTTCACACCAGGACACAACATCAACAAAACTAGAGAGAATCATTGTGGAAGCTAAATTTCTCTGTTGCGGAAAGATTCTTTCAGTATTTCACACAAATGAAGAGTGCTCTCTCCTAAGAAATATGGGACTAAGGTTAAGGGAAATTAAGACACCATACCAGTTAATGTCTATGCCACACATGGTGGTTGTAATGTGTAATCAATTGCAAATGCTGGTACAATTTTGTGGATTGTGAAATACCACAGGGCATGTTTTAATAGGTTAAAGGGTATTGAAGTGCCTGCTGTGCTTTTTTTTTCAGACTCCTGGTGTGATTGGACTGCCAATCTGCAAGCATTACAGAGTGCCAAATTAATTTTATGGATTGCATTGGACAAAGGTCAATTCATTTAACAAATAAAATATCAGTTAATTGTATCCCCTGTGCTTGCTGATTAAGGACATAGGGTGCTATTTAACTGGTTCATATAAATGCTTGAGCTTTTGTATGTTTGTCCACATTTTAATAAAACCTTTATGCAGATCAGTGGCCTTCTTTTCCTTGCAATTAAAATAGAGAATAAGTAGTTGTACATGGTAACAAGGCAAGGGAGAGAAGCTTACAATAATGCTAGAAACAAGTAAATGTACTTTGATCAACAGCAAGGTTCAACCTGCAAATCAAAAAGGGATAAATCTATGTCCCTTCTTGCTTTTACCTAGCATGGTGTGAACTCGATGTCAAGCACTTTGCCTTTTTCCTGTCTTCCCTTCATTTTACCACCATGGTTGCATTCAAACATTTGAAATACTAATAACCCTCTAAAGTTCAAGTGACATAGCCTCATCCTGCCAGCAATTATGGCCATTTTCATGACATCCTTAGTGGGAAGAGTGCATTTCCTGTTAAATCAGCAATGAGTTCACTTTTAAGAAACAATTTGTGATCTATGAGTCATGATTGGCTTAATTATCCTACACCTCTTTCCTCATTCTTCAGTTTCTAGCATCACCCATCCTGAGGTTGTCACTTCCCATGATGAAAGTAACTGGGAAATCACAATCCAAACATTAAATGCAATAACCTTAATTGATCCTAGTCCAGTTAGAAGTTGTTACCCAATAACAGTTGCTTAAAGCAGCATCAATCACATCTTCAAATTGCACAAATAGAAGGCTCTGCTGAACTTCTGGTTAGTGTTCTTACTTTCATGATAGCTCACTTGGCACTGCTACCAAAAGCTATAAATGCCCAGGTAAGCAAGATTGCTCTATGAAGATGAATATTTCTATTATTGAAGGCAAAATTATGGTGCTTTCTCTCTATATAGTCACCAAAATAAAAGTAGGTCTCTGTACAATGAAGAGATCAGAATGGCCTGGATTGAAAAAGATTGCAATGATCATCGAGTTTCAACTCCCCTGCTATGTGCAGGGTCGCCAACCAGCAGTCCAGGCTGCCCAGAGCCACATCCAGCCTGGCCTTGAATACCTCTAGGGATGGGGCATCCACAACCTCCCTGGGCAACCTGTTCCAGTGTGTCACCACCCTCTGTGTAAAAACTTCCTCCTAATATCTAACCTAAACCTCCCATGTCTCAGTTTAAAACCATTCCCCCTTGTCCTATCACTATCCACCGTTGTAAACAGATTAGCTGCATAAGAACATATCCTTAACTTCCTGTACATAGTAGATGTTAGCCAGCCATTAGGAATCATTAGGTCTCCACTGGTACCACGAGGAAAAAAGGTGGTGCTAAATGCTGAATAAGGCTACATAAAATGTTATACATTCTTCTAGTAAGTGGAGCTTAGTGATGGGAAGAAGCTGGTGAGAAGACACAGATCAAGGAGCTTAGGAATAATGAAGGCTAGGGCAGGACACATCTGTACTCAAGGCTGCTCCCTTCTATCTTCATGATGAATCTTATTGTAAACTGGGTGTGTAAAGAGGTCAAAAGTAAGAAACTGATACGTACTTAAGACCTGAGGAGAAAAACTCAGGACTGAGTCTGCAACACTGCTACATTGTTGGTATATTTTAGATGGAATCCAGTCTGTTCCTGCAAGAACTGACTTAAAGGAGGGAAAAAAAATGACCTCATTAAGCCTGACATATGAACTTTGTAGAGTAGCATCCCCTATAGATTGTATTTTATTGCAAATATTTATTACTCTCTTTGTGGTAAAAAATAAAAGACCAGATTCGGTGAATCTCATTTTATCAACAATTCTGTGAAGTAAAATTAGATCAAGTTCACTTTAGGTAAGCTAAGACCATCTCTCCATCATACATTCCAGCCTGTGGTCAGTAGTCAACTGTGTACAGAATAAGCCTCAATGCAGCAAGAGGCTTTGGTGTGCCTAGACCCCTAATTTGTACTTGTGACAGTAACTTGATGTTTCAGAGCCAAAGCAAAGTAAAACTTCAATAGAACCACACCCCTGTAAAACAGCAAGATCAGACACAGGACAGCTTGCTTTTATCTCCTGACGTTGATAGGAATCTCAAATAAGAACTGATTCTCAGCTGCTCTGCTTCCATACTTAGTGCAGTATTGCAAATGTTATAACATCTCACAGACATAAAGGGGATGACAAATTCAATCACTTTCTTTTGTTTATGACCCAGATATTTAATTAGCAACTGTTTACTTCATTCACTGTTCAGTTATTTAAAGATATTCCTGCTTACCTTTGAAGTTCCTTGTTTACCTCCTTGTTAAGTCTGTGATAAGCTTTGAAACATGCTGCTAATTCAGTTTTGTTTTGCAGATCTATGGAATGAGAACAGTTCTTAAAACTGTTTTTCACTGTATTTTTAGATTATCATAGCTATAAGACAATCAGCTAGATTCTTCCAGAAGTTCTGGGGGTTGTACTTCTGTCAGTAGAAGGAAGGTGGAGCACTGCTGCATCACAGAGCATGCAGAGACTGCACATTGGCTAGAACACGACCACCTATGAGGCAGCATAGCAGTAGCATTATAATCCCTCCACCTCACTTTCCTGGTCCAAACTGCCTCATTAAGCACTTGAAACGTAGCCACAGTGTCAATAAATAGCACTGGGTATATATCGTTGACTTAAACTTAAACTGGTCAATGGGCAAGGATGCCTTTAACTAATTAACTGTATTTTTTTGTTATAATTAAAGAATTAATGCTGTTGTGAAGCATGAATACTTTAAGGATAGTGATACTTGTTAGTAAATGGAGGATTTGAGGTAAAAAGAGGGCGAGTTTATGCCTGGCACTGCAGTACTGAAATACAAATTGTATTTCCTAAAGCAAACAGATAACCTACCACTAATTTTCCCTGGTGGAATGAATCTTACTGACAGTACAATTCTTCTGCTCACATTCATCATACTCTGGGATGAAAATGTAACTGTTATGTTTTTTAAAGCTTGCTATCCAAAAACAGATGTTTTACACATTATAATATATTTAGCAGTTATATAGATGAGTGACAAATCTTAACAGCACTGACATCTGGAGTATATGAATTAGACATAGATCAGCAGTACCCTTATAACAGGAGCAAACAAATATTGCACTCCTATGTTGCATGGCAAAGCAATATACTTGAAAACAGAAATATTTTTCAGTTTAGAAGAATGCATTCAAGCTTTAACCCTTAGGAAATCAGTCATTATCTGTGATTAATGACTGACGAGTAGTAAATAGCTGAAAGCAAAGATAAAATTAATGTTCTAGCCGAACATCAGCAGGTAAAATTTGGCTGAGCAGTTGTGTTTCTAAATCTATTGTCACATAAAATGTCACATAATGCATATCATATTATGAAGCAGATATTTTTCTCAAAAGAGAAACGATTGGTAACTAAGGTATATTGTTAAAGTGGAATCAGGCTTTACCTAGGAGGACTTTTTTCTTATGCTGATAAGCAGTTGGCCTTCTGGTGAACCAGTGCTGAATTTTATATATATATATATATATATATATTTTTTTTTTCCCCTGTGCAGCATGACAGTTCAGACATAGCACTTCTGAAAGACAAAAAAACACTTAGGGTACAGACTCCTCCTTATTTTTAATTTTTTTTTTCTTTTCCAGATATGACAGCTTAAATAGAGTACATTTTCAGATACAGAATATCGCTGTGCTTTTCCCAAGAAAACAGAGAGCAGGAAATTAAATTTCACAAGACTTCATTGTAATTTTACTCCGAAAAGCCTAGGAGAAAGAAGGTGATGCAAATGAAGAACATGCAAGGCCAGAAATCCTTTATTTGACACTATTTCACTTTCCTACTTTTGTAAACCTCAACTGACATACTGGAGTTCATTTTTGTGGTCATGAGACATTGAAGGTCATTTTCACAGGTACAGAAGGGAAACTGCCAATAATTTGGGAGATGTGACTGATGCTGGGGCTTTAGAAAGTCATTTTCAAAGAGGAAGAAATCTAAGTTCGTTTCCAGAGCTCTGAATTTATACAAAATTCAGCACCAAGGAATGCCCATAATAAACCATTCCACAGCTTACACATTAAGTAATGTGTCTTTGCATTGTAGTGCAACACGTTTTGCCAAAGGTATTGCTGTGGCTGAGTTACTTGTAACAGGAACATCCATAGCAGTGAAACACTGCCTCATGAATAGTAACACTGCATGCTACTACTCAGCAAAGTTAATTTGTCTGGCTAGAACTACCAATCAATATTTTTTCCATTAACTCTTCAGGAATGAAAGGATACTGGAGTGAAACTATTGATATTTTCAGTATCTATTTCCCAAATAACAGTTTTGGAAAATATGTGAGCTAAAATTATTTATCATTTATTGGTATTCAAAATTAAAATACTTTGAAGTGTCAACAGAAGCCACAAAAAAACCCCAATCCCTTAACCTTAATGCCTTCACTATGCTTTTTGTCAGCTTACATGCTCTCTTTGTCTTTTCTGACTTTTCTTTACTAGTGAAGGTGTGGATTTTAGTTACATGTGATTGGTGTTAAGAATATCTATCAACTACAGGAAAACAATAGTAAGTGTGCTATTTCTCACTCTTGAGAAAGGATCAGATGACTGTGTGAACTGATCTAAGACCTAATCTCAGGACAAAATACTGAATGTATAATAATATATAAAGGAAAAAAATAATGTAAGGTGGGCAATAAAAAGCGATTTTATTAGTCTAAGATTCAGGATCAGTCATACTATGCATTAGAACTCAAAATGCACCTGATGCACTTATTCTCCCATAAGTTTCCTGCTCCTTTACAGGACAGCCTTACCAAAGCTGGAATTCATTATTGTATTTTTATAAGTTTTCAAACATACATTGCTTTATCTTGTGATCTGAGAAAAGTCAGGGTAAAAGTCAAGGTAAAAAGAAATTATCGAAATAAATAAAATCAATGGCACATCATCCAGAGATGGACCTCAGTCCCATGCTCTTGCTATTCATTAGCCTTCTCCTTTGTTTTTGAGAATCCAGAACTTGAAATTATTTCTGATAGTGAAATTTCCCAGTAGTCTCAAATCCCCAAAGCATACATCTTTCTCCATATATGAATATCACCCTCATAGGATAAAGCACAGCAAAAAATAGATAAACAGTTTGAAACAATAAAACTGACAAAAACAAACAAACAAACAAACAACATGCATATTCCTCAAAAAGGCATAACATTTTTAGAAATGAAGGTGGCTGCACTCTTGAAAGTGCTTCTTACAAATGAGAAAACAGGCCTGTAAATGCATTGCTGAAATTCATGATCAACCTACCCATTTTACCAAGCTGCAATGGGCTTCTTGATGTTGGCAAACGGATTCTCCATAAAGAACAAAAGGGAAGGACAGCAGAGTGAAAAGACCAGTGGTTAAGGGTATAACACACTTAATTCTGGCATAAAATAAAGACAACATGTAATGCAATGTGCTTCTATCTTGCCCTTTTCAACATTTTCAGAACAGCATCTAAAATACCATCTGAAAGAACCTTGTTGAGATTCTGGAGGCAGCCTACACCTCTCTCTGCAGACTAACACAAAAATCCTTATTATTTGTCCCCCATATTACCACTTATTTTACTCATTTACAGATAGAGTTCCTAAGATCTTCCTGCTAATTACAAGCCTCTGCATAATAAAAGCTGCTCTGAGGAAGCACTGATGCATACAGCCAGATGTGACTTCCAGCTGCTATGAGTACAAAGCAGACCAGTGTGTAAATGTGGCAGTCAGACAGGCACCTTCATTCTTTCTCTCCTCACACCTATCTTGGATGTTAGCACCTAAACATCAGCCATCTCTATTTAATATAACAGTTATATACGGAACAGCAGACTCACAAAGTCATCTACACAATTGTACTACGATACACACACTGAGGGCAGTTACATGCATAGTGATGTCCTGGCTGTTTCCCGTACATAACTTAGAGCTCTTCCACGCAGCTGCTATAACTGTGATCAACACCACAGTGATAGTTCTGAAACTTTAGACCAATGTGCCATCTAGTGACAATGCAGATGAGCCCGAAAACCAAACTGATTATTTCTCCCATTTTATCTGAAATGGAAATCACAGACTTGCTTCAGTTTGGAAGACATTTGTATTTTCAGGTTTTTGCTTTGTAGTGCAGGAAAACACACTCTGGACTCTGGAATCATGAGTTTTCATAAAAACCTGCGCTCGTGTTTGTTTTGAACAAATGGTTAGCCCACAGTGGAAAGCTTTTTAGACATTCTCATTACCAGCATGTCAGATTATGTTTACTATCCATATTCTTAGAAAATCCTTTTTTATAGCAATTCGAGTAGCTCTGAAGTATTCAAGAAGCTATACTGGAGGTTTTGGTTTGAAAAAATCTACTTTATATACACATTAGGAAGAGGTGATCATTCAGCAGAGTAGTATCATCTGCATTGTAACCATACCTGAAGCAAACAGAAGGCTTTGAGTAAATAAAGTTGAGTTACTAGAAAGGAGTCTTAAATTGAGCTTCTTAATGGTGAACTCAAGAGGAGAAAACATGCAGCATGCAAGACAACTAACATGTCAGAGATGAGGTGGTAAAAACCAGAAAGCCTGCTTTAACTACATCATTCATAAAATACACTTAGGTATGAATAAAGTCATGAAAAAGAATCAACTGTTCTCAATCATTTAATAAGAAGATAATCATTATTCAAATCCTTTTTTTTTTTTCCTTCATTGAAATTACTCAGCTGCTACAAAAGTAGAACAAGATCAGAAGAGGTCTCAATCTGGAAAGTACTTGAGGAACTCCAGGAGAAACAGTCCAGTAAACAGTTACGAGAGAAAAATATGTGGTCAGCTCCAGTAATAGAAGTGGCCACTATTACAACATGCAGTGGTCATTTTAATGCTGGTGGGTTTTTTTTGTTTTGTTTTTTTTTTTTTTGTTAGTTTGTTTTTTTCCTGTCTAAAGAATAAAATCATTCATTTGGGCTGATGTCCATGTCATATTCTAGAGCTGAGATATAACAGCAGTGACCATTTAAACTATTTTGATTGGCACAATCATTAAATGTGAATAATGAGTTTGGTTACTTCTGAGATTGGTATTTAATATGATATATTTTCAAAGGCTCCAGTTCTCCAGCATGCACTATTTAGCCATTACAAGAACCTATCTTGTCCTTGTCATCTTTGACAATTTAACCATAGCACTACATAGCTATTTTTTTTTTTTAAATTTACTTTTTATTTATTTATTTATTTATTTACTAGATGCAGTTCCCACTAAGTCTTGGTTATTGATTTCAGGTACAAAAGTTAGGCCAGTTCTGAACAGTCAGCAGACTGAATGTATTGATTCCAGAGGGTAATGCACTTGTCAGTTCTATTCAGCTTTCCCCACAATCAAAATTTAGCCTTGCATATGCTAAACCATCCCATCCTGTAAATCCATTGTTCTTTTAGTCATGTAGCCAGTAGAATCAGAAAGACATTTTGCAAACCTCCAAGTCGTTCTAAAAAACCCAGTGTACTTAGTATAGAAAGTATCCTGATAAATTGATGAGTCTCAATTGCAAACTCCATGGGTCAGACTAGCCTGGTTCATCTGCTGCCTTTTGCTATCATTTCAGAGTCAGTGTTATCAAACTTCAAACAGATAAAGGTGCAGGATGCTGTTTGACGGGTGACACAATTCCAAGCATGTGACTATACCAGCAGCAGATCAGAAGAAAATCTGCTCTCCCACAAGCTATCATAGGTAGAACATCCAAAAAGCAGAAGAAATATTTTTATCTTCTGAGTTCAAGCATCTAAACAGAAGACATTTAATACTGAAGATACAGTAGGATATCTGTGGTCTACACAGAGTATTCCCTTTAGGATGACCTGGAAGCCTAAAAAGGCAATGTATTGATTCAGTCTCTCATTAGCTGCCTGCTTCAGTCACAGGATATGCCACTTTACAGCCAGGCCCATTGGAATTCACTTCTTCCAGAATCAAGCAAAAACTCCTTGAGACATCAAGGGCACCCTGGGTACCTAGGAGGTTGGTCAGACCCCTCTCAGGTTGACCCCATGACTTCACCTACCCAAAACTATGAAATTACCAATGATGTACAGAAGGAAGAGCAAAGCTCCTACTGAGTTCAGCTGAATTTAATAGGGGAATTTGGAGCCATTTTCATGTTTCTGATATCTCCCTGATAGTACAGAAAGGGTAATAATTACAGTAGTATACAGATTGAGCCAGAGCAACTGTATCAGTGAGAATGAATAAAGATGTCACACTGTTTAGATCCACAGCGTCCCCATATCACACAGAATTAGAGCATCCATAGCAGGTACTTTGCCTTTTCTGACTGGCAGCAATCCAGAGGGCAGAGACTGTAGGCTCTGGCCCAACAGATGCCAGAAACCTGGAAAATTTTCTTCCTAATTCTTCTGCCCACACAACTCAAAGCCAAGAAGAGCAGCCAGAGATAGGCTCACAAGCTCTGGGTGTGAAGAGACTGGGGAACTGTTAAGAAGAAGCAGATCGAGCTCCTTACCGTCAAGTTTCCTCTTCTTTTACTTCCCTCTGGTTTAGCTCACTCTCCTGTTCCTCCTGTACCGCCTACTTTAAGGGGGAATAGTAGTGCAGGGAGCTTTCTGTGTTACATATGCTTCAGTCCAGTATCCACTATCACATATCAACTACAGGCCCAAAGGACATTTCTGTCCCTTTTCCCCAGGACAGTTGTGAGTAAGGCATCATCCTACAAGACAGTCATGGGGTTGAGAACTTGAGTTTTGCTGCATATTGCTACATAAACTGCAGCTTCAATGGTTCCTGAAAGCCAGGGCTGTTTTCTGAAGAGCTGTCCTCTTTGAGTCATGCAAGACAATTTCACAGTTTCTAAAAGCTCAGTACAATCCAGTTGCAAAACTGTGCTCAGTCGATTGCTGTATTAGGTTTAATATTTCTGAATAATTCCTTGTGGATGTATATAGGACAAAGCACAGATCAGCCATCTGCCACACAGCTGGATGTTACATGCTGAAGAACGTGAAGGTGGATGGGTGTAACTTTCCTAAAAGAGACAGGGAAAAAGAGTATGGAATGAGTACCAGTGCAGAGGCATAGAATCTCCACAGTCTTTCATTGTTTGTTTTCTATTTTCCTCAGTCATATCCTATTTTTGACCCTCCACGTGCACATTCCATAGCATAACTAGTATTTTAGTGTAAGACCTGTGCTGGCTTTTTTATCTCTCTGGCTAGAAATGAAAGGCACTGCTGGTGAGATATATATCCTAGAGGGAATGGAAATTGTCCAGCTGCCACCACAGTCTGCTGACTCCTTCATTTTAGTTGCAATTAACATTTGAATTCTGGATATATTTGCATTGCAAATATATCTAAGTGTAGAAACAGTTCCACCAATATACACGTATTAAAGAATCTAGTCTGATCTGTTCTTTCTTTCCCAAAGCAATAGGACCTTACTTTGCCATCTGGTCATATCTAGAAGGTAAGCAGAAGAGTTACTTGTACAGAGTTGAGAAAGAAAAGTTTGTAGAAGTAATAGCTGCCAAAAAGCAGAAATAGTTGGCAAGAAGAACAGAAAACCTGAGCATCTGCTCTTTCCCAAGGCTTTCCATCTTTTTGTGCTGGGAATGATGAAGAGGCATGAGACAGCCAAGTGTCTGCTCCAGGGCTCGAGACAGCAGTTGTCTCAATGGCTGTATAGGGCAAATAGCCAGAATAACCTTGCAAATGTTTAGAAAGAGCTCAGTGAGAGTGTAGAGTGGCATGGATATCAGTTCGAGTTTGTAGAGTGCAGGCATTCACAGTCTAGAATAATCAACCTGATTAAGCAGTTGTAATCACCCATAGTCCCTGTAAAGGAGTGAATGTCAGTGAAGAGTAATGAAATGAAATGGCAGCAGTGTGAACCATTGGGTTAAGTACTTAAAGGCAAAGGGATATAAGACAAATCTTTCTGATCACTCCCTCTGTACTTCAGTTTTATGTCTCATCATCAGTCTCCAGAGATGAGCAGAAGTTAAAGAGAGAGGAAAAAAAAATATCAAAAAAAGGAAAATGAAAACTGCAAGTTCTTTCATTCTAAAGAAAAAAAGAAAAAAAAAAATTTGCATTGTAGTTGCAATCATTATTTCGGACATTATTTCATGTTTTCTCTTAACCACATAGTTAATAGATGTCATATTCCAGATGCCAACAGAACAAAAACAGCTTTAAATCACAAATTTGTACAATGTACAAAGTACAATGAACTAATGTCATCTTCAGATGCCATTCACATGTGAAATAAGTTTGATATGCTTAATTACTTTTCACAGCTAGCTGAAGTCTTGGTTCCTTCCCTAGTATGAGGAAAACATATCTGTAAATGGTCTGTAATCCTAGCTTATATCACAAGTTATCACCAAAGTTCACTGGCAAAACTTCAGAGATTTGCTTGCAAGATGTTATTTGGTTAAATGTTTCACTGCAAACCCCTCCTGTTACTAAAAAGTCTACATGAAACAAGGCAAGTAGCTATACATAATGCTAAAAAAATAAATTGGATTAAAGATCAGAGAGGTGCTCTAGTCCTCAAGAAATTGATCTTTATTTGCACAAATTTGGCAGAAATTCACAATGAATGTGGGAAACAGGACTGAACGTAAAACAAAGCAGATTAATGCAATTTTCAAAAAGCTTACCTTGCATGTCCATAGGCAAAGCATAGCCAACATTTGTAGTCACATGCAGCAGCTATTTTTTATGTCAGCCATTTATGTAGCCTCACCATTAATTATCTATCTCTGAACTGCTATATTTGGTTGTTCAGTTGAGGCATGACACTTGAAATGTAGAATGAGCTACTACATATTGCACTGTGAGCCAGGAGGTGGTTTAAATGCCATTTGAAAAAAGCAGTGTTGTAGTTTGAGCTCTAATTTGGTATCATTAAGTGTAGTTCATGACTAATGCTGAAATCCTATGGGCTGTTACTTATGGCCTCAAGCTTAATTCCCTAATGATAAACTATCATATTATCCTTCCTGCATTTTCTCAGATGTGCATGAAAAATGCAGAAATTACAACAGCAGTAATTAGTCTGTCTGAAATTCTGTGGAATTACGACAAAAAACCCTGCAGCTTTCCTACAAAACTCTTTGTCAGGTTTTTTTCTCCAAGTTCAGTAAAGTTTCATGGGACAGATGAGACAGAATAAAGTACTCTGTAGGTGATCAGAGCACAACACCCAGAGTTAGATGGTGTGCTTACTTGTGTCACACTCCTTTGGGGCAGAAATGTGAGCAGTGGGAATCAAAGGCCATTGGTACAAGGTTTAGAACACCTCTTCTATGAGGACAGACTGAAAGAGCTGGGATTGCTCTCCATGAAGAAAAGGCACTGAGGTGACCAGACAGCAGCCTTTCAATATCTAAAGGGGAGCTACAGGAAAGAAGGGGACAGATTCTTTAGCACAGCCTGTGGTGATAGAACATGAGGAAATGGTTTTTCAGGCTCAAAGAGTGAGGGTGATTGGACACATGAACAGGTTGCCCAGAGAAATGGTGGGTGCCCCATCTCTGGAGACTCACAAATCAAGGCTGGATCAGGCTGTGGGGAACCTGATCTAGCTGTGGATGTTCCTGTTCATTGCAGGGGAGTTGGACTAGATGACCTTTAAAGGCCCTTTCCAACTCTAAGGATTCTATGATTCTAGTATCAAACAGGAGATAGATGAATCTGCCCATTACAGTCTCCTGTATTTCTCTGACAGCAAATGAGGCCCTTCTAGTGGAAGGAAAATCAGACTAGGAAACTGCACTCTCATCTCATACAAAACAACATCCCTCATTCTCAGAACAGATAGACAGACAAGCAACTCCCAACACATCCATGACTGTTCCAGGCACAAGGAAATGGAAAATAAACACCAGGGACTTAAGGTTCAATGGGGAGCTAAAAGGAAATAGTGGAGATCAAGATAAAAACAGATAAAAAGCTAGTGCTTCTTTCAGTCTCCAGGCTGAAGAAACTGTTTTATATCTTTTACCTTTTCATTCCATGTACGACAAATGCCCTCAGCGCTTGCAGCATGTTTCTTTCAAGTGTTTTCCATTCACCTCTCCCAAATGCACTGAAGCAAAGAAACCTGCAGTTACAGCACTTCATTACATGATGTTGCTGATGATGCCCAGTTTACAGGACCTGACTCCTCACAGATTCCTGAAATTAAGAAGAGTTGTTGTTCAACCCCATACGCAATCAGGCTGTAGCAATAATAATGTCACCTCTTATGCAGCTAATGCACAATCTCTACAAGCATTCCAGTACTGAGATCACAGAGTACAAACTGCACATATATAGAAGTTTATTAAACCTAGCTCAAGCTAATTTAAATTAATTCTGCTTGGTCATTCCCCATCTTATAGTTGTTGTTCAGCACTGTTCAGGTGGCTCATGCTCTGGAAACAGCGAAATGTGATAGCCTACCTTCTTCATTTACATTAACTTTTGAAAGCTCAGTTATACATTACTGATTCACCTCTTGATGTAAATAATCATGTATGTGGCTGAGAGCATAACAAATCTGGAAACTAAGATAAGTGCCCACTAGCATTCTGCAGCAAGTTGTTAGCTTCTCAACGCAAGCACATAATTACACTGCTCAGCACAGCTGACATGTATCAATCCTTATTGATGTTCCCCTGGAAAGCATTACAAAGAAGCAGCAAATAAGCACAGGCACAAAAGCTGAAATAGCATGTATCTGTCCTCTATGGTACCAGTGAGAAAATATCTGTACCTGCGCGATGCATGCAGTGACAGAGGAAATTATTTGAACTTGAGGGAGCAGTTATCCTGAAGTGCTCTGGTGGGCACATTCTTAGAAGTAACTGACTAGAGACAGCTGGAAACCAGGATGGGAAATTCCAGGAAAAGACAGAGCTTGAGATGCCATCAAATGCATCAAATAGAGACAGCTGGAAAAGAGAGGAGTCAGGTGAGAGAGGCTCCTAGTTACCCACCTGTGTTTTATCCTGCTTCTATTACTGATCAGTTACGTAAGATTTGCTTCACGCAGTGGATAGTGAAGTTGGGAAAGCCTCAGAATCTCGTGAGTTATCTCAGATTCTCAGCAAAACAGCAAATGAAGATTTTTGATTACATTGAGTGATTGCAGATGTAAGGAAGGAAGCCCAATGGGCCTGGTGCTCCTCTTTCTCAAGTAGCTTTTTCTGACCGTCAGTACAAAGATTAAGTCCTGAAGGCTGCCTGCCTTTCTGATGTAGGTTCCTTCACAGCTTTTCCTCTCCATTTTTAGGTGGAAAAAGATAAAATTAATAGGTTGTTCCTCTTGATACGTTGTCATCTTGATTACTCAGCCTAGGCACTAAGAAAGAGTTATCCATTCAATTTATAAGAATAGAGGCCAGCCTAGAAACGTGTTCACAGTGTTTGACTCAGGTTTGGGATGCAGTGAACTTGTAGGATACAGGAATTCTTGCCACACTAAAAAAAAATAAATCACAAAATGTTAAATACCCATTAAAAGAAGAGCCCTTTCTCTGGCTCAGTGGAATGACTTCAGAGAATGCCTTGCTTTTGGCAGATGCATCCAGGATTTAAGGGCTGAAGAATTAAGTTACGTTTGTCTCTCTCCTGTGGAGAAGAATTGATTTTTCTTGAATTCTGCACTTAGAAAGAGCTCTTTGAAATCAAAGTAGAAATATATGATCCTGTTTCGCTCTTCAAAAAGCCACTTGATAATGAAGGAAAAATAAATGAATAATTGGTATTACATTAAGATGTAAAATAACACAGATAGCAAGTTCTCATGAGTCTTTTAAGATAGGTTTTGCTTTTAGTTTCCTCCCATTACAAAAGAAATAATTCTTAATTTACATAGATCCTGGTACAAAAAGAAAAAAGAAGAATATTTTGAGAGACAAAATCAGTTATTCGTGAAAATCTGGTCTAGCTCCTTTAGCTGCAGTGCAATGAGAATAGGAAATTTTAATAACTTACAGTGCAATGCAGCAAACAGTGGGCAGTAACCCTGTAGTTACTGTGCTTCAGCACTAGAGAGCAGCTGCTAGATTATGCCTTTTCACTAAATATCTCCTACGAACGCATTACCCTACAAAGAAGTCATAAAGCCAAGTACACTGCCTGCACTCCCTCTTTGCTGCCTGTATGTGTAGCATTATTTGGCCAGTGTCTGATCACTGGTTTGAAAGAGAGAGAGAAAAAAATAGTGTTGTGGTGTTTTAGAAAAAACAGTGCAGAACACAGGAAGCCTGTGAAGGTACTGCAGGGCCCATAAAGTGGTCTTCAATCAAATCCGAAGATGATGACATTTATTTGAACTCATGGATATTCAAACTGGAATCTCATGGTTAACGAGGCACAAGAAGTGAAATTTGGAACAATCTTATAATGGATAAGGAGCAGAGAACTCAGTCTAACCCAGATTTGTGTTGGCTCTGGAAAATGTTTTAAACATTTGCTCAGTCATTATGTTAGTATTAGGGAACTGATAACCAGATTATCAGCTTTATTTGGACTCATGTTCTCTGTAAAGAATATCAGGATTTTTTTCATCAAGGAAAACTTTCTCTTTTAAAAATGGGAAAAAAAAAATCAGAAGGAGCAGCCCAGAGAAGAATGAAAAAGAAACTGTGAAATATAAAAATCTCTCTTTCTTTCTTGCTCACCAGCTCTTAACAGTAATGAACTCTGCAATCCCATTTTCTGGTGGAAAGATCATGTCTGCTTGTTCCCACTGTGTTGTGCTTTGCTGGCCAGGCCAAACTGGACAAATGTGTGAGGAGATTGACGAGCAGCCATCACTCACATCAGCACTTCTGGAAATACAGCTGATGCTGTCTTCCCAATGGCTTTCTCTACACTCTTCAGTGGTTCCTCTCATTCCTCAGCTGATGCCCTCCTGAGGCTGCAGCTCAGTGTTCCCAAGCAGCACAGCTATGGAAGCTGTCAAAGGAAAACCAAGCATGATGTCCCTGAATGGTGAGTCTGAAAGGCAGCGCTGCTCAGTGGCCAAAGCCCAGGACTGCTGTGTTTGTAGGTGCTTCGAAACACTTCATGCGTGATATTTAAATACTTAAATGTATCAGGAGAACAGGGAAGACACTGCACAGAGATACAGTGTTAAACTTTAAAGCCTCAGAGGGCATATGTTTAAGTACAAAAATGACCCATCTCCTACCTGCACCTTCACGTGGGTCTTTAAAGCCAGAATTATTCAAATTACGACTCTGACCCGATCATATTTTTCTTTTAATCTTGAGAAACTTTGAAACGTAGAAGGATATTAAATTTGAGGATTAAAATGAATTTTGCCTGGACCACACACATACAGAGTGATTTCAAAGCAGGGAATATTCAAGATTTATTTCAACTAGTTTTTCTCCAGTCATTCCCTGTAAATAAATCTTGCAGTTTTAGCACACTGCCAACTCAGTCTGTAAAATGTCTTTCCTGAAGTGCAGCTATCTGACTTTTACTATCCTGATTTCCCATTTTTTTTTTCCTGTTTGACTCCAAGCAATAGCATCTTGGCTTCTCCATCCTTCAGCATTATTTGTACATCTGGGCAAAAAACTTCTGTGCCTGAATCAACCCCCTGTTTTTTCTCGATCCTATTCAGCTGCCAAATGCCTTTATTTTATAATACTCCAAACTAAGCAACAGCACAGGACTGCTTCTGGCATCTCAGTGTAGCAATGGCCCTTCCCTCTCCCTTCCATGTTTTTGAACGAGCTCCAGGGATTGCACAAAGACCCTGGGGCATTTTCTTTAGTTGCTTCAAGCAACCTTGTTTAAGAAACATCACTTCACTGTTCCATCACTGAGTTGAACATCTGCCCTCATTTGTGCATTGCTGAATTTCACTCATTCTAGGAAACAGATGTAATCATTTACCGAAGCTTTCAAAAGTGTTCAAAATGTAATGAGGAAGCCCTGCACCTATTTTTATCCTGCAAATGAGGCATAGAGGAGGACTCACTCATTTCCGGAGTCCTGTTGGCATTCCACTCTTCTGTGTGTCCTGGACTTGTGTCCCTACCCCACAGTGCTGTACCCACAGCTGTGAGGCTGCCTCTGCCATGGCCACGAGGTCTGCAGGGCCATGGGAACAGCTCTGCCAACCGTCAGCTCCTGCACTCCTCACTGCTTCTGATTAGAGAATTAACGCGTGAGAAGAGTGACAAATGCCCCCTTGTCCACCTTCTCCTGGGGAAGGAGAGCCTCCACAGCACAGCCTGACTTTCCACCCAGGCAATCAGCTTCCACAGAAAATTTCTACACTTCAAGTTTCTTTGCAATGTGACTCATTAGTTATTAAAGTTCAGACTGGGAAAGCAGTAGCTGGTTTCACAGGTTTATATGAACATTTGGTAGAGACTGGTCCAATCAACATTTTAGTTACCTCAGATATTTTCAGGATTTGGAAATCTTCTAAAATTGCTTTCTGGGAAGTTTCTTTTTTCTTTTCTTTTCTTTTCCTTTTTTTTCTCTCATTTGATTTACTTGAGGAATTTCTGACCCCGACTGTAATGCACCTTTTTTATTTTCAATTGAGTCCACCTTGGTTCGGCAGTACCAGATCCCAACCTTGTTCCTCAGAAGCTCTGTTGCTAAAAGTAACAGCACTGCTTTGTCTTTGTCCTCTGCTTCTCAGAGCTCAGCACCAAGGTTTCTATCAGTGGGAAAAATCTTGTGCATTTTTTGCTGAAATTGTCATCACAGGAGAGAAGCAGAGAGCCAGAGCATGGGCACAGCTAGAGCCGGGCATAACTTGGCCACCTTGAAATGGTCATGGGTCCTTCTGCCTCTCATTTCTCATTTGAAAGAGGTGCTAATAAACATCATTCAGAACATGGGATCATCCACTTAGCTCTTAGTCATTCTAGACTCTTGAATAAAATGGAAACCTCAGCTGCAGTCCTTTCTAGTTGGCCATTAACTTCATATAATTTGGTGGTAGTCATCCAGAAGAAATTAGGAAACTTGGTTATTTTTTTATCAGATTTAATGCGGGATGTGACCTCCCTCAAGACAACTTCAGCAGTTGAAGTCCTGATCAATAGCAGTTGAACTACAAAATCTTAGATGCTTCAGATATATTTTTGTTCCAAAAGTGATCATGTGCTCAATGCAGTACAATGCAGTACATCACCACATTTTTCCTTTCTCTTGAAAAGTTGATGGGAAGGTGACTGTCTTAAGATTTTTTCTGAGCAGTATACACTGCAATCTGCTTTCTGGTCCTGTTCTCCTGTAGATCTATAACATACAGGGGCAATGCAGCAATGACTGGTTACTCAGGACTGGAGCCCTTTTACAGAGCCTTCCTGCTGCATCTTGCCCTACAGGAAGACTCGTTTGTGTCCCACTCTATGGGTGTACAAAATGTTGTCTTTCATATATTGCTGATATTTTGGGGGCAATTGAACAAAAAACTTGTTTGGATGTCTTTCACTCTCTATTTCATCCTTCATTTTGTAACAGAGTCCTTATGTTAGAAAACTGAAACTAATGACTACCTCAGTGCTGCTGCAGCTCTGCAGATCTCACTGATAGTGCTTTGCTGGCAGCAAATCTCAAGACCCAGTTATCAATGGCTGAAAATTTCTATGATATGATCTCCCTTAGCCCATTAAATCTTGAGATTAAAAAAAAAGAACATCTTTTAATATATGCACATAAACATGCATAATTTGCATGGAGAATTACAGTACTTCTCTCGCATACAGACCATATAAATTCAAATTAAACTGATACATACCATAGAATCACAGACTATCCAGAGTTGGAAGGGATCCACAAGGATCATCGAGGCCATCTCCTGGCTTCACACAGGACCAGCCGTGTCCATCACGAATTCACCACCTGAAGAACATTTCCCTCCCTCCCTCTGATGAAGAACAAGCCTCTTCCAAAGACTCACCTCCTAATCTTATCTCCTCACTGCAGAGGCAGGCTCACAGAAATTGAGTTCCACAGAATTAGCTTAGAAAGAGGGGTTGTCCTCCAAGCTTCTTTTTCTCATCTTCCTTTTGCACAAGGCAGCACACCAGAACACTGACAAGCTGCATTCCTTTTCTGTCAGAGTTTTTCCATCAGTCAAAGGGCACATGAGCTCGCATGGTAAGTGATGTTGCCTGAGAGGTCACTCTGCTCTCAGATTGCCTACATTTGTCCTAGAACTGTAACTTTAGTGTCCAGGGACCCACCACACTGCCTCAGGCAGCAGGCGATGCCTCTTCCCTCAGCCGCCATGGTGCTCACAGCTGCACACCACACGGCCTTCAGTCGGCTGTGTGCGGCCTGCATCCAGCCAAGGCAGCCCCTGGAGGTGTCTTGCAGCCCAGCGAGGAGAAGTATTGGAGGAGTGCGAGCAAAGTGACCCCGATGGAGACACAGGTACCAGCTCTGTCACATCCACTGGGAGGCACAGGTCATGCAGGAATGCATAAATGATCCCCGCCTGACCAAGTGCTGCCATGTGTCACTCACTGAGATGTCAGCCCTGGCAACGCCTCGCCTCAGCACTCACAAGACAGCAAGTGCACTAACATTTTTCTTAGTCTGTTTTCTCATCTGTAAGACTGGGATGAAACTCTTTCCTCACAAGATTTTAGTAACTGAAAATATAGTTGTGAAGCAATTGGAAGAGCTCAGACAGAAGCCCCACAGTAGGGTTGATCTCCACCTCTTTGGCTTTAGCAGTGTCCTGCAGACCTGCAGGCAGTGCCAGCCTGTGAGATGAGCTGTGCCCAGCCCCAGCCCCACTGCCTGGAGGCTCCAGTAGGCGGGAAACAGCCGCGTTGATCCACAGCAGCTCCATGGCGTTCACACAGCTCCCAGTTCTCACTGCGCCCCTGTAGGGAAAAGCCTTATGAGAGCCGTCTTCTTACTGCAGGCAGAACAGCTCTTAGGCACTTCCAGCCACTAGCATTTCAGAAATTCATATTTAATCTTGTACTCCATGTCTATTTCCATACAAGCCCATGCGTTGTATGAATAGACATACGGAATGTATGTCTATTTGCACTTTTGTTTAAATCTTTATTATTCATTTATCTTTTTTTGTTAAAAAATAGTTTTCGTGAAAGGCGTCATGCTGCCACTAAACTGTTATTTTTTAATATAAGAAAAGATCTCTGTAGTCCTGACGGTGCTTTTAGCTACTCAGCAGGAACAAAAAGACCTATAAATCATAAAAATGTGTATTAATTTTTAAAACTGGTCTAAAAATGCTAGCCCTAAGGAATTGATGGGATAAGACTACCAGAACTTCACCAGATTACACAGTATTGTGAAGTGAGTGTGTACAGTTTTATCCCTGAAATGAACACCTATCCATCTCACCACCTCACCTCTATAGCTCTGCGTTGTTCAGCTTTCATTTCAGCGATGATCTCTGTGGATACACTGGTTCTCTAGACATGAGAGAAAGAGCACTGAAAATACCACTCAGGTGACCAAGGGCCCTAAATCCCTTCACACAGGCAGCTTGCTTTGAGATACGTGTTCTCACACGTGGCATCATTTTTAAAAGCGTAACATTTGGAAATACTGCCTTATGGCCCCATGTGAATATTCAGTAACTAGGAACTCCAGTTTTAATATAGCCTCCTGAAAAAGGGCATTTTGCAATACTGTCAAAAATTTTAAGAGTGCTTCTCGGTAAGAATGTCAACAGATCTCACAAAACAGCAACTGTCTGTGCAGTTGTCAGCCAAGGGAGGTGGGCACTGGGTTTATTTTTTTCTGGCTTCTCATTTACTGTTCACTCTGGTCTTGTTGGAACAGCTAAAGATCAAGATCAGTGAATGTGAACATAGATTTATGGTTTCTTATCCTATTTTAAAATATTTTCAGGGCTGCGTAATTCCACTTGCTTCTTAAGTATATCCTCTCCTATAAAGCTAAATGAATGTGGAGAAAAGAATCTGAAAAGGAAATGCCTTGCTCCCAACCACTGTTGGTCGCCACTTGCAAGGGCAGGGCTGGGTAAGGTTTACCAAGAACAAAAATTATTCTCTTAAGGAGCTGGAGCAGCTTGAAATGCTGTTCCTTAGTGTTGGGCAACTGCACTTGGGCACTACTGCCAAGGCCAGTGTTGTCTGATATATTTAGTAACGAACAAACACAGCTGAACTATCAGAACTATAACCTTGTCAGTGTCAACAGATGCGGTCTAAGTGAAGATGACATCTTTGTGCTACTTAAAATCTGATTATTTATCAGGATGAGGCTTAACGAACTTGGCTGGTGAGAGGGTAAGTTTCTTCCTTGCTGCTCCCTTCCAGTACAAAATACTTCTTGCCAGGCAGTGGCATCCTTAGCTTTACATTCCGTGTCACAGAATGCTTCACGTGTTCCTGCACGCTTTTTTTTTTTCTTGATTCCTCAAAACAGCAATTTCAGATCTTTTCTATGCTAGAAATCTTTCTGCTTGAAACTGCAAAGGCTTTTAGACAGGCATTACCCACATGAAATTCAGTCTTTGATACGAAGCAGCATTCTCTTCGGAGACTGAAAGAACAGGTAATTTTGGTCCGAAGTACACGCTTCTAGTGAAACACCATCTTACTCCTAGCAGGCCAGGTACACAGCTTGCACTCAGCTTCATTTCTGTATGCCACAACTAGATGTGATAGTCCTTAGAAGTATTCATTGGTTGTATCAGTGCGGGCCTGTAAGGGAGGAAGCTGGCATGCCAACCAGAATGGTGTGGTGTCCCTTTTTTCTGTGTGCTACGTGTCAAAAGGAAGCAGAGGACTGGAGCAAGCTAGCTGATTGCCCAAAGCATTTTGAACACTTCTCTGCATAACCTTTACCTAGAGAATACCAGATAGATGAAAATGCTACAAGGAAAATAAATGACAAACCACTAATGCTTGAGCAAATGAGGATTTGTGCTAGAGTATATTAATCCAGAAGTGCATTTCCTTTACTTTTGCGAATATTAAGGGAGGCTGGCAACAACTGAGGAAATGTGAATAGCGGCAGATGAAGTGGGGGAATATGAAAAAATCATGAGCATCTGTAAAGACTTTCTCAGTTGCTCAAGTCTCACTAAACCAACTGGGCATCCATCAACATCAGCAAAACTCTCCTACTCCCATACAGCTGAGTGCTATTGAGTTCTACTGTGTGCCACCAGTACAGGCTTGGTGACATCAAACTGAGGGCTAAAAGGAGTAAGAGGTAAGTAGAAGATCACAGTTCACCACTGCCAAGGCAAAGCAAAGCTCAATAACTCTGAAATGTGCAAGCTGGCAACGAATTCTGGGAACTTAACACTAATCTCTTAGTTTTGTTCTTGCACATAGCTAACTACAGAAAAGAAAATGCAGCGGCCTGAAGAAAAGTTCATAAAAAGTCCAAGCTGGGAGAAGAGGGGGAAAAAAAGGCATCAATCTGAAGCCAAATCAGAATGTGCGATGAAGTTTTCCAACATATGAAGCAATGGGAAAGCAGTCTGTAAAACATCAAATATTGCACCTGGCAGATACAGTAAAACTCACTTATTTTCATTCCACAAAGGGTAAACGATCACTATTTGGTGACTAAAACTCAGGATTATTTTCATTTCTAGTTTTGCAAACAACTATGAATTCAAATGTGGAAATGAACCCAAATAGAGGAAAGTGAGCCAGCACTGTCAGCACAGATTAAATAAAGCAGAAGTGGTAATAACACAACCTTTCCAGAAGAAGAGATGTTCATGAAAAACGACATTTTCTATTTCAGTAAAGGTAAAACAGAATGCAAGAAGACTGTGTGAACTTCTCAGCTTCGAATTACGTATTTACACATTTTTAAAGTTCCAGAAACACTTTATTTATTTAAAAATGGAGTTGTAAATGAATATAACAAAATAACATACATAATAAATGTAACAAAAATAAATAAGGAGAACATGTTCATATAAAATAAGAACATAGTAATGCAAAATGCTTATTACAGAACAGAAAGGTATAAACGCCTGAAAGAACACAAACAGAATCTTGCATGAAGAGCCTGCACCTCCAAGCCATCCTTGCCATCTCCTATTTCCCACTTGAGTCTGCAGAAAAATTATGTTCCCAAGCATTAAACAAAAGAAGGAATTATGGTGATGGTTTGGTACACACTGTTTCAATACCTAGCTCTAGTTTCTATTTGTTTTTGCCCTTCTGCACTTTCTAAAACTTTTCTTGTAGCCTCTGTAAACTAGTGTAGTTCAGGCTTCCACAGTTAGCTGGAGTAGAGCATATTGAGTCATACGTGAAGGCTGTTTGCTTTTAATTCTTTTTTAAAGAAAATATGAAATCCATTATACAACAGATTAGTGGTTTTGTTTTTACATCTCTACAAAAAAAGTTTTTGCGTTTTTATTAACTGGTCCAACTTTTACTGACTTCTGAAAGCCTGTACAATTTAAAAGTGTACAGAAAGTAGTTTCTTTTTAAACAAACGTCATATAGGATTATTGCTGAAATATTAAAGACCATTTCATAAAAGCTGCAAAACTGTATCTTCAACCTTAATATATAGAGACCGATGCAAACATAGGAAAATTCCAGTCTATTAGTTACATTTAACAGAAATAACATTCCTCCAAATTACAGTGTTCTGGAAATACAAAGTAATTTACTTTTATTTTTATTATTATTTCCAAATGTTAAGTTACTGGGACAACTTATAAGGAAAATAGCCTTATACAGGAAACTTTAAATAGACTTGCTTTTCAGTGGTATAAGCAAAATGTCTATGTTAGCAGTCATCTTCCAGAATCCTTTTAAATATGTAAGACAGAGACAGTTTTACGAGCAAGACTACAGGAAAATATACAGAAGCAAATTAAAATCATTTGCTTGGGAGTGCATCTATTGATGAAGGAAATTATGACAATTCTATGTCCGAAATCCCAAAGGAAATTTTACGTCTCATCGTTATTTCAAGGAATAGCCTTTTTTTTTTTTTTTTTTCCAGAAGCTTATGTTGTATTTGAATTGGTGAGAGCCCATTTGCCTGAATATGCTTTAAAATGTCCCATGGATCTGTACGATTAAATTTGTTTTTTAGTTTCAACTAACGTTTGGGCAGAAATGAGATATGAGATACTTCAACTTTTATGAACATCAAAAAGACGTTTGAAGATCAAAAAGTGCCAAATAATCCTTTCAGAAAGTGGATTAAACCATTGCAGTGTTAATACAAGTATGGTATTATCAGTTTTCTATGTACACCAAAACACCGTTTGCTGTTTAATGATATCGATATGTTCACCTACCACTCCCAGCAAATCTTAGTGCAAACATAATACATGAAGTTTGTAAACCCCAAGACAATTTACGCAGCAACAAGGTTATACAAAACACAGAACTGTTTGAGATTCTCGGCACACAAGAATGAATGCTTTCTGAAATCCGTCTTACCTTTTGCAGTAATGTGTCACTGTAGCCAAAGATAACGTTTCCTATATAAATCACCTAAATCAGAATCGAATGTAACTGTTCAACAGTTCTGTACAAACTTTAGAGGAGGAGATCCATTAAATAGAGTAGCTTGGCAAAGAGATTTGGGGTTTCAGTAACATTAAATGTTAGACTGCTCACATGGCTTTTAAAAAGAAATTAATCTGTTAAGGGAAAACTGCTGATATAATAATTTCTTTGCAAAGCGCACAACCACAAAGGGCAAATCTGCCACAATCTGCTTTCCTACACTTGTATCTATGCATGTCCTTATGATTTGACAAGGATTTGTGTGACAAGCAAAGAATCACAGTTAAAGAAAACTGGTTTAATAAAACAACTGCTGTTTGACCAAGCCTTTTTTCTTTTAATTATAAAACCGATATTGTAATCCTTCCATTTCTAGACATTCCACACGAAGGGTGTTATTACCAACAGTGAGATGTCATTCATGCACAGTGGCGTCTTCCTCTTCACCGTCTGGGTTAAACCTATTGAAATGTATGCTGAAATCTGGCTCAGATTCAGCAGTCCCCAGTTCAGCTGCAGCAGGGCCGGCAGCAGGGTGGGAAGCCCGCGCCTCGGGCTGGCAGTTTGGCTGCACCTGGGGACGGGCGCTCTGGGAAACAGGACTGGACTTCTGCTTCGGCTGAGCTGGCACGATAGGGCCGGCAAATCCCAAGTTGCTCAGAGCATCCAAGGTGCCATCGGGGTCAATCATAGCATTAATAGCTAATTAAGCAATTAAGAGAAATGGAAGGGAAGGAGTAGAAACATAAAATATATTATTTCATGCACTGATAAAAAATGTTTATTCTTTTCACATATTAGCACCTCTGTCTAGAGTAAAAGCCTACAAACAATCTCACTACAGCACAGGGGCACACGTTTACTGCCCTGACACGCTATCTAGAGAGGTCTACTGCTTGCCAGAGGCCCGCATCAAGGATGTGACAGAGAGGCTGCCAGACCTTGTATGTTCCACAGACTATCTCCTGCTGCTGTTCCACATAGGCACCAGCGACACAGCTATCAGCAACTTGAAGAATATCCACTACAGGGACTACAAGGAGCTCGGAGCAGCAGTGAAGAACTCGGGAGCACAGGTAGTTTTCTCATAAATCCTCCAGTTCAGGGGAACAGGGAGGGAAAGGACCAACAGAATTAAGAAAATCAATAAATGGCTGAGAGTGGCACTGTGAACAGGGCTTTGGCTACTTATGTCATGGAACGAAGTTAGAGAAATTTGGTTTTCTGGGGGAGAATAGGGTTCATCCATCAGACAAGGGGAAGACCATCATTGGCAGCAAGCTTCCCAATTTAATCAGGAGGGTTTTAAACTAGAGTTGCCAGGGGTGAGGATCCTCAAATCATTGTGATTTGAGGCTGACACTAGTAATGGATGCCCTGGGCTTGGAGTAGGATCACAGGCCAGTAAGACAGCCCCTCAAATATTGACAGGCATGTGTCATCAACCACCTTGCTAAGAATTTTGTTCCAGTGCTGTACCACTCTCCCAGTAGACAAATTTTCCTAATGCCCAGTCTAAGCCTCCTCTGGAATGGCTTGGTGCCACTCCTGTGTGTCCTGTCATCAGTTTCCAGGGAGAAGAGATCAGTGCCCCCTTTTTAAAATATTCTCAATTATAAGTTGATTTTGATGAATGCAATATACGTCTAAGTAGCAGACTTTACCAACATAACACTTTTTGTTGTTGTTCATTTTTCAGATAAAAGCCTTTGAAAAATGAAAAACAAAGAAAAAAACATTCTATTTCATAGTCTGTGGATTCTGCAATTATGGAGAACAGATCCAGTAATGTGAAGGGAAGATGTCAAGAAATAATTCTAAATTTTCATTTTATGGTGTCAGATAAATTTTTTTAAAAAGGTTTCCTATAGACTGTGACCCCAGTGGATTCCTTATATTCAACTGTTCTACACATTAGGTTATTACTGATGCATTAATGTTGTGAGGATTTGCTAGCACCCACTCTTCAAAGTTTACCCATAAACGTGTCTATTAAGGAAGTTTCACAAATAATTATTTTGGGATTCCCTGGACTATTTCATTTTAAGTGAAGCTTTTTGTCACCCACATAAAAATATATCAGTATTCTGTTTTAATATATTTAATTCAGTGATGTTTCTTAACCAAATGTGTTAGTAATTATATGGTGTAATGTATGCAACTGATATTGTGATTGTATTTTCATAAGATGTGACATTTGTACTTGTTTCACGCTATATACATATAAATAAAAGAAACTGGAAACAGACAGCAATGACAGAGAAGAGTAAAAAAGGATCTGTACCTTGGAGCTGTTTCTCAACTCGCTTCAGTTCCTGTAAGATTGATGATATTTCCTAGGAAAGAAATAGATGTTCCAAAGCTCAAGGACTTGCTTCATTAAGGAAAAAGACATTCAAGCTGTGTATCAGTAGCAAATAAGTTTCCTCCCCAAATTCTGATATATGATATTTGTGTTATCCCTCCTTGCATTCAAAACACCCTTGTTGGGTGGGACAAGGCCATTTGCACCGTGGGTCCCAGTGCTCAGGATGGCCCTCTTGGAAATAAAGAGTTGTTCTTGACTGTTCAATTTCCCAAATCAACAATGGCTCATTTTACCCCTTACTTATTTGCCTGTGCTACTTTTTATCAAGCACTGACCAACAGACATCACAGTAGTGTAGAAACGAGGCAAACTGAAGGCAAATTTACAAAGAAAAGTTACAGTATAAGCCCAATATTAACGGGGTAGACAAGCTGATTCATAACCATGTTTAGATGTGAGTCAGAATAGTCAGCAAGATGACTGCACTGAGATTTTGTCTTCAATCAGTGGGCCACTGTGAGAGTCTGCACTGTGCCAGCACCGGGTCCTCAGCACTCATTTGCCTTGAAGTGCCCTCTGAGCTGCGCTGCTTGCTAACACAGACACAGCCACAGCAACGCAGTCAAAAGGGCTACAATATGATCTAAAGTGTGGTGCAGTGAATAAGTATGTAAATCCTACAGCTGAAAGATCCTGTCTTAGAATACTGCTAATCTGACTGAGGAGAACAGAGAATTTCTGTGGGTGGCAAAGAAATGGATTATACCGGATTTTGCAAAGCCATTATCTTAAAGCAGATTCCTCATCTGAGCTGGAAATAAATGTACCAAGGTCAAAGCAAACAGCAACTGCAGTTGTCCTCTGGTAACTCCTCATAAGATTTTGTAGTTAAAAAAGAAAATCCAAACACTGCTTTAGTATGTATTTGAATGATACATTACTCTGAAAACTAAGCAGAAACTTGAAAATGAGTGCATAGATCAAGCAATTTTAAACAACATGAGATGCTTTAATGCATTGTAGGAAAAAAAAAAAAAAGCAAAAAGCAAATCCTCACAAAAGCCTCAAAGGCCAAAATGTAGTGGGAAATAACACATGCTCCATTCCCTCACACTGCCACACAGTCTGGTCATGAAGCAGCTGTAATTAGGCACAGCCAGAATGCTACACAAACTCTACCTGTAGTTGGTACCCTACAGTTATTACTTCAGAACAATATTTAGATTACGCAGATTACAAGAGTGCTTTTATTACAGTATGTCTACAAATTTATTTTATTCCCATATATTAAAATATAAATATTTCTTTAAATATGAGAAAACAGTAGGTAAAGTAGCATTAAAATTGTAAAACAACTTTATTTGAAAGAAACCAGCAATCAAACTGATGGTTATTACCTTCTTTTAAATAATAGCGCCCAATGGAGTCTGTATACAGTTTGTATCCTTTTACATTATTCTTTATCTGAGAAATCCCTCAGAACAGTTACTTAGGAGAGGTTCTAAGATAGCAAGTCTTCGTAATCATTTAAAAAGATTAAGTTCTTTATTGAAATAGATACTGTCAAAGTGAAACCTTTTACAGATGTTAGCATCATCAGTGAAAATAGCATTTTCTTCTACTTATTATTTAGAAATTAGATGAGAAAAAGGCTTATTCTACCCCAGAAAAGATAACTATTCATACCATACTTGATGTTTTCACAATAGGAACTTCACTTTCTGCTCGTAACTTGTTTTCAATTTCATCCCAATTTCTGTCTTTGTCCTTAAATAATATTCTAAAAGAAGGAAATACAAGGATAGTATGTTTAGAAGTAAACAAACTAAAACATAAAGATTAGATACCAGATACAAGAAAGCAATGTAGTGAGCACTAAATAAAACTGAAATCTAAAATAGTGAAAACAGGCAGAAACCCAAGATTGAATCTTCTGAGTAGCATACAAAGGTTCAGCAAAATCCGTATTTACAATAAAATGCCAGTTAGGTAGCTACATACTACATTATGGTGTTGAAAAGTTACAGTTTATTCTTTCCTTCAACACAAGATTTATTTATTTCATAATCCAACTATTTAATAGCAGAATTCCCTGTTAATGTTGTATTTTGCAATAACAGCAAAATACACGAGAGGTTAACACTGATAAATTCAACTTTTATATTTGTTTTTTATATTAATTTGGTGACAAATAAAACATTTTTGGAAATACAGCCCACAGGATATAATTTTTTTTCAAGCAATGGAGTATTACATGTTTAAAAAAGTCACTTCTAGTATATGTAAAATTCCAAAGCATATTATAAGATTTGAGGAAGCCTTTTGCTTGCTTGTTTCTGCCTTGCTCCCCTGCTGTGATAAATATTTTTTGTGAAATTGCAGTACCATAAAAATCATGTAAATTGTGTATAATTACACTACTGAAAACATGGAATCGGTGGATATTTAAGGGTATTATTTTTTCCTTATTTTAAGTAACATCATAATAATATTAGAGCTTTATATTATAAATCAATTTCTTCTTTAATTGCAATAATTAGGTATTAACTCCAGTTCGAAATGTGACTAGCAAACATTAATGGTATTTCAGACTTTAAGAATAAGGACAGCTGTACTAAAACTGCTAAGCAAAGACTGCCAAGCAAACAAGAAAACCATTTTAACATCATAACATAACAGTAGTACACTTTAAAGGCATTACTGCTATTGGTGGGACTCTAAGAAAATAACTTTTTAAGAGGGAAATTCACAATACTTTGCATCTCAGAGTCTTCATTTAGCAGTAAACATCGTGAATAGAAAAATATAGAAATTAGAGTGACATTGCTTGTTTTTCCATTTACCTTGTTCATATTAGACTAAAACCCTCCATATATTCATTTATATGCCTTGATGTACGTGGTGCTTTCAACCTTCCTGTCTTTCAGAAATGATATTAGTTCTCTAACAATCTAAATACTTTACATTTCAGAAGTTATTTAAAAAAAATAGCAAAAATCCTTAAAATTTATTTAAAATGTTATTATTCCCGCTATAAAGTAGACTGGTCAATCTGTTTTTCCTATAATTTTAGGAAGCCTACTTTATTTTTTCAATTTTTTTTTTCAGTTCTGCATTTAATACATGTTAATCTCTTTTGAGTAGCATGACTGTCTCCCTTGCTCCTCCTTCTTTTAACCATACTGAAAGAACGTATTTTATAGATGACTGCGTGCTTCTGCTCCTGCCTTTCCCAGTCTTACTTTCTGTGGCAAATCTGCCTAACCATTCATATTTGATTGTGCTCTGTCCCTGTTTCTCTTTTGCTACATACTGCAGGATGCACAGAAAACTGCAGAGACAGATGAGTGGTGCTTGTATTGAGCAGATTGACTTGCCTAGATTTTGCTTGACTGCACAGGTTCTTACCTGCTTGCTGTAAGGAAAGCCAATAATACAGCATTTGCATTACACAGTACAGATAAAACTCTGAAGGTCTTGTCATTGAAATTCATACTTGTATCTCTTCATAATCTCCAAAAATTCCTGCAAACTCGTATGTTATATAAAGATAGAAAAGCAAAAAAAAAAACCTGCATACGTGCTTCCCGAGAATTACACCAGAGTAATTCATTAGCAAAGAACTGGATGCAAGATACACAATTTTCCATTACAATGTCATTTTGTGTATATTAGTGAGTAAAAACAAAACTGATTAAACACAGCAATGAATAAATTATAAAAAGGAGCTTAGCCAAGCCAAACTATGACCTTATCCTGAAGAAAAACAGATCTATAGAAGGGGTTTTGTGAAAGGAAAGAATTGGACACTTGAATCTGTTTCAAGTTGAACTCAGTATACTAGGACCTGGAGAAAAATAAAAACAGCTTCACCAGTTTTGAGAGAATTTAGCCAAAGAATAAAGCTCCAAAAGCTTCTCTCAATCCTATATCTTAATATAAAGTAGGAATGATCATAGAATCAGAGACTACGAGCATGGACTCTCCTGGCTTCACACAGGACCAGCCACGTCTTCAGAAATTCACCACCTGAAGAACATTTCCCTCCCTCCCTCTGATGAAGAACAAGCCTCTTCCAAAGACTCACCTCCTAATCTTATCTCCTGACTGCAGAGGCAGGCTCACAGAAATTGAGTACAGTCCCACAGAAATAGCTTTGAAAGACTGTTCGTCCCCCAACTCCTTTTTCTCATCTTCCTTTTGCCCAAGGCAGCCCACCAGAATACTGACAAGCTGCGTTCCTTTTCTGTCAGAGTTTTTCCATCAGCCAAAGGGCACATCCCACATAGAGCTGGGATGGCATGTGTTGCTATCTGAGAGGTCACTCTGCTCTCAGATCACATATGTGAGTCCTAGACTTGTACCTTAGTGTTCGCAGACCTGCCATCCAGCTCCAGGCAGCAGGAGATGCCACAAATCCTGGGCCTGGACAGGCTGGTGCAGCACGACACCTCTTCCCTCAGCTGCAATGGTGCCTGCAGCTGTGGCTGCACAATGGGTGCCCCTGTGCTGACAGAACTCCGTGCAAGTCAGAACATTACGTTCAAATTGGAAAACAGGAATGGCAGCTCCAACGAAATGAGAAGAAATTAGCCAAGCAGAAAGACATGTATTTCCCCTTCTCACACACATTTCTTTTCATGACTGAGTTCTGCTCATTATAATTTCTGACACATCTTCTTGTCAAGAATGATTGAAAATATTTATGTTATTAATACTTTAGCCAAAGCGAAACTGGTATTTTCAGTAAAACTAGCTACTGCAACTAAAATACTACAAGAAGAAGCATTCACATTTACAGAAAACATTTATTTGTCCACTTGGACTCAGACAGAATGGATGTCATTTTTCAGTACATATGGTGGAATCTGTAATTGCTGTAACTGTCCCATACTGTCTCCACTCTTGTGAGATGAGGTTATATTGGTGAACAAAGAAACTTGAGGGAGGACTTCAACAACACAGTCAGGCACACCTCTAAAACTTCCTCATCTCCTTTCATGGTCAAATACTCTGGAATTGTACACAAACGTTAGCTTGACAAATCCTGATTGATTCTCATCATATGTATTCCAGGAAGAAATTTTAAACAGCTTAGCTCCAGGGAAATAAATAGAAGCATAGCAGTCTATTGACCTTACTACAGAATTTATCTTAACTTTGTTTTGATGTACATAAAACTCACTGCTCCCTTACATGCTCACTAAAAAACAATTCTACAACTATTGTGTTTTTCTAATTCAAAATACCAGTGACATTACGAAAAATGTCATATTATTCAAATCCATTCTGAGTAGCAGGTAAAGAAAGTTTTGATCACAGCTCTGAGGAATATGCTAAAGAAAGTTCTCCAATGAACATATTTTTACAGAAATAACGTAATGCTGTTCTCTTTAAGTTTACACATAATGTTTATCCACATCCTCATATGTATCTTGCCATAAATAATTATAGCATTATTGCATTAATTACAATGTAGTATTACGTAGCCATTAAGCTCAGAAAGTTTAGCAAAAAAATATAAGATGATATTACTGTTTCTCAGAATGCATTTGCATATGTAGATTTGTTTAGGTTCGTTATAAGGTACTCTCAGATTTTTGTGTTAAATAAACTACAACTGTACTGGCAAAATATTTACAGAACTTCTAAGCATCAAGAAAAATCTACAAAAAAGAGTAGAGCATCTATTATCTACTGCTTTTACAGCATTTTAAGATATATATCATTCCACAAGCCTACCATAAAAAAAGTCAATCAACAAGTAAGATTCTTGCTCCGGTGATGCAGCTTTAAAAGGAAAAAAATATATACTGGTAAGCAGGGCTCCCCATGGATGTCACTGTATTTTCCCAAAGAATTACACTGAAGATAAAAATGTATGTAATATTTTTGTAATGCTTCTATTTACAGTATGTTTAATGTCTTTTAGAAATAATTCCAAATAATGATCAGACTTAGTTATCTCTTTGGAAGAGTTTATTTGCTCATTTTTTGAGATGAGCTATTCAAGTAAATGGTACAGTGAACTCAAAGGTAGATTAATATTGAATAAGTTATGAATTTCTATGTAATTTATATTAAGTTCTGCACGTTAAAGTCAAATTCTTAATTTGACACAGTGCTCTGGGTTTATCCAGGCAGGTGGCTCAGCCACACAGCCGTACCATCACTCCCCACTCTCAATGTGATGAGGGAGAGAACTGGGGGTTGGGGGGAAAAATAGAAGATATTACATATTTTTTTAAATATCAAATCTCAAGTTGAGCTAAAAACTATTTTTCAAGACAAAAATAGGAAACAATAGAGAAATAATAGCAATGACAATAATATGTATATAATATATGTATATATTTACAAAAAAAGAGATACAATTGCTCACTGCCTGCTGATCAATGACCAACCAGTCCCCAAGCAGTGGCATTTCCCCTCAGTCAACTCCACCCACCCTCTGTATCATTGTTCCACATGGTGTCATATGGTATGGAATATCAGTTTGGTCAGCTGTCCTGGTTCCGTCTCCTCCCTGCTTCTTGCGCACATCTCCCCCAGTCCTGTTACTAGCAAGACAATGTGGGAAGCTGAAACAGCCTTAGATCTGCACAGCACTGCTCAGCAACAACTACAACATTAATATCTTATCACCATTGTTTTTCTCCTAAAGCTAATACATAGCATCATAAGCAGAAACTATGAAGAAAATCAATTTTGTGCTGGCTGAAACCAGGAGAATATCAGCTTCTTACACTATCCCGCCAGTGAGAGAACTAGGGCTATAGTTACATGAGAACCTGGGAGGGGACAGAACCAGGATACAGAGTTTTTGAGAGCAACTGTATTCTAAACCTATGTTTCAAAAATTCATTTACAAATGAAATTGACATGGTAAAAGATACTTCTGTACTTTCCCTAAAGATATCTAAACAAATAACATCATACATAAAGTTATGTGTCTTGAGAAAACCAAGGAGTGTTTTCCAGTATTATAATCCTCCAGCCTCAAAAGGGAAACATGGAAAGACAAGCAAGATGAATGTCAGTCTGGAAACACATACTGAGATGGTGGAAATACCATGCTCACAAATGTTACTGGTAACCACTGGTAAAAATAGAACAGACTTACAAATATCCAAGATTTCAATATGGGGCACTTCCTAGCCAAACCGATCAATTACAGACCTAGTATGTTCTCACACTCAAAAAAATTGTATTAAGTTCAGCCAAGTGTCTTTTCTTTTTAATATACACAATTTTTAAATTATTAGCTACAGTAAGACACGAAGGAAGGACATGTAAATTAAACAACACTGAACTTTGCATTTAGAATTTTCATTTCCTCTTGTCAAATAAAATGGTCACCAAATGTTACTGAAGTTAAATGCAGCTGTTGATAGAGAAACAAGTTACCATTTTTGATAGGTCTGGACTTCCTGTTAGCTACCATGACATTTGTGGCAGGAACCTAGCTATCTAAGCAGGACTTTGTAATTAAAAATAACAGATGTCATCATCTGTTATTTTAGTTATTGTCTCCAGAGTAAGTTCTTTTTCAGAAGGATTTAATGAAACTGTTCTCCTCTCTCCAATTGTTTTTCTTCCTAAAATGGTTGATCTCTACATCAGCTTGGCAAATATACAATTCAGCAAAGTTTTAATCTTATTTTTAAATTAAGGGAGTTTTCTGCAGAAGTAATGCAGATTTTGTACAGCATTTACATGCTTTGGAACAGCTCTTCTGCTGGACATATGTTGGATGTCTATGCAAATGTTGCTAATATTTATCTTCATACAATAGGAAACACATACAAATAATAACAGAAAAACAATTAATTTGAAATCTCCTTGAATAGTAAAAAAAAACCAACAAAACAAAACAAAAAAAAAACCCCACCAACATTGTTTTTTCAAATCACAAGCTGCTACTAAATGCATTTGCTCTATTTGAATTACATACATCTCCTACTAGCAGGAATGTCAATGTGAGCAGAACATTTTCAGAAATAACAATAACTTTAAAAAGAAAACCCACCTGATTTTGCCAGCTGTTTTGTCTATGGATTGTCTTATTTTGCGAGAAAACTGGAAGACTGAGGACAACAGCAAACTATCCCCCATAACCTGAAATAAGTTTTAAATAGAATTAAACATAAACAATTCCATACATTTTCCATTTTTTTTAACCTTAAAAAAATATTACTTATGTTCTAATTACTATCCCAGACAAGTGATCATACTAAAACATTTTGCAAATTAAATAACAAGTAATTTTTTCCAGTATTTATGCTACTGGTATAGGTAGGAATGAAAGGATAGTGTAGAATGCTAAGCAGAGAGATGATTATGAAAAACTGAAATAGAAACATTACCGTAGAGAAATTTCTTTTGTACTTACTTCATCTCTGCTCCAAGTCCTTCTTCGGGTAATTGTTGGGGGATCCATGGCATTTGGTAGCTGAGGTCTAGCATCATTAGGTTGACCATTCCCCTCTGGTGGTTTGGCATGCACTAGTGGAGGGATTTTTCTAAAATTGAGACTTTCATCAAATACTCGGTCAACCAACTGGAGAGTAAAAGAAAAATGCAGTTTATTAAACCAATTGGATATGTGCAAAATGAGACTAATCTTTTCTCCTTTTCAGGCAGCTTTGAAGAAGCTTATCAAATACAAGTCACTCTTCTTCTGTTGTATTCTGTTGTATAGCGTGATGCCACATTCAAATATAGCAATACTTTGTAAAGTGAATATCTTTTTTTCAAACAGTAGATTTACATGGCAACAGAAAAAGGTTACCCCACAGAAATTTCGTTTACATACATGTAGCATGGATAATTACCTACAAATTGGCACCGGAAATTTATTCCTTTAATTAAAGGAATATATATGTGTGAGATTAGGTACAGTGCAATCAAATTTAGATTTTTCCCTATTAGTCATAGAGTTACAGAAACACCTATGCCTACTTAAAGGAAAGACTGCCACCTGCAGTAGCATGTACAACTGTACAGCATTTTTTAAAGAAAATAAACTGTAGTATAAAATCAGAGCAATCTGACTACATCTGAGAAAATGAGCACTATTTGCTGAAGTTTAGTTATCAACCTATAAGAATTAAAGATAAATTCTGTGTGAATGTAGTCATATTTTTTTTTCTGAGTACACAACTCACAAGTTTGTCACTGTTTATATCTTTTTTTCCACAGAAAAAGACAGTATTATACTAAACACGGTCAACTAATTATTAACCAAACTTTACATACACAAAAAATGAATAAACGCATTTTGAAAGGACTAATATGAATTTAAAAATGCAGTAAACATTAGGGTGAATTGTAATATGGAAGAAAGTGATGATTTACGTTCAGATTAACATGTATACCAGCATTAGAACTTGTGATGGTTACTAAAAGAAGTTAGTCAGTATATTCAAGCACACCAGATATAGTCAAAAAAAATAAGAATTAATACAAGCACAATGCAAACTTATTTCAAGGCAGTTTTTACAACATTATTAGGAAAGAAAATGTGAAGTTATTGTTAGCTGATGGTGCCTAAGCATTTCAGTTTTCAGAAGAAGAAACTTCAATATTACCTGTGAAAAGAGGGGCTTTTTTTAATAGCTACATAAAGTATTAAATGTATACATATATATATATTCCTGCATACTTTCAAATGCACTTAGATACTACCCAACAGTATCTAAGGCTAAGGACAAGAAGGAAACAAATAATCATCCTGTCCTATGCTTTGTGGAAAAAAAGAGACAGACAGAGATAGTATGCATTTCTGTAGTTTTTTACAATTTCTGGGTAGTTTATCAGAACGTAAAAGAACTTTAAATTAAAAATGAAAGTAGAGATTATGCATACAGGTTGGGTGGAAATAACTAAAAAAGGCTATGCAAAATGCTAAAAGCAAAAGAAATAAAGAAAAGAAAGAACCTTATGCATTTCTCCATGAAGATCTCCTACCTCTTCTCTAGTGTCTATGGCAGAGCCAGGGGTGGTGGCAGCAGTGCTTACTGTGGTACTGGGGGCAGTGCCTGATGAAGTCACTGAATCTATTTCTCCTGCTACATCGTTGATCTCCCGTGCGATGAGAGCCAGATCTTGACTGATCCTAGTAATAAAGACAGCATTACACTCTTGTCTACAAATACAAACAGAGCAGTAGAGCCCAGCCTGCAGCCTTTCAGATGATGTTCCAGTTTTTGATGGTAGCTGTGTTATGAGAAGGAGTATGGTTTTCAGAACAGAAAGCGTACGCATAGAAATACAACAGGAAATTCTTAACTGAAGCTCTTAATAATATGCCTTTATAAAAGAAGATGGTAGAAAGCAATCTCAAGAGAGTATCCTTGTTTTCTTCCTAGGATTCCCAGGCAGACGTGTGCAACACATTTAAGTTCAACATAGGATACACTGGAAATACTGTGAAAATACTGCACAGATGTCCCATGAAGACGCCTTTAATTTATATTTCATCTTATCTATTTGCAAAGAACTTCTGCAAGACCTCTTACTATCCAGCAGCCTTGCAGCTTGCTCAGACTGAACTGCTTACATGTCTAAAATTAATGACCAATACCTTAAATCCCCAAATTTAAACAAGAAAAGCTTGCCATTTGGAAAAACAAATGTATGATGGCATTATACAAATACATTCAACTTCTCAGCTGAAGGTTCTTTTGACTAATTGCTATTTGAAGAGCTCTGAACTACTGCTGTCTCTCTCTGCACTTGCCTTTTTCTTTCTTCCACATCACAACGTAGCTCTGCTCTGCATTTTGCTCAGCAGAACAGAATCATATGAAGGGAGCTTCCTTAGCTTTTCTTGCATCTCTCTTTCCCCAGGAGGCTCCAAAAGACATTTAAAAAATCTATTTTCCAAGTTTATTAACATTTGTTAATTGTAGAGTCTGTGAAAAGTGTAAGCTGGATCATTCTTTGAAGACCAATTTAAAGAACATGACGGTAACATGGAAAAAACAAAATGCTTGTCATATAATCTCAACTTTTAACTTAACACTTCCCTAATCTGATCAGTCATTCAATTGATCTTAACAAAAATCAACCCTCTCTTTCCTGTCCCCTCAAATCTTTTGCAAATACACTGTTAAAACGTGTAACCGATGACTGGCAAGCATAAATCAATAAGGAAGAAAAATAAATAAGAATAATAATAAAGAAATGCAACTGCAGAAGTGAAGGAAGCTAACAAAATTAGTGAACTATTCCACTTCTCTTCAGTTGGCAGACTTGTATGCATTCTCCCATAATATACCAATTACCCTGTTCACCCATTCACTTCTACACTTAAAAGTGACCTATTTTAGTAGAGTGGATGCAAATTCAAATAAAAATAAATAAATCTTTACTCACAGAATTCTGTAAGAGTTGAATATTTTCATAGATGTACATGTGTGTATAAATACACATATATGCACAAATATAAATATACAACATTTTCAATGCTAAAGTACTTGCCTTCACCTGCATTCAGGAGGACACAATATCACCTAAGCTACAGTATGGAAATTACACTTTTGAAGTTTCTAAGCCTTATACATTTCTGATTTTAATCACACCTTCTTCATATGCCTGTTATTAAATTATAATTAAATTCATAACCTGTTAGTTCAAGGTGCTTCTCACACTTACCAAGGCTGCCTTAAGTATTTTCCCTTTTCACAGACTACACTAGAAGAAAATGTTGAAAAATATTATCAAGAAGATGGGAAAAAAAGAAATAGTTACTTAAACTAAGCAACGCAGTGCTTCACAGCTGTGAGACCACAGCGTAAGATAAATTAAACAAACAAACAACACTTTTCTTGTTTACCCTTCCAAACTAAGTTCTGTGAAAATGTTCAAAACTTGAATACTCACATCTAAGTTTTAAATAGGATTTAAATACTTACACTGTTTAATTTACTTTGAACAAGCTACTTTCATTGCCTAGGTATTGTATGATAGGGGAATAATTAGTTACTAGAATGTAGAAGTGACTGCCTTTTCCATGGCTCACTTGAAGCACAGTGCTAATGGCAATAATGCAGAAATTGCAACACTAATCTCAGGAACTCACAAGAAATTACTTTTTGATGAATACATGTGATTTTAGAATCACAGAATCATAGAATCACCAAGGTTGGAAAAGACCTAAAAGATCATCCAGTCCAACCGTTCACCTATTACCAATAGCTCCTACCAAACCATGTCCCTCAACACAACATCCAGTCTTTCTTTGAACACCCCCCAGGGTCGGTGACTCCACCACCTCCCTGGGCAGTCCATTCCAGTGCCTGACCACCCTTTCTAAAAAGTAATACTTCCTAATGTCCAGCTTGAATCTCCCCTGCCGTAGTTTGAAACCATTCCCTCTTGTCCTATCACTAATGACGAGAGAAGAGGCCGATCCCCAGCTCACTACAACCTCCCTTCAGGAAGTTATAGAGAGCAATGAGGTCTCCCCTGAGCCTCCTCTTCTCCAGGCTGAACATTCCCAGCTCCTTCAGCCTCTCCTCATACGGCCTGTGCTCCAGACCCCTCACCAGCTTTGTTGCCCTCCTTTGAACACGTTTCAGGGCCTCAATGTCTTTCTTGCAGTGAGGGGCCCAAAACTGGACACAGTACTCGAGGTGTGGCCTCACTAGTGCTGAGTACAGGGGAACAATCACCTCTCTGCTCCTGCTGGCAACACTGTTTCTGATGCAAGCTAGGATGCCATTGGCCTTCTTGGCCACTTGGGCACACTGTCGGCTCATGTTCAGCCGAGTATCAATCAATACCCCCAGGTCCATTTCCTCTGCGCAGTCCTCCAGCCACACCGCCCCAAGCCTGTAGCATCGCCTGGGGTTGTTGTAGCCGAAGTGCAGGACCCAAGATCACATGATCACATGATATCTAACATGGTCTCTCAGAATTACTTCCTCTCTGACACTTATGCACTCATCTGAAATTCTATCTCACTATCAATGCAAATGTAATACAAAATCAGATATAATTCAAATATACCTCAAGAAATATACCACTAGCAACCAACAGTTCCACACAAAGTTCTTCTCTGCAAGTCCTACTAACGCAACCAGAAGTTGCATTCTGGGAGCTAGCTATCATAACTCAGCAATGATCACCATAATCCATTAGAATATATGCAGGTAACACAAATGTTCTGCCAGTGTCTCACAAGAGGAATTTAAAATCACCCGTTCAGTTAGTGAATGAAAACTACGTAGAGCAGTACAGATAATCTACAAGTTTACTTTCTCCTATATATGCACCATACAACTGTCTGGGTACAAATCTTTGTTATTTTGGTGGTGCTCCTTTGAAACCAACCTTGCTATTTCTTCTCGGTGAGCAGTCCAATCACGTATGTAATCTTCCTGTTCTTTTATTCTGTGCTTGAAAGCATTGCTACTTTGAGTTGCTGTCCCCGTGCTCTGCAGTCGCGTGGTTTTCAGGGCTGGAGAGGTACGTAGACGGGTATGTTTAGGAGAATTACGGTTTGATCCAAATTCATCTTCTGAGGTGGAAGCATAATCTGTAGGAAAGCGCCTCCATCTTGCACTTACTAAATTAGTTTAATCATTAAAAAAGAATTATTATTGTATCTTTTACAAGGAAAAAAAAAATTATTTCAGCATTATCATGAAAGTACACAACTATTAATTGCCAATCCCCAGATACCTTACAGAAAGCTTTTTTACTACATCTTAAAAAGAAAGCTACAGAAGTTGTGTTAAATAATATTAATAAAACATAAATTGGATGCTCTTTGTATAATGATGAGTGAAATAAGATGTAAAAGCCAGTAACTGTATATGAGCTCAAGCAAACTGTATTAAAAATCAGGGGCCCAATTCATTAACATTTAAGTATATAATCAGTTGCACTTTTTCTGCAGATTTTTTTCCCCATAAGTTTCATTTAAGGTTTAAGTAGCACACACAAAAAAAATAATAATGAAAAGACATGAAGGAAGGACTGAGCTGGCAGCAAGCCTAGAATGCATGCTTACATAAGGAAGGCATTAAAAGCCATGAAGATACAATTTAGCACAGAAAAAAATACTTCTAATACTGTGCCATAAAAATCAGCAGCAGATCTCCAGAAACCCTAGAGCAAAATGCATGTCTTCTCACACGTAGCACAACGTATATATGGCCATGTTGCTGTGGACAGACTGAAGTAGAAGAGAACTGGAATTAAGTAGGAAGCTTTCTTCCCCCTAGGAATTAGTCAAGTCCAAAGTCTGTTTCAGACTTTTTGTCCTCAAACATTCTTAGCAGGAAGAGACATCACCCGAGTGTAACGGAGTGCTCATCACTGTGACCTGAAGTCTTGCAGGGGATTTAATCCCCTAAACTCACTGACATTCATGAGGCTTTATAATAACCATAGACATTTTGTAAAGTGTGTGATCATACCTTGGTAATTTAAAGTATTCAATTTATTCACAGTGACTTTAGGATAGGAAAAAGAAAAATGCAACTTGTAATAATGACCACTCTCAAACCATTAAAAGAGCCAACGCATTAGAAATAATATATCAATATGAATTTAGGTAATAAATGTTGAAAGTCATTTTTAATTGTGAAAAGATCTGTGCAATGCCTTGAATGATTATAATGCTTATAATATGACACTCATGTCATAAGCTTACACCCCTTCCCTCATGTAAATAACCCATTTTTAATTATTAAAAACACAAACATTCTTGCACAATTTTTTCAGGTTTAAATGTGGGCTTCAAATTGTGTCCAGCTCTACTAATTTTTGATTTTTTTTTTAAATTATCATTATTCTAACTTTACTGAAGGAAAGAAAAAGATCTTTCCAGTTACTTACTGCATTCCTTTTAGGGGTTTCAAGTTTGTTTTGATTAGGGAAATAGAATATAAGCAGAAAAAGCACATTTCCCCACCAATAGCATGCAAGCAACTTGTGACTGAAGTCCAAAGAGATTTATGAGTTGGGCCCACATTTCATTATCGATTTCTGTTTACATATTTTGTCTGAGTTCAAATCAAATGCATCAAAATAAATATAAAATTGATCATAAAATCTCTCAAGTGAGCTAGTCCAGTAACTCAGCACTGTACAACGAGCATATGTAGTCATATTTAAAAACTAAAGATTGAATGAGAAGTGAAATATCAGAAACAGATTTGATTTCTAGTACTCTACCACTGTAAGTTTCAACATCAGGATCTGGGTCTGGGAGAAGCTTGGGTTTCTCTGTGTACAAAATAGCGTTTTATCATGTTAATTTGCATTAAAACATTCAGATAAGAATCATTTGCTTAAATAAAATCTATTGATGAGATCAGTATTAATTCCTCCTTTTTCCACACAGCAATGACTCACACTTTTTAGAAAAAATTCTTAAATTATACATTAAACCAAAAATAAAGAACTTTGCAAAAGCTTAAACATTCCAGAGATACTATGCAATTGAAATAACATCGATAGCAACTGTCTACATAGTACCACGAAACTGATTTTGAAAATTCATTATTATGATCGTTTTAATGTGGGAAAAATGTTACTGTATACTTAACAGTTGACAAATCTTATTGGTGGCTACTGTGTGAAAGCACAGTGTGTTGACACCTTAATTTGGCAAATGACACCATGATCTTACTTTTAAGGTTTGGGAACAGATTTACTCGACATATCCCGTGCAAAATATCCTCATTGATGCACTGTCTTCTGAGAGATTGCCTGTTTCAAAAATCCTCACATCTGGCGCTCAGCACTGCAAAAATGCTAAAGGTCAGATAAAGGTTGTTTTCTATGCTTGAACCCTTTGCTTTTTCTTACAGGGATACCTCAGCAGCTTTGGTAAACTTGTCTGCTAATTATTTGCAATGACAGCTAGGTCAGCAAGTTGCCAGTGCTGCCAACACTAGTCACTCACCAAGGTCTCTGCTTTAAAATAATGCAGAAATTTACAGTTGCAGTTGGCATTCTTGCACTAAGTCTGTCCTCACAGCTTTTTCTCCGCAACATGTGGCTCTTCTCATAACACCATCTGCAATTTTCCTCCAAAATTCTGTCTTCTCTGTTTTTATTGATCACCCTATTTTTTGATTATTTAGTGCCTTGATTAAATCTTTCATTGCTTGTGCAATACACAGAATGACTAATTTGCTTTGATTTTTCCCAGTGCTCTCAGTTATCATGCCTCCTGCCATGGGAACACCCTGGCAAATACTTCAATACTGATAATTCTCATCCAAAACATTCCATTTATCTGCTTGCTCTTTCATTTAAAAACAAGCAATACTTATCTGCACGAAGGCTTTAAAAAGTTTCTGGAAACTACAGACTTGCTCGCAGCTCTGGCAATTTTAATGCTGTTATGTTGCAGTCAATCCACATAAATACACAGTAGTTTAAAAAATCCAATCAATGCAGTCCTTTTCTCCCCACTTTTGTGGGCATGTATGTCTGAACATCCAAAGAGATTTGCAAAATATGAAAATAATTTTCTCTTTTATAGACTGTATCTAAGCAGCATGATTCCAGTGCCAATATTTTCATGCTCTACAATGCTGTAATGTTAACTGCTCTGATGAGAAGGCCCATGGAACAATCTTAACACTTCAATCACAGCTAATGCACTGATAAAAACAAGTACAACAACAAAAAAACAACCAACTTCCTGGTAATGATAATGCATTTTCCAGTCTTTCTAGGTCCAGGTAGACAAGAAAATAAGCAATAATTATGCTCGAATTAAATGTGCCTGAAGGCAAATACATTCAAATACTTGGACGTACTTCAGGCATTTCATTGGTAATTTTTAAAAGCACAACAAAACATTTAAGTGAATTGTGGACACTTCTAGAAACAAAATTATATCCTTTGGATCTAAAATATGCTGCTGCTTTACATTTTATATATTGCATGTGAACAATACATTCAAATTAAACATTTTGAATATGTGTAAAATGGGGAAAATGATAATGTTATTAATAACTTAAGATGTTATCATCATTTTTAAAATACCAGTTAGAAAATGGATGCACTGAGTAGTGGTGTGTGTAAGTGGCCTGCAGAAGTAAGTTTTACACCGGTTTTACAGCAATTCCAACATACCTAAATAAATTCTAAATGGCCTACATGCTACTCCTGATTTGGGTATGTACATTGATAATTTAGTTTTAATGGCATAAGCTAGTTCTACTGCAAATCTTTCAAAACAGTAGTGGTTTTTAATAGCTAGCTTATTATATAAGTTGGGTAGTTCATGAGAAGATAGCATCTTTTCCCTTTGGAAAGCAATATATTTTATACAACGCAGAGTTAGCTGTATAATACAGGTAACTGAAATGAACATTAAGGACAGACAGCCAGGACAGACTAATAGACTGGGAAGTGAAAGCTGAAAGGACTCCACTGAACAGAGGTAACAAATCACTTCAATGCAGCAATCTGGGAGAAGTTTAGAAAGCATAGAGGCGTATAAATGTACACAAACCTCAACATCCATATACAGTTTTGTGGGGGGGGGGGAGGGGGAAGGGAAAGTGGAGTGGAAGCAAAGCAACAAATAATATCTGTGGTTTGCCTTTTAAAAAATCAAAAATCAGTGGTAGTGGGATGTGAATTAGTGTTGGTTATTAAAAGTACAAGCAGTATTAATGGACACACTTTGGACTAATGCTGCCAGCTCTCAAGCTGCGTAACTCCAGTCAAAATTAATTAAAAGAGAAAGTAGGTTACTTTTCCAATGACATCTTAGAGGGAAATATTCTGTTTTTATCAAAGGTTTAATTTTTTTTTTTTTTTATCCTTATAGAGATCATGTTATAACAGAATCACCTTTTTTGTTTTCTATTCAGCTAATAAACGACACAACAAAAATGCAGCTGTGTAGGAGAAACTGCTAAGAATTCTAATGGTACATTCATGATACACGAGCAACAGAAGGGTAGCAGGAAACATACCTAAATAAATAAATAAATAAATGTATTCTAAATAGGAGGTGGTGTATTAAAAATATAATCTCAGTGAAAATACCTCAGCACTGGAATTAAGCAAGCTACTGTGACTTATTTTTTTTCTTAGATTGCGCATTGGCTTGAAATACAGTCAATACAGGCAACTCAAAAACCAAGAAGTCACCAATTATAAATATTCATTTCATGTGGTAGATAACATTTAGAATCACCACATTTCAACTTTGATTTATTTAATATTTCTGTTGGAAAAAATATCTAGCAACGTTTCACTCTGCTTGTATTTAAGGCAGTGTGAATAGCAAGTTAAAATTAATCAACTCTATGGATTTTTTTTCATCCACATGCAAGATAAATTACAGTAAACGAGCTATGATACAAAAGTGACATGATTTGGAAATCATAATGAAATCAGAAATTGTCATGACTTCGATAAGAGAATAGAAACTACTCTAAGGCAAGGCAAATGTAATATGAATTGCTTAACTTTAGTGTGCTTAGTCAGGTAGTGTTTGTTTGATTTTTTTTCTTTATTACTTCCTGTTATTATCCATAGTAAACAAATATAACTTTCGTGGTTTTAGAAGCTAATCTTAAATTATGAATAAGAATATCCTAAAACTTCTCAGGGTGTTCCCTTAGGGAATACTTACTGTATGCCAGGCTGGCAAATAATACTTAAACTAATGCTGTATATTCTATATAGTAAAAATGTTGCTGACCTAAATATTCACTACTATGGCTTGAGCTGAGAGATTCTACTCTCACGCAAATCAGTGCTGCCACACTTGAATACCTCAGTATAATTCTTTGATATTGACTTCCAGTTAGACAAACATGATTTTATATACATATACACACACATGCATATCTCCATCCAAGAAGTTAAAAGATTAAAGTTTCTTGTCTTTGCGACTTTAAGTGAGAAATGTCCACAAGCATCACACCAAGAAAGCCTCCTACTTGAAAGAAAAAGATCAAGTCAACTAATACTCAATGAACTGTGGTAGAACAGTACCTTAAAAATAAGTAAATAAATTATCCACATATTTTTTAAAAAATATAGATAGATAGATAGATAGTATTGTAGAAAAATAGTTCAAATAATCGGACATACCTGAGGGAGAATTATGAGCTGAAGCCAAAGATTTGGATTTTGAATCTGAAAGTCGAGAAATGCTATTGGCTCGAGTTCTAGCAGAAACTTTACTTTCTCCTGCTAATGTCAACCTTGCACTTCTGATAATAGCTTCTGGAGTACGAGATGAAGCAGTGCTTCTGGTTATTGTCGCTTCAGAATCACTACGTGCTGATAAAGAGCCAAGTCGAGTTCTGCGGGGTTGAGCAAGTAAGTCTATTCTGGAAATACTCCTCCTCCCTGATGGAGGTTTTGATGTAGAACTTGTAGTGGACACTTCAGAAGCGACTGAAGCTTTATCGGCATCAGCAAGCTCGCTGTCTGAGGCTTCACCAAGTCGTGCTCTGCGCAGGAGAGAAGTCCTTGTAGGACGAGGTCTTGGAAGAGTGGTAGATTTACTAGATTGCCCAAGTACGACAGGAGAGCTTTTTGATTTAGCTGACTTTCCTTCCATTTTAGAATGCAAAAGTTCATCTGCTGAGGCGAATGGAACTCTTCCATGTGATTTGCCAGAGTAGGTTTCCTGGTCAGATGATAAGATATCAGAAATGGCAGAATGAGGTACACTAGATGTTTGGTCATCATCTGTCAAGTCTACTGATGGTTGTCTCATTCTTCCACTGGATTGCACAGATTTGCGAGCATCAGCTCTAGATCCACCATCTGAAGATCGACTTTTAGTTTTCTTTTCCATCTTTTCTCTGGCACTTGTTGCAGAGGATTTTACAACATCCTTAGAAGGGGAACCAGAAGAACATCTATCTTTATATAAGGTTGTAAAGCTCTTTCGTTTCTGTGTGGATTTCCTTTCACTGTCACCAGTAACAAGACTGATTGTGCTGGCTGTATCTACATCTGATTCTGGTGATATGGAATTATCTCTGTTATAGCTTGGAGTCTCAGGACCTTCATCAGTTTTATTTTCTTCACGCAGTTTAGCTTCAAGGAAAGCCATTACAGCTTCAGTGTCTTTTAAAATGAGTGTTGTATCTAGACTGGAATCAGTGTCCATTGAATCACTTCTGTCACGTATTCTGTTTGCAGATGCTAAGGGGGCAGCAGATCCACTTTGCTTATTAATGTGAGGAATAAGCTCTATCGGTATATTTGTGCTAGGCTTATCTATAGTAAAGCTGCCTTGCCTCACCAACGGTTTTGAAGATTCCTTTTTTTCTCCTGATGCTTTAGGACTTTGTCCTTTAATACTTTCCTCATTTCTTCTTCTTTTTCCCTCACTCTGTGCTAACTTCATTGCTGCTTTATCATGTCCAGGAGCTTTGTTCTGATTATCCAAAGTTTTGCGTGACACAGCAATCTCCTCCTTATCTTTCTCAACTAGGTTTGTAGCAGATTTTGTGGGTGTCCAGTGTCCTTGCTCCTTTCGTTCTTGTTGAATTTTCGCTAGAGCTTGTTTCACCACAGAATTTTCTCTGCCAGTTTCAGCTCTCTCTTTACTGGAAGAACTGGGGAAAGAGAAAACCTTTTCTCCTGTTGCTTTGGGTGAGAGACCGTTTACTGTTCTGCTTGACTTAGCTATACTTCTGCTCTCAGTATCTGAGGCACGAGCTGGAGTTTCTTTCTCTTGAAGTTCAGTGTCCTGCTTTTCACCTATTTCTGATCTCTGATGAGATGCAGTTTTTGTTCTGGAGCTTTCACTCATTTTCTCCTCCTTGGGAAGTTGTGGAAGCGTCCTTCTCTTCCGCTCACCTTGGCTGGTCACAGAAGTAGCTGAACCAGTGCTTCTGATAGAAATACCAGATTCACTGATATCTGTGTCTAAAAATGAATAAGAAAGCATAGCTAAGAAGTAATTCAGTAGCAAGCTAAACACAAACATTAAATTAAGACAGCATGTTACTAATCAAACAACATAAAACTGAAATGTCACTGGAACATCTGAGGGCAGCTCTGAAAGTAATGCCTCCTGCTTTATTATGTTGGCCCACGACGTCAGAGGCAGCTGATGGTGGCGTGGCAGTAGAGGGTGAACCTTTCTGCCAATATCCCATTATATTTTGTTGTTGTCTGACAGATGGCAACAGAGGGACAGCCTGACACAAAGGCATCTGACACGGAAGTGGATGAAGCCAAAGTGTGGAACTGAACTCCTCCATGCAGAAAAAATGACACCCATTGACATTTATTGATGCTTGCTGAACACTTCTGGAGACCAAACAGTGGATGTGAGCACAGTGAGGAGGTGGGTGTGCATTTCAGCAGAGGTGAGAGCAGTTCAACTCCACTGGTGAAGATTTTTATGAACATGACATGCACGGTCTTGTTCATCACTGGTGAAAATGCAGAAGTAATGGTGGCGTCTATGTTGAAAAATATATATAAACATACATTGGTTGTTCCAGGAGAATAAGGTGTCCCTCGCGGCAAGAACTCTCTAATCCCTTAATTGAATATTATCAGTTATACTGTATGTGTACAGCTGTATGTATAAAACCACTACAATAAATCAAATACTTATCTTCTGCATTCTTAATTTTTATTTTTGCTTTGCAGTGTCACGTCTTAGATGAAGGTGGCAAAACAACTTACACATTTTTCTTGTTAGGACACTCATTTAGAAAAGCAGGAGATATCACTGAAATCTAAACATTTCTGGATTATTTATCTTGGGAATTGTCACTTCTATAAATTTTAAAAAAATATATTGAAGGTTCAATAGAAATCAGCATAACTGATATTTGTGAAGACAGGCTTCTCTCAGACATACCTACAAGCTCAATTTACTTATTTTTTCAGATATCTAAACATTTAAAAGTTTTTAGTAGTAGAGGTGTAGAGTGACTCAGCATTGTTGATGGCAATATGCACACCATTGGAAGTTTAACTACCAACACTTCTGAAGAAAATGTAGGCATCTAAGCCAGCAAAGCAGACTTTGTGAATTCCTCTATGAACATACATATTAAATACAATTTTCATCACAAGTTAGGAGCTTGAAAGCTTTTTGGATCTTAAGCATTTTAGAATTCTTGCAATATAGGGGCATATTAGACAGTTATTAGTTCACTTAAATCAAAGTTCTTATGCTAGCAAAAGAAGTATTCATCCCTTCAAAGATCTGGATAGCGTTCCATCTAAAACATAGAATTTAAATGAATCCAAAAACCACAACATATTCCCCAGCTTGCAAGTTAACCATCCAAAGGATCACTCTCATCACATCATGGGCTATTGTTTTAAGTACTTTTATATATATATATATATATAAAAAAAAAACCCCAAAAAAACTCAACGACCAAAAAAACCCAGGAAACTCAGGAATAGGCAAGCTTAAGCTTGCTGTGCAGAAGGCCTGCCTGCTGGGCAGAGTGCTGAGACCAAGTTTTCAGTGATATATATATATCAGAGTGATATATATATATATATCACTCTGATGCTTCCAAGTAGTATAGAATTTACTCAATTCCCATTATTCTGTATACATGATAAATCAAATTATTTAATTTTCCCCCTTTCCATCTCGTTAGATATTTGATATCCTAAAGAACAACATATTCTAAGTTCAAACTCTATGAGGGGTGGAAAAGCTCTTAGAGAAGCAGTAGTCACTGGTAAGAATTTTTTCATGCACTGACACAGACATTTAAACTACACAACATCAAAGGCAAAATTTCTTTTGAAAACAATACGATGAGGTTCTGAAATTGGAAGTTCTTTTATTGCTTACTTTAATATATGGCCTCGCCTGTTATATTTTAAAACCATGCAATTTACTTAAAAAAGTAATAAGAAAAATAAATACAATTGATTAAATTCATTAAAATTCATTTAATTAAACATACTTACATATACACTATCATCTGCTGAATATAAGCCTGAATAGAGCTTCAGTTAGTAAACAATACAGAATGCCCGCTTAGTTTTGTTGTAACTCCCAATATTATTTCAGTTTCACTTTTTAAAATTTTAAAGATATTAATCCAACTTTAGGATTAAAATTCATTTCTTTTGTCTTCCATTCTTTGTGTTAGAACAATACACAGAATGAAAAGCTAACTCTTTTGTGAAGGCACTAATTAGCTTTTTTCTAATATAGAATAAATGGTACGGATAAGGTCTCTATAAACACAAAGTATGCAAATCCATTTATCAGTGTTATCTTAAATCTGAGGGCAGCAAAATAAATCTGCAACAGATCCGCTTAAGAAAAATATACATAAGTTACAACTAAATTAAGATGTCCCAGGACAAAGAATTTCAAAGAAAAAAAAATCACAATGGAATTCAAGATCAAGCAACTCAAACAATGGTTCAGTTCAAATAACGCAGGTCTGGTATCAAGAAACCTGTAATTTGTATAGTAAAATATGGATATAGTATTGTTTTGTTCTTTTTTTTTTTTTCCTTTTAAAAAAGTTGTATTATTTACTACTTTTGAAATGCAAACTTGATAACTATTTTGGAAAAATCTCTGCTGCTATGCTTTTACACTTGTTTGAGGACTCAAGGAGTCTGCACAGTGAGGAACAAACCAACCAAATTGTCCCCCTCCCCCTGCTCCCTCCTTCCCCCCAAAAAAACTCAACGACCAAAAAAACCCAGGAAACTCAGGAATAGGCAAGCTTAAGCTTGCTGTGCAGAAGGCCTGCCTGCTGGGCAGAGTGCTGAGACCAAGTTTTCAGACTTAACAAGGGGAGAATTACAGGATTCCATTCTGAAAGCAGTGAAGACTTAGTTTTATCATTTTGAAAACGCATTCTTCTGAGAGACTAACTTAAAGGTCAAAGATGTAGCTTGCTCTGAATTTGTAATAGACATACGGAATCCTGAGAATCTGAAGAAAATCAGCAGCTATAAAAAAAAGTAGAGAATACAAATTACTCTTCTGAATGTAACTTCATGAAAAAAAAAGTTATTAGAAAGACAAGTAATTAATTTTACTCACCAATATCTAACAAGAGGTTATTGGACAAGTTCTGTAGGTGGTAGTGTGTCTTCTGAAGTGATGTACACAGAAAGGCATTTCTACTTTAAAAACACATTTTTTCCCATTTTAAAAAAATCTTTTAAACTTTGTTGTAAATTTCAAAGTCAACTGGAATAAGAGGAAATGCTGGAATTGCAGGACAAAAATATAACTAGCAGTAGGCTGACAGTTGGTTACTTCTCGATTTCTAAACAGCATATCACATTCAGGATGTGGAAAGCATGGAAATGACATCTTTGTGTAATCAATTTGGCAACAAAGAGCTATATTAACTCATGATTTACAGAAGAAAACTATGGAACTACTTTGCTAGATATAGTAACTTCTACCTCAGCGTGTAAAAATCAGCATTAGAAGTACACTAGATTGTTCTGTTGCATCAACGTTTCTAGGTTGAAACTAAAAGGAAGAAAACAACTGAGGATAGGTAAGGTAACTCCTTCATAGTCAAGAGTGTTGACCTTAGTGAGCAAACTACTTAAAAACACAGATGTGAATAGTTTAGTTAAGGACAGACAGTTGTTCATCACTGGAGATAAAGTATGGTTTCTTTGTTTCCAGTGTCAGAAATATGCTACTTTTCAGCTGAAGAACAGCTGAATAACAAACTTCAGGTCAGATGGTTTAACAGTCAATCCCCAGTATCCCAGAAACATACTAGGCAGATGAACCCAAACTGCATTCAAGTGAAAGTTTCTTTTATGTTACACTTTTTAGTTTGCTTTAGTATCATTGTTTAATTTTAGCATTCTTCTGCCGTGTCAGAAAACACTACCACAGAGCTAGTTTTCACATTGCATCTTCTCAAAGACACATAAGAATTTCAAATGAAGATAAGGTCTTAACAGTATGAAAGTTGCTTATTTATGTACATGAGCACTGTTCTCCCCCTTTCAGAGGTTTCTTCATCAGAAATTATGTCAACAAGAACTGTTTTATTACCGTTCTCTAATGCAGCAGGAACAGGTGACTCCAATCTGATATCATCTGGGTCATGACGTGTGTGATTGGCAGCCAAACTAGCCCACTGTGATACCCAACGTTTACTTCCAGGGGCAGTAGAACCTTCCTAAGGAAGAAAAACAGTAGAAGAAAAATGACAACTGTTTGATAAAATCATGTTCTCATTCCAAGTTTTCCTGGAATAGAAGTGTCAGACACTATCTACCTGGAGGAAACTGAAAAAGGAGTTTACTTGAATATATTTTAGATTTACTGTTTCTAGAACAGCAACATAAATGACTCTACATACAGCTGCAAAATCAGTATAGAATAAACAGCTTTTCTTATGCTGTGAAATTTTAAAGATCAGAATCTATAGAAAATATATTAGAACTTGTGCCTGCTTTGAAACAGAAGAGCAGAAGAAACACTGCAGGTAGGGATGTCAGCAAGAATTAAGAATAAGCTTCAAGAAGATACTCAGGTTACATTTTACCAGCTTAAATGATCTCTTGTCCAGATACATTGTATTTAGTTCATTATGGAAAGAATGCCTTAACAACTGAAAGAATAAAAAAATCTGTGATAGAAAGAAGAGCAAAATAAATAATTTGTCCAGTCTAAATGACAAAAGAAGGAAAGATTGTTTTATATCAGTGTATTGGCTAACAGGGTAGTCAGTGCAATCACTATCTGATTTTTATTTTTTTTTCAGCTGACCTGAAAAGAAAATTGACTTGCTTTCCCAATAGGAAAGCCTTTTGAAACTTTGACAAGTTTTTAAATGAATAAAAGTAAAAGTAAAACTCAAACCACCTTCCTACTCTGTATTCTTACAGTATGATAAACATATATTTAGAAATCTGTTTTTGGAAAATAAAACACAAGATTATTGTTTTACCCTCCATATTAGAATTTATCGTGCTCCTCCAAAGACAGCAGACAACTATGGATATATGTATATGTGCATACATGGCGGAACACTATTGAAGGCTTGAAACATTTTCTAGTTTAGATAGTCTAATCTATGGGACTCAAAAACCAAACTGCTGCAAATGAAAAAAAAAGTCACTGTCTGCAGGACTAGGGGAGTTACATAACTACAGGCAAGTCAAACCAGAAATCGCAATTCAAGATCAACAGAAGAGATGGGAAGGACATGAAAATATGCATACCTTGCTTCTAAAGAGAATATGAAGCAACTATTTCAGAGGTTAACTGAAGCTCTGCTTGGCACTAATATTAAAAATGTAGATTTCTGTTTAATTTATTGGGCACCCTGGGATTCTAATCTTTGATCAGGAATTAACAGTATAGATTTTACGAAATGTATTCAGCAAAAATGGTAAGCTGAAAAGGTATCACCTAATGTACAAGAACCTCTTTTAAATTGAAAGTTACTTAGCTAATTAAGAAGATTTGAATTTATATTCCTGAATATCTCTTAATCATATGGATGACTTTAATTAATGCAAACAAAAGCACTGTGAATCTATTTCAGATTGTTATGAATGTATTATGCCAGAAATGCATCAAATCACTTCTATGAACTACTATAGAAATGTCCACATTCTCAATTCATTTCTTAGAATCAAAATGTTACAAAATTCAAATCTAACAACACTGAAGTAATGCAATTCAATGATTCAGTTATTTATGGGCATTTCTGAACATGATGTAAGGAAGAGTGCCAGAAAGAATAATTTAACAAAAAACATGCAAAAACAAGCAGCATTTAGGCACTGGCAACAAAAAGCATTCCTACTGCTGATACTTTCTTTCTTTTGCTTTGTTTCTCTGTCCCTACCAAAGCAATTAATTACAGCCTAAATCAGATATGATGGTAGTTCTACTTATCTTCGCTACAGAAAACCCTAATTGTTTGTGTATCACCTAAGCAATTCCATTGATATGATTTCCAATAAATAATCACTTTGTAATAAAGTATAAAGATTTTGCAAATTAATGGTAATTACACTGTTAAAAAAATTCTTAAATAGGAGTGGGTGCAAATGTGTTGTTTTTTCTATTTTCTATACATACAAGCATAAACAACAAAGCTATGAAGTTCCTTTTACCAGTAGTTAAAAAAATGGATATTTTAATCTTTAACTAAAAAGTTTTTTATTAAAAGCAAAACGTAGCTCAGTAATAGAATCCAACATATCCAGATGTGAAAGATTCGTATAGCATTAAAAACTCACATCCAGTGATCCAAATTTTCTCCATATAATCCATGCATCTTAGAGGCTTTCAATAAGCAGTCCTTTAAGTCTTCCCTTGAAGACCAAGAGGAATTTCCCAGCCTTTCAGAAAAGCCAGGCTGACATCAGAGGACCCAGCATTATAACTTTGTGTTGAATCTGCTTTCCCTTATTACATATTCCAACTAAATCTGAGTGATACATCCACAGGAAAAATACCCATGGATTTATGAAGATGTATTATTCAGCCTGAAGATTCAGAGCTTCCATCTGTGTATCTGAAAAAAGACACAGCATGCATATGACGCCTAGAAGCATCCCCATTACTTGGCATTTCAGAGCATTATAATAAGTTCAAAAAAATTTCAGTAAATAGAACCCAAATTAGTTTTTTTTAAATACATATTCCAGTCACCTCAAGTTCTAAATATCTGACTATGCCATCTTTTCATACATTTAAGAGGCATCCTGAATGTCTTTTAGTCCCTCTCCCCTCTTCTTTTTCTGAACCATACTCCTCTATGAGCACTAATGTTTTTTCCCCCAAGTTTCTATACTTCACTTATAGACAATGTTTTCACATTTCTTCACGGAACAATACTGACACGCATCTCAAACAGTTGTTTTTTCCTTCTGTTGCATTAACTCTACTTACAGAGCAAACTTCAGCAATCACATCCATGTGAGTTACCACGTATCTGAAGTAAATGAATTGTATCAATCTGGTCCTGTAATGTAGATCTCTATTCCCTTAATAATGCAAGTAAATCTCTTTGGCTCCTTCTCTGGCTTTGAATTCTCCTTTCCTAAACAAGAATGGTAACAGTGCTCTGGAGATTCACTGCCACCTCCCATCATGGTGCCAAGAGTTCCCATTTCTGCTGCTAATGCATCGCCCAATGCTTGCCTTTTCACAGCTATAGGACACTGCTAACAGAGTCACCCTATGTTTAATCATAGCTTCTAATTTCAAACAAAAAGCCAATATCAAACTTCATACTCAACGGTTTCTCTACAGAAGGATATGAAATTAGTGTAATTAGAATAGACAAACAAAAGGACATAAAGCCTCTGAATAGACACGGCTGTTCTCCAGCTTTAAGGAGCAATACAGCAAATATTTACATGAAGTTATTTTGTGTTCGCAATGTCAACACTATTGTTTATTTTCAATGGCAAAGACGTGAAATGGGTGTTCAAAGCAAGGAACACTGTAGCCAATAGCACTGATGACACTGTAAATAGAAAAATAAAAAAAGTACGTCCTTAAAAAGCACATAAAAAATAATGTTGATAAATCATGTCCACAATTTAAGAACGGTGGTTAGAATACAGTAACTGGTCACTGAAAATTATCATAGTCTAAAAGACTGCAGTATTTTTATTAAATGTGCTTATATAATCAGAACATATATCAACAGCAAAAATTATTCTCTTTGTTCTCTATCATTTAACTTTTGTTCTTAAATCTCACTTACCTGGGTTGGCAAGTGGCAGATTATAATATAGAAAATAAAAACATTTAAATATTTTAGATAAATGGATTCAGTGTTTTTACTGTCTAATCTGTAATCATTGAAAAGGCAATTGCATGCAGGCTCAATGCAACTGTGTTAAGACATTTACTCTGCATTTTATCTAGTCTCCTGATACACACCACTTTAAAATATCAAAGCTTGTCACATCAAAAGTGAGACCTTCTTTATAAGAGAATTCTACGCTCTTCAAAGCAAGCTATTTATAACCTGCCCTGTAAAGTTAACATATCTAAGCTCAGAACAATCTCTCAACCCCTAAATGCTTTTATAAAACATTATTAATTTCCCAAGACATAATTTCCAACTTCCAAAATTGAAATCTCTTTTTCTATGTCAAACATCTGATTTCATCTGCCTCTTCTAAATATCTATAGGTACAACCATGATGGGCAAATGAAACAAGCCTGGAACAGTGAGCTACCCCAATGTCACCTGACTGTTTAGTCAAGACATTCAGTAAGGTCTATTCATTTGTGATCTGCAGCTCCTAACAGTAAGTTATGTTCTGCACCTTACAGTAAAACAGTAAGTTTTCCAAAAAGAACAAGCAGAAAAGCTCATTTATGATGAGAATATGGTGCTCATGTACTTTGCAAATCAAACACATTTGCCTCTCCCTTTCCCAAAAATAACAAAATCTGTTTTGGTAAAAGACTTTACATATTGCAGTCTTCTCTCCAGCTGAACCAACAGTTACGCTCCTGATGTTTCCCTGTTTGACACTACAAAAGGCACCTCCCTTTTTCTGAATTAACTTCTCTTTTTCTTCCATATATGCACTGACATACTCTGTTGTTTCTCTGGTAAGCTCTTCTCCAATTGTCATTTGTCCTCATCTCTTACTACACTAATTTGTGCTACATCTACATGGTTTGGTCTACTTTACATACAAAACAATTTTCATTTTTTCCCTATGATGTCTCATAATAATCCTGCAAATTAAGACTACAACACAAAGCAACTCCTCCTCCAGAACATAAAGAAGGCTTATTTATTCAGCAAACAAGAAGTGACCACTTTTGTAATTTCAAGCTAATTCAAAGCAAGTTTTTATATGTCATTGCCACAAGAGTTCTTAAACTTGTCCTATGATTGCAGAAGTCCTCTCAAATCAATCCCTGCAGCGTGTAAAGTATGACATGTGGAAAGCACAATTATGGCCATAAGATTAATCACGTATTCTACTACTGTTTACAAAAACAAAACAAAACAACAACAAAAAGAACATCAACCAAAAACTCTCCAAAACTACAACAACAGAAATAGAAACAAATCAGTACTTTTAATTATCTTGAAAACTCACTAGGCTTAAAGGAGCAGAAAGGCATGAAAAAGAAGATAATAAGGTTTAATTTACAGATTAACTCATAGAAGCATGGTCTAAGGTAAAGTTTGTCAAATTCTTCCATATAACACAACCACTCTGGTATGATTATATTTCCCTTGAAGCAGTAACCTTAGAAAAAACTACTCAAAGAAACTAATCTAGACAGAGTTACATATTCAGCGTCTCAGGATTGTGCAGTACCTCAAAGACAAGTACACTTTTTCTATGGAAAGCACAAGTCAAGATACCAAAACAAATGTATTTACATGGCAGGCAGATACTCATACTTAAAGCTCTCGATATATTCCAGAAAGTTTCCTCACTTCTAAAGTTTTCTTATTTACAGTTTGATACAGCTAGTGAAATAAATGTGACGTGTTTCACTATCAGATGAATTCTGTTCCAGTTTGAGCCTGTTCAAACGCATTTCAGGTTACAGTTTATCGTTCACCAATACATCAGAACGTGTCCCAGGATTTCATACAATATGATTAACATGTAGCTCATGTGCATATTCTGTGTCATATAACTATCTTTTACCTTATCTTTCATCAACTGATTAAATTATACTGCCTCTGAGGCAAATAACGTACTCGACTTCTCATGAGTAGCATCTCAATTGAGAACTGAAACCTTGAATGCAAAAACCTCCAGCTTTATAACCAAAAAAAATTGAAACATTTTTCTATTCATCCATCATTTTTTTCCTAGTTGGCTTTCTCTCCCTCACTGAATGCATATAACATATTTTTGAATTTTAATACCTTCCCAATTTAACTTGGGAAATTGGGACATAGAAATTTCAGTAAGACAATAAAGAACAAAGAAAAATAAACTTACAGATCTGAGCCAATATTTTCTAGGAAAAGCTTTGTTTGCTGTTTAATACTTATTGGTCAACTATTAGTGCTCTGTCTTATTGGAAGAAAAAGGAAGACCATCAAAAATTAAATTCTACCTCTGTGTCAAGAAATCCAGTTGTACTCAGTGGTCTTTTTTCTTCCAGCACTACTGTAGTAGAATTTATAGCCCAATCTTTTACTAAATCTTTCTGGTTCTCGTTGATAACAGGCCTATTATAATCCTGGCTGTCATCCACTCCAAATACCTGAAAATGAAACAAACCATTACACACATTAACTCAATACCATCCTGATATTATGTTCGATGTTAATGGATGGATGGTGGCATGCTGGATAGTGACTTCATGTATTTTTGTTGTATTATGCTTATCTGACATCCTGGTGAAATCTGCAGATTGAACAGAAGAAATGTTTACTGCATTGTTAAAAAAGAAAGAGCAGAAGTGTATGACAACACTGAAAATTTAGGGAACTGCTAGCTGGAATGGTCACAAATGAAAAATGACACTGATGAAAGAAACAAATGGTGAAGTCAAAATTATTGCAGAATCCATTTTCCACTCAATGAAAAAATCAATACCCAAAACCTACCACATTTTCAGAATTTTGTCATGAGCTGGACAAAACAAATCTAAACGGTTACATTTGCCACTAACACTCTCATTGCATTACTGAATATAAACAAAAATCTCAGTTTTTCATTTCTGGGAAATTTAGTAGACATCAGAGTTAACCAGATCTCACAAACCATGCAGAATAATCTCGTTCAATATGTGCCTTGCCATGGTTCTGCTATACTGTTTCCTACTGATGCTTACAGCAATTCTACCATTAGAGAGAAATAATTTCCCCACAACATTTAAAACCATTGCTCATAGAGAAAAATACTAGAAAAAGTTAGGTATGTTTTAACTTTCACCAAGGCAATTTCATGAAATGGAGTTAAGCAGGACAGGCAGTGTACCGTCTGTCAAATTTCATGTGAGTCAAAGATATTAAGGAATATTCACTGCTTTCAGAATTTACATATACTTCAAAGACACTTAACAGAATATTTTGCATCTTGAAAATCTACCGTTTAAAAAATTTACATTAAAGCTAGCTGCCAGAAAGGATCTGGAACATCAAAAATTGTTTCATCTTAAAGACGAAAGAAAAGGAAGAAAATGGAAATTATCCTGTTGTAAAAAATGGCTTGTTCAAAACACAAAGAGCTAGAGGGAATTAGGTTGTTTTTTTTTTTTTTATAATTCAGTTTTGGACAGTAAAGCTAGAGGCTCAGTTAAACAAAATTCTGCATGGTGTCAGTCTACCTAAAAAAGATTCACCACTAGATGGCCACAAACCATAATGTTTGTTAATGTTTGAAAAGCATCTTCTGCTAATGCTCCCTGGATTTGCAATACGTATAATCATGTCCAGATACTCTTTTATATGACTTGCTTAGGAGAATTTTCTAATAATTTATTTCCTTAGAAAAAGTGTAACAGAACTGCTTAATGATCTGCTTTTGTCTCATAAAGAAGCAATTTTTAAAGGTAGAAACAATCCAGCTATTATTCGGTGCCTCCTTTCTTTGAACATATCATTATTCTGCAGCCACATTCTCTGTGTTTACTATACTTCTATTGCCCAGAGTTTCACACTTTCTTTTAAATAAAAGCAAATTTTTTCAGATACCTGAAGGAAAATATGAACTTGCACTTCCACAGCTAGAGGAATGAGGACTACACAATTAAATTGCAGTCTGTACATTTCTTAATACTAGCTGGTGGCACACTTACTATGTCAAGTTTCTTTATTTCTACCACACTTCTTTACTTGCTCTCACTTAAGCCTTCTTTCTTTCAGCATTATCTCTTCTAGTTTTGGTGCTTTATTTAAGTAAATTTTGTTATTCTCCTTCCATTACTGAAATTGCCTCAAAAGCAAATTTGATTTTTTCTTTCTGTGTAAGGCAATATTTGCTACAATAAGATCCAAGAAAGAGATTTACTTCTTAATACTACTTTTAATGTTCCTCTGCAAATATAGCAGGGATATCAAAGGCCCAAAGAGCAAATATTTAGCAACGTTGCTATTATTTATTTATTTCTTATTTATTACTATTATGTAGAAAGCAATGGAAAGCATCTTCTTCAATAAATTAATAATTTTCACATACATTTAACTTCTAATAACACCTGCATGCACAAGCAGCTGCACCAAAGTTGCACTGCTGTGCCATCTCAAAGCTCTTCTTGGGAAGAGTGATCCAGCCCAAAGACTAAATTTCAGAACTGCGATATAAAGTATCCCTTTAAATCTAGAAATACATTTGACAGCTGTGCAGAAAGTAAGATAATTCTTGCTTAATGTTTGACATAATTTAGAACACCTCAGACACATCAGAAAATGAGTACTTCAGGATTAACCAATCCACTTCTACTGTCTACCAAATAATGAGAATATAGCCTCAAGAGAAACAGCCATGGGATAACCTGAATGCTTGTTCAAGAAACTGTTTTGCTGTCATTGTCAGGAGGACAAGGGATAGCTTGCATAATTTGAAAGAAGAGAGATTCAGATGGCATATAAAGGAAAAGCTTTTTCAGCCCAAGAACACCAAGCAAGGTAGCCCAGTCTTGCTGGAGCACAAACTCAGTGTAATAAGTACAGAGGTGACGTGCAAATTAACTGATGGCAAAGTAATTGGACCTTGTTATAGATGTTAATAAATGCTACAAATTTATCTCAACAACAGTTTTCCAATATCATCACTTAAGATTAACTTTAGCTACATAAACTAATCATTAAAAAAAAAAAAAATCCAATTTAAAAAAAAAAACTAACAAAACCTGTGTATCACCAAATAACAAGACATGGTTCTTCTGGGAAGAACTGGTGCATTTCTGGGGACAGTCTGTGTTACAGGACCAACTCTGAAAATGTGCTTTGCCCTGTTCTACAAGGGCTAATATTAGATAAAAGAAGAGCAATCTCCTCAGGCAGATTGTGTGCATTTTACTGTGAAAGCAGTTCATGACTCAGAGCACACCTGCTTGTCACAATAGCTGGAGCAGAGCTTTAACACAAGTTAGCTTTATTGGTCAGTTGTTGGTCATCTTCATTCTACGTCCCTCAGTAGATGAATTCATGCTGTACACAATAGGTAACTACATTATAGGTGAGAATAATCAGCTTAGGCTTAATGAACAAAAGTGACTTTCTTTAAAACTTCTTTACTGCTAAATGAGCATCTAGAAATTAAAATAAACAGGAAAGTTGGAGGAAACACTCTTCTGTATCAAAAGGCAGAAAATGCGGTTGCTAAATAAAAAAAAAGAACTTAACATTTTCCTAATGTGCTTTATCTACACTTCTAAGTACTTGAGGAAGAATCTTCTTTTTCCCATTTTTATACGATACCTTTCCAGTTGTGTCCCACTAAGTACATTTCACAATTTCTAGTGTTAGAACGTTATACTTGCTTTTTAATTTCAAGATACTAATTTTCAGAGAAGTCAAACAGAAGCAAATCTCAAAAACTGAGTTGTGAACTGATGCAGTCAAGGAAAAAAAGAGACAGAGAGGGAAGAGACATTAATTGAAAAATGCAAGCTGGATTAAGCCACTGTTTGGTTAGGCTATGAAAGAACAAAAAAGTCTAAATAAGCCAACACTCTTGAGTATGCTTGACTGATAAGAAGATTTCAAAGAGAAGGAAAAGAGGCACTGGATCCACACGGCAGATAAACTTGGCAACACTGAGCTTTGAGTGTTCAAACTGAGCTCCTCATAATTCTTCCAAAGAGGTTAGTCTGGACATTCATACTGTGCATTAAGTTGGTTGTTAGAAATCAAAATTTCTGGTAATTGGAAAAAAGGACAAATGAGAAAACATTTTCCTTCTCCCTTGAAATTTGATGAGCCAGAGTAAAATGCTTATTTTCACCCTGCATTTAGCCATTGTGTGAACGGCGTTTAACCAAGTTGCTTCTGAGATGCCTGATTAATAGTTTATGTTTGCTCCTGGCAGTTAGCTGAGCTATTGCAGCCAAACAGACTGTGTCCTGTGCAGGGAATTCCTCATGAATTCCTGGTGATTTTCACAGAAACTGTTTAAGGCATTTTAACTATATATTGAAGACTTAGAACACAAAACACACTGGTACTGAAAAAAAGCTACATATGCAAATAAAGAAGAGCAGTGTGCTAAGCTTAATAAGTTCCTCTTACCAATAGCCAGTTACCTATTTACATATTTTATACTTGTTTTAATGAAAAATTCATTTTCTTCAGAATTTCAAATTCAAAAGGAAATGATAAGTTTAGGGACTGTAAGACTCCTCATCCTCCCCCACTGTAGAAAGAAAGGAAGTTCCAAACATTCTGCATTCCTGCTAAACCTTACTCAGATGATTTGATAGGCTTCAACTGTTCTGGTTTTTTTTGGTTTTTTTTTTTGAAGTTATATTCACGAAATAAAGTCACTCCACAACCAAGACACTAAAGTAGGGCTAAAAAGCATTCTTTCTGGGGGGAAAAAAAAAATAAATAAATAAAAATCACTGAAGCTGAGATAAAAGCAATTAAATTCACAAATGTGAAAAGGCAGATGATCAGAAAGCCATTTTCTGAAAATAGATACATCTGTCTTGATTCCTTAGCAGTCTTTAAAGCATTCAGATTTAAATTTTTTCTCCTGAATTACTTCCCGTTCTTTGATTCTTTTCACATAGGTTGTCATAAATGCTATTGCAAAAAAATACATATCACCATGTGGATATTACATATTGCAATGCAAAATATTTCCCCCTTCCCTGCTCTGCTTGCACCGTAAATGCAGGTTTTGGAAGTGCATAGTTTTAATACAGATCAGAAGATATATTTTTTAATGTATCTTTAGGGTCCTACAAATATATATGCTCAGCTATATACAGATCCATGTTTTGAACCAATCCCCAGTGTGCACTGCATACTACTTAAAAATGATGGAAAACATCCAAATTAGTCTGTAATTCTCTCAGAGGTGGATTGATATATATCGGAAATGTAGCCATGTAATGAAACACCTACTTATGATTTGGTCAATTGGCATTACTCTGAAACTTGCACTCCACAATTTATCATTTAGCAGTTTCTTCATGCCTAACACAATGGAGGTATTGCAAGTACTTTCACAGCATATTCAAGATTATCTGTGTTGCTTTAAAGTCTACAACAGACAAAACAAGATCCAGCAATCAAGCTTTCTGCACACTTAAAGGACACAACAAGAAAAAACACCTATGAAAAATTATGCAGTCAAAAATTAAGCTGTTTAAAATATATTTTTTGAGAAGTTATTATAGATGATGATACCTCAGGCTATTTGTCTATGACTGACCTTCAAATCACTTAGCATGTTAAATGATACTAAGCAGTTTCACTACTGCTTGCAACACAAAAGCAATAAAGACTCTCTCATTAAGAAGTCCTAGCTCAGCAAGGAGAAATACAGAGCAGTCCTTGAAGAATGCAACTTTAACCAGTAACTTAACAGAGTATGAGCAGACAAACCCCAAGAGCAAAATAAATAAGGAAATTCTATTTATTGTAATGCCCACTTTCATGTACAGTGGGGGGAAAAAAAAAGAAACAACCGAAACATAAGTTTTATCATAAACAGAAAGATGAAAGATGTAGAAAATGAAAATGGAAAACCTGGTGCCACTATCAACACCAGCTCTGCGTCATCTCCCAAACTGTTAAAGCTATTCCAGATTGATAAAGAGGAAAAAGAGTCTCATGACTGAGTCAGCAGAACAATATTCTATGTATATTCTACTTGTGGTATATAATTGAGTACATAAAATAACCGAAGTAATCAATGAGGACAAAAGAAAATTTTATCCAAGGCCAATGTCTCCATAAGCACGATTTGCTAAAGAATTCCAGATTCCCTGTTTAGCAAAGCTGATGAGATTCAAAACAGACGTATAACCTTTATTCTGTTCATTCTCTTAGTCAATTCTTAGAAAACCCAAACCTACACAAATAAAAAATACTCTTCCTACACTCTAAAAACCCCCTAAGAGCCTGCACACAACTCATTGAGCCGCTTCTCATTTATCGCAATACTGCATGAAAATCCTTAATATTCCAAATACATCCATTCTCACTTATTAAAATTTAATACTGATATTTTGATTTATTAAGAACATGAAACTCACTGCCCTGATAATTTGTAGTCTTTCTATTAACAAATAGGAAGGTGAACTGCAGAAACTTCATTCTTAATTCCTTCATCCATTGAGAGCCTTACCTTTTGCATGGTTCAGAAACATTTCTTATCTGATACATTTGATTTTTTTTAATTGTAAAACATACATAGTTTACAATTCAGAGCAAAATAGAGTTGCTACGAAAGTAGTGCCACCTGTTCTGTTATGTTGGCCCACAACATTAGAGGCAGATGTTGGTCACATAGCAGTAGAAGTTGAACCTTCCCACCAATATTCCATTACATGCTGTTGCTGTGTGACAGATGGCAACATAGGGGCAGTCTGACAAAATGACATCTGACATGGAAGTACGTATGAAACAAAGGTGTGGGATGAAATTCCTCCATGCTGAAAATAGTGCACCCACTGACATTCATTGACAATGGATGTAAGCACAGCTAGGCAGTGGTGGTACATTTCAGCAGTGGTGATAACAGATCATCTGCACTGGTGCCAATTTTTACAAGCAAAGCATGCAGACTCTTGTCCACCACTGGTGAAAACCCACAGCTAATGGAGGTGGTTATGCTGAAAACTAGTGTTTTGTAGCAGAGAGTTTGTTCTATCAAACAGTGTTGTTGTGCTGTTTGTATCAGTTATAGTTTCCAAGGAAATAAGTAAAAGGCTTTACTTTGCGAGTGACCCATTATATTCTAAAATAGAAAAAACTGAAATCTTATGACTGTTTCTCTGCTTCCTCTTAATAACATAGCTTAATCCATATAAAATTCAAGACTGCTTTGTTTTATTTTTTTAAACTTACTCTCCAAGGTTTTTGTTTTGAGAGAACTGACACACTATTTCTAATCATTCAAAGCTGGCCACACATCAGTGGTGCTTATTCACACTGAGGAAGCTCAAATGACAGCACAGAAGAAATAATTATAGCACTCCTGGAATATGAGCTAATTGCATCAGTTCCTATAATGGCTGATATAAAAATGGAAATTAATATATATGAGTTAAATAGGCATATACAGGTTATACAGAGATATTCATATTTACATATAAATGTTTAAATCTGAAATCTAGTTGCTCATCATCTTAAGTTCTGCTTTTTTTGTGTCCTAAAATCAAATCTCTTTTAAAAAAAGAAGCTGTTAATATGCAACAACTTTAACAAATTTCTCTTTTCCCACACACATTTCAGGCCTTGAACACATTTATACAGGTTGCTTTCATTGCAGTGACCTTGCCTGGCAGATCTTAAAGTCTTGCCTAATCTTAATCTTCACAAATTTCTATGGTGTTGCAAGTTGTAAAAGGTCCATGCCTCAATATATATATATATATATATATATATTTTTTGAGCCATTTATTCTAGACAAGCTACAGTCTATTTACTCCAAGACAGTCATCACTGCAGATAAATGATTCTGCCCATCTCTTTGGGAAAAGTATTTCAGTGAAAAGTTTTTCTTTGTTAGGTAGAAAGCTTTAGAAAGCTTATTTATGTTATTATTAATGTTATTACTCTTATGTTAGGTAGAAAGATTACTTCTGTATCTTCCTCACATTCTCTTTTCATATGCCAGCTTTTAAAGTGTTCAAGAAAAAAGAAAAACAGATCGTCATTTGTTAAATTAAAATCTTTTTTGCTTTAGTCTCTTTTTAGATACTGAAAGAATAGCAGAGGGAGAAACGGATCCTTAAATTAAAGAAATATGTCGAATAAAACAGGACAGCATCCTCTACTGATCATTAGATTATTGTTCACATAATTACCTGTTATGCCTGAATACTTTCTAGATTCACTAGGAAAAGACTATATTAGGCAAAAATTGTACTTTTGAAGGCAACAATATGGCACAAGATTAAAGTCTTATCCAATTTTTTTTGTTTGTTTTAAAACTACATACAGACATCTCATTTTTCTGAGAATTTGAACTTTGATTTCCCAAATATTTCTCTTAGATCCTAAACTCAGAAAAAAGCATTATTAGTCATTACTTGATTAATAAATTGTTGATTGATTTTTGATAGTTTAATACCACAGTAGCACTTGTGATTATGTTCTTATATACTTTCCTGGAAGACAATAGAGTCTTTGCCTAAAAGATTAAAGCTATGGTTAAGGCTTTGCAAATGAACAAGTAATGCAAATTAGTCTGAAGATTCTCATCCTTTCTTCCAGTAGAAAGAAGACAAACAAAACAAAACAAACTACCTGAACCAACAAGCAATTCCTTCCATAGGAAATTCTTCAGGTAGATTGAACACAAATTGTAGCACCATTCTAGTACAAATTGTTACAGGTGAACCACTTGCAGTTTTGTGTAAATGTTTTAGAGAGTTATCCTTGCTATTCTGTAGTTTTCACCCAAATCCTAGCAAATTCAACTCATGAATTTCAATCTTTTGACCCAATGGATACTTGTGAATAAAATTCAATCTAGCAGGCTGCTCAGAAGAAAAGACTCAGAAAGAGAGGTTCAGCTGGAACCATTGATTAAACGCATACCAACTATTCACTTAAATAGTCAAGAGAGCAGCACAATAGTAAACAAACTAGCACAAGTCCTTGTTTTATTCCACACTTATCCACCTTTTATTAGGAAAGTATAAGAAATCCTCAGCATCTGCAATTTAAAAACGGAAGGGAAGCAAAGCTGAGCGAAACTGCAGATAAATTTTGATCTCCCTTTGATTTTGATTTTCTGCACTGGCTGTTTTTCTGCACTGCATAAAAATAGCATCATACTACTTTTATACTACCTAGCACAGAACTGTTCAGGAAGGCTTACATGCCAAAATCCAGTATCTGTGAACAGAGCCTTAAATAAAAGTGAAAAGATATAGGACATCTCAAGGAATAAATGTCTCCACTTTACTTCATTCTAAATCTTTAATGTCTAATGATGTAGCTTTCTAGGTTAGCAGTAAGAAGTATTTATGATATCCAAAAGCTTTTTATGCAACACTACAAATATAAACTAATGGTTCATTATTATCCTTAACGTTTATCTTCACCTCCTGTACCTGAATCTGACCTGTAACTGCAGATATTTCAAAAAAAAAGAAACCTGACAACATATATCGCAAAGGGATACAAAAGACCAAAAATAATTTGAAATCTTATTAAACATCAGATAGTATTTACATTCTTGTCTTGTACTTAAATTATCCATTTCAAAGTGGTTCTTTTTTTTTCTTTTTCCTGTACTTTTCAAATAAATCCTGTTGTATAACTTCACTGACTAGAAGCTGGAATTACAAATTTTTGTGTTGCAATAGCAATTGAAGATTTGTAACAGAAAGTAAGTGAATGTGTCTCTATTCAGTGAACCAATCTAATCTTTTTAAAATTTAGCCAAAACTAAAAGCATTAGCGCATTTTTTCAGCTCTGAAAAAAAAAATATATATATAGAAACATAGAAACAATTCTTTATAACTCTATAACAAGTAATGAATTTTCTGTTAAACAAGCCAAAACTGGATGTCAGCATCCCATTACATTGGACTATTTAGGAAGACATGACAGTAAAAGGAAAAAAAAAATATATATCTGCTCATGAGTCAGTTAAGACTAATGATTAAATGTGGATTCTCCTATTCACATCTTCCGTTTGAATTCAAATAAAGTTACTTTTATTTTTATGTTTATTTTTCCCTATAAGCGAAAGTTATTTTGTCACCACAAGGCTCCTAAGCCTATCTGCCAAAAACTGCAGAGATAACAGATTTTAAGAACAATTGAGTTTTTCCACAAAGGACGTAATAAATTGTAATCAAACACTTCTTAAAAATACCAGCTCATTAAATGTTGTTCCTTAGTATTTTGGCAATATTTAACATTTTGAAAACATACTGAAACTAGCAAACTAAAAGAACAACATTATCACATAGGAATAATGTTTAGTCAAATGTCTGCTTCTGCTTTTAAGATATTCTGTATGTAAACATTATACAATAGCTGGTAAACTTACAATACTGCAGTAGCTTTAAGTAGAATTGAACAGGTAGACTGCTGGCCACACAACATGTACCAGTTTAGCATCTGTACACACTTCAGGTTTCTCACCTTGTCAATCATTTTACGGGCTTCCATTTCTTCAGAATTGGGATTTTCCAACTCAATAGTGTAAGTACCTTTGTCACTCTGGTCATCCTCATTGTCCTTCTCTGTAGCAGCAGAAATATGTTGGCTTTTCAACTTTTTGTCCATCTCCTGGTTCTGACTAGGCCTATGGCCAAGGCTTCCTGAACTCCTTAACAGTGCAGCTTGAAAGACAGGTAAAGCAGCAGAGGGATCTTCCGATTTTTGTTTTAAAAGTTTTGCATGAATACCGTGTGCTGCTCTATGATGTGATGAACTACCTTGCACACATGAAGGAGCAGCTTTCTCTCCTGATGTAGGTTTTGCTCTTTCAGCTCGCAGGTGAGGTGTTGGAGATGGGGATTCTGAGCACAGAGCTCCTACGTTCTGAGAAAAAGAGTAAGAACGTCTCTTTCGAGGATGGTCCTCATCAAAAAACTCAATCATAAAAGCAGTCTGATTCACACCAGCTTGCTCTTGCTGCTTTTCTGTGGAATGGACTTTCTGGTGTGACTTTTTCAACTCTGCATGGTGGTGCCTCAAGTGCTCTTCAAGTGCTGCCCGCTTACTGTAATGCCGGTGGGCACCAGCATTTTCTGAATCACTCTGTGTACCATCATCATGCTTATTCCCTACAACCAAAGCAAAACAAGATATAGCAGTATGAAACTATAAAAAAAAAAAAACAACAACAACAAAACAAAAAAACCCCCCTCAACATATACAAAAGAAACTCTTAAACAAAGAAAGAACTGCAACTTGATTTTCTGTGTAGAATCAAACACTTCTCTGCAGCTGCAAATCTTGTACAGCTGCTGCTTATACATAGGCTGAACAATAACATCGGTACATTCAAATTATCCTTTTCATCAGTATTTTAATCTGCAAATACATATCAATGATTTACAAAAGATAGCATTTTACTAGCTGTAAGGCAGTAAGGAAAGTGTTTGTTTTCCAATCACATTAACTCTATTACATAGCCAATTGGTAGAGTTAAAAGGAAAAAGAAAAAACCTGAGGTAATCACTCTGGTAGGTGAGAACACCTGTCAAATCACAATTTATGTGGTTAGACTGCCTTTTCCTAAGACAATTACAACAATAGTTTATTATGAGAAAATCTACAGAAAATTTGAATTAATTCTTTATTACTCTTTCCAAGAAGTACAATGAATTATTCTATCATTCATTCCTCACACCATCTGATGTATGTATGCAAAATGGCTGTTATTAATTATTCATTCTTCAAACTACTTTGTGATCTGTGAATAAGGACTACACATTTCATAAACCATATCTACACGCATATTTAAATCTATTTAGCAGTAACGCCTGAAAAATATATGGAAGACTGGGTACTCATACACATTACGTCACATTTAACTTTCAGCAACTTCATTTCATGTACAATGAAGTAGTCCACACCTTAAGTTTTACTGCAATTCCTGTAAAGAAACAGTTTTGTTATCTTTAAATTCTTTTGGATCAAGACTTACTCATGTATATATAAGAATGTACAAGTGATTTTTTTTTCCCCTCTTAAGAGGATAGCTTTAGAAGGTTTTCCCACATGCATCATAAGAACACTCAGCTACTATTCTTTTAAATGATAATTGTATGCTGGGAAACCTTACGTAGCAGGTTAATAGTACTGAATACACAATTGAGATATTTACTGCATTTCTTTCGCAGAGACCTCCCTTTATCACTTTATTTGTACAGCGACTAAGAAAATGGACAGATACATCGTATATAACAATACATATTGGCATCACTGTGAAAATCTTCTAGCAATTTTTGCAGTGAAAATGTACAAGGTACTGTAGGAAAATGTTGAGGAGAAAAATGAGAAAGAATTTTCCACTTCTTTCTAAAATCAAAATTTCAAAGCTAGATACATTTTGCAGCCTTTTGAAGAAAGCAGAAGAGTAAGAATACAAACAGATCTCCAAAGATTACAAAATTCAGATATATGTTATGGCCAAATGCAACCTGTAACTTACACCTTCCTAAGCAAAAAATAAAAATAAAAATAAAAATAAAAAAGAATCAAACATCCAGGAGATTCTGCTGCCAGGAAAAGGCTAAGGGCTCGTAAACAAAGTTGTTCCTGTTTATCATGAAGATCAAAGAATGCTCTGTGATACACTCTAGAAGAACTTTTATGCCATTATTTTAATGTTTCTGTACTCATGCAATTCTGTTTTGAAAGTGCTATTTTTTAGTGTATTTTGGAAGAGTTGGCCTTAATATACAGACTTTAGATCAATAAGAGAAAACTGTACAAAATCCCAGCTACGTTAAAAGCTAAAAACGATAGTACTGCAGAATTAATGAAGTTTCAGTAGCAGAATTAACCTTCTGAAAGTAAAAACAGAAAATGACAGAGAATAACTTGAAAAGTTTCTTCAGAACTTTCATTCTAAAAGTTTGAATTTCAGTGGAACCCCTTCGTCTGAAAATGAAAAACTGTTCCTACTCTATTCTGCTAAGTTGGATCCAAAAAGAAAGTACACTTTTCACTCAACATTGAACTTTATTTGAAATGTCACTGTCTGAAGTAAATGAACATGAAACCAACTGGAACTTCATCTAAAAGCAGCATTCCTATAAAAATTCTGAAAGCATAGTAAAAAAAAAAAAAAAAAAAAAAAGGAAATTCTTGGTTAATTTCCGATTCCAGACTCAAGCCTGACATCATATGTGATTAATATCATTAGAATAAGTGTATGATATGTTTTTTGTCACCATGTGATTTTCTCAGAGTACTTTTGAATAATTTATACTTCAGAACTTTGATTCTATCAAGCAATCCAGCTTTTTAATGCAATGCACAGGAAAAAGTGAGATGTACGAACTTTAACTAAAGGCGGGGGTTTTTTCTTGTTCCCTTCAAAATCATGATTTAAATATCTGATGATTGCTTTTGTACCATACTTAGCTGTACGAGAATATCCCCAACCAGTATACTTACTATAAGATGATTTATGATTTGGTTTACTATCATCTTTTTAATACTCAGTGGTGCAGTAAGATTTCCCAAGCACAAATCCTTGTGCTCCTGCAGAGTATCTGTAATTTCCACTGACCTCTGCAAGCGCTCAGGGATCCACTGACTGGGTGTTTGTGAAGAATTGCTATCCTCAGAAATAAGCAAAGCTGGAATTATTCACGTTACCTTTCAGTCTCTTCAAGTAGACTGGAACGTCACTTTTAATACTTTTGGAATCCTCCTCTGTTGGCTCCCAGATCATTCTAGGAGGATTGTTCTGTGCTAGCCAATCTGCTACTTTGCTCTCTGCGGCCATCATCACAGTCTGAAGCCCAGGCAGGTCCTGACCACTGGAGGAAGAAGGCTTCTTTGACTTGTGGCGCTGCTCAGATGTGAATTTTGTCACGTGATCTTTGATTGTTACTTTCCCTGGTGTGTTGTCATCAAACTCAATGGTAAAGGAAGCATGTCCTGCGCTTGCTGCATGGGAACTTTGGGTATCTTTTGTCGGAATTTCATGAATAGCGCTCTCTGCTACCTGTGAAGTTTGCTGGAATTCTTTTGTTGGAATTTCAAAATAACTTGGCTCCCTACAGAAAGGATAAAGTTCTTCACTTGCAGCTGCAGATTGCTCCTCAGCTTGCTTGGCATCTGTGCTGCATCCTATTAAGAAAAATAAAAGATAGATTTCACAATACTTGGGAACTTCAGGTTCTTCAAGAATTTTATGAATATCTGTAAAGGCCACTTGAGTAACCTTTGGACTAAACAGTAAGACTGTGGAGAAGATTGAGCAACACAGCTCTGGAAAAATAATTTCAGAATTACATATGAAAAACATTACTGAAAAGACAGCACAAGCTTTGGCTGTAAGGAGTGTAAAGCAGCAGAAAGCCCATTTCAAATCTGACAAAAGAAGTCTGCATTCCAAAAATGTTTGGACGATGTAAAAGTCACATGAGTTACTACTAACAGGGGAAACAGGCAAAAAACATGATAGAAATTGTTGAGATTATAGTTACTGCGATTTCGATCTATTTAAAGAAACATCAGATCCAGGTCTCCATAAAACAAGTGCTAGTGATCTGGCTTTATCTCATTTCGTGCAGAGCTAGTATAATTTTGGTAAAAGTCTTTGGAAAAACAATTCACACAGTAACACAAGATCAACCTTAAGACTGACTTGAAAATTTTAACCCTAATAAGCATTGGATAACGTTTTGAAATTCAAGCACCTTTTATGTTTCTACAAAAGGTAAAATCCAAGAATCAAGCTAAACTTTATCATCATCTGCTCTTATTTTATTTGTTTCCAGTTTGTAGAACAGGAAAAGCAACAATAGCTGGAAGCATGCAGAATGTTACAAAACCGTGCTCTAACTGGGTAAAGAAAGCAGAATATGGAAAAAGCATGAGGAAGTTCCACTGTATAGCATGAATGAAGGTTAAAGCTTCTTGTGGTTGCTCTAAAATCTACAAATGTGTTTTTAAGAAAACAAATCTTCTGGTTGCAGTTCATTAAGCAGTAAGCCAGCCAAAGTATCAGATGTAAAGATGTGCAACAAGCAACAGAAGCTCGAGATGTTAGCACTAAAGACTAGTTAGATCCCAGCAAGGAGTAATGAATAGCTCCTACATGATTTATCATGAATCAAGATGTTTAAGAAATCACTTTAGGTTGCCAAGAAGATAAATAAGAATGCAACTAATAGATTTCTGAAGGTAAAAACAGTCACAATATATCAGCTGGCATAATAAACATTTATGTATGAAATTATTATGCAATAAGGTAGAATTGGAAACGTGCATACTACAGACAGGAGTTTAAGGAGTCAAATATGCAGGAAAGCTTAATACATCTGTGTTCTTCACTGACATGCTTCTTGTGAAGGTTTAGGAAAATGTTAAAAACTAAGAAATACAGGATAGTAGTTTGACAGAGAGAAATAGAATGAACAAAGGAATAATATAATAGCTGGAAAAAAATAAATAAAAATGGGGGGAACGTTATTAAGGGATAACAAATAGTACATATTCTTTATGCATTGCCATGCTTGGATACCAACAGGAAAAAGTAACTCTGGTGAAGGTACACGATTAATTGATTTTGTCTAAAAGTAGGTCCTGCAAACACAAAAGATGTTTTTTATATCATGCTGTTGCAAGCCAAGAACACCCTTTGCTACCTCATTTTACTGATGCTTGTTCTTTCCAAACAGGTCCCTGCACTGCCAGGGTAATCCAGGGTAATCCATCCTGGGTTACCTCACCTCTGGACGGTAGTTTTTAGGCCCTACAACAGCACCTCACTACTCCACATCCTGGGAAATGGCAGCCCTTCCTCTTCTCTCCCCACATGGAAGCATGAAGCAGATAAAGCAATATAAAGTCTACAAGGAGTGAGACTCCAAAAACTCTCTGGTTAGCCAATACTAGTGCTCAGTCACCTGCACAGCGAAGAAGTGCTCCCCGATGTTTAGAGGAATCTTCTTGTGTTTCAGCTTACGCCCACTCTTTCTTACCCAGAGTACTGAGCAACACTGAAAAGAGCCTAGCTCTGTCTTCACTGCACCTTCACATTAGATATTTCTATGTATTGATAACATCTCCCCCAGTCTTCTCTTCTCTAGGCTGAATAGTCTCAGCTCTCAGCCTCTCCACACAGGAGAGGTGCTCCAATCTCTTGATTATCTTATTTGATTAGCCCTTTGTTGGACCTGTTCCAGGAGCTCTGCATCTCTCTTGTACTGGGAGACCCCAGAAATATACTGTAGGTGTGGGCTCATCTGTGCTGAGAATAGGGGAAAAATCATCTCCCTTTACTTGCTGCTTATACATTTTTTATTGTAGCCAAGAACACCATCGGTCTTCTTACCAGCAAAGGCATGTTCCTAACTCACATTCAACTTACTGTCTACCAGAATCCCCAGGTCCTTTTCTACCAAGCTGCCATGCAGCTGAGTGGTCCCCAGCATGTACCAGTGCTTGGGTTCGTTCTTCCCCAGGTGTGGGATTTTGCACTTCTCTTGCACTGTTTTCTAAAATACTATACTAGACAACATATTTCTCTCTAACCAAAGAATTTAGAAACTGGATTGCAAATGTAAAGCCATTTCCAAACTAGAAAAAAATCTTAGAATTTATCTTATGAAAAATATTCCAAGTACAAGCTAATATTCATCACTTAAAAGCCCTGTTTTCTGACCAAAGTACTTACATTTTATAGAGTTAAATATTGTTTATTCTAATCAATAATCTTGGAAGCAAGGATGAAACAAAAAATAACAGAAATCCTGAGCTAAATCACCCTTCAGAATTTTTCACTGAAAATATGATTGCAAGTACCTACAGCTTTATATTACAAAAGTAAAATTACTTTATAGTGAACTCATAATAAGTCACCAGCCAAACAGAAAGAAATTACATATAAAACCAAATATAGATATGACATAGTCTCAGCTGTATAATTAAGATAGCAAATAATTAAGATAGTGATCTTCACAGCTCTAAAACTGTAATTGACTTCTGTTTCCTAAGACACATTTAAAATTCATGACTTCTATCCTTTCTTATGTTCCTAGTAAAGGCGTTATTGTTGTAAAATTCTACAACTACTACTGAGATCAGTAGAAATGTATTTTTCACTTTTCCAAGTAATAAGAATACAACAAATGGACAGAATAACAATTACCTACCCAGGAACTTGTCACTAGCATGTAACCTTAACAGATGCAGCATAAATAAAATAGTTGTACTGTAGGTAACTTTGCAGCAATTGATTGTAAGTGGGGCTAGCAGGGTCATGGATAATTAAATAAGATTAACAAGCGAGAAAAAAACAAAAAGGCTTTAACTTCTTGAGATTTTCCAGGCTCTCCTGATGTTTGCAAATAACTTCCATTAGTGAGCTTCCGTTGAGGTAGGAAGACAGTAACAGTGACATAAGCCTATTAGCTTGAGACTGTAGAGACTAATTGTCTATAGTTGGCTTGGCAGAAACAAATCTCCCATTTGAATCTCCTCATTAAACCTTGCCCCATCTGTTATAATTCATGCCCTCTTTTCTATTCAAGAAATAATCGTGTGAAAAATCATTAAAGCATGAAGCAGATTATTCATAGGATTAGTTTGTTAAAATGATATCAGGCTTCACAGATTTGAGATACTGAAGAAAGTTCCAAAACTCACATAACTGAATTCATCTTCAGTGAATTCTTGTAGGCAATTTAAAATACAAAGTGTGAACCAAATTTGTGCTTTAAGTCCATAAAGAAAATGAATAAACATATCCATTTTGAAAAGTTTTTATTAAATTAAAATTTGATGTTTAGTTTAAAAATCTAAACATGAAGGTCTTTGAAGTTTCTTACTTTCCTTCATTACAGTATTTCTTTACATCAATTTCTAATGATTATGTTCACCTATGTTGTAAGACTTCCGTGTATGAAGAAAATACAAACTAGCTTGCTGAAAATTAACTTGATGGAAATTGCATGGAATTTATGTGGAATGTAAGTAGGCCAAAGAGGCCTGAAAAGCTTAACTCTATAATTATATCAAAATGTTCAGAGTACTTTTTAATACACTTCTGTAGTGATCCAGCTATTGTCTGGGGACTGAGAAGGTAAATACCAGCAATCCCCTTGCAAAATCTCTTGATAAATATATTAAAAATGTGAAACATTTAATGCTATAATGTCTATGAAAAATAACTTTAAAAAAGGAAAAAACAAAAATAGCTAATAAATAGAATCTGGAGTCTTGTGTCATAGCTTGTTAATGGTATAGCACCAAAATCACAGAATTCAGGATACTATTTTTTAATAAGCCCATATTTAAGAGGGGTAAATAACATGCATGATTTTATATTAAAATGTTGGTAGATAAATGCAAGTACAGGAAGCCTCGTGATTTAATCATAGGTTGTTTTTTTTTTATATTAGTTTGCTAAATACATGGTCAAAGAAACAAAATCATAAATATCATAGACTTTACCACCCCCATTTTGGTATACAGAGACCACAGGTTTCATAGCCAGTGTATCAATGGCATAACTTGAAGGCAAGGACTTGATTCTTATTCTTTGTAACTGATGTCAAACACACTGCCCCTCTTTTTCTTTTTTTTTTTTTTTTTTCTTCATCTAACAGTCTTAATATTTCATTATTATTATTATTATTGCCAGTGGAAAAAGAAAAAATTGTATTCCCTAAGAATGCTTAGAAGTGTTTGAAGAACATCTTCCTACCCAAGATTTCTACTACACGTTACAGAGTCAGAGATTACTAATGTGGGTTATTAAACCTGTACTTAAAAGCCTCTATCACTGGAGTACACAGTAACACCTCATGCCATCCGTGGTAGAGAAAACCTTTTTACAAACATACACACAAACAGAAAGTTTGCAGTACTGCATTATGATCCATTTGTTCCATATGCAATAAAGATGTTTCAAGAAAACTGTCACTACAATAAATGATTTCACCTGGTTTCTTCTCTATTGGTCCAAATCTCAAGCAGCTTACTGTCTGCATCTTGAGAACTTTAGACTAATAAGAAACAGTTTACTAAAAGCTATGGTGAAAAAAACAATAATAAATTGATTTTACTACAGAGTTAGTTTTGTTTGATTTCCTCATGTTTAGAGTTCAATTCCTCTTTATTAGAAAAAGTTATTCTATTTATATGCCTGATGATAGATTTAGGGGTCTAATTATAGACATTGAGATCTGTGTTTTGGCAACACGTGCTGCAAGCAGACAACCAGACTATCAAAAAAAAATAATAATAATAATCTATACTACGGGGAAATAAAACTTTCTCAGCTTAACTTCAGACTATGCAAATGTTTACTGCATGAAAAACAGGATGCAATTCCTGCTAACGTAGATTACTAAATTACAGGACAGAAAGCACAAACCACCCTATGTAGCCAAGACTCAAACACAAAAATAAAATAGCACATTTTCAGAAGCAATTTCCTTAAAACATCCCACTGCAATCTCTAATTTTCAGCATGAGAAATGACAGATTGACTAAACTGATAAATGAAAATATTACCTGAAGTACTGTCTTTTTAAATTTACTGACAAAAATTGTACTGGATACTAGAGAACTGATACACGTCTGAAACGCTTCTCTGGAAATTTCTAGTTTCTTGCAGATTAAGGTAAACTTTATTAAGCTTTCATCTGTGCAAACTATCTGTCAAACTTCCAAAAATAACATTGGAAACTCTACTAAACAGCAAAAGATCCCCAAAGAATTAGAAAAGAGAGAGAAAAGAGATTTACCTGAAGCTGCCGTCTCATGCATTTTTTCTTCACCTTTGCTATCTGGTTTACAACCACCTTTTTCATCAGCTTCGTCCTCACCCCACCAGGCTGGCTGTCCATACAAGGGTGTACCACGAGGCATGGTAGAAAGATCTATAAAAATAGTGCAAAACCGAGGAAATTGCTTTTGTGTTTAGTTGAGTTGCTTAGGTTCAAGCAACAAGAAAAGAGAATGATTTATTGGGATCATTTCTCCTGGAAGCTGAAGTGAATCGGTTGCGCGCATTTGCCTAAATACAAAACCAATTTAGAGACTGGATAAGTGATCTGAGTTCTAAATATAAAAGCTTACTAATGACCTGATCAAAACTTTTGGCACAAACACTTCTGCAAAGGCAGCTGACATCTCTTATTGTTGCCCTGATATATCTGCAAACACTATTTTCTGCATTGAGCTTGAAGTTGTCAGTGCAGCAGTACATTCCTAAAAGCTGCTCACTGCTATTCCTATGAGAAGACTGTCACTTTTATCCACATTGACCTTTTGCTGAAATCTGAACTCAGTGCATGAAAAACTGACCAAAATTTTGCAGTGTTGCCAAGGTTCCAAATTGCTGACAGACTGCAGAGTGGTGAAAGTTATCAAGTGTAAAAGACTAGTGAGCAAAATTATTTTTAAAACAAACCGTAGTTAAACTGCTGTCCAATAAAGGAGAACATATTATACAGAATGCATACACAAGATTAAACACATTTAAATTCAGAGGTCAAATTAAAAAAAAAAAAAAAAAGGTACTGATATAATTAAAATTTCTGCTTTCACAATAACTTATTGGACTAGTTTTGATCTGACCTTTCCTCCTGAGAGTTTATTCACCATACTGAGATTTTAGTATCATATGGATGTTCTGAGGTTACTTTAACCAGTCTTTATATAAAAGTTGTGACCTGCTTAAATGTAGCTTAGTAGTTACCTATTACTTTGCCTGTCATGAATGTTTATTTTGCATTTTTCTTCAGTGCTTTATTCAAAGCAATTCCTTAGATTCAATACAAATTTCACAGTCATGCCAAAATTCAGCATGATTTGAAGATATGAAGTAATTTTATTTATTTATTTCAAAACAGCCTTACACCTCTGATTTGTTCTCAAAAACTTGATGGGAACAGCTTTGCAAACATACAACAACAGTGAGAGAATAAATCCCCTAAAAGCTTATCAGTTATAGTCGAATATAATCATTAACTTTTACTGTTATTTTTGAAACATCCAAGAGAAAAAGGAAGTTCAGGAGAAAAAAAAAAATCCATTGCACTACATAATGAAAATTTAAGAGGCTGAAAAACAATATTAAATCAGAATACTGAAGTATTGGTTAGGCTTTATGTACTCATAATAGGATTCTAGATTAGATAAAATTAGTTATTACACCACTGAGTCCTACAGGTCGTGGAGAGAATTACATAAAGTAAGCTTTCCAGAAGAACGGATTACACCTAAACAGCATGGTAACAGCCATGAACTAAGGAAGTGGACCTAATCAGATTCGTTTTCGTTGAAATGCACAATACCCTCCAGTACCTTTCTCATTTGTGTAGTTACCACCTGTGGTAACAGATAACACAGCAAGGAATTATAATGAGAAAATTCCTAAATGAACACAAGCCACACAATGAATTTAAGATAGCCTGGGCAAAGCCACCATGACACAATATATAAATACAAAAGATGATGTAAAAACATCATCTACTGGTACTACATCCTCTACCATTTTTATACCACAATAGAGCAGTTAGGTTCTATCCTGATGCATCTAATAATGAATGCCATGACCTATAAAACAAAGAAATAAAAAATAGAAAAAAAAACACAAAAGAAGAACTATTCAGAATGGTGGTGGAAAAACAATACAAACTGCTTCAGCTCAATTGCAAAAAAACAACTTCACTTTACTGCCGAAAATGCTTTCTAATTGTCGGGAAGAGAAATATAAAAACCAGGGAATGCTACTTAAAAAATTGTTTCAGGTGTTTTCTTAACACGTAGATCTACGATAATGGTAGAAATTCTGTTCTGAAAGTTATTGATTACTCTCAATTACTCTAACTTCTTCTCCAAAAGGGTGAAAATGCATTGGAACAGGTTGCCCAGGGAAGTATTCAAGAAATGTGAAGATGTGACAGTAAGGAACACGATTGGTGGGCATAGTGGGGATGTGTTGGCAGTTGGACTAGGTGATCTTAGAGGTCTTTTCCAACCTTAAAGACTCTATAATTCTATGCTTATAATACATCTAAAATTTAACACAACTTAAAAAACAAAACAAAACAAAACAAAACATCTATGTGTGTAATTTCACAGACACCCTGGTGAAGCGAACAAACATCTCTTCCAAGCTTGCATGCTTCTGCAGCAAAAATGCACCTTACCTATGGATTTCTCTTCAGATTTCAGCGCTTCAGTAGTCTTGTGGTGCACTTCAGCAGTGGAGTCTGTTTCTTTGGACTCTGAACTTTTGGAGCTGGTTTGCTTTGACCCTTCTGCCTCTGAAGATTTCTGGGATAACTGGAGTTGGCTTGTAAATTTTTCATGCTACATGACATTAAGTAAATTAAGAAATTTCAAAGAATGAAAAAACATCTTTTACCAATAACCACATAATGACAGAGCACCACCGAGGCCTAGGCCATTGTTACCTTAAGAGCTTCTTCAGGGACTCTCATCTCTCCTCTGACAACGGTAAAAAGATTAGTATGTGGGAAATGCTAAGGAAAACACACTGCTCACAAGAGGATTTTCTACAAAGGCAACAGTTCTGCAGCATGTTCTGCCATTCCAACAGTAAGAACTGTTCTACAAATTTATCACTGTTAGGACTAGCATGTACTTGTAAAAGAAAATGCACAACACAATTACTTATTACTTATAAACAGACCACTGAAAGATAAATTTCAGGAGGTAATACTACACTTCTTTTTTCTTCCCTCATATAGTACAATACTTTGAGTATTTTCCTCAAAGTATTCTTTTTCTGCAACACAAAAGAAACACACAAAAGTGGTATAACAAGAGGGTTTGAAATAAAGGTTTGAAACAGAAATTGGAAATCAAGGTCTCTTTTAGTGAGAAACAATGAAATGTACTTGATCAATATTTCTGATCATGGTACAGTATTCAGCAATTTTCTCTAATATGGGCATTTTTGTTTTAAAGAGAGATATTTAAAGTTCTCAAAAACAATGAGAACCCTTCATTTAATGCAATTACACTTTCCTCATGAGAAGTGTGCATCAGGACACCATGCATTTTCTTATGACAAGGATATCATATCCAAATCTCAGTTTATCTTCTAATTTCAGAGTGATGTATGTCTGTTCTGGAATCCTCACATCGTTTACAAATGTCTGTAGAAATAAATGAAGACAGAAAGAGATACTGTTAAACTGAAAAGAAGCCAACAACCTAACAAAACAAAACAAGCTACCCAACAATCAATCACTAAACTAATTTTATAAGAAAGAAGTTTTCAGCACTGCAAGTTTTCCACTGTTGATTCACTGGGGAACATTCCCTCAAATTAGTACTAATCATCATTATTTTTCTCGTAGCTTGCTTTTTCAATCTCAATTAGACATCAGAATTGATTTATCATCATCTTTGTGCAACACATTTCTTTCAGTATTTCATGTCGGATATGCAAGTTCTGAGATAGTTTGGAAGTTACCTACATTATAAAAAGACTTTAAGGAAAACAAATATGGACCAAGTTACTGCATCCAAATTATCTCCAAAAAGCAGTGGTAAAGAACTTATGTACTGTGACACCTGAACAACAGCAGGCATAACAATATTTATAAGCAAAAATAACATAATTACACCAGCAAACAGCAAAGTAGGGTGAAGTCCATAGTCTTGACAATATCTTTTGAAAGTTCACTTGTTGTACCATAACTAATCCTCCCTCCTTCAAATCACTGTTGGAAACAACTGGAGAAATTAGACAAGCTTTCATCAATTTGAACAAGGATTGATGTACCTGGAAGACTGCCCAGTTTCACCAGCCATAGCAGCTGGCTCTTAGAGGCAGTACAGATTAATTCAGACCTGAAATCCTAGTGGCTGAAAACAAGAAACTCAAAAATATCCTGGTATAACTTCAAGAGAACACCTGAGATACAACAAGGAGGAAGAATAACACATGTTCAAGTCAAAATGGATCTCAGAAAGGGAAATTGGGAGATTACGCAAACAATTTCATCTCTGTGGGTGAAGAAAAAAAAGGAGTGTAAACACTGCTTGAAATTACATTGCTCAAGCTCTACAGAAAATTCTAGAAAGTTACTAGTCAAAGTTATATTATCCCTGGAGGCTTTCAAGGCCAAGCTGGATGTGGCTCTGGGCAGTTTGGTCTAGTTGTTGGTGACCCTGCCCACGGCATGGGGTTTGAAAGTAGATGATCACTGTGGTCCTTTTCAACCCAGGCCATTCTATGATTCTAAGTTACCTCCATAACATTCTGAAATTGGCAATAGCTCTTGTAATAACAGGGGGAAAAAAAAAAAAAGAACAAAAAAAAAAGAACAAAAGACAAACAAAAATCTTTCCACCAGGGAAAAAAATATTAATAAAAAAAAATCAACCAACCAACCAAACTAGCAATTGGGCTACAATTTAAAAAGACGACATTAACTCTGCACTCAGACCCTTGAAGAATCTGTCCACCATATGAGCTGACAAAAAGCTTCTGCACAGCATCTTCCCTTAAACTGTTTCTCAACACTGAATTCAAATCAGCACTGAGGAGCTAAAATTTACACTCTCGGTTATTCTCCTTTTGTTCTCTTCTGGCCTTCTTGAAATCGTCCTTCTCCTTATACCCAAAAAGAATGTAACATCCGGCCTTATAGCAACATAGCACCTTCCTTGTAAGAAATATAACTGATCAGTTACTCATGACCAGACTCTCATTCCTTAGATTTACTTCCCTCATCCTCTTTCCAAATCCTTAAGAAGTCTTAATTTGGGGCAAATTCAGGGCAAATAAAATATTTATGGCTTAGCTCATATGAGTCTGTTGCAATATTTTATGAATTATTTAGCAGTTGTATTATTTTCTGTACCTCACACAAAAATCAATTTTACAGCTTCCTGCTCATTTTTATTTTTTAGAATGATTAATCATTAATTCTGCAGATGGGAGATTGAACATGGAACACCCAGATTAAAGATATTTACTTTGTTTTGTGCCATTTTCAGGGGCTTAAAATACCCTGAAAAATGCAGAAGACTGCAGGCACTGCAAATTCAAACTTGAAAAAATCTACAACAATATCTACATATTTTTAAGAACTGGAGCAGCTGAAGTCTGCTACTTCTAAAGCAAAACTTTGAAGTTAGGAGTGCACATAACAAATAAATCTTTAATAAGTAAGTCAAGTATCCGAATCTTTAAACACTTGTTTTGTTCATTTAAAGAAATCCAGTACGAGATATCCAGTATGAGATCAAGTCTCTAAATACAGAGGATTACCTTCCTCCAAATAATACAGAGCTCTTCTAAATTTTCTACATAAATAGCTTTTTTTTTTTTTTTTTTTTTTTTTTTTTACTAATGCTCACCTTGGTCATAAAACTGACTATTTTCTACAATGTAAGTAACTTCTCTAAGAAACAAGAATTAAGAATTACTGTTTAGCAAGCCTAAAACTTAAGAGTAGTATTTAATGCATATTTATTCTAATTAAACATTTTGAGAGCCTAGACATGCAAAGAATATCCTCAGCACAGCCTGAATTTTAGTACTGGTCTAGAAACAGAAAACCGAACTTCCACTAGGATGCTGAAGAGTAAGACAGAGGTGCAAAGCTGGCACACTTGACCACAGAATGGGCTCTCTCTCTGTTATGTTCTTCACTAGAAGCACAAAAATAAGCTGCCTCTCCCTAACAATGACTGAGTAAAATAAAAATTGTCTGAATAACCTGGATCCTCAAACGCCAGACAGAACTTCAGCTGTTTCACTCAGTAGTGAGGAAATGAGTACCCTTAAGTAAGTAAAGGTGGCAGCTGAAAGCATTAGCTACAATGCTAAAAAAGTTATCTGTCAAACTTAGGAGCAACACAATGCTGTAGAATCGGCGGACCATGGAGAAAAATAAACACTCATAAAAGTTGATTTTAAATTTCTTCAAAGGTTAAAGATTAAGATAGAGAGATGAAGCAAGGGAGCGAGTAATGGATGTATATACCCTGGAAAATTTTAAAAATTAAAAAGGAGGAGAAAAAAATAAAAATAGAACATCCTGAAAAGCAGAATGTCACTCTACTAAGGAATTCTCAGAAAAAAAAGACAGGAATATTAAAGTTAGCAAAAAAAAAAAAAAAAGAAGTCAGATTTTGGATCGTCTTATTTGTGTTACAGTAACAAGAAGGCTTGTACAGAGAAAGAACTCTTCATAGAATTCAGCTCTCATTTTCTGCAGGATGTCATCACTTACATCTGACAAAACAAGTCAAACTTTAATGTTACAGCAAAAGGAAGCTTTCTCAGTAATTTATCACAGATACCACTAGATTTAGTAGCTCTCTCCCTGATCCCAGCAACAGATACTATTTTCCAAAGGTGGCTTCAAAACAGCCTTTGCACACAGAAGTTGGCTGAATTATGCAATGAGGTACAGTTATAGAAAGCTAATCACTTAAAACGTTAAGTTAAAATCAAAAACAAAAGATCAGTGGTCTGAAAGTATCATCTGGAAATTTGGGATTTTGTTTTACTTCCATCTCTACACACTCTCCTCCCCAATTTATGCTTTGTCATTTTGAACATCATTCAAAGCCACATTTCACTATCTAATATTCACAGCAAATGGTATAGCAGGATGAAAAGACCTATTGCCTAGTTATTAGTTCACTGTAGCATACAGAGGCACTGTCTATATTGTTCTGCCACACAATTTTGCTGAAGTATTCTGTTGTATAGAGGAAATACACAATTTTGTATCTGAAACCAAACAAGCAGAGGTATGTAAGAAAAAGCACAACTGGAAACAGTAAGGGAAACACTGTGAAGACAATGAACAAGGACTATGCTTCTAAGTTTAATATTCCCAGAACTATGGAAAGGAGTTTCTTTGATGTCCCTGGATAAATAGCCATATAGGAACAGGCAGCTCCAACATGAAAATGAATCAGATCAAGTGAATCAAATAACTGAAAGCTCTTTATCAGAAGTGAAGAGAGGTGAAAAAGGAAGGACCTTTAAGACTTTTTTTTTTAAATTGAAATCAAATTTTGTGAGATGATGATGAAAATGAAGTACACCTATTGATTACAAGAGTAACAAAATTTGGGAATAAAATCAAGTGCCTTGACAAGAAATTACTGTAAGCTGAATTCATTTTGATCATTTCCCTGAAACAGTGCACTGACTTTCAAAATACTGAAGTATATTAAATATTTAAGGAGAAAAGTTCTCGTCTGCATGTAACTATTCAAAGGATATCCAAAGACTTCAAAAGTTACACTGCTTTCAGATGGAGTTGAGGCTCTGACTCTTTGGAAGGCTGAGACACCTACAAACATCTAAAGGTCTGTATCTTAAAATACAAAAAACTAATAAAGGCAATCTGAGAATTTATTTTGAAAAGCACTTCAAGACCAAATGCTAAGTTCAAGTCAATGTTAGGAGACGATTCTTCCTCATATCTTTTTAAGCATTTAGTAATATTTACTGAAATTAATATTTAGTAAGCTCCTGATAAAGAGATGAACTCACGATACTGCGTACTCAACACACATTCATGACCTAAACAGAGAAAATACCAACCATAACTACCATCTCTAAACAGCTCCAAGAAATACTGAAAGAGCTACAAAAAGTGACACAAAGGATATTGAGAAAGAATATGCAAATATAAAATATAACAAGTAGGCTTACATGCAACACAGTTATTGTACACTTAAAATCTGTTTTCACATACAGAGCACAGTAACATTCTTATCTGTATGAAAAAAGGATAGTAAGGAATACTGTGAAATAGAAATCCATTTCTTACAGAAAAATTCTAGAGATTAAAATGCCTTTTAAAAAATAAGTATATAATCAATTTAACTGTTTTTGTTTCTACATTTCTGTAATACAGAAGAGTTAAATATATCTTTGTATTCTTCTGAGATTTCTTTTTCTATTGCCAAGCCTCTTTCACTAAAGGACTTTATTTCAGTCCTTTAATTGATGCTCCACAAAACAATGTTTCTCTTCAGATGTTTCTCTCTTTTTAAAACTTGCATGAAGAAAATATTAATTAATGCTTGTTAATTCACTGTCTCCTCGTTCAAAAGAAAAGTTTCCAATGTTAACTTACCCCATTCAAGCTACCTAAATCCTTCACTAAGTGTTCATCTGTAGAAGGTTCATAGTTAAGTACAGCATGTTGCTTGTCCACACTTCGTGACTAAAATAACAAGAATAAAAAAGTATTTCAAAAACAGATCAAAAGAGTAGTAATTTGATTACTCTAAGAAATAACTACGTCATTTTCATGCATTTCTTCTAACTACACATAAAATAATTAATCCCCCACTAACGTGATCTCTAAGCACATCGAAATCTGAGTACTCATAGCAGAATCACAAAATTCAGAATAATTGTTTTTCAATGTTTCTTCAGACGTGACTAAGTTACATCCAGCCATATCTTATCGAAAAAATGTCTTTTTCTTTTCCCCATGCTATTACTGATGTTTAATCTTACATCATCAATTTCACCTTTATTTCTCTCTTGCTCTCTTTCTCCCTTTAGCTGCATACTTATATCAAAACATGATTATAGTTCTCTGGTATGGCTGTTCTCTCTAAAATCTAGTTTCCTGTCATGCATTTCTAAACCCTTCATTATGTTGTCTGGGATTCTTACCGCAGTATACAAACATTCATTTTTTTCCTACTTGATCTTAATTTTATGAACAAATTATCTATAACCTCTTCGCTAAATGTCTAAGTGGTTCCTGAGTTCCTATTCCCAGTCTCTGATTTGTTTCTTTAATTCTTCGTTTCCTTCTATAAGTATTTCAGCAATTTTTATTTTTTTTTAATAAAACTTGCTTCCAAATGTGAACAATAAATTAGGAACAAACCTTGTTGCTATTTTCTCTGAGAACACCATCTCCCTAAGATCCAAATGCCCAGACCTATATAGCACTGAGAATGACCTCTGGGCTCACTCCTGTATTAGCACCTGTAGTCTGCCAGTTTTAAGAATCCCAGGTCATAGAGGCATTAGCAAGATCAAGGCATCAGGCCATGCAATCATAGCTTCTAAGGAAATGCTTTCACTGAACTTTTAATAATTATTTTATTCAATTATATATTGCTTTATTAAACAATTATTATATTATCCTTACGTGTCACTGCATACCATAGAATCATAGAATGGCTTGGATTAGAAGGGGCCGCAAGGATCATCAAATTTCAATCCCTCTGCTACAGGCAAGGCCGCAAACCTCCAGATCTAACATGAGACAAGGCTACCCAGGGCCCCATCCAACCTCTGAACACCTCCAGGGATGGAGCATCCATGGCCTCTCTGGGCAGCCTGTTCCAGCACCTCACCACTCTCTCTGTAAAGAACTTCCCTAATACCGATCTAAACCTTCCCTCCTTGAGCTTTAAACCACTCCCCCTTGTCCTATCACTGCCTATCCTTGTAAAGAGTTGATTCCCCTCCTTTTTATAGTCCCCTTTTAAATACTCAAAGGCTTCAGTGAGGTCTCCTCGCAGCCCTCTCCCTTCCAGGCTGAAGAAGCCCAGCTCCCTCAGCCTGTTTTTGATCTCTGATCATCTTCATGGCCGCCCACTGGACCCTCTCCAACAGCTCCTCATCTTTCCTGGACACAGTACTCCAGACGGGGCCTCATGAGGGCAAAGTAGAGAGGGACAATCACCTCCCTTTTCCTGCTGGTCACACCTCTCCTCTTCTGATAGTGCCCAGGATCCATTGGCCTTCTGAGCTGTAAGAGCACACTGTTGACTCATGTTCAGATTTTCATCCACCAGGATGCCCAGGTCTTTTTCCACAGGACTACTCTCAAGGAGTTCTTCTCCCAGTCTGTACATGTATCTGCGATTAGTCTGACCCAAGTGCAAAACCTTGTACTTTGCTATGTTGAACCTCATGAGGTTCACACGGGGTCACCTTTCAAGTTTGTTTTAGAATATTTACAAAATATATCATGAAGATAGAAGTTTACTGTGAGAAGTAAATCTGCATTCCCAGACATGAATAAAACCCCTACTCGACAAATAGTGGGTAGGCATGATCTGAGGTCTAATTCTATAAAACACAAGACACAGTTAAAATGCTCTCTAATAGTGCTACTATAACACACTTTCTGACAAGAGTATGAATAAAAGCATTAAAAGCCACTTTCTTTATCATGCATTGTCCACATGCTTTGCAGCAAGAGAACAACCAAGTTGTCAGAAGTGGAATGGAAGGTCCTGCACAAAGAGCTATACATACAGAACAAGAACACATTATGAGCTTCTCCTTTGGTGGGTTCCTCCCCCTTCAGCAATGTGGTATCACATTCATGCTGGCATGTAGACCTAACAGCAGGCTACACAGAATATTCTTGAAATCACAGGGCCTCGATTCTTTTTAACTACCTCTAAAGTCAACAGACAATAACATCCATGAATGACTGGACTCTGTTCACAATATCCATCCAGCAGGCAGCTGCTTTTGGAAGTGTTGAGACTGAAGTTTTGTAACAAAATAATAAATGCTCAAGTAATAAGCTTCACTCTAAAGACTAATCAGTTACAGATAGGGACCATTAAAACTACGCTATTTACTAATGAGAAAATTGCAAAACCACAATACACCACAAACATATATGTGTGTATGTATACATATAATATGTTGATATTATATTTATTTTTATATTTATATTATTATATATTTTCCTCATGCCATATATATATATACATATACACATATATATGGCATGAGGAAAATATATTACACAATCTCCAGTTATGGCAAGATTTAAGGAAACGATGGATAGCAAGGAACTCAAGCTAGGTTTGAGTATGTAAAACTGAAAAAAATTAAACATTCTTCCTATCAGCATTTGCAATCATTCTTTTAGGTAGCAGAAGGTAGAAAATCTAGTCAGACAAACTAATTTCGTTAAACAAGGTATTTGGCTCCATGAATGAAAGATGGGCTAACTGAGGGTTAAGTAAGGTTTAAGTGAGAGCGGTGAGACATTGGACCAGGTTGCCCAGAGAGACTGTGAATGTCCCCTCCATGGAAGCAGTCAAGGCCAGACAGGAAGGGGCTTTGAGCAACCTGGTCTAAGGAGAGGTGTCCCTGTCTATTAGCAGGGGGACTGGAACTAGATGATCTTAATGGTTCCTTCCAACCCAAACTATTCCATCATTCTACCAACAGAATTTTTAGTCTTTCGTACTTGGATAAAATGATTTGCTGCAGTATATATTATATAAAGCATATCTCCAAATCACTTTTTTGAATGAGAGATTGAGCTGCCCTATGTCTGCTGTGACTTGCAGTCAGCCAATCCAAGTGAATATTAAAAGGCTAAAAGCTATGATAAAAGAGGGCATAGAAGTAGAGATGGTAGTATTAGGAATGACAGTTAAAGAAAAAGCACTTAATAAAAAGACTAAGTGCTGAGAATCCTCTGTCTTTAAGAAATTCATTCCACTTTGTCTGGCATCTAGGAATGAAATCTGCATCTCTAGCATCAGACTGATCCAAAATTTTACATTCAAAATAATAAAACTAACAGTAGCACTTGCAATCAACATAAAATTATTGTAATAATTATGATTTTACTAATTAATACTAACTGAAAACACACATGTATTTTAATACAACGTTTGTAGCTAACCAGTCACGTTCTAGGAAGTTGCAACTCTGTTACTGTACCTGGCATGAAAAACTGTATAGATTAAACTGGAAATAACATTTACTGTTGGGAAGGGGAGGTGAGAATCAGTTTCCGTAATTGCCTTACTAACATAAATTATTTGAAGCATATTACTACCTTTAAACTGTTAAAACTTTTACATTTTTCCAACTTGTGAACAACAGAAAAAAGCGTGGTTATATAAGGTGTAAAAATACCATCTCACTCCCCATTTCAAAAAAGCCAACTTTGCTCTCAGTTTCACGACCTAAACCAGAATATTTTTTAATTATAACATCCTGTGTAGGAATCAATTGCAATTTTTATTTTTATTTCTTTTTGCCACCTTATTTTTCCTTTTTTTCCTTTTTTTTTTTTCCTGCTGAAAACAAATACTTCATGCATAAACCCCCAAGACCTCATACTGCCTGTTCTTGTTTTGTTTTGTTTTTAAGAGAAATTGAGAGTATTTTCAACTTTTTAAGAGACAAAGTATTTCTACCACCAATAAACCCTTTGGATATCTTCTTAGGTTGACATGACTTTGTACTGAAATTACCCTCTCAGTAATACAAACAAAAAATAGGTTTCTAGACACTTCATTTGCAAACAGGATTCCAACTTGGCTATTAAAGGCTACATATACAATTCCTAACAACTAAGAATTCAAAAGTAAATATGTTACTGAATGGTAGAAATCATTGAGAATACGAAAGTTTAATCATCTTAAGAGTTCTACATTAATCAAAGACAAGAATTCCCCAAAATAACAGCATTCACCATTAAAAACTACATACACTGGAAAGCAGCTCAGAGGACTACAGCTTTGATAAGGCAGAGTGCCTGCCGTATGGCTGCACAGCAATACGGTTACACATCCCCTCAAAGAGTTCCCCACAGTGACTCACAAGTTGAGGAAGCTACTGAAGTATTCAACTGACAGACTCGTATTTTGAACCGGAATCGTTACTGAGATTGAGTCATTCAAATTCCTTAGAGATACAGGAAATAGCTTTTCTACTGATTTCATTGCCTTTGTACAAGGAGATCAGAACATGGAGATAGAGTTACATCAAATCATGTGACTAAATTAGATTACAAGAAAAAAGAAAGCATCCGGTGCACATAGTATTATCACATATTAAGGGTACAGTTGATTTTTTACTCATCATATTGCAAAATTTCTTCAGCCTTCTATTCTTGCATTCACTATGACATTTCTATAAAGGAAATGTGATCCTCTACACTTCAACAGTAAGCGTATGTTTGATGACAATATACTCTAACTTTCTGTATGAACACAACAGATAAATCAAAACTATCACCCCACCCAACATCTGGCAAATGTTATTTTCATGCACAGTATTAAACTGATTCAAGATTTGAGCAGCTGCACATGGAAGGCTGATGCAATTACCTGTAACATCAGCTCACAGTCATCTCTTCCAACAAAAATCATTTCTCGTGGCAGCCGATGGCGGGTGCCTCCACTGCTCACCAAAAACCAGGATGTTAAGCTCATTTTCTGCTTAGCTGATAAATCCTTGGCAAAGCTACGTCATCCTGCAGTGAGACAGAAAGAAAGAGGAACACAGAAAGTCATTTTGATTATTTTTAGCTACAGTTCCTACTCAGCAAACACTGCAAGCAGAATACATAAAGCCTCTGAAAATACAGAATCTCTCAATAGCAGGCACTGATGCCAGCAACTGGAGGAAGCGACAGGCTACAGACTTCCATAGTCCTGATGCTCTGCTTCATGCAATGAGGCAAACTCAATCAGAGGTAAGTTTCTTCAAAATAAATGAGCATTGGGCTAATGCCAGTCATACATCAAGCTGTCAGAAAGCTTTTAACATTTAACCACTCATTATTGAGATAATTGCTACATAAATGGTTTGCTATCGCAATCAATAAATAGCATGGCAAACACTCACATGAGACAGCAATGTGCCTGTGTGGCATGCATATTTTCCAGTGAAAAAGAACTACTTCAAATTTATTCTATTTTAAGCTTAAGTTCTCCGCACAACACCCGATTTTTTCATCCTATTTACTGTTAGATGTTCTTGGGAAAAAATTTTATCTTGGAAATTCAGCAGAATACATTTTGAATTGTAAACAATATGGAACAAGATGAACAATTAAGAAATTAATTGTGAGCAACAAATCAGAAAGCAGCATTCCTATAGTACATGCTTACTCCAAAAGTAATGCTTCCTGTTTACTTCCATGGAAACTACAACCGATACACAAAGTACAATAACAGTAGTTGGTAAAACAAACTCTCAGCAATAAAATACTTTTTCAACAGTCACCACCACTAGTTGTGCGTTTTCACCAGTGATGAACAAGAGCCTGCATGCTGTGTTGTAACAATCTGCAGCAGCACCTCCCTGTGCTCACCTCCACTGTTTAGTCTCCAGAAATTTAGTACATTTAGTAAGTATTGATGAACATCAGTGGCTGCAGTATTTTCTGCGTAGAGCTCTGGTTTAACTTACCAACTGACAAAATGACAGATAGTGATAAACAGAAATAAGGATACAATCATTTAAAAAGCCATAAAAACACAAGATGAAGCAAAAGCTTGAAAAGTTGATAAATATACTACTCTATGGAAAAGTCCTTCACATCATATGGTCAACGTGACGCTGAACAAAAGCAAAATTAAAAGCACTCTCTAGAGTAATTCAGTGGTTGAAACTTGGGACAGACCTTAAGTGTTCCAAATCTCTCTTTGAGAAAAAGTAACCCAAAGTAATCATACTATTCATTACTGCTCTCTATTTGTTAAGAGAAGGTAAAGAATATAGAAAGCAACCAGTCTGCATTCCTTCTCAGTACCAAACACCTGGTACTTCTGTTCTTTTATTTGTGTCATCTAGTGAAATTGAGCCGAGCAACAGTACTCCAAACAGGCAAACTTGTAGTAGATTTCAGCATAATCTTCATTCTAACAAGGATGCTGCGAGGTTCTCAAAACCAGGCTACCATGTAAGCACTGAATAAGTCACCACCATTGCCCTATTAGGCAAACTATCATCAAGGAGAGACTGTAAATCATGAACGCACATGAAGAACAACAACAGAAGTCAAAACTGCATCTAAAAGTGACACAACAGACCTCAGTTAAGTCTACGACTTGCAACAGAAGTGCAGAAAAAAATTAGAGGATTGAATGTGTTAAAGATTATCCTTTTTCATTAAAAGGATACACTGGTATTTGCAGGAGTGTGTTTTCATATACACAATATCAGGTGGGATAACCTTCTCACAGCTGTATCACAACAGATTCTTCAAATGAAGCCAAGGCCTAATTCATGCTCTCCAGCTCAGTGGAAGAAACGGTGAACCATCTACACTGTACTTTTCAATAACAAATTGCATCTACAAGAATAACATCCCCAAAGCATATTTAAACACATCTAGATCCCTTGTAAGTATATTAATAATTACAAGTGTATTCAATAGCCCTCAAGGAAATTAAACTTTTTATTTTTAATATAATCTAGTTTAAAACTAGAAAATAAAAAGTTTAATTAAATTATATCCTTGCATTCCTTTGTAGAAAGAAAAAAAAAAGTATTGAAGATTCCTAGTCCAAGTCTCCACTTTTAAGAAGCGAATTATATGGGTATCTGAAAGTGAGCATACTGATCAATATGAAAGCTCTTCATTCAGTTCATATTTTACTACCAGTTAAGCCTCCATCTGTTTATTACAATACCATTTACACCATGGGGTCATCCAACACCAACTGCAAATTCATACCAAACCTCAAATATTATGCTCTTTATGTGTATGTGTATATGTACAAAAATATATGCTATTCTGAAAAGTTCATAACATACTGTACATTTGTTTACACAGACTGTCAAGAAAAGAACTATTTTTATTTTAAAACAGACATGTAGGTCAACAACTGCTGAGCTAGAGAGAAATACAAGAACCTCAAACCTTCCACAAATGGCAAAGCCTGACAACAAGCACATTAAACTAAGCTATCTGAAAATAAGTAAATAAAAAAGAGATTATACAGAGTAATCATTGCCACACTGCTTGGCAGCACATTCGTAGTTAAAAGTCCATCACCATTTCTATCAAAGCTAATACTGTTGTTCTTTTCCAACAGTGCTTGCTGCCACTGTGACAAATCATCAACCCAGATACATATTTAAGTTTCAAGTATTCATTAGAATAAACCAGCGCCTTTGATCAAAAAAGGTTGGCTGAAATTGCACATGGCAAAAGTGACTGAAATTATAAGATACAGTAGCAACGGTTATTTAATATCAGAGCAAAGTAAGTGCACTGAAATTTTTATATGAAACGGTGCTTCTCATTAGTTACAAGAGCTGCTCTGAAAGCAATGCCTCCTACTTTAGTATGTCAGCCTACGACAACAGGGGTGGATGCTGGTGGTATGGCAGTAGAGGTAGAACCTCCCTGCCAACATTCCACTACACACTGTTGCTGTGTGACAGATGGCAGCATAGGGTAGTCTGGCACCTGAATGGCATCTGAAGCAAAGGTTTGGGATTTAATTCCACCCTGCAAAGGGGAAAAATGGCACCCACTGACATTCAACGACACTTGCTGCATGTTTCTGGACACCAAACAGTGAATGGGAGTACAGTGAGGCAGTGTGTGATGCGTTTCAGCAGTGGAGACAGCAAACAAATGTGGCTCACCTCCACTGAACAAAGTGCAGCATGCAGGTTCTTGTTCACTGATGGTGAAAATGTGTAGCTAATGATGTTGACCACGTTGAAAAATACTTTTGTAGCTGAGAATTTGCTCTATCCAATAGTGTTACTGAGCTCCTTGTACATGTTGTAGGAGGCATTACTTTTGGAGCAACTGACATAGACAATATATGGACAATTACATTGAGGCCTGAAAAGTTCATGAAAGCTTAATGTTTTATATACACTGTATTAAGTATTCTGACTGTAGTGGAAAGATTCTGAACAATAAGAGGATGAATGATTGCTCACTTCTGGGAGATACCAAACTGAATTACTACAGGACAGGTGCAAAATCGTTATCAGAAGCAGCTCTTTACTCAAGGCAATTTTAGGTCACGATAATTCTTGCAATGAGACACTATGGATACTAACAGGTTACGCTGGGTCAATATGCAATAAGCATTCAAGGAAGAGAAAAATAATTATGCCATTTAAATGCAACGATCCCATTTCTGGCTCAGGAGCTGCCCAAGTCAGGAATAAGGCTCCAGGGAGTTGTCACTTGATATCACCATAGCTAACACACTCCTTTCCTCATGAAGCCTGTGCTCATGGGGAACAGGACTGTGGCCTGGATGGACCTGCACTGCTACAGGACAGATAACTGAGGTAGTCACCAAACACATTAGGATTTCCTCCCCAGCAAAATGAATTTTAAACACTTTCCTAGACTTTGATACTTGGGTAGCATTGGATTGTAATCTTTAATACAGGAAACATAATTACTGAGACTCGATCATCCAAAGCAGTGCTTCATTCTACGTACCGTGGATGTTTGCTTCTCAGACTTCCACTGCAACAGTGAAATGTTTCCTCGTTTGCAGAAGAAGCAGCACTTTATGGTCAAGGACTAGCAATTTCAAAAAGCAATAATCAGCGTGTAAGGACGTACACACAGGTCATAAGTCATTTGAAACAGATGCAGCAGCAAAAGAAAATTGGCTACATAAGACTGTAAATATAATTCAGTCCTAACAAATAAAGCCCTACATGATGTAGCCAAGAGATGGGTGTAACCAATTTTAATATGTCTAGAAAAACATTGCCAAGCTTATAGTTTTGATTCAGCAAAAATCCTAATAATCTCTCATTTGAGCGTCCTACAGACTACATTTTTGTATTTGCATGTCATTGAGAACAGCCAACAGTTTTTTCCAGAAGCGAGACATCAGCCCTACAGAAGAACAAAAAGCTACATTTAAAATTAAAACTAAAGCTAATATATGCTGAAATTCAGACTTTAAGCATCACAGTCTTCCATAAAACAACTGAAAATCATATAGCCTTAATAGTACACAATTATCCTGTTACTGTACAGTGTATATTTTTTTAAACAACATGCAAAAACTTCTGCATCAAGCTGATACACAATATTGACAGAACTGCAATCCCTACAATGCCCAGTATTTGAACTTTTAAGTTCTTGTTCCAGCTGCTAAAATTATACTAATATTAAGTAGTCTTTGCCATATAACTGACAAAGAAGCATAGTACAGCATATATGGGGAAGTTTCAGGAAAAAACGGCTCAAATGTTTTTGAAAAAAAGGTAAAAGGAAAATATTCTGTCTCACTGGCATTAAAAAAATAATAATTGGAAGCAGTACCTCATACATTGGTAATTGAAATGAATTGGTAATGCTCATAAATTGGTAATTGAAATTTGACAGGAGGCCTCAGTATCAGTTCGTAGCTTCTACTACTGCTCTTGTGCAAATCTATCCAGATGCAGGCAAGAAAAAGGCTTTTGAAAACTTTCCATGTGTATGTTACAGTACACAGATGAACTTTCTTGCCATCTTCCTACACAGAGCCTTAAATACTGCTTTGTAATGTTATAGGGCCAGTTAGAACCAAAACCAGTACCCCTTCCCCATTACTCTCAGTTCATCCCCAGCAGGTGGTAGGGCCAGAGGAAGAGAATGCCACAGAAAACACCTGAACAGCTAGGCAGACTGCTGTGAGGACTGCAGGAAGAAAGACACCAGATGCAAGTCATGACAAGGGAGAAAACAGACTTAAGAGAGCACTGATAGCATCAGCAATGACTGGAAGTGGCCTGAAACTGAAGTTGTTTCCAAGTTCACAAAAAAATGCTGTCAGCAAACAATGCCCATCAGAAAGTGCCCACCATGACTGCTGAACCAACTGTCTGAGGGAATTAAGAACCCTATTGCCAACAGTTCTGTTTTTGACTGAAACAGTGAAATCCATGCTGTACAAAGAAAAAAGTGAATCTAATTCCAACCCCGAGAAAATTTCTGCATCAATATAATTGATATTAAAAAGTAACCTGTAAAGGTAACCAACTGACCTCTAGGAAGATGAGTGGAAAACACGACTATAATATTAAACCTACTCTGTAAAACACTGCTGTGAGGCAGGATCACAAGTGGCATTTGATGCACTATCATAATTAACCTACTTACATACATTATTAGAAAATAACCTTTAACTACATCACCGCGTAATAGTTTAACCAGGATCTCTACCGTATTTGTGTTAAAGCAATCAGTTGACAATCAGATCATGACAGTTTTTCCCCCTTCTCATCATTTGATTGTACTGTGCCTTATTTATTGCATATCACTAAAATCTTTCATGAATTATTAACTTCCCACTGACTTGACCTACCATGCTCATCATCACAGCACAAGAAATTCATTAACACTTATGGCAAAAGCTCCACAACATCTCTGCAAAGGGTATATAATAAAAAGACAGTCTCACTATTGTTCCCCATTTAACACTATAGATTCTTAATTTTGGACTGAGTTCTAAAACCAACAGCACTTCATCTTAAAACACCTAATTTGACACACCACTACAGGTGTTCAAATGGTCTCAATGATTTCTGTTGTAACACTGAACAATTCTTTTAAAAGTAAGGTTGAAGGGCATGGGAGTAGGACTGTTGAAAATTAAGACCACCTTTCCAAACTAAAGGTAAATAGCTTATCTCCCATCACATGAACTAGAAATAAAAATTCATACTGTAGGGTAGCTTCTAGATGTTTTAGTCATTAAGTTATCCTTGGTGTTTTCATAATCGCCTGCTTTCATTACTCACATTTCTGTCATATCAGAATGGGAGATTGAGAGCTCCACAAGTAAGAGTCTCTTGGCTGAAATTATTCTATTTTCTGCAGTTACTCCATTAAGCAAACTTGTTAATAAAGAAAATAAAAGCAATTCCTTACATAACAGTACTTTGTAGAGTTGCTCCTGAATATTGTTAAACCCATATAGAATTAAAGTATTTTAGTTAAATTCAAGGAAAAAAAAACATCTGGTGACTTTCTGAGGTCACAGACAGTGTACTTCAAAAGGGGAAATAAGACTTTCACCCTTGATCTTTGCTTGCCAAGCAGCACAAGATACTTCCAAAGAAGTGTAGCACAATTAAAAGACACAGCCCAAGTAATGCTTGGACCAGTGCATAAAGTCAATAGGCTTTTCACTCTGTCTTGACAATAGGCATAGAAGTTAATAAAACTACAGTTATACAAGGCTGTAACAAAATTTAAAACAAACAAATGGATGGAAGTATAAACAAATAGCTTATGCTTAAAACTAAGGAAACTCTTCTGCAATGTCCCATAGTGAAGATGCTCACATACTCACAAAAACTGACCAAAAGGACTCCAGATTTTCAACATCTGTCCAACAAGCTGCAATTGCTACATTATCAAATATTTTGCTGAAGGGAAAAATTCACCTGAACGGAACCCTCCAGAACCATTCAAATGGTATCTATAGTCCTGAACAGTAAAGTGCTGTTAAGATCATAGCTAATGACATTTTTTTTGTTTAAGAAAATCTTTAGTTTCATTAAAGTTTTTACACAATTATGGTGGAGTTACACTGATATAACAGGGTAGAACTAGATGGCAAACATGAAAACCAGTAATGTAGAAGAATACAGGAAACCCGAGGGAAGATAAGTGAAGCATCCGCTCAGTTTACTTACCCTGCTAAAATGGGGAACAGGACTATGTACAGGATGACTGCCTCTATCTGTAATGCTTCATTGAATATAAATAAATAAATGAATAAATCACAGACCTTAGTCTGTTGGCTTGTCAGATAAACTTTAATAAATTTAAGACATAAGACAACTGAATAACAGCCTCAGGTTTTCATTCTGTTTTTGAGATAACACATTCCATCTTTGCTCAAAGCTCTGAAAAAGGCTATAATTCCCTGAAGAATGAACAGAAAATCATATTGAAGCCTTGTTTTTCCTAAAATCTCTGCCAGCATCTATCTAGAGAGGTGATCGTGACTAAATTCTACATAGCAAGGGAATCGCAGAGAGTAAAGAGCCCCTGTTAGCCACTACCCTGCAAAAATGCTCTTTTCCTCTTTTTGTCTCCTCCTCCCTCCTCTTTTCTTCTTCTTCCCCCATCCCCCCAGTAGAAAAAGGGAAGAAAAAACAAATTAAGCCTACCTAAGCCTCTTTGAATTCAAGTCTACAAAACTATTTGAGCTTTTTTTTATTTATTTATTTAAACAGATGAAGTTTACTTGTAACATCTGCAAGATCTGATATACAAGAAGATATTTCTAAAAATAATTTTAAGGACACTTCTTTTTTAATACATACAATAAAACAGAAATTAAAATCTGAGCAAGCGTATGCATTTACAAAGCAGCGGGAGGTCAGAGTCACCCCCTTTCCCTTTTATTTTTATATACTTCTATTAACACACACCCAGCACATTATAGATTACCCATTGTCTAAGTCTATCTAAAACAAGAGTTAGCATTTCACCAGATCAGTAACGCATCAGCGCTGCATTCTTCTGTGTCTCTGGTTGGTGGTGATGAAGTGCTTTCTGTGATAAAAACTCAGTCTCCCAAGAGGGTCCAGTCTGGTGCCCTAGAGTCAGATTATCACAGGAAATTCCGCAGCAGCATTTGTGGGAAGAAACATTTCTTCCCTCATATTTTAATTACAAAAAGACACAAGCCTTCTGGCTGCGTATGCTACTAAGGATAGACCGAGACTTTTCTCCTGCATTCAAAGAGTTTGAGATTTCCACCAAAGGCAGTCAGACCCTACCCTCTCTCTGTCTCACCGCCTGACAGAGGCACACCTCGTCTTGTGATGTGGCTACAGCCATGGGGCTGCATGAATATCTTCTCCCTACCATTCAGATCAGAATTATACCCACCAATTTTACTGATGTTACATACAGAAATAGCTGTCAGGACAGCAACTGAAATAAGGCCTTTCTTTCTGTTGACAGCATGGCTGAACTAGAAGTTGCTCAGGTTTTTGATTTTGAGGGACAAGAGACATGAGACGAGACAAATTTGAGGGACAAGAAGCAGTCACACCTCAAGTAGTGTGTTCAATTTTGGGCCTCTCTCTACAAAAAAGACACTGAGGCCCTGGAACACATCCGGAAAAGAGCAACAAAGCTGTAAGGGGTCTGGAGCACAAGTTCTATAGAAAGTGGCTGATAGAGCTGGGATTGTTTAGTTTGGAGAAGAGAAGGCCCAGCAAAAAATATCTCAACAAATATCTGAAAGTAGGTTGTGGAGGTGGGGCCAGCCTCTTGTCCCACATAACTAGTGACAGGACTAGAAGGGATGGCTGTGAGTTGCACCAGAGGAGGTTCAGGCTGGATGTTTGGAATTTTTTTTTTCTTTGAAAGAGCAGTCCAGTGCTAGAAGGGGCTGCCAAGGGAGATGGTGGAGTCACTGTCCCTGGAAGTGTTCAAGAAACATCTATAAGCAGTACTAATGGACATGGTTTAGTAGGGAAATATTGGTGGAATGTGGACGGTTGGACTCAATCTTGGAGGTCTTTTCCAACCATGGTGATTCCATGGTAATGACTTGGAAGTCTGTATCCTATTTTTGATGTGATAAAGAGAAAAGAAAAAAAACCTAACAAAATCTTTTCTTTTGTATCAACATACGGGTACTGTAAAAATTTTACTAAAGGTCTATTTGACAGCTATCAATCGTTTGAATGTCATAGTACGCAAAATAACATTATTTGTATGAATAAACAATCAGGATATCTGTAACAAACAAAGTCTAATATTAAGTCTTTGTACAAAGTTTTTAAAAATAATCTCCATTCCCATGTAAAGCACCCTTAGAAAGGGAAGATAAACATTAGAGGAACTACGCAGACAGTCATGCCTTTTCCTGCTAGAGAAGTCCCTTTTTCTAGAGAGTAGGGGGAAGAAAGCCTGGGAGATTCAGAAGATATCAAGGGCAAAACCAAACTGAAGCGACAGCAATTCTTAGTAATGCTAGGAGATAGAATTTTATTAAGAACAATTTAATGAAACAAAGGTAATGGCAGCAGTTGAAATAAAGAATTTAGCAGCTTGCAAAACAAAACAAACAAAACAAAACAAAAAAAACAGGAACCTTTACTGATAATATTGGTCAACATGCATGTTCTTAAAAGACCACTTAGAAAATTTTGCACAAGGCTGCTACTGTACATGGTTGGTCCTTCACAACCAATGTCAGTCTCTTATGCATACTGTTAAAATAATCAGGGGTACTTGAAGGAAAAAAATATTTACATTCTAGAATATGAAGGTATTGTTGAAACATTAGATTTCAAATTGTTAAAAGCATACTTGGCATTAGCCACCAGGATAAAGCGAGTTTCAGACTTCAAAAAAGCTATCTTATTCTAACCTTTGAGCTGGATAATAAGAATATTTTGCATTTATTAAAGCCAACTGCTGGCTAATTTGCATTTCTAATCCTTACAGGCATAAGTAAGAAATGAGATCTCATGAATTTTCTTCTTTGCAGCATTCCCACATTGAAATGCAATGCTTCTCACAAGATGCTTCCAATAAACAGTTAAAATAAAGCATAAATTAAAGACTGCCTCTAAAAGTAGCTTAATTTATAATAAAACAATCAAATGTTCACATTTTGCCCATCATTCTCATTTCAGTTAAGGAAATGCACACAGAAGTATTGTGAAATTTTCTTATATCACCATAACTAAATGAGGCAAACCACACAGAGAACAGCACAGCCAGCATGCGAATGAAAGAAGCTGGCCATAACCAAATTGCCTTGAAGATTCTTTTAATAAAGCTACAGAAATCCCTCCTTCTCCCCAACCCCCAAATCAGACTATACTATCAGATTATATTATTGCCAAGATAGGCAAACGAGAAAATAAATAACTGTACTGCATTCAGGCAGAACGTTATCAAGATGTAGTCAAGTCTTCCTCCCCTGTTTCCCATTCTCACTGCCTCTATCACATGGCATACTCCAAGTTCTTTTGCACGCTGCGTAAAAAAAGGAGATTTTATTTGCATTGGCTAAGTACAGACCGCAGTCCTGACCAGTACTGAGAAAACAAATAGCACTTTACAAAGAAAATTGGACTTTTTAACCTCCCAAGGGTAGTGATTTCACTTTCCCCAAAATTGTGAAATACATTCCATGTCCCAAGATACCGAGTAAGATTAAATTACGTTCAAAAGAACTCAAAATTTTTCTTCTATAATACAGCAAATTATTTATTTTGTCGGTATAAAGATAAGCATATTTTCCAAAGGGAATAAAAAAGCAAAATGAAAACAAACATATTAAGTAATTTTAATATCTACCTTTCATTTTTCAGTTCCATTTTACTTCCTGACTCGATACAAAAGCACACAGAAGGTGAAAACAGTAGTCATGGAGGACAACTATTGGCATCAATGTCACTGATCTCCACATCCATCCAATGTACTACAGTCTCAGACAATGACACAGAACCATGCTATGCACTCACTGTTTAGGATCTCCAGATGAGTAGTACTCTTCCTGGAGACTCATGAAAAAAATAAAGCTGAAAAGGGTTTTAATTATTTGTTAAAGTTCTTTAGTCACATCTCAGATCATGCAGAAGGAACCTAGCCTTATATTTTGGGCTACAGCATTTCTTTAGTGCATCTGCCTTTCCCACCTCTCTCCTTTCCCATAAAATAAAACTTTAAAATGACGCATACAACACAAACACTTTCTCAACGTATGAACACATGGAAACAACTGCCCCCCAAAAACCCATAGAGTAAGTCATTTGCACAACGAATAAGAATACTGATGGCCTAATGATAAATATAACCTATTACAAAGACTTTAAAGCAGCATAAATTACACTTCAGATTTTAAAGCAGTCTGTAATTAGTAGCTAGGAAATGGCTTCCCTGGAGAGGAGCTATTCCACATTTTGCTTGCAGTGGCTGCTCGTTCCTTTGTTGTATACAGCCAACAAACAGGAATACAGCTATTAGACTACAGCATAAATCTCAATTCTTTCTTATACTGCCTCTTATTTACTAAATACAGTAAACAATTACATGTGAAATTCTCACTGTAAACAAATGCAGTGAGTACAGGCAGCTTGACATTTCTATGCAAGGACTTGACTGAGCAGGCACATTGCTATCTCTCCTTTGGAGACTACTAGAAAATATTTTCATAAGTATGCTAAAAATAAATAATTGTAACACCTATTAAATGAACACAAGCCTGTCTTTCAATAGAGAGAAATCTGGAATTGAAGTAGTTCTATGGAAGGAAACAGACAGAGATTTACCTTTGTAAGTTCAATAATTGGCAACTTTACTTTTATTGCCTTAAAATAAAGGGCTGGAAGGAAGAGATGTGAAAGGAAAGGCTAAATGGCAAGAGCTCGAACTACACATACTACCCCAGGCACAGAACCAAGAGGAAGTAGTGCTCTAACCCCATCCACAAAAAGGAATTGAGTCATCCCTTCTACCAGTATCTCACTGAAGAGTTCCAGTGTTGTCTTGGTTCTTTGTTTCAAATATCCACAGTTACTACAAAAGTCTCATTTTATGTCTCCAACGAGAACAAAAAAGATTAACAGGGAACTTTGTTGCATTCGGCTGCATTAAAAAAAAAAAAAAAAAAAAAAAAAAAAAAAAAGAGGTATATTATGCAACAGCGACCACATTATTGCAATAGAGATACAGTCTTCTGGTTTACCAGACATGTTTTAAATCATTTATCATCAAAATAAATGCGGATAAAAGCACCAGAAGTTGATTAAGACTGATCATCCCACTTCCCCTTTTTTCAAGCTGGAACAATTCACATCCTCTGTTTAAATTCCTCCGGGTTTCCATGCTATAAAAGTCACAGTTGGCATCCAGAGAACAACAGTCCTGATAGCATAATACATTACAACATTTAAAATATTGGAGCAAATCAGTGTTGCATTTCTGTTTATTTTGCCTTGGCTCTTCCCAGACTTCACCTCTTCTATATGTCCCATTTAGGAGATGGTAAATATTTATTTAGCATATCTTTCATATGCAAGACTACTATTTTCTGATGTTTAATCTAAAAACAGCACAGATGGAGCCTTCATTTTGTTTTGTCCCTAAAAATATTAAGCAGCATATTTCTCTCTTCAAGCAAGAATATTTTTAAAACAAACTAGGATTTATGTCTTTTAACTATCTTCTCCTTCTGCCACAGTTATTAATTAAAATTCTTACCGAAATCATTAGCTCCCTGAAAAAACCTGACCTAAGCAGCCACTCTTTTTGTCAATTGCTTCTCCTGCCAGCAAGCTTTCAAGAGCTGGAGACTGCAAAGATGCAAGGCTGCTATCAGCTTTGGGGGAATGGAGGACTCAGTACTGATCAAAAGAACAAGTTCATCATCCCACTGGCAGAATCACTGCTATGGGACTAACAGGCACCGGTTCCTTGCTGCCTGCTGGCCACCTCGTGCCTACGTGGCTCCTCTCTTCTTGGCCTTTGGGAGATTTTGTTCTCCATAGAACAGTGATGGTTCTCAACCAAGTGGGCAAGGAAGAACACACATTCACATTAAAGTCCAGCACAGTTTGAGAGACATCTCTACAAAAGTAGACGCTGCTTCTACGTATTTTTTTCTCTCCATCTTCTTGTAATAGGATTGCTTTGCTTTGAATCAAAGCAAAGAGCTCTCACAGTTTTGCCAGAAATTCAGAAATGCTTTTTTCCCTTCAATCCTGGAAGTACTTTCCATGTGCTTACATTTGGAAGGAGGAAGACACAAGTGGAAGAAACAGAAATGTTCCCTCTACTTAGTCCACAACACAGACTGGTTGTGAGCCATCAGTCTGGGCACAGACATTTAACAGAATGCAACATTATTGCAAGTATAAACACACTAGCTTCAAACTGAAGGTGGTTCCACCATGCTACTGAAAGAATTCATGAAAGTCAATCTCAATTAGAAACGGATGCTGTAAATCATACCTGCCGTTACTGATCTACAGGCTTCCACAGACATAAAAGCAGTTGAAATTAAACAAATAAGTAAACCACCACAAGAAAACAATTCTCTTTTAATACTGTAACTGTAAATACTAAGAAAAAGTATAAACAATGTAGTGCCAAAGACCAAATTTCCTCCCTCCTTCGCCAAGGTCAAAGTGTTTTCATTCAGACGTTTTCCCAAACTTAGAGAAAATGTATTTTATTTTCAAACTCTTATACGAGTTTTGATATCTGAAAGGATTAAAAATTCCAAAGTATGTGCTATGTTCAGAATTTTTCATAAGATTGGAGCAGTCTGTGCCCAAAATTTCACTGTCTGAAACTTACTTACATAGTTAAGGATCTAATTATAGTAACTCTTCTGAAAAGCAGTACAGGATATAAATTTACAGCATGGCATCTCTTCCTCATTAGCTGCTCATGCATGCATCCATACTTCCACTGCAGCAAATCTCAAATAACCTAGCGGAAGTTACAATGAGAAGCTGACACAGTTCATATTTAGTTTCCCCCACCATAAGTTGTTTCTGTGCCCACAGCTTCACTCTGCTATTTATTTTCAACCTTAGTGAGGAAGATTCGACCAATAGGAAATTAACAATTGTAACTCTCATTACACTAATGATATACTGAAGACATTGCGGTTCCGCATCAGCCCAAACCAGGCTTGCTGCTGTCAGGATCCCAGCCCTCCCACCCCATCCCAGCCCTGCCTGCTCCCTCTGCCTTGGCTGCAAGATGGCTGTGGCCGTGCAGCTGAGCTACTGCAACGTGTTCAGCTGGTGACAAACCAACTCCTCCTCACTCCTCAGCTCCCACAAACAGATGAAGCGTTCCCAGAAGTGAGCACACAAGCCTAGCACCACAGCAAAAGGAATGGGGGTGTGCAGCCAGGGCTGGGAGAAAAAGGCAGGATCAAGACAGTCTGCTGTCAGCTCTGCATAGGCTGCTATGAGAACCTGGGCTGTTTACATCAAACCCACTTGCACCTCACCTGACTTCTTCCATATATAAAAAAATATGGTTACTTTAAATAATAGCCATAAGAAATATTAATGTAATAATATCCACTGACAGTTTTAGAATCTGTGATGAATAATTAAGAAAACTACATACTTTTAAAATATTTAGTCCGTGTTTTTATTTTTGCTTTGCACTTGCCCTAGTGGTTGCTTAAAACATCACAATGCAGTCATGAAATCTTTACCGTCTCCCATCTCACAACAACCTAACAGTCTTTCTTCTAAAGCTGCATTAGGTTGAGCTGCAAAGTGCAAATAAATACCTTGAGAAGAAAGAAAGGAAGAATTCCCATGGGAAATAGCTATACAAATGAAGCAACCCATAGACGCTCAGAAGCACAGCCACCCTCAAAGCCCTCTAGATAAAAACAGCTCTGCCTAGAGCTTTTCTTGGTTTTGGAATGAAATTGCATCAAATAGAAAGACCCACAACACATGGCAACTCAAGGATCCAATTCTACTAACACAAGCCTTCTAAACTACTGCTTAAAGTTAATTTACAAATTGCACTGAAATAACAGATCATCTAGTTATTTTTAATCGATCAAAGGCTTCAATTTGCCTCAACTGCGCAAGCAATGACTCAAGACATCCTGGTTCATTGTTATGTCTCGATACTCTTTTTTGAAACTGCCATGTTTTACAAGACTTCTCCACATGCTATATGCTGCCCAGGAAAAAAATAAAAGTAGACATGAATTCACCTTATCAGAGATTTGAATAAACAACCCAATAATATTAACTGGAGCAATTGAAAACCTATTGTTTAGGATGCATAAAGAAGGCCAATAGAAGTGAAGATCATGAAAGCAATGTCTGAAGCTGTAGTAGAAAAACCAATCTTGCTTTTTAATAATACAGAGCTCAGAGAATAACAAACGAAAACCTGAAAACTTGAAAACATTTTTTTGGTGAGTGGATACTAAAATGTAATTCAGTCATGCAGAACTGAAGCTGTTAAGTAACCCAGCCCTCACTTCGCCAGCAAACATCAAATTCCTCAAAGCAAGCAACCAGGCAACGTTTAGATACACTTGCAATGAGAAGCCTGCAAGAGAACAATGCAAACCAGGTTCTGGACTGTCAGTCATAGGGAAGGACATTGACTGTTGCCATTTGCAGGTTTAGCAACGCCACACCAACAGCATGTTTAATTTTGAGTGTTGAAGTTGCTAATGCAGTGTGGTAAAGAAAATTCCATCAGACCACAAAAAAGGTAAAAGCAAAGGTGTTTGCATAAGGAAAGGTATTAAAAAGAAAATAGCACACTCAATATGCAAGATAATTATACGTGGCAATTTAGAGGATGCAAATGCTGAGGAAGCAAATATTCTCTTTTGGAAAAAAGATGACACTATTCATAAATGCAAAGCAATACATTTTCTACAGTGAGCAAAATAATATAATGCAATAGCTTTATTATACTGGGCCTTGCTCTTCTGTATATGGTAGGACCATCTTTTACACAGAGCTGCTGTAGTTCCTGACATTCCAACCTCACCAAGACTGGGCAAACAACTTTCCCTTGGCCAAGGAAGTTTAAAAAAACCACCCAAATACTGAATATGGGAACATGCTACCGGATTTGTGATCTAAGTGGTTAAAAGTCAGCACATTGATTTTAACGAGCAGGTGTAAGTTCTGACAGATTTTGAACCAACTTCTACTGAAGTTGCTCATGATTGAAGCTGGTACAGACTGAGCCAAAATAAAGGCATTTTCTTATGTTTATCAGCAGAAACTGTAATAGTAACAACAAAAAAAAGGAAGGATCAGAGAGGGTGGTATTATCTATATCAAAAAAATACTCAAGTGATTCCATAATTCTTATATTAACGAGTTCTGGTGTGGTTTCTTTTTTGTTTTTCAAGATTCTATGGACCCAAACAAAGGAGCTAAACTACAAAAGAAGATCTGGTTTCTCAACATTTTCTGCTTGCAATTCAAAACAGATTTGTAGTAGTCAGTTTTAGAGCCAATTTAAAAGCTAAAATTTGAGCTGTGCTTTGACAATCATCCAAAAGAATAATTCTTATAGGAAGTGTTTGACCCTTGTATTATATGATTATTCCTTTTTGAAAAAAGTATGATTAAATATATATATATCATATATAGAGGAGATGGGTGAGCATAATCTTCATTAACCTCAAAAAAATGCAGTTGCCTATCTTTAATAATGAGAAGAGGTAAGAAAGATTTTAGTTATTAAATTAAGCTAGTATAAGGCTGAATGTTTATGAAAAATAAAGGTCTGAGAAACAAAAAGGGACAATTTTAACTTGTTGCCTGAAAAGACAATGCTGAAGAAAAGCAAATCAAGTAGAAAGAGTAACAGTTAATAGAAACCACATCTGACTCTAAAGTCTCAAGTAGAAAACACATAGAGACTAGCATTGTTTTAGAAGATAACATACATGCCTACACCTTCCTTGTCTCTCCCTAGGCACTGGGTTATAGCTCTTCATGGAGGCCTCATTAGATTGACCTCTATTGTGACCCAACATGGCCATTCTTATGTTCTTAGGAAAATTACAAAATAAAAAAATTAATTTAAACTAAGCAGCAATACTATTCATTATATATTTTACCTAGTAAACTAAAATATAAAAATTAAGTATAATAATTCCTGACATCAAGATTCCTGTACTGATAGCAGCCTAAGGCTAAATTATCAGTTATGTCATTGGTGGTTGATGAGCGTGAGAAGTGAGATTAATGAAAGCAAGAAAAATGTGTATTGGTGAGAAAACAGAAGAGATATGACATATTGACTTCTTGGATTTTTATTCCGAGAAATGTAAGAAGACAATAAATAAAAGATAGCTGAAAAGGCCTACTGAGAATGCCTACTTAGATAGCCGAGTATTTGCAGTTGAATAGAAAGATCATTAAGAAAATTATTTAAGCGTGTCATTTTGAGGGATGAGTTCTAAGTACATCTGATTTAATGCATTCACTGTACTGCTTCTTCCAGACCACAATGGTTAGCTAATGGATTGACTGCAAGTTCAGTTCTTTCTTCATGCAGAACCACAGCTGAAGACCAGCAAAATAGCCTGCACACAAAGAAGTATCTTGGAAACGCCAGGGAGTGGTATCACTTCTCTTTCTATTTCACTGAAAAGATCAATAATTGCTGTACTTTCCAAAAGAAACAAAAGGAACAGAACCAGAATCTCAGGAATGATGTACGAAATAATACCAAATCTGGAAAGTTCATCCCATAGGCTTCAGCAGATTCTTATATCAATCGTCTTAGTTTCACGGAGAAGTTCGGAATATAAGATTTTAGATAACAAGATTGGAAGGAGGTAGACAAATGAACCTGTTACAAGAACACCAATTCTTGTGACAAATACAGCAGAACAAATTGAAGAAGCTAGACTGTCAGAGGACTGCAGCTGTTGGCGGTGAGTCAGCTTGTGAGGCCCACCAGTGGGTGGGGATGGAGCTCTGAAAAGCACCTAGCTAATGGGAAGCCTGTTTTTCAATAGCCATTTCTACAGGGACAAAATGAGCACAAACAAATTTGATATATCAGATGCACGTAGGAAAAAGATACCCTATTTTATTGAGTATTCTATTCAGAGGATGAAATGAAAGATGTTTTTGTTTGGAATGAGTAAAAGCAAATTCTTCACAAATAGCATTTTAATATAATTTTAAAGAAAAGAAGACCACACACTTCTTCACACATTCTTATGCAAAGGCCACATCACTTAGCAGAACCACTTCTCATTCCAATTCTCTTTACATACCTACACTCAGAGAAACATTATTTTTCACTCAGTTACACGTTCTGAACATTGCAGATGTAAACCTTTCACAGATAAAGAACAGCAAAGACTAATGATCAAACTAAAACCAGTCTCCTGATGGTTTTCTTGGATATATACATTTCCTTTCCTGTCTGCAGTATTCTGCAGCAACTAGGAGACTGTCAGAGAGCACAGCCAAGCAGTCCAAATGAATCTCTGCTACCAGAAAAGGGAATATTGCCTTCCTCCAGACCTGACATTGCTGTCCCCATTCTGTGTACTTGCTCCAGCACTCATCTGACCACACCATAAAATAATTTAATTTGCTAACCCAAGTGGAAAAAAAAAAAAAAAAGAAAAAAAAAAGGTCAAACAGAACAAAAAGAAAAGAAGCTGGCTGGATTAGTCATGTGAATCAACTTTTCACAGTGTAAGAGGGCCAGGTGAGTGCAACTGCTTCATTCACAGCCACTGTGAGATGGGCAAGTGCCAGTCTGCCTCATCTTAAAGACTCAACCATCTAAGAGCCTGAACAAAGCAATTCAGAATCATTGGCAATCCACTGAAACATCTTTGATGGTTTTATTTGAAGTTTCTAGGACAAACTGCTTCTGACATAATGTGTGATTTTAAAAAAATATACATTAATTTAAAATATATGGGTTGGTTTTGGTTCTTTTTTTTTTTTTTGAAGATTAAACAAAGTGTCTTAAGGCCTCTAACTAGAAATGCATCTCTAAAATAAAAACAGCCTTCCAGCTTTAAGAGGACAGAGTGGAAGAAACTAAATTATAAAAGTGAACCAAACATTTGTAATTTTAATATTATGTTGTGTCTACACAACAGACATACACAGAGCTGATTAATTAAGTAGTTTGTGCTTTCCTCTCAGTCTTGTTTGCATACATTATACCTTACCATTCAAGCCATGTGATCATGCTCTATTTTTCCCAGGACAACCGCCTCATTCAGCACGCTGCGTGGACTCTGACCCAGAGCAGCACGAGCACTGCAGACAGAAGGAAGCTGCTATCTGTGCATCACTCCATCGAAGATGTTCAAGGAACATGACAATGCAAGATACAACAACAAACACAGGACCAGAAGGAGCGCAGGTGCTCTGTAAGAGCATTATAAACTTGGCAGGCAGCGAGAGACACCTCCCAGGCTCACTTGGCACAGTCATAGGACGCTGTAGAACAGACACGCACCTAACTTCAGCAGACAGAAGCTCCATCCCTCAGAGACAAAGGACTTTCTTCCCTCATTTGCAGTTTCCTGGTCCCAGCCACGCCAATATTTACCACAACAAGGAGCGTGTTCTACAGAGAGCAGCTCACAGACGTTAGACGCAGATAGAATCTGTGCCATTGTGCTATCCAAAGAGTCTCAATGCCTGGCTCTCCTGTCCAACATCTTCTACTGGGAAAACAGAATTTCAGATTCCATTGGCCTTCTGGTTTAAGTAAAACTAGTCTGTTTTACTCCAGTGTCATTCTGCCTGCAGAGCCAGTTGTGCTTACACTGCAATAGTTCTCTTCAGGGACCCAAGGAGACACGTTGGTATCCATTCACATTAAGCCCTTTCTGCCTGTGTTTGCAAAAAACTAGAAATGGAATTTCAAAATCAGTTTCTGCAGCTACTCATGTTTTAGGTTGGGCTCTTGTCACTCAGGGAAGCTCCCAGTTTCCACCCGTAAGAGTACAACTTTTGCAGTTTACTTTCATAACTTGGTTCTTTTCGAGCTTGTATGTTACAAAAGAACTGCTAAAATCTTTTTTGCCACGTCTCGCACAGTCTGGAGGCACAAGATAGTGAGAAACTATTCCGATTTGCAAAATCCACCATGACCAGATAAGGGAGGCAGGCAGCACCTGCAAAGCATCTCAAACAGAGGTCAAAGAAATCCCTGCACTGCCATGAGAAAGGAAACTTGGTACCTACTTATATGCCACAATATTTCTCTTAAAAGGAGAGTGAAAAAATATTTGTATCCAATCCCTTACAAATAACTTTTAAGTAGTTGAAAAATGAGGGGAAAAAACCCACAATACCTCATGACTTTGCTTTTGATAGATTTCTATGCATCTTCAGCCATACTCTTCTCCCCACCCAGTCAGGCTTCGTGACCCCTTTCAGACAAAAATTTTGTTAAATAAGATTTGAAATTGAGCAGCTCCCATGGTGACAGCTCAGTTCCCCGCAGGATGGGCTCCTCAGCATCTGGACAGCCATTCCCAGAGGAAATCAATCACAGGAAATCACGGCATATGTGCTCACGCCTCAGCTCAGTTTGCACAAGGCGCCCCATCCCACACGGGCAAGCGCTGGGCCACAGCCTCGAGCGGCACTCGGAAGGCTATGCCCACCACGGTGCCAGCAGCACGTTTTCGTCCTGCAAACCCCTGAGATATTTAAATTCGCAGCGAAGAGAACACCTTCAAACCGCCGAGCCGGGGATGTTATCTGTGTTCCCCAGGTCGTCACAAGGGGGCTGCTCTTTTTGTCTCCCATTCGGCAGCATCGCACCCACAGCCCGTTCCCCGCGTGACGCCGTAACGGGCAGCAGGGCGCTGCGGGGCGCTTTGTCAGCCGCGCAGGGCCCCCGCGAGGGCCATAACCGCCCGCACAGAGACAGAGCCGCGCTTCTCCGCGGGAGAAGTGAGGAGGCGCGGGAGGACGGCGCGGAGCGAAGGACCCTCCTCGTCGGGCGGGCGCGCACAATGGGGAGAGGGCGCAGGGGGCCGTTCTCCATCAGTCGCCCCGTCTCGCCGGGCAACGCCATCCGTCAAATGACCGCCGCCGGGGGCGCGTTCGGACCCCGAGGGAGGCGCAGCGGCGGTTCAGGGGTGTGCCGGCGGCGCGGGCCAGAGGGGCGGCACCGCAGCCCGCCCCGCCGCTGCCCCACGCCTCCCACCGCGCTGCTGAGGGCGGATGGAGGCGGGGGCGCGGGGCGGCCTCCGGGCCCCGCGGGGAGCGCGGCTACGACCGGATCCGCGCTGCGGGGTGCAGCCCGCCCGGCGCCCGCTGACACAATGGGCGACGCGACCCCAGCCCCGCTTCTCCTTCAAGTCCCCAACTCACCCCTCCGAGGAGGCTCTCCGCGCCGCGGGGCCGACCCGCTGCTGGTAGTAGTGGCACCGAGTGCTCGCTGAACCGGCGGCCCCGCAGGGCGGGGCGGGACGCTCCGTTCCGCGTTCCTCCGGCAACCGCGGCAACGTTATTCCCTGCACATAGCGGCTAACGGGCAGAGCGGGCACGGCGCTGCGCAGGCGCCGCCCGAGCTCACACAATGCGGGGGGGGGGGAGGGCGGACGGCGCCGCGCAGACGCAGAGGGCCGAGCCGCGGGGCCGAAGCTGCGCCTGCGCCGACTTCAGACAATAGCGCGATGAGCGCTCCACTCGCGCCACGGCTCGCGGCAGTGGGAGGCGGACGTGGATCCGCCCCCTCGACCGTACCGGGACTTGCGCTGTGTTCAGCCACTGCGGGCGCGGGGACGTAGGCGGAAAGCGTGCGCAGTACGCAGGCGCGAAGACAGTTGCGAGCCACAACAAAGGGGAAAAGAGAAGCAGTGCGTATTCTTCTCCCACTGCCCTTTGAGTGCGCGGTAGGGACTACACCTCCCAGCGCGCTCCGCGCGGCGCGCCGTTTGCTGGGAACTGTGGTTAGAGCCACGGTCTCCCCGCGCGCCGTGTAGCTGGGGGCGTGGCACAGCTCGGCCGTTCGGCGCTTGGCTGTGGCTGGTAGTTGGCGTTGTAGCAACGGAAGGCTGCCCGTGGGCGTAGCGGCTCCTCTGGGAGCCGGGAAGGCGGCGCGGGCCGAAGTGGCGCGGGGTGGCGCCGGGAAGTTCGGTCGGTGGCGTCCCGATGCGGACGCCTCGCGGGCAGCCCGCCCTGGAGGAATCCCTGCAGCGGTACCAGAGGCGGCTCCGAGGTGAGCGCGGCCCGCGGAGCTGTGGGCGGGTGAGGAGGGCTGCTCCTGCCCGGGCCGGCACTGGGTGGGCGCCCGCCGGTGGTCGGACGCGCTGCGGCAATGCGCCGCTCGTTGCTAACGGCTCGAGGTAGCTTTCCTGAGCTTTGGGGTTTTCATCAAGTACTTGCGGGAGTCAGAACTTGTAGTGAAATTAGAACGAGCCTGAAAGTACTGCGTCTGGTAAACTGTGGCCCTGTGTGATCGCACGGGCTGTTTTTAACAAGTTGCAGCTCTCTTGGTGGTGATCTCTGAGGTGCTCTGTAGTGAACTTCACAGAATCATTAAGGTTGATAAAAACCTGTTGGATCAAATAGTCAGCTGCCAACCCATCCCTATCATCCCACTAACCGTGCCTCTCAGTGCCACATCCGCATGATTCCAAACACCTCCAAGGATGGTGACTCCACCACCTCCCTGGGCAGCCTGTCCCAATGCATTACTACTCTTTCTGAGTATAAAATTTTCCTGATGTCCAACATGAATCTTCCCTTGTGTATCTTGAAGCCATTCCTTCTAGTCCTATCATTAGTTACACTGGGAGAAGAGGGTAACCCCTGCCTCACCACAACCTCCCTTCAGGCAGTTGCTGAAAGCAGTACAGTCTCCCCTAAGCCTCCTCTTCTCCATACTAAACAACCTCAGCTCCTTCAGCTGCTTCCCGTAAGACTTGTGCTCCACACCCCTTACAGCTTTGTTGCCCTTCTCTGGACATACTCCAGGGCCTCAGTGTCCTTCTTTTAATGAGGGATCCAGTACTGAACACACAGCACTCAAGGTGTGGCTTCCCCAGAGCTGAGTACAGAGAGATGATCACTTCCTTGCTCCTGCTGGCAACACTATTTCTGATACAAGCCATCGGTCTTAGCCACCTGAGCATACTGCTGGCTCACATTCAGCTAGCTGTTGACAAATGTATCCAGGTTCTTTTCCTCTATGCCGCTTTCCAGCCACTCTGCCCCAGGCTTATTTTGTTCTTTAAGTGTGCCATGCCTGTCTTGCCTTTTCATTTTAGGCATTGAAGCTCAGTTAGTACTGGCCTTTGAATCACTGCAAAACCCAATGGGTGGCATGCGGGCAGTGGAGAAGGCAGATTTCTTGTGTTCGTTCTCATCTAAGGAGATGTGTTAATGTGTTTAACTTCCAGAGTACACGACTTGCTCCGTTCAACCTGGATCCTGGTGGGGCATGTGGGAATATATGTTTACAGTGGTTACATTGAACTGCCTGAACTGCCTTCAAAATAGGCTGTTCTTATCATTCTTAGGCTGTGACAGCAGGAAAAGCCAAAAACCTTTGGAGTTCAAGCCTACTATGCTTTCTTTCCCTATGTTCTCCAAGCTTTAACATATTTGATATTTCTTTTGCGTGTGTGGTTTGGTAAGTTTGGTAAGTTTGGTTCTTGTCTTGATTCAGACCAGGCTTTTCATTAAAATATGCTTTTGTAGCATTTTGCAATACAGCTCCATTTATTTTTTTTTTTAATTTTGTCTTAGGTTTTTTGTGCATTTAAACTGTTCTACTGAAATTTCACTTTCCATCAACTAGAAAATCTGTTGGAGTTGCTTGGGAACTGTCGTATATCTATAGGTACATCTTCATAGTCATGACGAGCTTATAAGCTTTTAACATGTAGAGTTCAAAGCATGCATTTGTACCAAGCTATCTGGAGGCTGTAGGCGATGGCTTTAAATTTCATGTAACTTTAAAGGGCCTTTCTCAAGAATCTTGCATCTTGGACTGTTTACAGGAGCTCATAATATAGAATGACTGGATGCATATATTCTGTTCATGCAATTTATTTTGATTTTCCCTTTCTCTGACTGGATTGCTTCACACTGGATCCACTGTGGTTTTTAAATTGCTTCAGAACACAGCCTTCTATTGGCTGTTTCACTTCTCTCTCTTTTGCTCACATCGGTCCCACTAGCTTTATGATTCATTGTGGAATGAATGGATTTATTGCTCCATGAGCTGATGAACCTAATTCTTTTCCAGTCTTAATTACGTAGTTTGGGATTTTCGTACAAGTTCACATAATTCGTGTAATTGGGATTCTGGAATTTCAGGTAGCATTTAGCACCTTTAATGTTTTTGATATGCAGCGTTCCTGAAGTGCAGTGCTTGACCTTATGTGGATCCTGGCTGATGCATTGCAACAGTTCCTCTTGGACGCAGGCTGATACATGGCGGGAGGTTAATACCATTCATTCTGGAGATCTGAAAAATCATTTTATGGCCTTATTCAGTAAGATGAAAGGGTGTGTAAGTTCTCAAAGATTACCAGTTACTCTTCAGTGCAGTGTCCTTTGTTGTAAAGAGAGTTGCCTCAGAAGACTGGTTTGTAGGGAAGTCCAAGTATTCAGCAAGCCAACTACAATAGCCAGAAGGCAGAAAGCCAGACAAAAAGTGTGACTGAGAAACAGGTTGTCCTAGAGCCCAGTAGAGGGATTTCTGATGGAAGTACTAAAGGCTTTGTAACAGGGATTTTCTTGATGAATCTAAGACTTTGTATAATTACAGTCTTTACCATTGTGTGTAACGTGGATTAGGAGGGTGGTATTTGTGTAGTGGGTTTATTAGGTTACTATGTAAACTTTCACTTGAAACTATTTCAAATGAACTTCTAAGTATTAAGGAGGTAATAGAATTTATATTCAAAAGTTATCCTTGAGAGAAGAAAGTTATTTTCTACTGTAGAGTAAGAGTTGTACTATTGTAGTCATATCAGTTATAAAAACTGGTGGTCATGGCATGAATGTCCTGTGAGCCTTCTGCTCTGTCCGTGTCATGAACACTACTGTTTGAATGGTCAGAAAGAATCAGTTCTAGCTAGCATGCTTCAATATTATAAAATAATCTGGTGAGTGCAAGTCATTGTTTTTGAAGGAAGGTTTTTTTAATCAACCTGTGAAAATCATAGGATTGCTTAAGTTGGAAAAGACCTTAAAGCTCATCGAGTCCAACCACAACCTAACCATACTACCCTAACTCTTACAGCCTTCCACTAAATCATGTCCCTGAGCACCACATCCAAACAGTTTTTAAACACATCCAGGGATGGTGATTCAACCACCTCCCTGGAGAGCCTATTCCAGTGCTTAACAGCCCTTTCTGTAAAGAAATGCTTCCTGATATCCAGCCTAAACTTACCTTAGCACAACTTGAGGCCATTTCCCCTCGTCCTGTCACCAGTGAGAAGAGACCAACCCCACTCTCACTGTAAGCACCTTTCAGAATTGGAATAGGGCAATAAGGTGAAGACTCAGCCTCCTCTTCTTGAGACAAAACAACCCCAGTTCCTTCAGTTGCTCCTCTGTCCAGTAAATATTTAAAATACTACTAGTTACATTTCAGTCTTATTAAAAAGAAACAAACTAGACAGTTGTCCTTAGATGATAGTTAAAGCAACATTTTTTGCAGTTGTTTTTTTTTTTTTTCAGCGTCTGTTCCTTAACACTTCTACCAGCTGGAGTTTTTTCCATCTCTTGCAGCCAATTTTGTTGTTCTGGATGGTTGTTTCCTGTGCTAAGCTCTCCATTAGATCTTAGAGTATTTTTGTGACACTTCCGAGTTCATGAATGAGGTAACTTTGGTGCTTTCATTTGAAGAATTGCTCTTCATAGACAGTCTTGGGCAGTGCCTGAAAAAACATCTTTTGTTTAGGCGGTGCAAAAAGGGTTCAATGCCTTCTCTGTTTTTTCTGTTTTCCTTTCAGTGATGTATTGTTCTCACAATTTTTTTTTTCTTCCCCCAAAGCTGAGTACTACTTATATGGAAAAACAGCAAGCTTTTCTGTGTTGAATTTCATTTCAGTGTTTTGACTCTAGCCTTTATTTATTTATTTATTTATTTACTTATTTATTTATTTGACAAGTTGAATGCATCAGTAATATCTCCAGTTTAATAAAAGAACAAAATACATTCTACAGTAGTAGTGACATGCTGCTAAAAAAAACCTTGTACTAATTGTATTTATATAAAGATACTTCTCTGAAAAAAGGATACCAGTGATATATCTTCAGGGTTTGATACTTAAGATGAAAGCTGATATGTCAAAGGAAAAAGAAGCATTGGGTTTTGTTGCTGGCTTGTGTTTTTTCATGATGATAGGATCATGGAATATCCCGAGTTGAGAGGGAACCCAGGGATCATTGAGCCCAACTCCTGATTCCACTCTAGCACATCCGAGATCCAAACCCTGTGTCTGAGAGTGCTGTTCGAACACTCCTTGACCTCCAGCTGCCTTGGTGCCATGACCACTAAATACTGAAAAACAAAAAACATTATCAGTTAAAAAATGTTTTGTTTTGTTTTTTTAATTTTCTTTTTAGTCCAGATAAGTTATCTGTAGAAATTCTGAAATTGAGTTTGTATACATATTTTGACATTTCATATTTTTCATTCTAGGAAACAAATGAAATATTTTGTGAAGCAGGTTTTCAAGTGTAAATTTTAATGGGTAGTACAAAGTTGGATCAGATCCTCTCTAGTGTAGGAAATATTATAATTACTTTTATATGTCTGTAGGCAACTTAAAAAAAAAAAAATAAAAATCTTAATGAGTACTGGAGGGGGAAAAAGTGTAAGAAAAAAAACAGAGATCAAGGCTTTCTTTCCCCACTGTTGATAGTATCTGCATATTAGATTTGATTGCTTTCAGAAATCCTAGATTATGTTATCATTTTGATTTGTTTCCAATTAAAGTTGAATGTTTAACACAATCAGTAGTCTTTTGTGTATGGAATCTGTGGAGATCTTCGTATTACAACTGGATGTGGTGTCTGTGCTGGAGGTTGTACCAAATGGCCTCCAGAGGTGCCTTCCAACCTCAGCCATGCTGTGATTCATCTATATCCTTAGCTCTGCCTATGGGAGATAACACATCAATGACATTTTATCACACAACGGAAATATATTCTTAGATATTGTTTGTAAAGTCTTAAAATGCAGAAAAGAATACGACAATAGATATGCAGGCAGTTTTGGGCAATGCATTTTTACTGAGAGCTGCTTTTGTAAAATGTGCTGTTATAGGAATAGCTAACTGAAAAAGTAGACTGACTGTGCTAGCACTTAGCAACTTATGGCTTCTAAATTCACTTTAAAAATTATTGTGATATCTTTAAGTAAAGATGCCTTGGTCTCCAATAGTTTGCATCCACAGAGGTTCTTTCTGCTTCTTTCATGCTTAGAAAGAACATTTTTACATTGATAAAAGCAACAGTGTGTACATTCCCACTTTTTAATGTTTATTCTTTTATCCTAATGCCCCCAAGTGATGTACTTAGAAAAAAATTGTACATTTTACCTTTTATATGTCCAATTCAATTCTTACTCAAATGAAACATTAGCTGTTTGGTATTGACAGCTCCTAATTCCCAGTTTCCCGGTAGTGAGCTTTTTGCTTATAGCAGCAGCGTTTTTAATTATGAAACCAGAAAGCATTTAAGCAACTTTTGTCAAATATTAATGAAGCTTTCAAAAATATGGGGGATATTCTTCCAGAGACAGGAAATGTTTAGCCGAGAGAAATAGACATCAGCGTGTCACAGATAATGTTTTTATTATGTTTCACTACTATTCCTGCACACTTTATTTTATGGAAGAAAGCATATGCATGGAACTGTACTTTGTTTTGCTTTTACTCTTTTTTTTCCCCACTTGCTACAGAAGGAAAATTAGAATTCAGGGTTCTCTGACAGAGGCCTACAGTGAACAGGAAAATTAGGTGCATTTTCTAGTTATCAAATGACTCTCCATATAATACTTTAGCTGACATTGAATATGTTTTGGCAACTACTCATTGCAACATAGTTTACTAAATATTCAAGCCCTTGCATCAATGAGATACAGTTACCATTTGTCAATTAACTCTCCCAGTCTCATAACATCTTGTAATCCTAAAGAATGGATAACTTAATTATGCCCATTAGCAAATAGAAAAATGTATGACCTAGATTCTCTTGCCTGAGCCACCACCTTGTGAAATATATTTGGGTTTGTTATAATAAATTATCACTGTCTAAATGTGCTTTTGCTTCTTTTCTTACACTATCTTGGTTAAAGCATGGAGTACCTGAAAACCAGAAGAGGTAAGAGTAGTCATAAGATTAATGGGCTTTAAAAATGAGCGCTGTGGAAAGATTAATATGTGAGAAGCAGCTCAGGCTTCTGTGAAAAACTAGCATCAGTTAAATGTGAGACAGAGCTGGCACACTGGGTTGAAAACTTCCTAAATAAAATGGTTTTGGTGTCTTATTTATATTTTATGAACTATAGGTGAGTTATGGCAATGCAAAGAAAAGGACTGTGAAAGCCGTTACAGTCAGGGAAAAAAAGTATTTCCTAACTTTAGTCAAGATGATGTATTTGAACTTGAAGAAGATAGATAAAGTGAAGCTGGATACACATACTTAGCTTCCAACTTGAATTGCTGTTCACTTTGCTGTTTGGAAGAAAGGAGCTATTAATATTTTTAATCATCAGCATTTATTACACTGTAAGACATTTGCTTGTTCTATCAGCAAATGCTGAACAGTGATTTTTTTAATAAGTTTTTTTTTAATATTCAAAATATATCTTCAGGTAGATGTTTCTGAGTTCACTTGGTATTACAGCAGAGCCCAGAGGTTCTGCTTTTTGGTTGTTGCAGAAAACCATACTCCTCTAGGCTGCTTTCCTATCTGTCCTCTCTAGTTTATGTACGCGCCACGTAAATGGAAGAGGAATGAACTACTAATCTCCATTCATACATAGGTGATGGTAGGAAAGAAATAATAAGAGAAGTAACTGACGGAGGTCCTACAGTGTGAAACAGAACTAACGTTGTTTAAAGCCAGGCTCGTATTTTCTAATTCCTTGTTCATTTTTCACCTCTCGGTCTGCAAATTTTTCCAGTTTCTTTTCTGACATACTGGTAATGTTCAGGTACATTGGTATTACGTGGCATTTCTGGTTTTCTATTTTTATGAAGTTAGCAGAATAAAAAGAAAGATAAAAAAGAAAATAAGTACAATGCACTGAAAATGAGAAAAGAATGTTATTGTATCACTCCCAAGTCCATTCTTGAAAGGGTTCATAGAGTATTTTGGTTTATATGGAAAGAGGTGTTTTTTGTTTTGAATGAGTGTTATTTATTTTTTTACACTCATTCAGAAGTCATCTGTCTTTATTTAATCTCTGTTTCATGTTGACTGCATTTGCTGAATTTTTATTTCAGTTATTTTTCAGTTGTATGAGGCATTGCTTTGTCATGTAAGGTATCATCATGAGAAATCACTAAAGATATCCTTAGAGTCTGATCCTGTGCGTTATATGAAATATAGAATGAGTGTTACGTTTGAAATATAGTAAGATATGACTATAGTTGAAGCTTTGTAGTGGCAATTTTTAATACTAGCTACTTGTGCTGCTATAAAGTCATACTGTATTGACAGGCTGACACTCTGTTCATAACTTGTTATTTAGAAATGTAGTAAATGTTGCTTCCTCAAGTTGTGACCTGTCGTAGTTTTGGCTGTTTACATTATGTAATTGCTTTCAGTGGCTGGCTTAAAATGAAGGAGTCAAGTTAGACAGTTGCTGAATGCACTTAGTTGTCACAATTTTTTGCAACTTAAAATATTTCCTTTTATGTTGTCTGCTTTGGCTAATGATGTAATTGTTTGCAGAGCGTGCCAATCAAAGTATCCATCAGCTGAAGTATGCCTTGGAGGAAAGACATTTTGCGGAGAGTAAGGATGAAGTTGGATTTGACCAGTCCTCTGTGGACAAGGGCAGTGATGATGTGGACAGGTGCAGTGACGACAGTGGGAATCCACCCTGGGAGGAACTACAGCACAGTCACGCAGGTAAGATTACTCTGAAGGCAAACAGCTTAAAAATGTTAGAAATAAGAATAAATTTATCCATTTGTACTATCAATATTATCAATATTATTGCTTATAACCAGTGTGTTTTTTTTTTTTTTTTTTATCTCTTCCTAGTTAATCAACTTAAAATTTTGTTGCAACATCAGGAGAAGATGGAAAGTGAAGACTCTCCATCAAGGAGGAAGATGCAATTCCGAGTATGTTTCTTCTTGTCTCTTTGTGTTATTTGAATGAATGGCATGCATGCTGTGATATGTTTTCTACTGTCCTGGAAGAATTAGAGCTCCTGAGCCATTCTTACATTCTGAAATTTTGATTCTCAATGATATGATCTCAACTTGGTATGTTTATGGCCACAGCAGAAGAAAAATCCCAGATGCTTGATTTAGGCTTTTCCTTCTAGTTGATCATGTGTGTTGACGACAGTCCACATTACTTTGTTTTCTCATCATCTTAACTGCAAGTTCATCCTTTTTGTTTTGGAAACGGTTGGGATTGACTGGATAGTCAATCCCTGTAGCACCAAGTATAGTAGCTCTGTAACAAAATGCAGTGGTCTCTGCCAAAGTTAGTTTACTAAGTGGAAAGGACATCGTTATGCACGTTTCTCAAATTTATCCTTCTTGCAGCAGAAATGCTCTCAAAACATGCACTCAGCCTAGGTGGGTTACATTACAAATTTAGTGTCTACTCTGTAAGTGTTTTTCTGGATGGTTCTCGAAAACCCTGCATTTATCTCAACTGTAGTTCTGGGTGAAACAAGGGTCATTAAGCTCCAACCCCCATGCCACAGAGTTCTGGTTTTAAAACCTGAAGTTTTTATCTTAAATGTTGGACAGGGGATCTTAGTAACTCGCTGTTGAACATAAAACATCTTCCACCAATTACTCTTCTTCTCTGATGCACATTTTGTGTATAAGATGTAATAGCTACCCGATAGTAGCATGAATTTTTTTAAAGGTATATTTATATTTTTGATTGTGAACATTTAAAAAATAATTTTTAAAAAACAAAGATGTAGGTTTCTGAATCTTTTATGAGGTCTGGGAGACTTAGGTGTCGGGCTGTTCAGAGTTAGTTCCTGAAAATTACATCTGGGACCTTTAAGACTAATTAATTAGATCAGAATGAATTACAATATGCAAAATAGTTGTGTAATGTCAGCTCTAAATTAATTCTATTTTCAGATGACCAAAGACTCTTATTAATAGGATAAAAGAGAGGCTATGTTTTTTGTGAAACCATTTCAACTGTGATTTTAAGGGTATTTTAATAATAGATTTAGTTACACTCTTGTTTAATTTGTACACTGTTCTTAGCTGTAAATGCTGTGAAGTTACAGAATCTTAAAATATCACGTTCTTTGATAAATATTTGTTAGACATTTTCCTGTGTTTCTGTGTGGCTATGAAAATTGCAGACATACTCGTATTTCTGCAGCAATAATTAACGAACATTTAGAGGTGTATCCTTTGATGCATACCAATTAAAATTCAAGATACTTCAATATTCATTTCACAGAAGAAAATACCCTCCAACATTTGTCTAAAATGAATAATAAATAGTGTGTGAATTTCATTTGGGCATTGGTTGATGGTTATGTTCTGTAGATGTGCTTATTCAAGCAGTAATATGTTTTGGCAGAAGAGGCATATTTACTTCTTGAACTGAAGATTAGAAGTTCTTGCTGTTTCTCCCTTTCTCATGACCTGGTACTTTTTTTTTATTAAGCATAGGCTGTATACTGTGTGCAAGTGACTTCTTCTTGCAGTAATTGGTAAACCAGAAAATAACACACACTGTTCTTTACTTCCTTCAGAAAACCCCAGAAGCTGCAACAGAAGACTTAGCAGATCCTTCTGATCTTATTCCTAGAATTAATGATCAGTCTCAGTACATTAACCATTTAGAAGCAGAAGTGAAGTTTTGCAAGGTATTTATTACATAATATATTTCAGCTACTGAAACCCTGATCCCCCAATTATTAAGAGTTGCTTTAAGAAAAACTTGTGCTTAGCCTTGAGATAAATTGCTTCAGTGACCAAAAATGGGTAAACCACAGTTCAATAAACACCGAGCTTTATCGCGCATCTTGGTGTTTATGTGGTGTTTGAGGAGCTTCAAATATGTTTTTATTTCATCTTACAAATGCAAATAAGTGTATTTTTTAAGAAATAATTATTTTGTAGCTTAAATTTCTGTATAAAAACAATTCTTTTTTGAGTGTTGTTATTATGTTTGAAAAAGCTGAAATAAACTAGATAAATATTTTCAACTTTGTTCTCAAGAGGTTGATGATTGTCTTAAGGAACCTTTTACATGCAGTTTCTCCCTCTCACAGGAGGAGTTGTCTGAGATGAAAGATCAGGTTCGAGTAGTTATACTTGAAAATGAGGACCTCCATCAGAAACTGAAATTTTTGACTGCAGAATATACCTTGGGAGAACAAGCTCTTCTAGATACTTCAGTAAGTTTTTATTTCTCTTGTTGTTTTAACCAGGGTTCAATGAACTAACTCCTATTAAGAAAAACTTATATAAATGATTATCTTCAAACTGAATTTTAGTCAAAACAAAATGACAGTTTGAAAACATGAATTTCTGTAGATATCATCAGAGATCGCTAACCTAATGAACTTGTGTACTGGCTCTTATATTTTACTGTAATTAAAATTACAACATTTGATATTTACATAATTAATGTTAGTTTTAAAAATACAGCATACATAATTATAATTGAAGCATTAACATTTTCATTTTTGGCAAATAATCAGAACTCCAGGCATAATGATTTGAAGCTGCGTCAACCTTCTAAATCGTCATCAGCATATAACAGAGATCCAGCTTTGGTTTCAAAAACTGTTGGAGAAGTAGAAAAATGGCATGTAGAACTGGTTGGTATTAGGATTTTTTTTTTACTTTGGAAAAGGATTCAGTACTGTTATTGCTGCAATTTTGTAATAGATTTATGGAAGGAGTTGGCTGAACCTTAATTTGAGATCAAATTTTATTCTCTTAAACCTCATCTCCTTGTTATTCACTAATTAATATAATTCTCCAATTAGACACAGATGCAGGTGTTGATTTCCAAGAGATAAGTCTTAGTTCAAGAATACCAGGTCAGTGATGGCTCCACTGTACTTTGGAGATTCTGGCAGTAACACAACCCATAAGCAGATGGAAACTAGCCGCTGTATTTTAGGCAGGCCTCCAGAGAAGCTTGTTTGCAATGAGTTTTCCTACTTCTGGAGCAGAGCAGGGTCAGTAAGCTACAAAAGTGGCTTTGCTCAGTCTCTCTTCCCTGGTCTGAATTACACTTGTTGTGCTTTTAGAGATACCAAGAACTCTTACTGATTCAGAGCCTATCCTGTTTCCTAAGTTTGGGACAGTATTCTAGATTCATTTGCTCTAAAGGAACTGGGTGACAGTGGCATCCTTTGGGGAAAAAAACAAACAAACAAAAAACAGGATTAATTGAAAGTTTTGGGATGCTTCTAATCGTGCTTCTGGCACATATTTAACTGAAAACATATTCAGTTATCAATAACACCAATTTGACAGCTAGTTTTTTTACAATAAATGCACTTTTTTTCCTCAGTAATATTTACAGTAGGAGTATCGTAGTGATTGTGACTTCTTTCTAAGCATCATAGTGAGCTAAATTTCTGATGCTTTCTTTGGATTGCTATCATCATTGTATTTTATCACTGCTGTGCTTGATTTATTTGTTTCTTGGTAATAGGAGTCCCAGGTAGTAGGAGTATATTATTATATTATGAAAAAATAGCTACTCTACTTGAAGAATCTTTTATTTCTGCAGGGTTGTGGGAGAGTAAAAGAAAAACTGAGATAAGATCATAAATTTTTCTAAATTATTGTAGATGGTTGAAATTTGTGGAGCTGTAGCAATTTATATCATATAAGGAACTGGCAAGATGTGTAGAACTAAGAAAATGGGAGGTTTATTCATGTTGTGAACTTTAACAAAAATGTGAAATAGTTAGATTTCTCCGAGTCTAGTGATTTAACAGGTTTATATCTTCAGGAAAAAGAATAAATATGGCTGATGTCTAGATTTATATGTAAAGACAGTACAAAGAACAAACCAAAAGACACAATTATGTTTTGTTTTTTCTTCTTCCATCTTTTCTAAAGGAGAAACTAAAACTTCTTTATCAGGATAAAGTCAGTATCTTGGATGCCCAAGTACAATCTCTAAGGTATAGTGAAATATTTATTTTTTTTCTTCAAATTATGGTTGAAGAAATATTATCAACTCCTAACATGATGCATTCTTTATTTGAATTTAGATAACAGTGTGATTAAAGACTATAGGTGATGTTTTCAAGTTCTTTGCCTGAAAGCTGGTTTTAAAGGATTTATTTGTGTTTTCTCAAGTAATATAATTGAATGCATTGTTATAAAATGTATGTATTGCCATTTAATAAATTATGTCAAATTGTATTTTCAGACATTACTGAGCCTCAAAACTTGATATGAAATCTCTTTTTTTTTGTCCGGTTTCCTTATGGAGACTCCGTGCCTGTTCTGATAATACAAACAAAGTTAAAAAAGAAGCTGAAGTTTTAACTTATGTGAGCTCGTTCACAATCAACTTTCTTCTGGTATCAAAAATTTTAGGAATCTCTGAGTTAGTTTAGGCCACATAATGCTTTTGGCACAGGGCAACAATTGTTCTGAAGTATGCATGCTGTGTTTCCAGTCATGTAACCTGCATAGCTTCAAAAATAAAAATATTTGAAAATAGGTCATGCACTCTAAGTGAGTGGTTTCATTATAGACAGCAGACTAGCAAAACCAGCAGTAGAAGCCAACGCTGTAGGATTTGGTGTTCTGGAATAAAATTCTTGTGTACTTGCATTCATGATACTGCTGCCAAATTTGTTTAATTATGTTTTTCCCCAAATAATTTCTAATCCAATATATCTAAAATTACATAATTCTACGTGTGCTTGTATGCAAAAGAAGTTACTGGTTTAAATATGCCATCTGCAGTGATGAAATCATAAATGTACAAAGCCAATTGTGCTAGGAGAATCTTAAATCTCAGCTACCTAGTCTGTTGGCTTTCTTCCTCTTTCGGCATAGTGTTAAATATATTCAGAAAGAAAGATTAGAGAAAAAATTAGAGAAAATTAAAGAAAGATTAGATTGAAATCATCTGAAAACTTCTAAAGGTACTTTTTGAAACTTCTCACTTTCTCCTAAGGGGTGCCATCTTTGAAAGTGTAAGCGCTTTGAAACACTTGGGATCTGGTGATTTTGCACTTTCAAGTTTCAAAATTGTACTGTTTTCAGATGGAACTATCCCTATTTTTTTAACTTGAATTATGAATTTACATAGAACTCATCAGTTTCTGCCCTAGATTTCTTAATAATAGGTCTGTTGTACCATGACTGTACAAGGATATACCCAGGGCAAATTCTGTCCAGGTTATAGTGTATTCTAATAGACCTACTACTAAAATAGGAAAAAAGTACACAGAAGCTATCCCAGAAGGAAATATATGTGCATACATATCGTGTGCTCAGTAAATCTAGTGCAGCCAGAATGTGTCAGACTTGGTATGTGTATGCTGCCCAGATGGTCTGCATAACAAACCAAAAGTTTTGGATACATTGCACAATTTGTCAGATAGATCTTTATGTGCGCAGTGTGCATTTGTCTGGAACTTCCTGATGTCAGCATTCTTTCTGAGCTCTTCCTGCCATGACAGATGCTTGGAAATTCTAGAGAAAATTCTTCATAGAACCTGGTATAAATTTCAGAGAGAAGTAGAGAACTTACCCTGTTTTTCTGGCGTTGGGGTTGACCTCAACTTTGTCCCTAGAGTGATCAGAGAGGTGATCAGAGTGAATGTTCACAGAATCACAGATCACAGAATGGCCAGGGTTGGAAGGGACCTCAAGGATCATGAATCTCCAACCCTCCTGCCACAGGCAGGGCCACCAACCTCCCCATTTAATACTAGATCAGGCTGCCCACAGCCCCGTCCGATCTGGCCTTGAACACCTCCAGGGTCGGGGCATCCATAACCTCTCTGGGCAGCCTGTTCCAGCACCTCACCACTCTCTCTGTAAAGAACTTGTGCTGGATTTTCTCTAGGAAGTGTATCGTCACTTGCTGGCTAATTTGAGAGTAGCGTAGAAATGAGGAGCTACTGTTAATATTAGCAATAAGAGCAGGAAAAAAATACATTTTCATAGGATATTGAAATATTTGCACAGCCATTGTATAAATGATGGTATATGATTTACAAAGTTTCTTTTGATAATGAATCCTTTTTTTCTCTTCAGTAAAAATGTAAGACTACAAGTTTCATCTAAAATTTTCTGTGTGGCTTTACTGTTTTCAGTAAATAATTTAATTTTGTTTTATCTATTAGTAATTTTGTTGACACAGTTTAACTGCTATTTCTCTGCTAAGATTTTCCGCAGGCTACTGAAATGTGTAAAATAATGTACATTATGGAGTTTCTTACAGCTCTTTTTTTTTTTTTTTTTTTTTTGCATTTATTGTTATATTTTGCATGTAAATATAGCTTGTAGAAATGTTTGGGTATTGCTCAAATTATTTTTTTTTTATTTTTGTTTCTTCTTTTTAGGAAACACCTTTCAGAATCTCAGAAGACATGTGAAGATTTGGAAGCAAGGTTAAAATATCAGAAATCACTTGTTTCAGCCACAAATTCTAGTCGAGTTGGTGGTCTTTGTCTCAAATGTGCACAGCAGGAGGCAATTCTTGCACAGACACATTCTAATGTTCACATGCAGGCCATTGAGAGAGTAACAAAGTAAGTTTGGGATATTTAGTTTCTCATGAAATAACAGTTGCCTACATTAAACCACGTAGATTATAATATGGTTGTATTTGTAGAGACATTTACAAGGCAATGGAGTCCCAAGTTCAGATTGTAATACGAAAATTGATGGCAGAATATGAGTGTAGGTCACAGCCACTGTGAAATCCATAGGTAGTTTTCTTCTTATTTCAAATGCAAAAGAAAGTTAGTCTTTATCTTATAAATGCAATCCCTTGGGATTTCCCCCACCAGACTGCTGGTAGTTTATATTTATTGTGCTAATTCTACAAGTAAACCTTTCACTGTACCAAGAGAAATCCCTTTTTTCCTTGAATATGTTTAATAGGTCCAGAGTTTGGGATGGAATACTTTGCTAACTAATTCAAGGCAACTTCCTTTGAATGAAAGAAATGAAAATATTTTTAGCAACCATTTTTAAATTGTGGCTTTTATTTAAAGGGCTTAGAAAGTAACTGTACAAGCTGAACATAGTATATGTGGTTTGTAATGTGATACAGTAATTCAGAAATTCCAACAACATTAACTTTTTTTTTTTAAAGAAGTGCTGCTAGTCAATCGTCTTCAGAAATCTCTCAATTTTTACTTGTTAGTAATAGTGACAGGATACTGCAGCTTTCTCAAAGTTTGTTAAACAACCATCTGTCTATTGTCAGATACGTGAAGATTTTTAGGATTTCCAGAGTTTTAGAATGAGTCTGCTAAAGAGGAGGTAGTGGGTCAAGAAGTGGGAAGTCTGAAGGGGCATAATACATTCTGTTTGACAAATGGATGTGATCTCTACATATTATATGGATGTTGGGAGGATTAATGTATTTTTCTGTTGTCACAAGTCCAAGAATTTTCTGGGAAAGCTCTCTGTTGCTGAAAAATCATGTTTCCAAATCTGCCTTTTTTTTTGTTTTTTTTTTTTTAATAGTAACTGTTGTCACAGAAACTGTGGAAACTCAGCCAGTACATTTTTGTCACCTTGTGTTACAGGGCAGCTTGAAACAAAAGATTTGAGCTGATTTATTTCTTCCTCTTAAACCATCTCTCAACAACATCTGAAATCAACTTCTTTGATTGAAGTTATTAAAACAAAGATATTACAGTAGATATTTTCACAAGGACTAAGTAGTTTGTCCAAATGCTGCTAAAATGAATACACAGAACTGTTACCATTCAATGCAACAGATGCACAGACAAAACAGCAGCAATTTTCAGTCAGAATCTAGTTGTTCTGTAAATAAATGGAGACAATTATTCTCTCAGAACTGAAAAGCATTCGCCATATGAAAAATAGTGGGATAGTTAAGTATCTAACTTTACTCATTTTGATATGGTTTTTGTTAATAAAGAAGTCGTGTGGAGGTGTAGAATCCAAGAGTATTTTTCTTTAGCTCAGTTAGAGTGTGCAGCAAAGAGCTACTGTTTTTTCCTGATATATTCAATAACCTGAATTATTTTTGGAACTTAAATCCTTTCTTTTAATTCTTTTTCCTTCCTATTTTACGTGTAATGACAGGGTAATACCATATTGCTTTGTTCTGATATTTTATACAGCTTTTTTTTTTTTTTTTTAAACATGGATTCGTATTTTGTAATGTTACTCAGCTTCAGCACATTCATGACCTGAATTCTTCCAGATTTACTGGTAGCTTCCCTAACAGTCCATCTTGAAGCATAAGACCAGTAGCAGGTGATAGATACAGATAGATTAACAGCTCAGCAGATACTCAGAGTATTCTGTCTTTCATGCTTAACCCGTACTGGTTTTAGTCTTGCTTCACATAATACCTTTGTCTTCTATCTGTTAATATCTGTTTTATCTGTAAATATCTGTTTATCTGATACACCTGCTTTTCCCCTACTTATGGGAAGATACAGAAGAAGTATATTTTTTTCTTTTTTTATGTGCAGAGAAAGAGATGATTTGATGGATGCACTTGTTTCAGTGAGGCAAAACGTGAAAGAGATGCAGCAAAGAGAATCAAATGCATATGAGCAAGTTAAACAAGCTGTGCAAATGACAGAAGAGGCCAATTTAGAAAAAACAAAGGTAAAGTCATCAAAAAGATTAGAGCTTTTGAGTATTCAAAACTCCTGTAAATATGAATTAGTTTGCAAGCTAATGAGAGAATGTGTGCATAAAACCTTTGTTACTGATGTGGTAGGTTCAAACTGTGAATACTTTTGAGCAGTAACATGAACTCTGGATTCTTAAGTTGTCATCCAAAGCTGTGGGATGTATTGCATTCTGAAGCCATTATTTAAATTCTTAAGTGGTTTCAGAGCTCAATGATAAAAACTGAAAGGTAACATTTTCAAAGGCATTTACAACGTATAGGAAGATAATTGTAATCACACAGCCAGGGGATTGGAATGGACCACAAGAGAGCATCGAGTCCAGCCTCTCTGCTAAGGCAGTGCCCTACAATAGGTCACACAGGTAATACCACCTTTCTGAACTGCTCCTGAAATAATATTTGAAACATTTATAAACAATTAGTTTTACCTCAGTTGAGTGCAAGGCAAGAACTGATTAGTTATTATATAGGACTTCTCATCTTCAGAGTTAAAAATGCTACCTTTATGAAGCTTTTGGCACGGGGTAAATAGTAATGACAAAACCACTTTTGATCAAATGCTTATGCTAGCCCTAGTTACTATAATAACTATTATTGATCTGAATTATTTCTTTGAGATTTAGTGACATCTACTGCATTATTAGTGAATTACTATGAATCGAGTGGTTGTGGTTTGGGGATATTTCTATTTTCTTTAATCATTATTGAATTATTTGGTTTTTAAGTATACTTGTTTTTAATGAAGTGCCTTTGTTTTTGGGTAAGATTGATATAATTGTTCTAATGACCGAATAAACAATAGTAGTTGATATTATTTATCCAGTGCTGTAGGGATGTGTGTCATAGACTCTGTATAAAGTCTGTGATTCGTAGGAGAAAATATAGTAAGAGCTTGAAATCCTACATACTCGTTAGATGTGATTATTGCAGCTTCAAGTTTTTACTCAACAGAGAGGTGATGAGTCAAATTAGCTCACGTTAGTAATGGTTTAAGTCTTTCATATGAGAAAAGCAGCTCTGTATGGTGTTTTTTTGTTTGGCTGGTGGTTTTATTTTTTTATTTTATTTATTTATTTTTTAAAATACTAGTATTTATCTGGGGAAGCACGAATTGGCTGTTTGTTTTTGTAAGTATCAAAGAATCACTTAGAAAAGTCCACCTGAGAAATGTGAGGGGGTAGCATTTAGAAGTCCACTGTATTACAGTTTCATTATCCTATCAGACTATCTGACCTCAGGTACTTATTTTTTAAAAAGCATCATTTTTTTCCTGTTTTTTAGTTGTTTCTGTTCCTTAGAGCCAGGAAGAGATCTGGAAAGGCTAAACTTGCTTAGCTGCAATAAACCCAGGAGTGTTTTCTGCATAGATTTCATAGAATAACTTTTTGAACCATTCATATAGTAAAAACAGCAGTTTGCAAGGAGTCGGGTATAGGAGACTGGTTCTACAGAAGTGCATTCAGGAGTTTTAAATGAAAGGCAAATAATCAGCTGCAGAAGAACAGCTTCTTATTTGGAAAATATACCCTGCAAGTGCTTTCTTCTTTGCCCTGACTTCTAAATGCATTTAGAGATGCATTTAGAATTACCAATCGCAATAGGGCATGTTTATACAAATAAACGTACGTCTGTTTTCAATTTGTTAGTCCTATTCTAGATGTTAATATGGTAGGATTGGATAAACATCATAACTATGTTAAAAAAGTAAAAAAACAAATAAGCAAAAAAAAACCAACAAAAAACATCCTAATAGTGAATTGGTTTCTCTGAACACATTAGGTACATATTGCAGTAATTTAACATCTTATTTTTAAGTATGAGAAACCTAATTGTTTTTATATTTTTCTTTATTTAGGCTCTCGTTCAGTGTGAGCAACTGAAAAGTGAGATGGAACGCCAGAAGAATCGTCTTGAAAAGGAGTTAGCTGTGCAGCTCAATAAGAGGACTGAGGAGAAAGAAGCTCTGCGAGAAGAAATGAAGAAAGAAAGGGAGAACTTGGCAGCAATGGTACACATATGATTTTTCCTATTTGTATATACAAGGAGTATAAAATTTCTCTAAACTTTCTGTTTGGGCATCCTTTACTTTGTTTCTATTTTGGATTTTCAAGCTCAGTAAATCTATTCTAACACTACTTTAAAGTATGATTTGTTCCTAGCTTCCTATAAGGAATAAGTTGTCAAGTTGAACGTTCAGAATTTTGTACGTGTGAAGGTTAGGACCTTGTGCTACATAATACTTACATTATATGTCAAAGCTACAGTATTGTAATTGCATTGTAATATGGTATTTTTTTAGAGAGATCTTTTCAACGCTTAATTTGCCCATCTGCAGAAATGTGGAGGAATCTTGTTTAAAGCAAAATAAAACAACCCTATATTTATGGAATCTTTCAGACAGAATCTCTCTTGTTATTTATATTGAGACTGACTGACCAAGACTGACTGACCATTGTAGCATAATCTTGCTCTAGACTTCTAGATCCAAGTGTAATGTGAGTATAAAGCACAAGAGTTTTCTGCCACGTAACACATATACAGAGGAAACTTCATCCTAACATCAGTAAACCTATGGGACATTTGATTTAGAGCCTCTTCAACCATTTTATGGTGGAATTTGGGGAATAATACAGTGAATTTCTCTTCTGACTGTAGTTTTTTTTTCTGTATTTATTGGCTCTTTTTAGAAATAAGCCATATTGTAATATGACCATATATAGCATAGAACTAAGAGAAATATGGTTGTATTTCTGGTATTGTGAGATAATATTCTGAAACAGTAATAGGAATTTAAAGCCTTCAACTCCAATTTCGGATCTAAAAACAAGAATTAAGTATAGTAATGAGGATTGAATATTTTTAAAAGTAAGCTTCATAAATCTGTTGGCAAGGCAAATAGAAATTAAAACCTAAACTGCGGACAGTGAGCCATCGTTAAGTAGTAAGCAGGTTTTTTTTTAAGTCATTGCTGTCTGTTGGAAGTTATCCGTAAAGACAAAATTATTAGAGGGTGTCCAGACGAGAGCTATGAAGATGCTGAATGGTCTGTAGGGCAAGACATGTGAGGAGTGACTGAGATCTCTTGAATTATTCTGCCTGAAGAAGTGGAGGTTGTGGAGAAGCCTCATGGTGGCCTACAGCTTACTCGCAAGGGGAGCAAAGGCACTGATTTCTGCTCTCTGGTTACAGTGACAAGACCCAAGGAAATGGCATGGAGTTGTGTCAGGTGAGGGTCTGGTTGGGGATTAGGAAAAGGTTCTTCACCAGAAGTAGGCCGAGTGTTTGGGCTCTGGAATGGGCTCCCCAGGGTGCTGGTTCTGGCCTTAGGCCTGCCAGAGTTCAAGGAGTGTTTGGACATAGGGTTTGAATTTCAGAGTTCCTGTATAGAGTCACGAGATGGAATCAGTGATGCTTGTGTGTTCCTTCCAACTCAGGATATTCTATGATTCTAAGCTTTAGTCATTTAGATTTATTTCAGAGCAGAATATGCACTCTAAAATGCAGAGTATTAGATAAGCATTTCATACTTTTTTTCAGCAGAATAATTCATTCTTTCATGTCAGTACATCACCTTGTATTTTATCACAAGCTGCTGTGCTGTGTTTTACTGAAACTGATCTCGTCTTAGGACTTGTAGTCTGTCTGTCTTTTTTCTTTTTTTTTTTTTTCCAAAATCCCATATAATGCATTAAATGTTGCATAGTGATACTATGATGATGTCATTCTTAGTAATTAAGAAAGATATAGAGTAACTTTCTAGAAAACTATGATCTATACGTATGATTTAAGTCTACGTATGATTTAAGTCTACGTATTATTCGATTAGCTATTGTGCTTCAGGACAATGAAATGGTAGAAATAAGGGTTGACTTGATGCACTGTATGCTATGTGAGTATTTTATCACTTTCTTTAAGAAGTCATTTGTTTGAGGGAAAGAAATGGTATGTTTCAAAGTTCAGGTGGATATATAATGAGTGAAGAATAGTTATGAATATGTAATCCTCTAGGTTTGGCTTTGAATTCCTGTAAGTTAACCTAGAACTGTCAGACACCATTATTTCCATTACATTAGTAAGCTTCAGGGCTAAATAGCTGAAGGGTCACTGTCTCTGTTTTATTGTTACATTTTTTTCCAGCGCTCAGTAAAATCTGATCTGAATTAATTAAATTTTTACCATACTATTTCTATATGCTTTTTGGATTATGCTTTGATTTTCAGTGCGAAAGTACTGTCTGAACTTGGAATTAATTGAATATATATACTTACAATGGCAGTTGTTTTTTGTTTTTTTTTTTTGCTGGTGCAAAAGATAGCTGGGGGAATGTGATTTTGTTGAAACTGATCTACATAAGTACAGATAAGAAGGTGTTAAATAGTTCTTCCATAGCTGCAAAAGTATTGCAACCAGGTGCATATGACACTTCGATCATGTTTGCAAGTTCTGAAGACTAATCTGACTAATGGAAAGTTTCAAATGCATGACCTCATGATAAATTAATTCAAATTAACATACCAATTATTAAAGTAATTTAGCCGTATTTGGTTAATATTTTTATTATATTTCTAGTTTATGCTTTTTTTTTTTTTTTTTGCATTTCTTGGCATATATTTTGTCTATATAGCTGCAGTTACTTTCAAGGAGAAAGTCCTACAGGGTTTAAATCTGTAGCTGGCTGAATTTCATCACTGCTGTGTTCTTGTTTATTTTGCAGGTGACGGCCATGTCTGAGAATGTTGCCATGTTAGAGGCTCAAGTAGAGAGAGTTACAAGGGAAAAGAATTCTCTAGTTAACCAGTTAGAAGAATCACAACATCAGCTTGCATCTCACGAAATGGAGATGAACAAGGTAGGCACATTGCTTTACTTCATTGCTGTGACTTGGAAGATGAGAGTTTTTTTTTGTTTCTCCATTTTCCTCTGTACTGGTAAAGAGCGCGTGATTACAAATGTAAACTCTTCTGAAGATTCCATGTAAAGTTTTACAGGAGAGAACTTTTATGTCTGCCAAGTCACATTGTGATTCAAAAGTTAAGCTTACTTTTTCACAGGCTACGCAAATTCTGATTATAATCTGTATTAGGTGTAAGTAAGTCACATAGTATTCAACCCTGTCTTGTAATTAAAGTTTTTTCAAGTACTTTCTTGTAGAAATGCTTTGCAGTGTACTCCTTTACTAATTAATGTTGATGATAAGCATTCTACAAAGAAATATTTCTTCTGTGTAAGAATTACTGTTTAAAATATATATTAGATCTGTTTTATGTACACACAGTATAAAAAATTTATATTCAAATTAGGTCTGTCTGTATCAGTTTGGAGTGCTCTATATTGCACATTTCTCAACCGATTAGAGCCTTAATGTCAGTCATGACATGAGAAATAAAAAAAATGCAGTCTGAAGCTTATAATGGAGAATGATAGCTTGTTACAGCAGTTATTTTTTTATCGTAGAAATCAATTCAACTTCATGAAGATGAGGGGATGCTAATTTTATATAGAATAGACAATCTGCGAATGAAAATTTGTTATGACCTTTTGAAATGTTTGTGGCTGCTCAGTAACCCTATAGCCAATAGTTAATCGCACGGTTTTGGGGTGCAATTTGTTCTTCAGGCCTCCACTTCTGGGGAGATTATCAGCTGTTTGTCTTCATCAGCTGCTCATTCTCTACAAGTAGGTGAAAGTTATGCAGAAAATGTACAGCAAAGAGCCCATCAAATGCACTAGAAAACTTAATTCAAATTCAACTGAAAGAAATAGGAAAGCTCATTTTAAAAATGTAAAAACGATCTGTTCTGTTTTACCTCTTCTGATACATGTAAGTTTTGGTTTTCTGGACCAGATTTGTGGATGGCTGTAGTGCTACTTTTGAGGGTGGGGTAGCAAGGGATGGAAGCAATATGTCCAAATATCTACTGATTTGGGTTGACCAATTTTATAGCCTGCTGATTTGAACCAATCTCCTGAGAGAGGTAATTTTGTGCTCCTAGTCTCTGCTTGAGTTAAAATTGATACAAAGCTGAATAGGTGACCCGTTTGCAGTAGGCAATGCTGTGTTTTCATTGCACTGTCATGAGAGACTGGAAAAGCGTGTTCATGTCCCTGAGATCAACTAAAAATTCTGGAGGAAAGTCCCAAAGTTGAGCTCCTGGAACAACGTGCATTGCCATGACTGCTTTCGTTGATTGTATAATGTTTACCTCCCCTAGTGTATCTGATTCATTTCCAAACTTGGTTTGCCATTAATAAAAACACTAAATTTTGATTTCTCTGGAATTCTTTTTTTTTTTCTTCTTTTTTTCTTAACCTGTACTTCGTGTAGAGAGGGCGGGGGGAGGGGAAGCACGGCGAGAATTTTTTTCAACCTTCATTTTGAACTACTAGAAGGATGGAAAATCAGTTATTAGGACAGCACCATCTGCTGATCCTTCTGTGTTATTCAGTGTGTACTGTGTGCAGGGAAGCCAAAGGCAGGGATGGCTGCATGTTTTTTATTTTGCTTAGAGGAAGGAACAGGTCACAGTTTGTTCGTTCTTAATATAAAGAATGAAAGCATTAGAAAAACAGGATTGGCAATCCGTGCAGCTGCTTCTTAGGATTTTTCAGTTGCATGTCACATTTCAATGTTTAAAAAAAGAAAAATTAAAAATTAAAACAGATAAAAAACTATATCATTGTTTATAGTGTTTTGTACTTTCCATCATTTGCAACAGGACTAAATGAGCAAGTTATCCTCCAAGAAAATGGTCCTTTTTCCCTCTCATACTTTTAATTCATAAGTGATGCTGTATCTTAATGTCAGAACCGTTCTGCGAGGAAATAAATGTTGTTTTGAATAATAGTACGATGTTATGACTCTAACAAGCTCTGATACAAGATAAATTCCTGCTCACAGAATAGAAGACCCGTGTTTTTAAGTAGCATCAGAAGATGTATTGGTACAAACTGGTTCTGTGATTTCAGTGAGAACCAGAAGGGAAGGTTAAGTATGAGAGGTTATCTCAGATACCATAATAGGTAAAAACTAAACAAGAATTAGGAGGGGTTAACCAAGCAGTAAAAGGGGTGGGACAACTGCTAAGGGAATTAGAAGAGTCGGATAGGTTGTAAACCTCTGGAGTACTCAACCAATGGGGAAGTGGGAGGAAATTTGTGCTGGGAAATAAGAAATATAAATTGTTGCAACTCTCTGCTCTGATGCACCTCTCTACTCTGAAGGTTGTCCACTTCTGTAAAAGAGTGAAATAAATTGTGATTTATAGCTAATTCTGCCTGAGCTCGGACTATTGGACACAAGCATTTCTCGTTTTGTTATTGTTTTTTTTCATAAGGTGACCTGATGGCCGTATGCATCTTTACTTTCCCTGTACCTTTTTTAAGAGTGAAAAAAATATAGAAATGAAAAGAGAGATGAGACTGAACAATTGAAATGAATTTGTCTTGTAGAATGTGTGAGTGGAAATTGTTAAGTGCACATTAGCAGTAAATTAAAAATGTGCCTATTTAGGAAACAAGGCTCATGGAAGAGAATAAGCAAGGCAGGTGTGAGTTGGAAAGAAAATTTTGAAAGTAACCGTTCTCACTAGGGATTGTGAGGGATAGCAATCTTGCATATATTTTTGTTCATTATTGAGATAAAATAAATAGCCACAAATTGGAGGTAATTGGCCAGGAAAAGTGAAAAGGAGACAGCTTGTCTGCTACCCTTCTCCATTCCTAACAGCTAAATTTAAATAGAATTAATTAAATTGGGAAATAGGAGAGTAATGTTGTCACGGAGTAATAGTTAGATGGGAGGGATTAGGCTCCCTCAAGCTTTCTGAAGTCAAGCTACCTTTCAGGTGTAAAAGGAATGAGGGGTTAAGATAGTGAACATCCCAACAGCACAGAATACTTGTTGATTTTTGTGGAGGTGATCTTTATTTTTTTTTAAATGTTGCTTCAGTCCTTTTCTTTTGGCCCATGCATATGGTAGAAATACGCATTTTAAAAATAACGTGTCTTTGACTTATAGCAAGTCTATAGTGCTCTGATCTAACTTTGAAAATTAATGTATTAACCTCTGAATGTTTTTTTCTTAACAGCAGTAAGATGGCAAGACAAGAAATACTCCTTACATAGGAGTGTGATAGATTCTTTACTTCCAGGTTGTTCACATAGACTTTCTTGAGATTTCAGAAAGAATGGGAGAAGAATATAAAAGTGACAGTAGTTTAACAGTATTTAGTGGCACATATATTTACAACATAAATATTTATAGTTAGCAAATTCTTGATCCAAATATAATTGAATGTAGAAGGCTGTGCATATTTCAAAGTTAATCACTATATAGAGAATTCAGATCTGCTTTTTATGTAAAAAACATTTACCATATGTAGTCTTAAAATTTCTGTAAATTAAAATCTTGCATTTAAATGACCTCTAGGGGGCACCAAAAGATCTCATTGCAAATCCTGGCTCTTCAAGCTACGGATCATGTTGTCTGTATAATCTAACAGGTGTGTGGAGAAATGCGCTATCAGTTGAATCAAACCAAAATGAAGAAGGATGAGGCAGAAAAGGAGCTCAGAGAGTACAGAACAAAAACTATAAGGCAGCTTGAAATTAAGGACCAGGTAAGAGATGATACTGCTGTAGCTTTGCAGTTATTGGAAGCCTAAATAGGGTTATTTCGGAAGTTGGAATGATTCGTTTTTCTGATAGTGGTCATTTATTACTGTTAAATGGTTTCTGAATTAATGGCAACAAGCCAGCTATTACTGTTAAGTAAATACCTCTTGGTTATCTTATTCTTGTTTTCAGCCCTAATTTGTTAAGTTTTACGTAGTACTCATCCCATGCTTTCATACAGAATTACTTTAGCATATGAATTCATACAACGTACTTGAATTGTATATACTGTATACATATGCTTATACAGTCTTTTCTGACAAGTAAATCACATGTAACTAGGTATACATATAGCTTGACAAAACACTAAGAAGTCTTAAACATAAACTAACTGTACCAGGAAAAAAGAAGATCATTTGTCTTCCAGTTTCTTTAAAGATTCAAGTCTAATGAATGCTGGGGTTCATAGAAAAGTTTAAAAAACAAACTGTCTCTTATACTATATACAAAATCCAGTATATGCTTTACAGGTGAAAAAAACATCCACTGCAATAAGGAATATTATTAGGATAACATGCAACATACTTGGCTTAAACTGGTGTACTCTGCATCTTTTGAAGTGCCCTTTTTGTCGAAGTTCTATCCATTTTTAGTTAGCTATTCAAACTTCCAGTTATTCCTTCAAAAGTTGTCATTTTTCACGGGAGTAAATTTCTTCTGAATACACAGAGGAGTGCATAAGATGCATGAAAGCATAATTTTTACATGGATTTTCTACATAGAGCAGACTATCCAACAAGTTTTAAATCATTCTTCTACTTGTAAATAAGTGAACAAATCAGTGCCTGTGTAAGAACATACATAGAAAAAAATGCAGTATTTCTAAAATTAAATTTTATTTACCAGTTGCCCAAAATCTGCATGTAGAAAATAAGTTTATTAAGTTAATTAATAACTTAATTAAGTACAAGTTTGGACTTGAAATGTTATTGATTCAAGTTATAATAAAAAGATACATAAAATCAAAAAAGTTAATTAGATAAAATAACTCATTAATATGTATTGAAAAATTTTCTAGCCCAGAAAAACAGGGGCCTTCCAAAGCCTTTTGTTTTCAGGATTGTTTTTTCTGTTTTGTTTTTTTTTTTTTCTATCCTCCTGCATCCCTTAGGCCTAAGGACACTTTGAAAAACAAAAAGCAGGCTTGTCGTCTGTGCCTTGACAGATATCACAGATAAGAGAGTTGGCATAATCTTGGCATACAAATAAAACAGGATGTGTTTAATAAGATATCTGAAGAAGTAACTTGGATTTTAAATCCTGTTCTCTGACTTGCTTCAGGATTGCCTTCTGAATAAATTGCAAAATTGAACAAAATATTCTAACCTCATGTATTGACATAATAGTATTTTATTCATTGTGGGAATGAGTATACTAAAATGTGATAATTTGGTATAATTAAAATAAAGTGATGGAGGGAGAATCCCTAGCAGTAGAGATTAGAGTAATTCAGTAATTACGTAAAGTAACTATATTGTTCAAATACAATAGTTGGTTCCTTTGTAAAAGAAAAGTAGGAAAAAAAAACAATCGAAAACATTTTTTTTTAAATACTGAGGCTCAGTGTCTGTTAGCTGTTTCATTGGTGAGACACTAGTAATCAAGAAAGTTCTGTATAGGTCCTCATATTATTTAATGTGTTAAAAGGTGTGTTTTATTCCTTTTTTTTCTTGTTTTAATGCGTAGCTTTACAAACATTGTCACTGCGAATTGTTTCCTATAAATAAAATGAAAACAGCTTAATCACATTTAGTGTATTTAAGGATGAACCTAAGATGTTTTATCTTACATGGCACTAAATTGCAAACAATAATTGTTCTTTGGTCTCTCAGCCATGACCTGACCTTCTGGCTAAGACAGAGTTGATACCTTTCTTGGCCACCATCTGTTCATAATAAATACATATTTATATTTTAAAAGTAGAGAAATACTAGTGTACAAACAGTACTGCTATACATTTTTCTGTTTTAAAAGCAAATAATGTTATTTCAAATTCACTTCTGATATATTGAGAATGAGTTTCCTTGTTTTTTTGAGATATGCTTGTGTTTGTTAATTGTGTGGATAAGTTCTAGTTTTGAAGATGTATTTGAGTTTGTGTATAAAAAGGATTATAAAAAGGATTAATGTTATCCAGGTGTGTCAGAAGAGTCATAAATTCCTATGTGTGCAATCTGAGATGATCAGGTATATATTTGGTAAAAGCTGATATTTATAACATTCTTTGAAAATGAATTTGTATCCTTTAGGGAAGTTAAAGGAAATTCTGTGTACATAATATATAGTATTTTCCTCTTTTTTCTGATATCTCTTTTCCTGTCTTTATCACTCAGTAGGGACTAATTTAGAATACTGGTGCTTTTGTGGGAATACCTGTAATTGACATTGGACATGAATATATCTTAAAATAAAAACAAAGAACCAAAGAGCAATGCAACCTTTTAAATTGAATAACTATTTTGTAGTATCATCCATCATGATGTGATTAACCCTAGGATTGAGGGTGTAAGGGGCAAGGAAGAAATATACCGCAGGGTTTCTCAACACAAAAACTGCATCTGTTCATGTGAGCCAGTATATTGTAAAGTAGCATAACCTACTGCCCTCTCTTTTTCTGTCTCAGCTCTCTCATTGTGGTTGTGATTGTGCTGAAATAAAATACTTAATGCTTTACCTTCTGAGGAACAAGCTTTAAAAAAAAAAAAAGTGCAATGCCTTCATGGCAGTAAACAGTGTCCACACTAGGGGTTGTAGTAGCACAACTATATCAGAAAGAAGTCACGCCCTAACCTAAATAGCTATTATCAGAAGAAAAAATTGTGGCATGTTTGACACAGTAGGTCTTCACTTTTACAGTACTTTTTCTGTGAAATTAGAAGCACTGCATGGGCTGATGTGTGCTTTTGTTGTGGAAATCATTTTTGTGAAAATTTGAAGTCATTGTTTCCTCAGATTAGCATCACTTATTCTCTCCTACTCTGCATTAAAAAAAAAAAAAAAAATCTACTGTTAATTGCTTCCTGTGTCTTTGTAAGTCATTTTTATTTGGTTTAGAAAATCTTGCAAGCTTCAGAAAGCAGTTTGTAGTCTTGGCTTATGTAGTCCCAGCTAATTTGGGCTCTAATCTCTGTTAGAGTTCAGGAGTGTTTTACAACTGGGCTTCTTTTAATAAAGCACTGGAATATGTTAAATGCAACCACAGAAAATCAGTCCTGTAAATTTTCTTTAAAAACTTTATTTTAAAATCAGATAAACATTTTATGTAGGAATAAGTCTTAGCCTCTAAGTTTAACCTATGAAAACAACAGGAAAACAACCTTTCAATACTGTATTTAAAATTCAAGTATAATTTGAAACTGGGGATAGCAGAATTCTCTTGCATGCCTTGTAGGTGACAGAACAAAAACCTCCAAAAATATCATACCAGAAAAACCCAAGATTTTTTACGAGCTGTGATATGTAAGTTTCTGATCCCAAATAAAAGACGACGGAGTCACTAATATGTGCAACCTATACATGTGGAAAGAGTTATACATAAGAACATTTTTCTGTTGTATGACAAAACCTAAATGATGTCTCCATACACTATAGACTAAATGACAATTTTGCAGACAAATAAAAATCTGGCAAAATTGCAGTCCAAAAGCATTTTGCCAAAAGGTATTTTGGGAATGTTTATCGCATTTGTCATAAATCCATGATTTATAGTAACCTAATTTAGACATTATAAATGAAGAGATTACTGACTGTCTTCGTCAAAAATAAAACAGGCCAAGAATTTGAGTATATATTCTGGAAATGCGTGAAGTGTGTCCAATACAAGACAAGATACAACCTCCGAAGACACTGATTCCCTCAGATGTCATCTTATGAATAGATATGAGCCATGCTTCACAAGATGAAGTTTGTCACGGGCTGGGACATTAGCAATATCACCAGATGTTTTGAAACTCAATAGAATTGCAAGGTTTAGTACTCTGGTGAGGGTGGACTAGGATTGTATGGCAGAATTTACAGCTGTTACATGAATGCCCATTTTTATACTGAATATTTTGTGACTCCATTAGTTAAAAAGATTCTCAGAAAGTTCTGTTTTTAAAAGGAATTTGTTGAGTTAGTAAGTGTATTTGAATGCTGTTTGGCAGGGAGTAAAGGAATGAAAATACAACAGACAGCTTGAAATTCTTAAGGTTAGATATTTTTTTTCTTGAAAACAGTGGCCTTGAGAGTAAGAAAAACCACGAAATTGCTATTGGACAAGAAAACCTTAAGAAAGACTGTGTTATAACCTTGTAGCGTAACTAAAAGCTTTATCATTAATCCTTCTTTTTTTTAATATTCCAAGTCCTAATCTCAAAGTAGGTAAAGGAGAAGGGAGTAAAATGTTACTACTTTATGGCTTTGTTACGAATTTTCTGATCTATTCAGGAGGAAAATATTTTCGTTACTGGGTTTAGTAGCTCAACTCAAGATTTTTCGAGTAAAAATGTTGATATGGAACTTGACTTTTTACAAAAGAAGTGTCTAATTAAAATTATGAAATATCTGCTGTTCTTGCTGTGCTATCGTGTTTTATATGTCAACCATCCATTCCACAAGGATCACTGAGGATCACCCTTCATAATACACTCTTAGTCCTGTTTTCAAGAGAAAAATATCTGAGGCTGGGAATCCCAGTAGTAGATTTTTTTAATTATTATTTTACTTCATTTTTTTTGTACTGGTCTGCTTCTTTAAAGCAGCTGGCCTGCTAAAAAGAGTGAGGTGAGCTTTTTCAGCCCATGTTACTTATCAGAATTTTATTTCTCATAGCTGCCAACGGCCCAAGTAATCTTGATCCATGCTCTGTCACCTACAGTGGTGTTACCGTGTTAACATATGAAATTATTTATGTGCATTAAACATTATTCAAAGTAGGAAAAGAGTTGCATAGCTTTTGGTTTAAGTGTGTGTATACTTAATGCTTACAGAAATGCCTGTTTTCTCAATTCTTTTTCTTCTTAGACTAGAGTAAGAGTGACTTTATCAACAGTCATTGTGTTAACAATCTGCTCTGAAGTAAAATAATGTAAAAGTCCCTGACTATCACTTTTCTACTGTCAGTGTGTAGCTTTTCTTAATGCTATCTAGGAAGAGACAATCCCACATCAGTCACGTGGAAGATGTGTTTGAAAGGATAAATGAAGTTATTTTTGTCCTCTCCTGTTTCTCCACAGTGAAGGTGTAATCTTCCTATTTGTATTTCTTATATGTACCCTGCTTTTCTGACAATTTCTTTTCAATGAGCAAACCATCTACTCCCCACCAACCCCCAACACCCACAGCTGCAGTCCATTTAAAAATACACCTTGTTCCCCTGTGGTATAAAATCATTTTCTTATCTCTACTGGTGGCTGCTGAGATAATCTCTATTACGGCAGTGTTGTCTGTTAAAATGTTGCAGTAGTAATCTTCATGGGTTTGAAAGTTTTGTTCCTGAAATAGCGGTGTAGTTCAAATATTTTCAAGAAAATAATGTGGTAAAATCCTTGTATAAGATATTTATTCCTTCATATTTTTCAAGGTATTTATTCACAATATCCAGGGGCCATGTTGCTCTTTGAGAGTTTGCACAAGGACAGACATGTTAAAGTACTGCTTAATTTAAAAATGGTGTGTGCATATTCATAAATATATACTTAGCAACACAAATCTTGTCTTTCATTTTTTTTTCATTTTTTTTCTTGCCCCAGCTGCACATAACTAACAGTTACAGATAGAAAGTTTGCTTTCGTTAGATTTAAAAATGTCTTTGAGATCATCCCACCTCCATGCTATTCCCTGTTCTTTCTCTGCCTCTTTTCTATTGATCTGCAGACCCTCATCTCTGTTAATTCTTGATCATTTTGGAAGCAGAAGGTTTGCTCCTGGCTTTTGCATAGGTGATGACTCTGGTCTTGAAGTTTTGCTCTTTATTATGTTGAAGGGATGTCACACTACTGCCAGATGCCATTATGTTTCTTTGCAGTAGAAGCAGTAATGTGGCCACAAAACTAGGTGCGCCCGAGGACTGCAAGACTTCCACTAAATAAGGCTAGAATAATTAATATCTGTCCAACAAATTGCAGTCTCTACTATTCATCTAGATTAAACCCTTGCTTTTCTCTCTGGTGTTTGGAGGTTCCATAGATTTGTGAACTGTTGGTGGGGAAAAGGAACTCTGTGCTTTTATTGGAGATACCTCTGTGCTTCTGCTCACATTTGTCATCTTTCAGCATCGATATATGAGCGGGTTCTCAATGTCATTCCTAACTTGAGATTTATGTTTTGGACTAAATGATTTGTAGAAATTTGGTGGTTCTATGTTTGTAGAGAATTGACTCTAGTTTCAAGAGGTGATCTTTGTGGACTCTTTTGAGCCTTGCTCATGTATTTCTTGTAATTCACTGGTACACTTCACAGCTTTTTAATCTCAAATATATTTCCAGAAAGGAATTTTCTCCTTTGAAACCAGATTTAGTTTTCAAAACTAAGTTGTATCCTAAAGCAGATTTAAATAGGAAACAGCAGTGATTCACATAGAATTCAAAAGGGAGAAAAACATTGTTGGGACCTAGCGGAGGTTAACCTTGTGGTGGCCCTAAGTCACGTTATGAAGTTGGATAGCTCTTCAGGTGCAATATGCTATGTCAGATGGCCGTGCCTGGGAGGTCTGAGGTTTAGGGACTGATCAGAACATAGTTTTGCTTGATTGATATCAAGATTAGGATAGAAATGACTGCGAGTGACCCCTGCTGAATATGAGCTGCTAGTTTTCTCCACGTAAAATACCTTGGAATCTTGCTGCAAAAAGTTTGCTCTTTCTTATAAATTAAAAAAGAGAAAAAGAAACTGAGAGAGAATTCTGGTTTTGATTAATTTGTATATAAATAAGTACAGAAGGCAACATTGGTTGAGATCAGTTTTAAACAATGCAAAAATTCCCTGTTGCTGTCATATAGAATGGTTAAGTGCACTTGAATTGCAATACTGATGGTACCTCTCAAAAGGAGCTTAGTTTTAGCCTTACTCCTATACACCAGTTTCATTGCTTTGAAAGGCTGGTTTAGTAAGTGAAACAGAACATGGGAGCTTCAGGGCCTGTAAAGTTTTACTATATATTAATTTGAAACGTATCTGATTTTATAGTTGTTGTTTGCCTTTTGGTGCAAATGCCGACAACCATAGCATTTATATTTCACTTTCTGTTACTTTGTCTTCATTCTTGTATTTCTTGGTTCTATTTTATGTCCTTTTAATGTGTTAAAAATGAAGGAATGAAGTAGAAAACAAAGAAAAGAAAGTACTGCAAATTTGTGGAAATATCTTTCCCTCCAAAATTACAGTGCTGCAGAATTGATTTTTTAGGTTATGCTGTGTGATTTCGTACCTGGTACGTAAGAATACTAGAATAACAGTGAATGTCATAAATCGATTATTAGCTCATTTGCTTTTAATATATTTTTGATTTGCTAAAAGGTTTCTCAAGTTGTTTTTACATTTTAATAGAGTATGAGTTTTTATCACTGTTTAATCTTTCTCATTTATTTAATATAAAAAATAGCATTTGTTTTTTCTGTCAGCTTTGCTGCTATTTAAAATTCTGTGGAAAAACATCTGCTGGTTTAGAATTTAAAGTTCCATTTTTCTGCATACAATAGAATCAGCATCAGTACGAAAAGAATTAAGCAATTATTTTAATCCTCAATTTGGCTTGTTTTCAATCAAATTACTTCATTATTTAATTTTATCAGACTCTATGGAGTTAAAGAGATGTCTAGTTAATTAAGAAATAAGTTTTTACAAATACATGAGTATTCATAGGTGAAGATAATTTCAGATTATTAATGGGGAGAATATATGAAGATTCATCCAGTGTTTGAGACATCTTCCTTTATTGCCTTTTAGTAAGATGTATTAATGTCACTGAAAGAACATCTCCAGTGCTATCCTAAAAATGCATTGTGAAAATCAGAAGACAGTTTGTAAACACCTCATGAACTAATGAATGAGAAGAGAAACGCTTAGAATTCCAACTGTTTCAAGAAACTCTAGAAAGTACTACATGCTGCAAACATAAAATAGTTCAGATACTGAAAAGATATATATATATATGGGTATGTGTAAAAATTTTTACCGTGGTGTTATTTCATCAGTGTGTTAATTATTGTTAAATAAAGCTTCCTTCTTTCAACTGAATTGGAGAGGAATGCAGAGTGGTGTTAATGTGCTTCCTTTTACTACTACTGATGTTTCTCTTGCTCAGGTTCAGGCTGCCATCTTTCAATGGCAAAGTGCCTTTTCATACTTCTGAAAGTTTAGGCAGTGCAAAACAGATCAAATAATACTTTTAAAATTATGTGCAGAAGTAATAAGAATATTAAAGTTGGGGAGTTAGGCACCAGAAGTTGCCTGTTGCAATGTTCCAAGCTTAATGTAGTCTTGTTGTACGTATACGTTATGATAATTCTGTTTCTTGTTGTACTGAAAATCTGTTTCAGATTTTCTTAAACTCAAGATTGTCATCTGTCTTTTTTCAGTTCTGTACTCCATCTCTTGTCTCTCACGTATGTTGAAAAGTTAAATATCTTGAAGAAATATTATCTGATCATGTAAAAAGCTGCATTGCAAGCGATAGGCTCTGAGGGATCAAATTAATGCTGCCTTAGAAGCGGAGTTGTCATTAAAATACTTTAGTTGGTGGTTTGTTCCTCCTTCTCCCTACAGTTATGCTAAGGCCCAGATAGCAGCTACAGAATTGCCTGCAGCTTACCGGTAGAAGAAATATGTACTAAAAGTAACACAAAAACGAGCCTGTATCTGAGTAGTTTTGGAAAGACACTATCTGATAAGGTTCCTTGGACATACAGAAAACTCACTGATTATGGAGTTTTTCTGTGTTTTGAATTCTGATTACATTGTGATGAACTTGACTTGTGATATTTCTACACAAAGTTATGCATTTTTGAATCTGACATTGTTTGCAGGAGAGGGAAAGTTTTGTTTTTTATTGATGTATGAACAGATCTCAGGTTCAGAGGCTTTGTGTTTTTCAAGCCATTGTCTGAGTTACTAAATTGAAGAAGCATCTAGCATCAGGAACTGGGCTGTGTGTTTTCACCATAATAACGCTTGGCTTCTACCAAGTTGTTTTTAATAACTGTTTCTTAAGAATTATTTAGTTAATGTCTCTAAAGTATGCCTGGATCAGACATCTCTGATTTGTGACTTGCTTGTTAGCAAGTCCTCTTGGGTGACAGTAGTTTCCTCCTGTCCTTTTCTTGTGAGATTGTCTGCTAGTTCTGCTGTGGCCATTTCCAGGTTAGAATTCCTGTTCCTCTCATCACTTGCATTGTGATGACATCTAAATGCTGGTATTTAAAATATATTTGTGCGTACATACACACAAACACATGTATGTGTCCCTGTATGTGTCTGGAAAGAAGCATCTGATTTGGAATGTTGTAGTTATCGATGAAAGCAGTGGAAGTAAAATTGGTCTTGAAAACCTGTGTTTGCTTCCCTGTTACTTTTTATGGAATTCATAAGCTCCCTTTGTGTCCTTAAAGATCCTGTTGTGGATTGTTGATTGAGAATTCATTTCTTTGAATATGAATGCATATCCATGACAGCTGAAATCTGTGGACAGATTTTAGGGTTGAGACCCGAAGGTTCAATATCTGGCTAATAAAACATTTTCACCAGGGATTATTCTGCTCTGAATTTGCTTTGTTCTGTAGGTCTCTGTCAAAACCTGACTGAGCTTGTTTCACTTGAGGGAATGGTGTAAAGCCCTTCTGTTCACTGAGGCTTTTCCCTGATGGAGCGGCGGTGAGGTGTACTGATGTTCACAATTGTGGTTATGCTTTTTCGAATACTTAGTTGACTCTTTTCAACTAATTCATATTATTGTGGGTTTTTTTGAAAGAAATTTTTAAAGCAAATCTTAATGGTGTAATGGGTTGTTACAATCTTTGAAGGGGAAGAAGACTAATGATCCTGCAAATAGCTTCACTCACTTTGTATTCAAAATTGAAATTATTGATTCAGTTTGGGAGGTATCCTGTATCATACAGATGACATTCAAATTCTAATCAAAACATCACAGAATTACAGAATCACCAAGGTTGGAAAAGACATACTTCATGAACCTTTGTTGAGTGGTAAAAAGAACATCATGAAACCTATTCCTGGATGGAGAAATTGTGTTTATCTGCAACATCATAACATACTGGAAGAGTATTGAGTTAACATTTTCACAAGAGGAACAGAGACAACATTATTACAAAGATGCTTCAAGTGCAAATATTGGCACTGAATTACATTAATTTATTCTTGTAGTTGTTTGAATGAATAATTTAATTAACTGAAGAAGATACTAAGGCTTGTAGAAAGTTATGACAAAATAAGTTATGTTATGAATTTGAAGTATAATAGCTATTCAGCACTGACTCCTTACGTGAACAATTTTATTCTGTGCTGCAAATGTCCTTTCACAATTCAGATGACTTAAAAATATGCAAGTTCTCTCTAGCTCCAACGGTGAATTAATATTTATGTAGGGAGTTTATGTAAGATATCTACTACCTTAAAAAGCATATATTGTTAGCTTATATTCTGTACTACATTGCCATCCTTAGAACATCCTTACAACCAAGTATTGCATTATATTTCAGATGTATTCCTACAGGTACTTGTATGTTATACATCGTCTCTATTCTGAGAATATTTATAAAAAATGTTCTAAGTGTTGATACTATGATTAAATTGGCATTAGTATTTCCAGGGTTCTTCACTGCAATCAAAGATGTTGGTCATACAACTTTCCCAATGGTTGCATGTGTGATAAATTAGTGTACTCATTACCTAAATCAGGTTTACTTTCTTGGTTTAGTTGACATATAGAGATTTATAACATAAAGAATATGACAGGATTAATCATGACCAGTGTTTAGGATTCAGTCATGAATAACTTGTTTTATAGCAGCAAAATCACTGAAATACCTTTATTCTCTTAATGTGATATTTTAAGAGTATGACAAGAGCTTGATTCCCATGCATTGTTGCTTATGTAATAGATAAGGTAGGTAACTAGGTAAACTAGGAGATATCCTATGTCCGACAGCATCTAAACACAGTCACTTCTGCTTTCTGGCTTTCTGATGCAGTGAGTTACAGATACAAATATGGAAGTATTCACATGAGGAAATAAGAAAATGATTGTAATATGGATCTCTTAAACATGCAAAGGCAGTAATATTGTGTATTAATACATTTTTGGTATTTATATAATATGCATTTTGACTTTCCATGAGAATACAACGTCAAATATTTTAATTTACTTGTTTTGCACCTTTTATCTTCAAATTACTTTTGTTCTAAAGCAAAAATACATGTTATTTTTCAGGAGTTTTTATCACATTAAGATTTGCTATCTTCAAATGTTTTTCCATGCATTTCTTAAATATACTTTCTATGGTTCTACAATTTTCTAAGAAAATAGAAAAACTGGGATTAGAGCTGAATGGAAACAAGCAGCGTTTGGAACAAGCCCAGCAGGATGTGGCAGGAGCCAGAGAGGACTGCCTAAAACTGACAGAACTGCTGAGTAAATCTGAGCACCAACTGCACCTCACCAGGTACCCCTTATCCTATTACATGCTATAGTACCAATTTCATTCTGCTAATGTTTTTGCCACAGGCTTTCCCCACAGCTGATAACTGCAGTCATTGCATGGGCAGCCCCCTAGTCATATTAAAAGTGGTGACTTGAATGACTGAGTTATGAACTATAAGCAGCTAAAAGTGAATTACTAGCGTGAAGCTAAGGCAATGTTTAACTCCAGTGGTGAGGTACCATACTTGTAGGCAGGAAAAAGGGCTGGGAAGGGTGCAGCTAGTTTCTTGTTCCTGTGTTTGGTGGGACAAGAATACTTTAAAATGTCATTTCAGACTGTAATGAACAGCAGCACCCTTAAACAGAGGAGTTTGCAGATTAATAATGTGAAGTTTATGCAGGTGAATGACCAAGAACATATAAATGTACCTAATCATGCTAAGCTTCCTTGAAGATTAAACAATCAAAAGGTAATATTACTGTCTACACTTAGGAGATAAACTCAAGAATGTGCAGAGGGTGTTGAAGTCACTTGTTCAGTGGATATGTGATGTTATTCATTACACATTTCTAGAAAATAACAGATTATCCTGCCAATAATTCGTTCCAGCTTGAGTTTATTTTTTTTTTCTTTTGTCACACACAGCATTATTGTCTTACTGCTGGAAGATTTTGGTTGTGTATGTGTTGGTTTTTTTCTAACTTCTCCTCTCTTGTCACCTGAAAACTGAGTATCTAGATAGAAATCTGAAGACTTTTACTCAGTCCTTAATCAAAAAGTTGAGTTAATTTAAATTTTACATGGGAGGGAAAAGACCCTCCGATTTTTATCACTTAACAGAATGTCTGTGTGTTCATCCAAGTCTTGTACTCTTCGGGTTTATGAGAATTCTGCCATTGAGTAAATGGAAATAAAATAGAGCTTCATCTAAACTATTAAATTCAATGAATCAATTTTTTATTCAGCTCCATTTCTGTGTAATTCAGAGCACGGTAGTTTAACAGATGGAAGAAAGTACCACTCTAACAGCCTGTATTTAGAGAAAAAATATGCTAGAGGTTAATGAACTTGAAAAAAGTTTGGGGTGAGTTGTTAAGATATCTAAAGTTTTGATTTAGCAGAACTTTATTAATAATGATTTGTTGTGATAGTTAACCAAATGGCTTACCACGCTCCTTTTAGCAAAGGGCTGATTATATGCAATAAAACTCTGGATATCTTGGAGGAAGTCTGATAGCCAATGAATATTTGTGAAAATACATGGCTTGTAAAAATCAGCACTATTTACTGTTTTTACATAGTATGACACCTCTGGGAAGGTAGCTAACATACAGATGACTCAGATATCTTTACAGTCTGTGGTGTCAAACTCAGGAATTTTGCAAGCTGCAAATTACTGGAGGCAGGGAGTTTGGGGCAAGTAATGCCCTATGCCAGCCCTGTTCTTACAGTCTTTAGTAGACATCTGCTTTTGTCTGCTTTTTGAGACAGGCAGTGAATTAGTACAGCTTCTTTGTTTGACTGAGTGTGGCCACTCTTCTGAGATGTCCTAATCTTTGATAATTTTTTATACTTTGTGTTTATATTACGTTTTCTGATTGTAAATATACATTTTAGGAATTAAAATGTTTCTATGCTGGCATATGATCATGAGAAAGATGTCTACGTTAAAGCTTGGGAAATCGAGTTACATAAAGGAAAAATATTTGAATCGAATTCTCTAATACTACTTAGGTTTTTTTAATATTCTCTTTATCTTCTTTCCAGGAATAGAGTAGGTGATACTAATGTCACAAGTGGTGGTTGAAGTATGAGATATGTATTGCTTCTGAACTATTACCCTGCATACCTATATTGGCAGCACAGGGTTAGAGATCTTTTCATACTGTCTTCCGTTTTCCCCAAGTCACAGCAGAAAAGATACTCAACTCAAATTGCACTTTTCCTCAGCCTCTCTCCTTCTCTCCTTCTCAGATCACTTCTGGTGGAACAAGCTTACTGTATTAGCGAAGGGTCAAGATTTACATGTCTCTAATGACATTACAGTTCTGTGTTGTAAAGGCCAGTGTGTTTTTAATGTGCAGTACATCCATAGTTGTCATGTGAACTTGATTCACTTGCAGTCTGTCCTCCATTCTTTATTCCCTTCACCTGAAATGGCAGTTGTGCCAGAGAAAATACTCACTTGAAGGGTAGTGGTAATAGCAATCCTATGGGGCTTGTGGAATTGTTCACTGGGATTTGCCAAGGAAAACAGATTTTAAGCTCTAGAGTCCTGCCTGTGGGAGGTCGCTACAGAAATTGCACTGATTCAGTGCATCTCTTGGGTATTCTGGTCTTGGCCTCGTCTTACTGATTTCCCTGTTTTCAAGACAGAACCAGCTGGTCAACTGCAAGTCTACTCTAAAAGCTGAACTTGAGGAAGTCCCGTACTGCTATTACATCATTGTGGATGATGTTTCTGTTGCATTGCATGAACTTCCTTTGTTCTGGCAAAAATTATATATAGCTGAGGAGTTACAGAAAGATTTTTTTGCTTTGTATGACTTAGTAAATGACTAATGAAGAAAGTTCTTTACTAATTCACTGATTCTAACCTTGGATATTGTAAATAAGTAAGAATAATAAAATGAATACAAGAGCTTTAGATTTTAGTATACAAATATGAGACAGTAAAGACCATATGAGTGGATTAAATGAGTAAGAGCATACAAACTATGTCTTAGCGAGAAGAAGAAAGTGCTCTGCGGAGCTGTACTCTTCTTCAGGAGTCCCACTTCTTTTCTTGTATCCCAGTTTTCAAATCCTGTTGATTGATTAACTGCTAAACAGCTTCTAAGTTAACAAAATGTACTTGTTAAAAAAATCAAGAAAGAGGTTACAATTAGCTATTCTGAACCATTGCACAGAGTTTAAATTTGCCTTTTCCTGTCACCTTTGTTTCTGGAGCAATATGTTGCTTAGAAATCTTTGCTATTAACATGCCTTCCTGCTATTGAATCTAGTTAGTAATTCTAACATGTATGTTTTCAAATAACTGGGAAAATATGGAACCTTTGCAGTGTAGTTTCAGTTGTCAGTTGTAATTTTGTAGATGTCACCGTGTTACGAATCTGACCATACTTGCATAACTTTTTTTGTAGTTTTGTTAACCCTAGTTTTGACTTTTGTATTTACTTACAGTAGTTTCCTTAGTAGAAAAATCTTCTGAAATTACTTCTAAAGCCAATTTTAAGTTGTTATTTTGACATGGTTGGGTCTTGCTGATTAAGCTTATCTGAATCTGTTCCTCAAGGCGTATAAAACATACAGATCTATTGTTCTTGGCTCATGAGAGAGTGATTGTTAAAAATCATGTCGATATGCTAGTGGAAAAGATCACATGAAAGATGCAAGACCCTAACAGCTTGCAATGATTTTAGCATGTCATCTAATTTAATAAAAACTTTCACTATTCCAGTGTAATGCAATCATCATTAAAAAGCCTTTCCTCTTTTTGTTACAAAACAACTCAGAATTTATTACTTGATTTGGTTTGTCACATGTAGTTCTTGTTTTCATATGCCAGAACAGTTGAATCTTAAGAATTGGAGGAATCTCAGAATTTCAAAATTGAACTTTTTCTGTGTCATGATGTGTTTTCTCAGACATGGATGTAGGTAGAGGGCTCAAGATATACACTTGGATGTAATGCCATCTAAAATTGAATGGGATTGAATAGAATTGGAGCAGATTTTTTATTTATTATTTACTATCATTGTTTGCATTTAAAAAATGTTACAAACAGTACTGAATGGCTTCTAGGTGAAGAAAAGTTACTTACCCAGATAACGAAGTGCACTTCTCTGTTCAGTTAAATGTGACCGGTCAGGGTAAATGAAATGCCTGTGCCACTTCTTTGAAGGATAAAAGTGGACAAGGGGATGTTGTTTTTCATCTTTTCATTATGTGATATCTTTTCGTTATGTGATATTTCTTTTCTCCCTCATTTTTACAAATTAAATGTTATCTAGAAAGCAGTTTATCAGAGACCGTGGTATTTGGGGAGTACAGTGAATTTCAGTTGAGCCTTCCTGCTATGCGCAGGTCTGCCTAGCAGCCTCTTGTTAATTTCAACAATACCATTAACTCTAATTGTAGTGCATGTATAATAAATAAAGCACGTAAATCTATCATTCCACATCCAGGTTCCTGTGGCATTATTTAGTCACAGCTTTGCTGTTGTGCTTTGTGATGTCACCAGCATTCCTTATTAGAATTGCTAGAATTGATGTGTACCTACACATCAGATTTCCCATTTAATCTATACTACTAAATTCTAAAATAGAAGTTCACTTCTCGATTTGTAAGATTTAGTTCTACATAGTCAGCAATGTACTTGCACAATGCCTGATATTATCTGTTGTGTTTGGGTTTTTGTTGTTGTTTCAATTTTTTTCTAGGAAACGGTAGTTAGCAGCACACTTTCTCCAACAGTTTTAGCACATCACAAAGAGTCCATTGACTCTGCTGGAAGGAAGATAACAGTCAAAGAAATGTTGTTGCTAATATTAAATGACTGAGATACTGTTTTATGTTTCCAGAGTGGCTGACTGACGAAAGGACCAATAGCACTTACACTGGGGAGGAGGGAAAGGGAAAAAGCAGAAATGAAGTGTAAGCAGTGATTGATTTCAATTTTATTTTTTTTTTACATTTGCTAATTTTACACAAAACCATTATTTTAAGATGCAGAGGGGAGTGATAACATGAAAGAACTCCGGTAACTAATAAACTTTTTAGATCTTGCTTCGTATGTTTACTTTTCATTAAATTTAGGGATGGTTGCAGCAGTGTTGTTGCGATTCAGTCAACATTTATTTCTATCTGTTTTTCATATACAAAGGCACTGGGATGCCAGAAAATAAACTGTTAACGGAGAATTAACTTCTTTGGCATGCTTTCATACTTATCTTCCAAATTAAAGAAAATGAAATGGGCAGAAGCAGAGTGTAGATTACCTCCTTTTTGTCAAAAATGGTGGGAATTTGAAAATTAATAATAAAAAAGGGAACAGATGCAGTAACATGCCAGAGGGAGATTAATGTGGAGAGTAAAATCTGTGAGCAACAAAACTGAAGCAAACTGAATCAGTGGGAGGTGGTTGTACAATCAAAATCAGGATAAAAGAGAAATTACAAACAACCCTGCACTTGTCAAAGTAGTAGTAATGAAATCCTGACTCTGCCAGCAGCGAGAACCTGTGTTAGCACTTTGGGGTAAGGCCGGGAGCCGGGTGCCAGGTAGGAGGGCAGCGCGAGGCTGCTGGGCAGCAGCCATCGCGTGTAGAACAGATGGCAGGGAAAGCTGGCCGGGGAGGGGCTCCTTAGCAGAACTAATCAGACAGTAACAGATAGGGCAGCTGGGAGGACTGACCACCGAGAGGCAAGCGGCAGGGTAGCCGCAGCCTTCCGCGATGTGTGCAGTGGTGTGCCCGTTGGTCCGAGATAAGACCTTGCAATGTCTTTCTAGGCAGAAGCTGCACAAACTTTGGGGCGGATAGAGCGCCTGGCCGCCGCTCGCAGTGATGGGAAGCGTGAGCTGGCTGCCTGGCCTTGTGCAGCCTCCTGAGCCTCCGGCCCAGCCCCGTGAGGTGCATCAGGCTGCCCGTGCCCTGCACAAGTGTCATTTGCTCTCACCCTGTCCCACAGTATAAGGATGTGTGGGGTTGCATTTTGTTGCGGTGGCATGTTAAATGTATTACTTGGAGTTCTGTAGAAATGTAAAAGCATTTGGATTTGGGGACTGATCCAGCAAAATGATGAAAAAACTCTGCTTCTTACTGAAATGGGAAAGAGCTGTAGGTCAGCAGCTTTCCACAGGGCTGGGCCCCAGTGATCGGTGAGAAGAATCTTCTGATATTTTGTTTTTGCTTTGAGGGGGCACTTGCTTCTTTGTAAATGAGAGCTTGTGAAAAGTGAATTAAGGTCTGAACCTTCTGATCTTGAGCGACATGAAAAATTTTATTCACATAAGAAATAAAAATCAGTAGGATTTCTTGTGCAATGAGAGGTGGTCACGTGAGGGATGATTAGTGAGTCATACCCTAAGTCGATGACTGTCAGCTTGAAAGAGAAATGGAAACAAGATTTTATCAAGGAAGAGGGAAATAGCATCCCAAAGTGTAACAAAGGGAACCTGAGTTACTACTGTCCAGTTGTATTTGATCACAGTGTGGGATGCTTTTTTAGATAATTAAAAAGGGAATGTACATCTCCTGTGTCTGCTTTTGAACTTGTGTATCTCTCTTTTGCAGAAGGTTTATAGCTTGGTTCAATTATTCGTTTTGAGCAGGGAGAGGAGGATACATTACACAGATTTGAAATAGGTGGTATAACATAGCCATATGCTATTTATGCAGCAGTTTTTTGCAATAAATCTAATTTAGTACTGTCAGAAAAAATTAGACTTATTTGGTATAGCAGCACATTAGGAAATGATTGTGGTAGCTTTGAAAGTTGCCATTCGCTCTACTTTACTTGCAATATAATCTTGGAAGGCTTTTTTTCCTTCCTTTTTCCCTGGGTAACTCCATGAAAATGTCTCAGTCTGTTGTGCTGCAGCTGTAGAACCTGCAAGTATTTCCCCAGCTGAAAAGAAGGTCTTGCTTTAAGGTAATTGAAGGGGAAAGACAGAATAACCTCTATTGTTAGCAATTATCTGAATGTATAGACAGAAAAATCAATAATGTGGGGGGGATGGATAGATTCTCCCTTTCCTATAGGTTTTCATAGTGCAGCTGAAATTGTTTATCTCATTATACAGCATGTAGATAAATTAGCTGCTCTGCGTTATTATAGAAGGTAAAATATTTTACCTGCCATGGTAAGACCATATGCTGCTTTACGAAGACTGATACTGAGTGATTTGAAATAAATCGGCTCTGTCGTGTTCTGGCAATGCCTTTTGGAAATTTTGAAGCTTGTGAACGTTATGTCAAGATAATACACATTTAAATATCTTTCTATTTAATCATTAAAACATTTAAGATTATTGTACCAACATTAAAAGGACACTGATGAAGTTTAAAAGAGGAAGAAAAAAGATAAGTGAACAAATAAAGAAATCCAGAATCATCTGTGAATTTTGAACACCGAAGTCTTTATAATAATCCCCTTTTTTTCATTTGTAAAGTATTCAGACGTGGTTTACAATTTAATTTATTGCCCTACAATACAAATTTCTCAAGAAAAACAAAATAATACGCTTTCAGATTTCAGTCTTAGATTTATGTAAATTTTTCTCCGTGGCATTTAAACTGCAAGCGGTCACATCAAATTTCTCTAATGATTTCATCTTTTATACAGTGCGTCAGGTTGCTGAGGCAGCCAAAGTGCTGCTGCGTGGAGAGGGTGTTTCGGGAGCGACAATACTTAGAGTGCTTGCGAGCAAGCAGTGAATTCAGATGAAATGTAGAAGAGACTGCTGCAGAAAACAAGCATCTTTGGAAGGTCTTTGTTTTGAGCAGCTATTATTCAGCACTAACAGTAATAAGTTTGTGTGGGTACCAAATATTTACTTCAATTTCATTCAAATTATGTTTTCTATTTGTGTGACTAATGACAACAGGATAATGATTTATTATGGTTAAAAAAAAAAATCTTTCAGACACTTGTATTCAAGGCTGCTGGATTTTTGGCTGAATTCTCTACTGGAGAAATGTTTCTAATTTTTATCCTTTTTGACTAGTCTGGGACTTTTCTCTCAAGTTTATCTGAAATTTTGATTTTACAATAAGCTGAAATACACTTTTTCTATCAGCACTTGGTAATTATGAACTTAACTTTAAAAGCCGCTTTGTGCTTTTAAAAGCACACTGGTAGTCATTTACTTTGTGCTGTCACGGTGACGGTTTTTCTTCCCTTATGCAAGACTCTGCTCCTGAAATTCTCGCCTAGAAAATATTTCAACAGAGAAACCAAAAGGTCCTTAATTAGAGACTTGATGTAACTTGACGTTTAAGAGCATCAACCTGAAGGTTGCCATCTCTGTGGAAGGTAGCTGGTGGATGGAAGAGGAATGCAGGCAAATTACCTGAGCATGCCAGCATTGGCTGCTCCGCTGCTCTTGCCACCCCCGCACTTGGTGCCCTGGTGCCGCTGACTGGCCGGGGGGAAATGTGAGCTGGGAGAAGCCTGTCCTGAGCGAGCAGATGAGTGCTGCTTCTGCCGTCGGCTGCTCGACAGAGCTGACCTCCTTTCCCTGTCTGTGCTGGCAGCCTGGCGAGTTTAGTAGCATGCTGCCATTGGTTACCCCTGTGGTATCCTGGTGATTCAAGTATCAAACTCTGCTTTTGCAGGAACAGGAGCAACTGTTCTTGATTAGCTGATCCTTGTTGTTCAGATGCCTTCTCCAGGGCTCAAAATAAGGATTAAATGTTTCTTTGTCATTAGATGGGACAATGCTGTGTATTCTGTTTGTCCCAAAGTTCCTCTTCCATTTCCAGTGCTTTTGTTGACCTGCATGTAGTTTCCTGAGGAAGAAGATCGTAACATCAGAAAACATTTACTTGTAAATGCAGGAACTAATCCCCATGTAAGGGATGTATTAGTGTTAAGTTATTATTGAGCTAAACTTACATAGTTCTTGTCAATGCAATTTTTATTAGAGTCAAATTCAGACCTAACATAAGCGTAACTGCATTTCTGCTAATGAGATTGGATTAGCTCTTGGATTTGCTCCCAGAAAGCTTTACTTTAAATTCAATTTTTAAACAGAGTAATAAAATGGTTGTTTCATTATAATTCCTTATAAAACTTAAATATGTATTTATATTTTTTCACACTAAATTTAATCTTGGTGAAATAATTCCTCTCCCCCTCCTCCTTTTTTAAGGGTGTCCAAGATGCAGGCATTTAAATTGAAAGTTATTTCTTATTTTAGAAGAGGGAGACTATCAAGGAGGTTAGTTAATAATTCAGGAGTTTGTTGCTATCAGAATCTATTCCTGAAAAGAAATACAGGCACAGGAGTTGCTAAAAATAGTGTATCCTGTTGACAATATGAAATTAATCTCAGCTTTGACAAAGAATCTTTACAATTCATCCTAATTTGTAAGGCAGTATTTTAACCAAGACGTACACGTGTGTTTACAAGGCTTACAAGCAGGAAAAAATATTGAGGTTTTTTTTTCTCCTTAAACAGTGTTTCATTTTAAACATCTGTAGGCAAGTTTGGAAACTCATAAACTTAATTGGCTGTTCCTATTTTATCTTTGCATTTTCAGTTGATATCTTTGTTGCACAATGTTAAAATGAATCAAAACCTTTCATTTATTATTTTTATTGTCATATTTTTTCCTTTTTCACTTCTTCATATAGCTTTGCAAGTTCTTCTCAGGGATTATGCCAGTCTTTGCAAGGAGGTATATGTACACGAAGAAAACCATATTAGCTGTTGGTGCTAATAAATGACTGAAGTATCTTATTTTACTTCTGTACTATTTCTCTTAAACCCCAAACTGATCTTCATAAATTGAGAACTGCAAAGAACTTCATCTTCTGCTGGTTAGCAGAAGTGGATTTAAATCCACACCGACAGTTCATTTGACAATGACCTTGAGGGGCTTTGCTTCTTGAAGAAGAAAGCAGAAGCTTGCGGTAAACAAAGTTCACTTCTGACAGATGGATTGAATGACAGAAAGGTTGCGAGTGCCAGAATAGCCCTGGCAGAGGAGGAAATGTTCAGTGGAATCCAACAGGAGAGGAGGTGTGAACAGGTGCAGGGTTGCTGACGGAAGGGGAACCAGATGGAAGGAGCCAGAGCCAGTTTATTTAAAGGAAAAGGCAGAAAACACTGAAAGGCTGTGCGATCAGTGGCTAAAAGTGTGCATGGAAGAAGGTAAAAATTCACAAAGCAAAACTGCACAGTGGGATATCTTGCACTTAACATAACGGTAGTAATTTGTGAGTCCAGTTTTAAAGTTGCTATTGAAACATGTTTCTCCTTAAAACTTGACAGCATAAAGAAGAGATTAATAACCTGACTAAAAAAGAAAACAACCAACGAACCCTTGACTAGTATACTACTTGTCCATTATTTCTAATATTAATGTGCAGACAGTATTTCAATCAGAATGATACCAAAATTATGCCACAGCTAACCAAACCAGTGAAGGACCCGTAAGGCTGGATATTTGTTTTTTGACTTACCTGGTTGTATCTAGTTCCTGTGATATGTGGGTATATAAGCATGTCTATTATTGGTATGTTTCTGTAACATCTAGGCAAATCAATGTCAAGTACAATGTAACATTAGCATAATATTTGCTTGGTTTTGCTTTTTGGTCACAACATTGTCAGATTGCTGTAATATGTGGTATTTTGCTGTAGAATGGGGGAGAAGACTAGTTTACCCTACATTAAATATCTTCACAATAAATTTTCTCTTTCAGAGCGTCTTCAAGAAGAACTAATTGTTATATGAAGTTCTGCTTCTTCCCAGGCTGTTTGTGTGAGGCTTGATCCTTGGGAGGCAGAGAGTAATGTTCCTCAGTTCTTAACTTCAGCAATAGTCGGGGAGAGTTAACAGCTTCAGAGCATCAGACCTGTGGCTAATATGGTAGCTTGACTGGAAGTTGTGTGTCTGCCCAAGCAGAATGTCTGAAAAATTTGAGGTGGCTGTTCAGCAGGCATTCAGAGTGCATCTGTGATCTACTGGATCATTCAACTGTGCTGATCTGATGCGGATCAGGTGTGGCCGCACAGTCACTTTTCTTTTGAATTAGCCAGAGCATGCAATGCGCTGTTTATGCTGACTTTATGCCAGCTGCAGGGGGACAGATGATACCTGATTCAGCACAAAGCTTGCTGGTATAAAATTAGTGTACCAAAATCATTGGATTTTTTTTTAAACAAATTTAAATTGACAGACTGCGTTCATAGCAAATCAGATCTCTGCATCATTTAGCTGCATCATTTTTTGTTTCAACAGTAGGAGCTTGAAGTCTGGATGTACTGTATCAACAAGCTGAGCTTTGGAATACAGATTTACAATGGTTCTGATGTGGTTTAAGTCTGTGTTGCTAGTGAAAAGGCAATTCCATAGAGGGCTAACATGTGGCTCTGCCTGGCTACATACCCACACATCTCCAGGCCCTTGCTTAGGTTAATACCAGTGTCCACATGATCAGAGAGTTCAGGGAGCTGATTCTTTTGAAAAACAATCGTTTGCTCCTGGAGAATTTGTATAAATGCTGATTGTCAGAGGACAAAAAGAATGCACCTTAAACTGACAGCACTGCCTTAGATTGGCTTAAAACTGTTACAGAATCGCATCATAAGAGACTGCTGGTACCAAGTTCAGGAACAACAATAAGTCAAAAAAATTACTCCTTCATTTTAAACATAGAGAAAATAATTTATGTAACTGTGCGTACAAAGTAAATGCCTGCAAAAATCTTCTATGTGAAGCAAACATTTCAACATTAAGCCATCTGTGAAAGTGCTTGTGGAACAAAGAGCAAAGGAGGAAAGAATATTTTGTAGAAAAGGGCGCAGTACTGTGAAGTGCTTAGTGCTAAGCACTGGCTTGACAGAAACCACTTCTTCTCATGTAGTATCTTCCCGTGCAACTTCCATGCTGTACTTAATTGCATGTTTCTGTGTGGTCTTATCAGCCAAGTAGTTCACAGTCTGATGGTAATAACATTTACAGGTTGGGTGTTTACATGCAAGGTGTGTGTCTTGCAGGCGAGGTTTATGGATGTGCCAGAAAAAGAAACTTACTTTTTTTTCTTTCCTAACAGTGAAAGAGAGGGCAGTTAGTGTTAAGCTGTGGCTTGGCATACACTGAAATACCCAAGCTTAAAACAAGTTATAGTCTACATTGAGAAACTGGTGGTTTTCAGTTCATATCTTCTGAAGGAAAAACACTAAAGTAATAGAATAGTGTTATAGATTACTTATTTGAAAAATATTTCTTCTATGCTGATTTTAACATTAGTGAGAAATCCAGTCTTTTCATTTTGTTAATAGAGCCAGTACCTAGCAATAGTTACAGCACGAGTAGTGCATATGCTGAAGTTAACGGTTTTAAAGCTTCTTCATAATGTATAAGCCTTTGTAGGAAGAATACTCTGTTCATCTCAGTTCATTTTCCCTTAAAACTTTTCATTTTTTACTTGCCCATCATCATAGTTAATGGTAAGTTTTGAAGTTTTGAAGCATAGTAAGTAATCAAAAATAGAGAGGTCATTTTCATTAGCAGTCACTGATTAATAATATATTCTGATGCCTCTGGCAGGATTTAAAGGTCAAAATGATGGTCTGGACTTTGTTTTATTTTTTTTCTGTAAAACTTCTAATACTATATACTACATAAAGTACAAACATCTTTAGGAGTTGTACGCGCTTCCCAGCTGCTGTAAATATACTTCAAGTAGAGGAAACTGGGGAAAAAAGTTTCAGTGGAAACAAGGAAGGCGTATGCACTAACTTTCCATCTCAGCAAAATTGAAATTCTCAGAATAAGCAGAATGTTATATAACAAGATGGAAATTATTTGGATTTTGGGAAAGGGGATGGATTTGTGTAACCTATTTTATTATTTGCATCTTGGGAAAAATACTTGCAAGCAAGTTTATCAAACATTTGTATCTAGTTTCTTGAGAAAGTTGGAAATATAGACAGAGCTTTGTCTTTCTTGCTTTCTCCCCCAGAAATGTTCCTTACATTTGAGGTGTTTTTGTGAAGTGACATGTCTTTTCTGGTTGCTGGTCTGAGATAGGATAGTAAAAGGTTTTGTTTCATTCATAAACCTTCTTTTAAGATGTTTCTACTTTAAAATTATTTCCATACTATCTTCTTCTCTTGCAGATCTGTATTTGAAAAGTTTAATCAATTTGAATGTTTAATTTCGTATCGCTTTTAAACCCTTATCTTAAGGCATAACTTTTTTTTTATTTTATTTATTTTTTTAATTGCTTTCAGTAGCTTCTTCTTCGCATAGTTATGAGAAGAAAACTCTGATACTTCATTGTTTTACAAAGCTGTCTGTCCCTACCAATGAATGTAAGTAGACATCTTTCATTATAAAAACAAAAATTTCATAAGCTTCCCTTCTCACAAATAAGACTATTTGCATTCTTAAAAATCAAGCATTCCTCCGGTTTTACTAAAGTATTAACTGGATCTCTGCAAAATGTGACCATACAAATGTTGCTTGTACTGAAGCTCACCAAACGCAGTGTGCCGGCTGGGGCAGATTCCAGAAACTTGAGCTTTCCACTGAGAAGACCTGGCAGCCAGCTCCAGAATCAGCATCCGGTCAGCTCCCAGAAACAGACAGAAAGAGCAACTCAGTGGGTAATTCCCACAATGGGATACAGGAAGGGCAATTTTTCAGCTTCTTGGAGGGATTTGAAAAAGTGACCTGATCATGATGCTTTCAGAAGTTGTTTCTACATAATTCTTCCACTTGCATGCATGCATGCATACTTTTTTTTTTTTTTTTTAATTTATTTTTGGATATTAGAAACATTCATGTCATGCCTCTCCTTCTGCCCTGTAAAAGAACTGAGTGCCATAAAATCCGGCCAGCCCAAACATAGTGTGGTGAGTTTACACAAGTAGGGAAAAATCAAAATTATTAAATTAAAAATAAAAATAAAATAAAATTATTTTAAAAAATGGGGAATAAATACAAAATTTACATTGCTTCACAAGGGGAGAACATGAAACACTGCCCAGTTATGTCCTCAGTCATAGCAGTCCTCAGTATTAACAGGGATCAACTAGATGATTAATATATAAGCCTTATAAAAGAAGATAACCAGCACTAACCAAAAGGTTCCTCAAAGCTTGACTTAAGAGAAAGGGAGGTATCTTCAGATTCCTAAGTCTTATTACTTACCTGACCCTAACATATGAGCATGTCACATAGTTATCTGTTAATTTTTAAGATATGGTAATAAATAATTTTGAATCTTAAAACCAACATTTACTTCCTTATCTGCAGAATTTGGAATCTTACTGTGTTGTATTTCCTTACCTTAAGTATTTGGAACGCTAAAACTTCAGATAACGAGTTTATAGAGTTATGCTCTCCATTGTAAATAACCTAATAGGATACTGCAGTGATGTTCAACTAGGTGGCAGGTCTAAAAGCAGTTTTCAAAGTTATATTGCGTTACTAGAAAAAATGATTTAAGACTATACCTGGGAAGAAAGACTTCTTGGTACTTTTCAATTTCTTTTAGTATTTTAGAACCAACTGTTAAGGTTTCTCTGCTCATCAAAAAAAAAAAAAAAAAAACCACCTCAAATCCTTATCCTGCTGTGTAGGACATAAAGATACATATGGATCACAGAGAGAAATTTGTAAAGTGTTGTGAAGCAAACTGTGATTTTATTTTATATACATTCTTCTGTGACCTTTATTAGTATTTGAGTGCTTTCTGTTATTATATTAGGAACTGTATTTTTCTAATATTTCACATAATAGGAAATACACATAGACACTGTAACTTCTTCCAGATTTTATTTTCTTTTTCTTTTACTGTGTATGTTGCTGTGTTGCTTGAAAGAAGAGCAAGGTGCTCTGATTTTCCATTCTTTCTTGATACCTGTAGCTGAAATAATATGAGCAGCCTATAAGAAGATGATTCAGAAAGCTGCTTGTTACGCTTGTTAGGACAGTCTGTTAGACCTGTATCATGGAAAGCTTATAAAATAGACTGTATAGAAAACTTCTGGACCTTTGTATCCTGAGGTATTGGCTGAAATCCTTGAAGTTCCTAATACATGTAGATTTTCAAGTCCTGTTATCAAAAGTATTCAAATTGATTTTAGTGCCTGTGGGACAAATTTTTGTAAAGATACTAGAAATTCAATGCTTAAGTACCTTCTCAAAACTATTCTTCCATTTGGTAAATGGGTAGCACAAGCTTGTATGTATTCTCAAAAATTCTTGGCAAGCTAAGGGAGTCCTCAGTTATGTACTGCCCATCTTACGACAGCATTTGCTGTGCAGCAGTTCACAGTGTTGGCCTTCTTGGCTGCATGTTACCTGGGAATGGGCCCATGTTTGACTGGGCATGTGGAAGAAGTTCTAGGCTCCACTGGGCCTTTTGCTGCCTACGTGCGAGTGTGCGTGCAGAGTCTGGGACTGGGCTGTTACTGAGACCAGCATTCCTGGTTGTTCAGGTATCACAAACATTTGGAACAACAGTGCAATACTGCCAGCTGCTCTTTAATGATTTATGAACTCGATTTTAAAATAAGTATATCTAAAAGCCTACAAGATTTTGTAATTAAATATTTAATTAACAAGAAATGAAGATGTCAGAAATGAGATTATTAAAACCTCTGATGTGCTGCAGAACTTACATAATTGTTAGAGTATTTTAATTTGTTCAATTAAGTTCATAGTCCTTACTAATGGATCCATTAGCTTTTTACAAAATGCCGTACAGTGATCTCATGGAAAAATCAAACAGTCAGTAGAGGGTACATGGTTGTTTCAACATCATAGTTGCTTTTGGAGGAGGCTTACTGGCAACTTCCAGAGTCAAAGGCCTAATTCTGTGCTGTGATTCATCTTGTGTTTTCTCTTTTTGTATTTTTACTCTTGGCAAAACAGAAGGTGTACAGACTTATTTACTACTAAACTGCACTGTGAAATTCAAAGTTGTATCAATCTAAGTTTTGTTCTTTTGTAGGCTAAAATCAATTATTTATTTATTTATTTATTTTGTCGAATTAGACTTCTATGTCACTAATATTTAAATTCTTTTTTTTTTCCCTTTACTTGGATAAAGTAGTCTTCTGTTGAAAACTGGACCTGTGAACTAGTTTTCATTTACGAGTGATGGGGAAGGGTTTTGTTTCTTTGCTTGTTTTACTAAGTTTGGTGACTCAAGTTGAGCCAATGTGCTTTACACATTAGCTTTGATGTCAAAGTAAATTTTCACTTGGTTTTCAGCAAAGATTTTTTATGGCTTGCAAATGATGGCAGTTTTGTTCTTCACCTTCCTGTTCTATAAGCTGCAGCTCATTGTGGCCTTAGTTTCACCAGAAATTATTTAGAAAACAAGAATTATTTAGAAAGAAGTTAACTAAGTGGGCTGTCCTTAACAGCAATAACTCAGGCTCAGAGCAATAGGTACGCTAGGAAAATCACTATGGAAAACTTGTACTTCAGAGCAGAGATCAAGGAGAACTTAAGTTTGTCTCCTTGCTTCTGACTACATGGCACAAAAATGAAAATCATCATGAATTTAATACTTCTGCTTTAGTGAAATTGGCCAATGTGATGCATCATGCATCCACTGTTTCCAAGGTCCTGTTTGTTTACATTTACAGTAGGTAGCCTAGATGCATTGCTTTTTTGGGTGAATCTCCTTAGCAAGAGGAAGTTCTCCATTTATTTTGAACTCTCCAATAGCATGAGTTCTTGTTGGACAGGAGGAACCTCATCAATGAGAAATGGACCTGTACAGGTTTACCTTTGTAGCTTGAGCTCTCTATAGCTTGGAGGCAGTCAGCCAGCTGTGTTTCAGATGACAACTTAGTACCCAACAGCCATCTCATACACAGACACTGTTAAACAAAATACTGTGTTGATGCCACTTTCTGCCGCTGAAAATATCTGGGGGAAATGTGAAGTGCTAGTGCATTTTTATTATTTTTTTAAAACAGTCCAGGCCTCATGACAGCTATCTGAAGGCAAAAGACATTTGGAAATGGAAGGAAGGGCTTTTTAGATTTTTTTTTTTTCCAGCAAATATGGAATGTTTTTTCATATTAAAGTTTTCCAGATTTGAAGCTTATACTTAAGAACTGATGTAAGTATTACTCCTTAGGACAGCATCAATATATTTACAAAGTCATTCTGAGAGTGATGTGATAAAGTATAAAACAATGTTTGTAATATTCTTGAACAATGTGCTTTGTTTCCTTAAAGCTATAATATTCCTGCTATTGAAGTGTATTATCTCTGTCAAATCACTCAGTCCCACCTCAGAAAAAGCTGCCTGTGATTTCAAAGGGAGTTTTGCCTCAGGTACTGCTTGCAACATCAGGACCAGGAATTAGTGTAATGTGACCCACCATTTGTATTGCTTTGGGGTAAATTTAAGAGAGAAGATTTAACATTGTGTATGTCATGCTGAGATATTGCAATATCTTGGATGGGTTATTAGGCACTGATCCAAAGGTTAAGTGCAGCAACCACATGAGATGTGGCTTTATCCTTACATGATCTGTGCCCGTGTTCTATTTTGTAGTCCCCTGGAATGGAAATTATCACTAGAATAAAATAGCACATTCGTAAGACTTCATTGAAATCTATCCTAAGCTATAAAATGTAGTTTCAGTACAAGTGTGTGTGTATATATGTCCTTTGAAATCTAGAAATCAGTCCTCGTATGTGTGGAATTTTGAATCTACGTCCAAATATGCACCAGAGAAATATTTACGACCTCTGGGAAAGTCTAGACATAAATCTGTGATTGAGGATCTTTTCTAATTTATATGCATATATCTTTTTTGTTTCTTATTTTCCATGCTGTTTTTGCTTGGCTTGCATTAAATAAAATGCTTCAATGGAGTGTGGTAGTCTAGCATTTGTTTTGCCTCAGGAGTAGATTGCCCCATCTTGCATATCTGGTCAAGTAAATTGCTCTCTTGCCTGTGTACTTTGATAATAGTACTGGGCTTTAGACCTTCCTGTACAGCCCCCCAGTGAGCAGGGCTGCAAGGGGCTGGGCCTGCGTGGCGCTAACAGGCTTCTCTGTTGTAATGGATGCATTCATCTCCTATTTACATAAATTAATAGTTAAAACTTGTTTGGTTGCTTAAGAAAACTCATTAGGCTTTTAGAGTAGCTGAATTATGAGCACTGTGGCAATTGCTCCCATTGACTTGTCTCCCGCTGGTTCACTGGGAACCAGTCCATCTCAGGGTCAGGTCCCTGAGTTTCCTTACAAAATTAAACAGATAGCATTTAAAAGAAAATACAAGTAGTCTGTTCAGTGTAAAATGCATGTTGGGGAAGTTCCTTACAAAAAAGAAGTTGTATTTAAATTTAAAAAAATAAAATTATAGTCTTAATAGCTAATTTTCACTCAGGAAATAGGTCATATTTTTTACCCATTTTCTACTAGTCACTTGAGAAAGTCTGACATTGTGAGAGAAAGGTCAGCTTGCTTAACCTGCAGTGGGACAGAAATGATTCATGTGAAAAGCCTGGTGAGATTTTGACTTTTGTTTTTCTTAATTGAATGTTCTGCTTTGCCTTTTTATCTTATTTTATCAAATTTACTTTTTTTTTTCTTACTTTTTTTAATAGATTGGAGAAAGAGAGCATTCAGCGCAGCATTAGCAATGAAGCAAAGGCCCGAGCCCTTCAGGCCCAGCGAAGAGAGCAGGAGCTGACACAGAAGATGCAGCAAATGGAGGCCCAGCATGAGAAAACTGGTAGGTGGTAGGGAAAGATTAGAGCCTGGGCACTCACTCACAAGCCAGGCCCACGCCTTACTGTGAAATGACATCAGGAACACCTGTAACCTTTGGCTGGCCGAAGGGAGCAGATGCTAACTACACCGGAGATTCCGAATTACATATTAGTTAGCGTTTAAAAGAGAAAATGGAAAGTATTGCCCACTGTCTGTTGATTTCAGAGTGCTGCTCTCACATCTGTTGCACCATCTGGATTATGAGTTTATTTACCTGTGTTCAAGAAACGTAAAGCTGAGAGAGACCACAACAAAGTAGAAAAACAAAGGGCTTGTTTTTGGCTGGATTTTCAGGCACACATGTTATATAAAGAAAATAGCATCAGAAGCTCTGCGGGAAATGCTCTGAGCTTACAGTTAAAGTCTCCTGAATAGCATTGAACAGTTCCCACAGTACACACATTATAGCTACTCTAAAAGCTTAATGAGTTTGCTTCGGCATCCAAACTGGAGAAAAGCTTTAGCCATTAATCGGTTCTTAATTCACTGTCGCAGCTGGATGTAATTCACTGGCTCCAAATTGATATGTTCCTTTATTTAATCTTTGCAGCCTCAAACATTTTTAGCATTAGTATGAGCCCCCTCCCAACACCTCCAGTCTAGAAGAAAGATATTTAATCCCTTGCATACTTCAGTTTGTCATAATAGGAGACTTTGTCGTATTGACTTAGCAGATCAATAACTTCTAACTTTAATCTGTGAGTAAAAATGGATTTTACAAGACAAAAAAAGCCTTTTGTTATTTTGTCATGCCAGTAAATTTAACAAAGGAGCATATTAAAATAAAAAATAATTTTTAGGGAGGTAGCCTCTGAGCATAGAAAGGAGGAGAAGCTTCAGCATTTTTGGAGCGTGTTGTATTCATATGTTTAATGAAATAGCATTCTTATCCACCGGTCCTCTAATGCCTTTGGAAAAATGATGTAGCCTGTATTACTCCTTAGCAGTGCCTGTTAATACCTGAAGTAGCAGGCACATTTACATCTCCCGTTGATTTTTTTTTTTTTTTTTTTTGCCTTTTTTGCAGCATTATCACAGTACTAGAGGACCTTATCTTGTGTTCAGGGATTGCAAACACCTATGTTATAACTACTGTCTACATAATAGGAGAGAAGAAGCACTCAGAATCACAGAATTGCTGTTCTAGACACTGCATCTACATATGACCAAGTGTAACTTTGCACAAGAGATGTGTAATTTACCCTCCTGGTGCATTAATTATCCCAGTACATAAAAATGAAACAACTTTGAGATTGAGTATGTATATAAGGAGGTGTTGAAAATGAAGAAACCCTTGTGTATTATGATCTTTCATGTATATAGGAAATTTGGGTAATAGTTGTCTGCATTTCTCTGAATAATTTTAAAAGCAGGAATCAAGAAAAATTATTTTGGACTATCTTCCTCTTGGAAGAATAAAGGTCTTTTATTTCTAGGTCATGAGATTTGGTGTAGCCCAAACTACTAGTAGCTGAAAATGAATTTATAAAAACTGGATAATAAGTCTTGTATCTGATCATGAGAGACAGAACATAAATTACAGTAAGCACAGGACACTGTAAATAAAATAACCACCCTCTAAAAGGACAAAATAACGCACATTACAGTCTGTGTTTTTGGATTACTAGCATATCCTCTGCACCAGCTGAGCAAGCAAAAGGCTGCTAAGGCTGCTAATTTTATTCCTCCCAGAAATATCAATAACCTTCCAGCTAAAAAGTAAAACCACTGGATGCGATATGTAGTCTTTACAGGGATTCCTGTCACACAAGACCTGCTTCAATGGTCACATCACTGTAACACTTTAGGTTAGCTTATTCTGACATACAGCCTTTACTTGGCGAATGGTGATGTTATAATTCCATGTGCATGTAGCTAAAGTATGAAAAAACATACCAAAACCAGTGGGATCTAAACAAGAGAAATAAAGAATATATTAAATAGTTTCTAAATTCTCTACATACTTATGTAATTTTAAAAGAATTTTCTAGTTTTCTGATTTTATTGTTTCTAGTAAATGAATTGGACTCATTGCTGACCTCCCAGAAAACATTCATAGGAAAATTAAAGAAAGAATGTTGTTTGTTGGCAAGCAAGTTGGAACAAATGTCAGAAAAATACAGGTTAGTATATTTTCTTATCCTGCCCCCTTTATTATTTTGACATGCTTCCTTATTTTATATTTGTTTTTTAACATTTGTTATTGTTCATCTTGTCCCAGATATTGCACATCCTCTCAATATAACACATGCCATTTAAGTAACATGGATGGATTTTTTTCCAAGATAGCTCTCATTTCCTACTTTTCAGATTATGTTTGTGGCTATTAATTTAATCTTTTTGGTTTTAGATAATTCCAGTGTAAAAATTGCTTACTATATTATTTCTGATGTTCTTATTCTTAATATGAAAAGTAGAAATTTGTTACTGGAACTACAATTCCAATTTATCAGAAACTATGTTAAAAATAGTAAATATTTAAAGCTCTCAAAACTGTAGTGTGTGTTGCTTTAGTTATTTACTTAAAGCTCCATTCATAATAGTGCACACTGAATAATTATCTCTGAAAAATTTGTTGTCAAAATGGCTTGTCATTGAAGCTCTGATTCTGCTGACGCTTAATATGTGGTGCTCTCATTTAAAATCAGTAGTAGGGCTACATACAAAGCCATGAAAAATTCTGGAGTACAATAAAAATTAGAAGCAATAACTGGTTTAAATAAATGCAAAAGTATGAAGGTATCTATTTAAAAACTAAGTTCTATAGGACAGGAATATTGCAATTCCAGCCATCATATTCCTTCCTTGTCATTAATTTGATGTTGCATATTTTTCAGTATGAAAGTAGACTTTTTGTTGAAACTTTCTGCAAGGTCATATTAAGGGCAGTGGGAAAAAAAAGGCTGAAATGGTGAGGTAGTATTCTGTGACTTCTGTAAATCTCATGCAAAATGAGTTTGCCAATTAAAGGTAGGATTCTTGTATGGCTTATGTGAAGTAAGAGAACCATTCAGCAAAGATAAAACTTGTTTTCAAGATAGATTTCTTCTGCTGCGTGGACTTAATTATCCTGTTGAACAACAGGGTCAACACTCACTTAGGGAGAGAACTCATTTATCCCAATATCCTGTCTCCAGGGATGATCAAAGGGGAATGATATAAGTAGATGATGCTTTCCACAGGTACTGCCTCCACTAGCCATCCTACTTTCCATGGAATAAGAGGTGTTGACTAGCTGTTAAGTAGCTGAAGTTGGGAGATGAATCCCACCATGAGTATTCAGGGAAGAAATTAGAAACTTGAGGAAATATAAGCCATCTTCCCCTGCAAATGTTGTGATGGATGTTTGAGAGAAAAGCAAACATAATTTTTCTTCTGAAAAAGCAGAGCTCCTCTGCTAAAGTAATACAAAATCTAAATAGATTCAAACCATATCGTTATTCCAGCAATAAAAATGCACACAGACTTTGTTGCTAGAGCTCAGAATCACAGACTAGTAACTGTAAAAGGATAAAGGAAAGATAGAAAACATACTGTGAAAACACATTATTCTCTGAAAATAAATACCAGAGATTGCCAAGTGTATCTCCACCTAGCAGCATTAGCTGACTGTGTCAAGAACCTGAAAGGGGAGAACAAGCTCTCTTGGATCTCCATAAAGTGGTATTCTTTGCACAAGGAACGGTATGGAAGAATGTATTAAAACAGTTTTGAGAAGCGGCTCCAAAATAGTTTGAGATTGCCTGCATTGGAGTGGGAGCTGTTGCAGGCAGTTAAAGGGCTGGACAAATATGTATGGGAAGAACTAAGCATATGAAGAGGAGAACTGAAAAGTGAAATTGGAGATGGTAGAAAATGGTAACTTAGTGAATGCTTCAAAACTGATGTGGTCAGAAGATCAGATGTGGAAAATGACTTAAACTGGATTTAAAATGCATGAACATTCTTTAGCTTTCAGTAGCATCTCTCCAAAAGGCACATTTCACGCTCATTCTCATGTGATATAGTGTAAAACCACAGTTCTGGGATAGAACGCTGCACCTTTGTGCTCAAAAAAAAATTAAAAGAATATTTTTTGGAAGATTTTATAACTTAGGTCTTACGTACATTAGTAAAAGCAGATCAAGCTGTTTTTAAGAAGAGATATAAGAGTAACTTTATATTTTTCTTGGTAGAAAGAAAAGGGACCACTTCTAATGAGAGGCATTTCAAATTTATTTTTGATGAGCACATTTTTGCACTACTCAAGTGGGATACCTCTGAGTTGCATGTGTGTTTTTCGTATTAAATACGGCTTTCTGATAAATCTAAATTTTTTATGAGCTAACCCCCTCCGTAGGATTAAAAAAAAATCAGGGAGACAACTTCAGACAAATTATAAACCCCTCAAGCTGTGCAAAAAGAAGGTAGTGCCTGGGAAGGTTTTTGTATGCAGAGGCGTAACCATAAACCATAGTCCTTTGTTGATTTCTTCTCTTTTTTATTTTTTTTATTTTTTTCTCTGATTGTCACTATCTGAGTTTCTAGGTTGTGGATTAATGCTTAACACTGCCCACTGTGTATTTGTGATTTGCGTTTTGTAATTAAGGGGAACAATGGGAGCCCATTGGGTCTCGTTATATATAATGGTTGGTTTAATTTGTTTCACTTCTATCTTGTTAATTGTAAATTGATCATTAAGATTTGAATTCTAATCTGTCACCAGGGTTGTGAGTATTGAAGCTAGAGCAATGATCCTGGTTTTAATCACTGATGATGAGAAACAAATTTTATAATTTTGGTACATATTGCAGTTCATATATTTTAACACTGTATTTTATGGTGTTATAAATATTGTTAAATGACTTTTAGTGTAGTTTTACTGTTTGGACTATAATGTATAAATTATATTACTGTTTTGGCAACAGTAGGCATCCAACTGTGTGAGTTTAATTGAAGTAAAGAACACACACCCGGCTGAACTATTTTTCTGTGGGTTTGGTTGACTGCAGTCAGTTGCATTTCGATACCAGGAGCAGAGTGTTTGCTTAGGGTAGCCGTGTGAAGATGTGAAACAGAGTCTGTCTGAGGGGTGAATCATTAAAATTACATGCAGTAGTACTCGCTGAGATAGCAGAAAATATTTTACAGCATATATTTAATGTATCTAATTGCTGTACAAGTAAATAACTGGTTTTAAGGGTAGGAAAAGACAATGCTTAAAAAAAACAGCCTCTGTGCTGTGAGTCCAAGTGCTGCTATGCAAAAAAATGATTCAGAGGACAAAGGCAGCTTTGCCACCTTAACATTCAAAAATCAGCTTATCCTAAAAATATCCTATGTCCGACTTTAAGTTACGACTATTTAACATGTGCTGGTTCTTTGCCTCTATTATCTGAATGTTTTAGGTGAGCCTGCTATTTTTGTGGTATTTTTTTCAAGATTGTCCCAGCAGGAGTGGTAGGGGTACAAATTTAACTTGCTTCTTAACTTAGGAGTTGAGTCTTACACAGTAGATGGCTGGATCCAGAGGTATAGAGGTTTCTTCTGTTGTTAGCCCCTTCAGCAATTGCTTTGAATAAAGCCCATTCCTGTTACAATGCTGAGTGAACAGAGCTATTTAGGATCATTTGTGCAGACCCTGTACTAGCCCTGGAATGACTACTCATTTGCTATCACAGTTGCAACACAGTTGTTTAGGCTTGTTGCAGGTATCTTTTCATTATCCAACAATGTTGAAATTGTTTGCAAATCGTGTAGAATGAACTGTTGTGTAATAAACTTTGGAAACTGACATTAGATGAGTGGTGTGTTTAAAGCTACAGGAGGGATCTTTGTCAGATAATGATGGAAACTCTCAGTATGCATGTTGTTGGGGACCAGCGTTGTCTTTTTAACACCAGTACCTAAACTTCTTAATACTGACTTCAGTAGGCATTCTACCATTCCTGTGTGCTGTCCTCTAAAATTTCAGTGTCATGAAATACTTGAATCTGAATGCTCAGAATCTTAGATATTTAATTTAGAATGGCAATCTTGTAAATAGTATTTTAGCTGGAATAGATGTGGATTCTTTGCTGAGTTCTTCAACTGTAATTCAAAAAGAGATGTATTAGGAGAAGAGTACCTAAGTAACATGGTTCGAAGCATCAGGCATTTAGAGCTGTATGTTAAGAGATTAGATATTGTGTTACTTACGTTCTCTGTGAATTCAATATTTTATTTAGTTTCTTCAGTGGTGATTTTCAGTAGTGTTTTGATTCCTTTAGGCACCTTCAGATGCACTGGAGATGAGCAAAGTCCCTTCAAAACTTTGAGATTTTTACCTCTTCAAAGTTGCTTGTGCTCTTTCTGTGAATCAGACAGCCACATATAAATGCAGAAAAAGAAGCGGGATCCCATGGTTGGGGAAACCCCATGGAAATGATAAATAACAGTATTTGCCTTGTGGGAATACTTGTAGTTGCATTTTCCTGGCAAAAAAAGGAAACCCATCCTGGTAGATGAGTTTAACTGGGTTGGTCTCTGTTACCTCAGATCTCTGGTGTGCTGCTTTGCAGTGGACCTTTACTTTTATCTGCTGATTGCTTTTCTTGCATCATCAGATGCAGTACAGATGAAAGACTGCGTTCATCCTGTGTAATAAGAAATGTATTTTTTATTTTTTATTGCTGACATTTCACAGTTACTAGTATTTCTGTTAAAATTAGAATTAGACCTCAGTTACCTCCTTATACGATCCTGTCCGCTGTTAGGAAGCTGTCCAGAAACTCATTCATCTAAGTTTGATGTGAACATCAGCGTGACTCTGATGTATTTTTCATTGATGTTCCATAATAGAGCCATAACTCCATATTTAAATTATATACAGTCTTCTTCCAAAGTTGCCCTTGCTAAGTTCTTTCAGATTCACAGATGATATCCTGTATTGTTCTCCATTTAAATATGAAAAGATTATGTTGTCATTTCCAGATCTGTCTTGTCAGTGTAACAACATGTTTTTGAAGGAGTATTTATTCCCCTTGCACTTTGTTGTGTTTTTCAGAATGTCAGTTGTTGTTGCATTCTGTAACAGCCAGGAAGGTAAAGTCTCTGCATTCTGTATCTGCAGCATATTTAAGTTTATGATTTAAAGATATCTCTGGAGCTTTTTAACCTCAAGATCTGGAGTGGCAGATGCCATAAAACAAATTTGCCTGCTTTTGATTCTTACGTTCTGATGGTATAGCAGATTCTGACATGTTCTCATTAACCTTTTCCAAGGAGTTAAACTGTACAAGTGCATAATGTATATTTTATCACAATTTTATCTGAGATCTTTTCCTGATATTAAGAAACAGCTCATGCCTGTTTCTCCATGGGCTGATGGTTAGAGATGTAGCAAGTAACAGTCCCAGGTCATTCATGGATCTGGTGTCTATGCCCACCCGTGAAGAATAAGAATTGCTAGAAAGTGACTAAATTTCTTAAAGGCTCTGCCAAGCTGTATGTAGATTAGAGTGTGTGTATGATTTTTGTTTCTTAAGCTTTTATTAATTTTCCTCTTTTTTTGTGTGTGTCATGCAGTATTTTGGGCATATCAGGGCAATAACGTTTCTAAAACAGTAGTACTATTCAGAGTTCAACCTGTGCAGTACAATAAGGGTTGAAAAAGTTTCTAGTAGCCATTTTTTTAATTACATGCTGGCCTTTACCAACAAGAACTTTAAAAGAATTTTCAAAATGCTTAACAAATATGGATTTACATGTATTAATGATGTTTAATAGCAGCACCTAATGTCAAATGACATGCCTGTTTAAATAAAGCTGAAATTAGCATAGCCAACCTGTGACTGAGTAATTGACGTATTTACCAGACATACTGCAGCTTCATGCTCTTCCATTTTAAGAATATTTGAAGTGGTTTCTTGTTTCTGTAAGTTCTAGTAATAGCCCGTTTATGCATTATATATACATGTATGGAATTTTATAAATGCTGAAGCCACATATTGATGGCACGCTGCAGGATGAAATCTGACAACATCCATCATCACTGTGTTTTACTTCTGTAGATCTAAAGTCAACCAGCTTAGTCAGGAAAAAGAGTATCTTCATGGCAGATTGGAGAAGATGCAGAAACGGAATGATGAATTGGACCAACAGTGTATCCAGCATGGGAGAATGCATGAGAGGATGAAGTCAAGGTAGGAGGTCCTGTTAATCTGTTAGCAGGTGGTATGCTATACTGTACCTGTTAGGCTGTAAACATAAAAATGACACTAAATTGTTTGAAAGTAATGGTCTTGCTTTTTGAAAATGACCGCCCTTCCCCCCACCCCTTCAAGCATTCTGTCAAGTTTTTTTTATAACATCTTTTGCTTGTGCCATTTTGGATAAATAAAAGGAAAGCTTGAACAACACAGTCTTCCAAAGAATTTAAGCCTAGTACATATGTGTGTGGGCTGCTTCGGCTGTTCTCTGTTCTAACTTGGATGAATTGTCTTATCATAAAAAAAAATGAGGAGGGAAGGGAGGGCTGAGAAGGAGAAGAGGAGGTTATTCAGTAGTGTGAAGGTAGATTACAGATGTGGATTCTGTAATGCCATGTAATGGTTTTTTTTTTTCATGTTGCCAAATTGTTTCTTGGTAATATTTAACTTACATAAACAAGAAAATCTTGTTGAAGGTCTTAGTATCCAGAGAGCTATTAATTGCTTCCAGATACCTCTAGCCTTCTCAAAGGAGTACTGACTTCTTGGGAGTAACTGGTAGCAGCTAGAGTGAAATATTTCCTCTGATATACATTGACTATTCTGGACAGTCTCCAGACTACCTTGTGCTGTGATTTGTGTTAGTCTTAAAGATCACTCTGGAGACTTTTCTTCTTGGTACCAAGAGAATCTGGTACCTTCTCGCTCTGTTTTCCAGTGTGTATTTAGTTTAAGGGCCATTGAAGTGAGCTGAGGCGGGCTGGGAAGGTGGGAGAAGTAGTAAAATGGCATTTCTGCAAGTCCAGCCGACCTGGCTACTTCTTGTCAGTACTGAAAAACAAGGTGCAATTTAACCTCATTTGGGCTAGATGGTACTGACAGAGCAAAAGTTAGTGGTCTGTTTCTGAGTACCTGACAAGAACATATCTTGCACTGAATCTTCCAGTCCTGTTTGTTCACTCCATTCCAACTATGGTCTCTGTCTGTCTATATTATACTGTTTCTTGCAAACTCTCTTTGTTTACTTTTCAGCCGTCCAGGTCCCCTTCTTTTCCTTTTCAGATTTCTGTCTGAGCTTCATCTTGTTCTTTTGTAACCCAGAACTGCTGTAATTTTTTATAGCTCAGAGAACAAAAATCTCAAAATACCTATGTGATTGTGTCTCCCATCTACGTGACTGCATAATTTTTCCAGTGATCTTACCTCCCCTTTGTTTTCTTGTGGTGGATTCTTCACATTTGGGCAAAACACACTGAGGACTCAATTTTACTTTTAGCGGGGAAAAAAGTTCAGTCTTTTTTTTTTTTTTTTTTTTCCCCTAGCTGTTCCCCTGTAGCATTATTAGTATCTGGGTGAATTTAAGATTTCTGTGTAAGTTTTTAGGAGAGCCTTTCCTTTTTGTAAGAACCAAACAGACGTGGTGGAAAATGTTGCTCATTCTCTGCTGCAGCAGCAGTGACTATACAGTAGAAAAGATTGAAAGCATTAATCCAGAACAGAAAAGTGGTTGAAAGCAGAGTGGTCATGCTGCAGGCAGTGCCCTACCTTCTGCTGCTGTTTTGATAACGGCAAGAAGAGAAAACAGCACAGTGATAGTATTTGTCACATTAAATATTTTAGAATATTTAAATGCGGCAGAGATTATTGAGCATTCGAATCATGGCCAATAACAGCATTTTAAGAGAGGGCTCTTCTAACATATTTTTAATTATGATTTTACACTGCATTTATTTAAAATCCAGGTAATTAATGACAAAGCTGCTATTATAAACTGCTTTAAAAATTCAGTGTAATCTGCTTTTAGTTTCCATGTCAAAACTGTAATGGATTCTTAGTTGCCAACTGCTATAAATTGGCTATGAACTATTCTTTTCTAAGTGAAGAAAAACAGCAAGTATAACTTCTACAAAAAATAAATTTCACACTTATTTCTTTATAAGTTGAAGGTCTTCCACTGAATAAAAAACAGCAGTTTTTCTCTTCTGATTTTGGAAACGGAGATCTATCAGTGTTATTTAGCAAAACAAAGAAGAAGAAATAATGTGTTTTTACTCAGATTTCCATCCACCACTCAGTTACAAATAAGCACAACGCATTATTAAGGCTAATTGCTTCTTATTGCAAGGATATGTTTTCCCTTTTTATGCAGCCACTAGTACCCTTGGTCTCCTTGCAACGCAACAATGTGCAGTGGGTTCTTCCCTGATTTTCTTTCTGTTTTTATTCTGCCTCTCTTTAGTTACTCGTAGCAAAATTATTTTAACTTAATCTTGAAGTTAGTATTGCATTTGATTAATAAGAAATGGTAGCATCGTAGTTAAGAAGTCCATCACTACTTGTGTTTTGCTGTGAAAATGCAATGGGCCCTGGTGTAACTGTTTTGTGGCAAGAGCAAGATCTAATTGTTCAATTGGAGATTTGAATGTATTTTGGAGCAGCAGTGTTTGATAGTTGAACAGGATAATTTTTTTTTTTTTTTGCCATTCCTATCTTTCTGTCTGACTATATCCTGTACATGAATATTGTATGAAATGTTGTAAGCGGGTTTCAAAACAAAAAGTTGCTTTAAATTGCAGTCTTTAAAGATGATTTTAAATCAGTCCTTTCACGGTAATGCAAATATGCATCCCTTTCAGTGTTTTTGCTCAGTGAAACACAACATTACAAGAAGTGGACATCCAACTAAATGATTTTAGATAGTGATTTGTTTGGCCATGTGAAATATCTCAAAAGTATTAGATAGCATGACATAAGGCTGTACCTGTGGAAGTGAGCTGATCCGTGCCGGTGCCTTCACAGGTGTAAGTGTTAGAGAAATAAAGTCTTCTCTTTGGTGTGGCAAAGAGCACATTGGGATCAGTTTTCAACTTGAAAGCAAATTTTATGATTAAATTCTTCAAATTCTGTAGATAAGTGCTCATAGCAGAAATTAGCAGATAGAAGAAAGAATGGAATTTTAAAGACCCAAATAGTGTATGTAATGTGGATTGTTATCTTCAAGGAGCAGAAGAAAATCACAAGCAATCAATTTCCATTTTTAAAGATGAACCACTTATGCCTTTACTTTATATCAAAGAACAAGAAAGAGTATGTGAACAATATGTTGTATGAAGTATAAAGCTTTTTTTAAACATTATTAATGAAGCACAATTCTGGAAGCTTATGATTGGATGTTTCCAAACTAATTTTCAAACTAAAATTTGTAGGTGGAATCCAAGGATTATGTTTTCTCTGGAATTCCTACTTGGTGATTAGGGCTGGTATTTTTTCCTTTTATGTGTGTGATCACTGTTTGATCGACACAACATTAGCAATACATGTTATACAAATTTGACTGGGGCTTTTTGTCATGGTACTTTAGGAGAGGCAGTAGTGTTGTGTGTATTTCAACTGTATTTTTGGAAGCTGAAGTTTAAAAGAAGAGCCTACAGGACTGGCAGTTTGGGGCAGATGTGTGTCTATTCCTCAGGCATCAGTGGCTGTAAGTTAACTATAAAAATGTTACAACCATCTGTGTAACAAGACGGCAGAGATCTGCTCTTGCCTGTTACTATAAATAAGAAGGAGATTTGTTTGACTTCATAGACATTGGATTTATAAAGACTCTATGTGTCAAATTGTAACTATGTGCCATGTTGCTGAGATGCCTCTGCAGCCAACTACCTGGGGTGTCTTCCCCTTCAGAGATTCTGGTGGAGTGCAACGACAGTGCAGAAATGTCTGAATTCCACAGTGTGTGACAAATTATATTTGTTTTCCACGTATGGGGAAATGTATGATTCTTACGGATAAGCTTTTCAGTAAGAGTAGCTAAAATGGATTCTTAAGTGGACCACTATAGGAGTTAAGAGATAAACGATGCTCAGATTGACAGTAATTTGAACGTTTTTTCCACCATTAATTTTCTTGTTGCTGTTACTAAGCAAAGTGTGAGAGATCTCATATGCATGAGAGAACACATATCTATGAGAATTGAGACACAAATTGAGAATATACCAGCCATTTCAAGTAGCTGAAATCGTAATAGCTGGCTTGCTGTCACACTGCGGAATAGAAATTTGGAGTTTCTTTGGTAAATCTCCAGTGAAACACTTGAATAAATTTTTTTCTTGATAATTGAATCTATTAACTTGAATTACATATTTTACATTTCCTTTCTAAGTCATAGAATTATAGTTCGTGTTGTTTTTTCTGTTTGTTTTGTTTCTCTATAAATGTTGATGAATAGAAAAACTCAGTTTTGACCATTGCTTAGAAGGCCTTTTATTTTCCCAATCCAATGGAACAATTGTTACCTTAGTCTTAATAGCCTAAGCATCTGTTTTGAAATGCAATTACTGAATAAAAAGTGCATTAAATTGCAGCTTTTTAGTTTAAAAGGCATTAATTTTTGTACTGAGAATAGTGAAAAACTCGCAGCTCTATTCAGAATTTGGGATTATCGTTATTAATTTTTTATTGCTATGTAATATGCTCACATTTTAGTTTGTAAAATGTACTGGAGAATTACTATTAAAAAATAATCAATAAATGTTGTGTATATGCATGCACACACGTGTGTGTGTGTGTGTGTGTGTGTATATAAAACAAATCGCATCAAAATCTGAAAATGTATTTTTCTTTTGTTTAATATATTTGGATGTTTTAACACAATACATAGGATCTCCATCCCTCTTCTTCTCCTCTTCACTGTCTATTATTTTTCCTTCTCCTTATTTTAAGTAGGTGTGTATATGTATCATATATGTGTATGTATTATTTATAGCTTTATATGTATACTCTACATATTAATATTCCCATTCTAAATAGGTAACAGCTTGTATAAGATTATATAAACTCCTGATTATTGTTTTTAAAGACTTATTCTCCAATTGCTTGGATAGCACACACATACAGGAAAAATTATCTTAGTTATTAGAAAACCTGAAAATGTATACTAAGAATAAAATATAGTCTTCAGAAGATGCTGCAAAATAGTGCACAAGTTACCTTTCTTGAGAAATAAATGACAAGTAGATGGAAATATCGCACACTATTTTCAGACAGAAGGGAATATAATGTTCTGTAAGATCTATTCTCAGTCACTGCATTCTGTATTATTCTACTGCAGCTATTGCTGAATATATACATTTAATGTATGTTATATATTTGATATATACATGTACATATATATATATATATATATATATATATATATAAATACACACATATAAATAATATACATACAGATAATTTCTTTGGGACTCCATTAAACTCCACTGTAAGAGTTGTGAGGCCCCACGGCTCCAATTAGGTCATTTCCAGCACTGCTGTTCTACGATTGGAATCTGCATTTATTTGTGGTCGGCTTGTACCTATTTGCCCTTGATCCAAAATTTGTGTAGCTAATTCTTTTGTTTTGCTTTTATTTTATTTGCATTGTATTTGTAGACAGTGGTTGTATCCATTCGATCTACTTCTGAATAATAACTGAAGCCTTTCTCTTTTGTTCTTTTTGCAGTAAGCTTTCCCTCTCCCTATGTTTTCTGGTTGTTGATCTTTTAATATGGGTGATCAGAACCATTGGCAGGGCACTGGATACGGGCATTTTGAGTATCTTGGGTAGTAGAATTAATATATTTACTGTACATTCCTTGAGTGACAGATCTTATGATCGCATTTGCCTTTCTTATAGCTGATTAATACTGACAGTTGGTAATCCATCTCTAACAAAAAAATGCATCCAGGACCTCTTTCTTACCAAGGAAATACAAATTATTAGCAAAGACTTTTTGCTGTGAACTAAAAATCCATAAAGTCTGAAGTATAAGGTTTTGTACCACCAAATTTCCTTCCATTTTTGCTGTTCCATTCTTCTGAGTAATGTTTGTTTCTGTGCAGTATTCCAGACCTTCTCTAAGCTCATGAAATGTCTTAAATTTATCAGCCTACTATCACTTCTTGTGCTGAATCATAATTCCAGATATTCCGAAATCAGCTTAAACTCAACTAGAAGAATCTTTCTTATCCTTCCTCACCATCAGTTGTTCCATCATATGTGCTCTTTTTTAGTCAGGTAGTTACCAACAAGGATTAGATGCTTAGTTAACAATTGTTGATGTGGCATGATATTTAAAATGTTTTGGTTTTTTAAGTTAATGTAGGTAAGATATATTTATCTTAAATTGTCAGAGAAATTAGGATTGACATGACAGAATCTTCATGGTTTAATCTTATGTTTCTGTTTCCTTGTTTTCCATTTACCTTCATGTCCTTATGTATTCTTTTTCCTTCATTGTTTGTTGTAGGCTTTTCAGACATTTGAAGTCACATTTACAGGCCAGTAGTTATTGAATTACCTTTTTTTAAGAATTAGTTAATGCTACTTAGGTTTTGATCGCTTAGCATATAGTCTATACAGAGGGAAAAATCACAGTGTATCTGTGTTCACTTTGCACGTGTAGCACACTGGTAACAGCTGGTCACCACAGTTGCAGTGTTTTAGAAACTGGAGGATAATATTTGGGAAGGAGATGTTTCATGGGGATCTTTGAGGCATGGAGGGTAGCCTATACCTCAAAGAAAACTTAAAGGCACAAATAGCTCGCTTCTCTGTTGAACAGCTATCAGCATTGACTAGCATCTGTTCTGTTAGGAGTCTGATAATTGTCCACTGCTGAGGATACCTTCAACTTGACTGCTTTGATGTTCTCAGCCTTCTCCAAAGCAGACGTGAGGATAGTTCTTACTCATGCCTTCAGCTTCTGAGAGTCAAAGCCTTCAGCTCGCTAATAGTAAGCTTGTGCTCTTGTCTACCAGGAATGTAAAAAGCCCTGAAATGTGTGACATAAAACAGCACAACATAAGGTTCCAGGCTGTTCTTGTTACTTTCTGTTGTCAGCACAGTTGCTGGGTTTCAAATTTAAATGTTAATTTAGCATTAACAAAGAATTCTTGATTCTCTCCTCTGAAATGGAGGTGGATAAAGGTGATGTCTTTAGCAGCCCAGTGCAGACTCTGCTTGCTGTGGCAAGATCTAGAAATGCTTGGCCCCATGCAGAGCATCGCACTCATGCTGGAGAAGGCATGCATTGCAATTATATGCATGGACTTCAAGTGAAAAAACAACTTTATTCTCCCTTTTTTTCAGTCGGAGGTTACTTCTGGTGATGATATGCAGTCCTTGTTTTGTTAATCCAACAATTACCTTTAGCCACCACATCTTTCCTTTGAATATTTTGTCTTCAGTGACTGGTAGTAGCCTTTCTGGTCAATGACAGTAGTAATGGATCAGTCAATTGATCAAATTGCACCCTTGCCAGTGGGTTCATAAAAACGTTGTTGTTTAATGGCAAGAAACAGCATGAAAATGCATCACACATCATATAAAGCATCTGCTGAAACATATCCAGAGCTATCCAGAATAAAAGTTTCTACCCAGGATAATAGCCTTCCCAATATAGTATACACTCTGGAGGACAGTTCTTCCCATGTTCCTCCTAGAGGTATTCACATCTTTAGCAAGTCTTGATTCTTTACACCATCTAAAAATTAAATTGCTGAAATGTCTGACTAATTATGGTCACCTTATTTTCTTCCATATTGTGTTGCATCTGCATTTTCAAAATTCATTCTTCTGTACCATATTTCTTGTGATATGTCAGAACATTAAAAAATAGGTATTTGCAGGTAACCGCTGTGAGACTAACACTATGCACTATCCAGCAAATGTCGAGTTGGAATATTTAAAAGTATTTGGGATCTTTCTATTGGGCCTAAAGTGAACTCACTGTACTAGTAAAATCTATTAGCCTATTTGGCAAACTCCTTTCAGCAGTAGCAGAGTTTCTTCTGATTTTGATCTCTATGTATGATGTATTATGAGATTTTCAGGCTAAGACTAAAATCTACTGTTCCCATGTAATGGGGAACTGAAAATGAAGATAGATGAATAACATTTAAAAAGCTTTGCAAGCATGTCATGAAAATTTACCAGTGCCGTAATAAAATCCCAGCACCTACCTGCTTTGAAGGTTGGTGTTGTAAGGAGACCAAAAACTAATGATAGCTTATGTTCTTAATATAATAAGTGAGTCGATTTTTGCAAGGCTGTTGGAACACAGCTTTGTCATAGTAACTTCAGCATTGTGATCACTTGCATTCAGATTTCTGATTTGATTAAAGCCAAGGTTGCTGGACACTTCCAAGTCCCCAGATTCAAAAGGTTCTCTTAGTGGCATGGCTGAAATTATAATAAACTTTCCTCTGCTTATGTGAAGTGGTGTAATCCTTCTGAGTACTACACTAGCACTTCCAACACTAGGAGGGATTTAGTCTTAGTTTCAACTATGTGATCTTTCTTCCCCTATTCCTCTTTCTTCCTCTTCCCCTTTCTCCCATCCAGTGAGAAAAGCTTGTCTGTAAAATCATACAATACTTGGACAGTTGCACAGAATAAATATTTGGAGACATCTTAGAAACAGTCTGGCTTTAACATTTACCGTCATGAAGGATATTACAATACACTGTGCCTTTTCATACATGTTAGATGATGCAAATGCTTGTGCTTCTCAAATCAATTTTTTGAATACAGTGGAGAAACATGTTGAACAGACGTATGTGTCTCCTTGGGAAAAGGTTTTCAAAGGCTGGGCTGGAATGGAATTTCTTCATTGGCTTTCTGTAATGTTAACCCATGTCAAAAATCTACAGGAAATGTGTCTAACATTTTGTCCTTTTTAAATTTCCATTTTTAATAGCAAGACGACACTCCAGGCAGTGCGTTTCTGGGGGATTATTGCATTTCTTGGGTGGCTGAAGTCACTCACCATTCAGTCTTGTGCCTCTCAACACACCCGAGGCAAGCCATAATCCCCAGCAAGGCATTGCTTGTCTTATCTTATTGCTTAATTATTATACCTATTTAATGCTGCTTAGAACATTGTCAGCTGTCGAGAAAAGGTAATTATCACTAGTCAAATGAAAAACACTTTTTTGGCTGCCTTACGGATACACATTTTACTGGTACCTTGATACATAATGAAGCCTGATAGCAAAACTTTTGCTTGTCTCTTCTTCAAGCCACAGCTGTTTCCCTGCTAAATTCATCCCATCTGTCTCCCCTTCCGTAAGGCTGTAGGCAGTATAGCATAAGTACAGAAGCAGTTCAGTGCTATTTTGGATAAACATAGCTGAAATTTGAATCTTTGCCATTTGCAATGCACACATTTTGTTTTACTGCTGTAAAGAGAGCTGTCAAAATAAAAACTACATGGATAATTTACTGAAATACAGTCAAATAAAATGATGATCAAAGGAGAAAAATGAATTTTTAGCATGGGGTCACTCTTACTTTTAAGGTCTATTGCGAACAGTGTAATTGTTGACCTCTTGACATTTTTGGGTTCAGAGAAATTGGTAGTGAATATGAAAGGGAGAAAACACTGAATTGGAGTATAGCATGAAGAAATCCAGGTTTCATGCCAAAAAGGCTAATTGTAACAGGCAGTTGTTTGCAATAGTGGTA